>NC_037093.1:68398842-69017175 GCF_002994745.2 Rosa chinensis
TAAATTACCATTAACCTACGCTTTTTTTCTTCATAAATTATCATAAGCAGGTCTGTTTTTTTTAATTCTCATGAGCTAGTGTGTAGGGCCCATGCGCAAAGTATTATTCCTTGCTATTAGATTCATTTCCTTTTTGAATTATTTCTATTGGCAAGTAAAGTATGAATATGCCCTTGTGGGTTTGATAATATGAATTAACACTGCAAAATGTCAGTAGCATTATGACAAAATAATATTTCTAGAAACAATACATTTATTTAATAATTCCAAAAATTATTTATACATATTACAATATGAAACTTGAACACTATATCATTTATCTCTGGCTTTGCTGCTTTCACATATAAGTTGTTTTGAATTTTACATCTTCTCATGGTGAAGAAGTTTCTCCAGCATAATTTCCTGGAGTACTGACCCTCAATAGTATACTGACCTCCAGTAGTATACTAGCCCTATCAGTAATGTACTGATCCCCAGTAGTATACTAGCATGGCCTTCTTGCGTTTTCTCACATCAGCATTGCTTTCATTAGCTCTATCATGCAAGTCAACAGGCAACACAGAGCATAAGGGATGACAAAGTGTGTCCAAAAATGCTTTGGCGATTACAACTCTAATCATTTCTCTTCAAAAATCATAGCATTCAAACACATAAAAACTGTCACTAAACTTAGAGTCTAATCTCTATAGTTTCTTCCATTTCTTTCCAAGATAGAAATTGGAAAAGAAAAAAATGAAAGGAAGTAGAAGATACAAGCAGCAAAATTTGCAACTAATCCATGAACTTGCAAGAACAAAGAACCATAAAAAGCAACAATTTTTTTGTCAAACTAACATAAACACAAAACTAAAGCATTACACAGCACCAACAATCCCATAAGAAACTAACATAAACACAAAACTAAAGCTACTGACCCTCAATACAAAACTAATAATCATACTATAGCTACTGACCTACAAACAAAATGTTGTTGAGCCCTGCAAAAATAACAAACAAATTAGGATCAGTACAGCTCCACCAAATTGCAAAACAAATAAACAACACACAATCCATTATAGCTTACCCATGTCAAAACCTGTGACAACATGAGGTTGAAGGTACTGACCCTCAGACTTTCTCAATCAAAATTTCTCAGCTAAAACTACTAAGCATAATCAAATTTCGACAGTATTAAATGCATAATTAGACTATAGCTACTGACCTTCAGTAACTACAAATTTCTCTACTGACCTTCAAGCCCTAGTATCGCAAAAGCCTCGTCTCCGGGGTCGCGCCCTCACTTAGCTGTTTGGCGTCGTAGCCTCCCTTCGCCGGCTGCTTAGCCACCTCACTTCACCGGCTTTACAGCCTCCCTTTGCCGGCTGCTTCATCGCCTAGATTCGTTAGAGCCCTAGATCGATTTAGGGAGGATTTGGATTTTGGGACCGTTTTGATTTTGGGAGAAATGGGTTATGTGAGTCTTACTGGCATGTTTCGTAATTTGCTTAATATTTGAGTGCTTTTTCTATACAATGGGCTGACGGCCTGTTTCAATTGAGTGTTTTTTCTATACAATGGGCTGACAGCCTGTTTCAATTGTTGGCCCCATGGGCTATTGATTTTGGAGTCTGCTATTGGAAAATAATAGTGTCATTTTGTAGTTATTGGTGAAAAGCTCTATAATCTTGTAGACCCAAATAGTACTAGTAAGTATAATCTAGTATACCTCAAATAGTACTAGTAGGTATAAGCTAGTAGACCTCAAGTAGTAGAGCTCGGTCATCAATCTAGTAGACCTCAAATAGTTCGGTCATCAATCCAGTAGACCTCAAATAGTACTAGTAGGTATAACATAGTATACCTCAAATAGTGCTAGTAGGTATAATTTAGTATACCCCAAATAGTACTAGTAGGTATAAGCTAGTATAGACCTCAAGTAGTAGAGCTCGGTCATCAATCTAGTAGACCTCAAATAGTTCGGTCATCAATCCAGTAGACCTCAAATAGTACTAGTAGGTATAACATAGTATACCTCAAATAGTGCTAGTAGGTATAATTTAGTATACCCCAAATAGTACTAGTAGGTATAAGCTAGTATAGACCTCAAGTAGTAGAGCTCGGTCATCAATCTAGTAGACCTCAAATAGTTCGGTCATCAATCCAGTAGACCTCAAATAGTACTAGTAGGTATAATCTAGTATACCTCAAATAGTACTAGTAGGTATAAGCTAGTAGACCTCAAGTAGTAGAGCCCGTTCATCAATCTAGTACACCTCAAATAGTTTGGTCATCAATCTAGTAGACCTCAAATGGTACTAATAGGTATAATCTAGTATACCTCAAATAGTACTAGTAGGTATAAGCTAGTAGACCTCAAGTAGTAGAGCACGGTCATCAGTCTAGTACACCTCAAATAGTTTGGTCATCAATCTAGTAGACCTCAAATAGTACTAGTAGGTGTAATCTAGTAGACCCAAATAGTACTAGTAGGTATAATCTAGTACACCTCAAATAGTATTAGTAGGTATAAGCTAGTAGACCTCAAGTAGTAGAGCCCGATCATCAATCTAGTATACCTCAAATAGTACTAGTAGGTATAATCTAGTAGACCTCAAGCAGTAGAGCCCGGTCATCAATCTAGTAGACCACAAGTAGTAGCGCCCCGGTCATCAATCTAGTAGACCTCAAATAGTACTAGTAGGTAGACAGAAACCAGAAGTAAAAACTCAAGAATACTATAGAATTTTCGAATAATGAAACACCTTTATAATCTAATGATTTTTTATTCTAAAATTTCAATATTTCATAGTATCGTTGAATTTTCAAGGAATAGAGAAGTAGAGAAGCTAAAACTAAGTGAGGGAATATTCAATACACTGATGTATACTTACACTAATATAAATGAGCAGCCGAATAACATCAAGTAAATCAAAAAAATAATTGTCTATAAATATGCATTATTGAAATATACGGAAGTGTATTCCATGCACTGTCAATGCATGGATATTTGCAATATGAATGAATATAATTTTTTTAATATTAAAATATATAAAGGAGTGGATTAAATAAGTGACTGTTATTTTTTTAAAGATTAAAATAACCGTCAGTGCACTTACACTGTCGGTACATACAATCATCTTTAGAGATATAATGAGTCTGCTGGTTCATTTATACTGTGGTTGCATTGAATAATTTTCCAAATTAAGGGGATGGCGGTGGAAATGCTAGCCTTTCAATCTCTGACAATAACCATGCTGCTGCCACTGCTTCACTGCTTTGTTGGGAACAGCGCAAAGTGTCTCTATTTGTTCGGCAACTAATGACCTTCTCCTCCTCCTCGGGATCCCCAACACCCATCTCTTTCACTAATATCACTGCATGATTGGAGAGAGCTTGATGAATTCCACTTCATACTTGCTAAAATTACAAAAATTAAGTCTGTTCTTTTTCAAGTACTAGACTACTAGTAGCACGTTACTAAAGTTCAAAGAAGAAACGTTGTGCCGGTAGTACGTCTGCATTTTAATCTTAACTTTTTAGTTTTTACATATGTATATGTACAAAAATTGTATTTTTAAATCTTTAATGTCTTTTTTTTTATCTTAATTTTTTTTTCTGTCAACACCAGTGGTGGATTTATGATTCGAAAATGGGGTGGGCTACATATTCAAGTGTCTTTTTTTTTGCAAAGCCCAATTTTTTTTTTCCGTTATAACTATGTACAAATGTAAGAAGTATCGTATTGTATTGACGTCGACGGAGGCCGGGAGACAAGAGTATTTGGAAAAAAACAAGAGTGAGAAACCTGAGAAAAGAAGAAAATGGGGGCTCAATTTCTAATGAGTAATGGAATGGACGAAGAGGAGACTGGAGACTGGTCCCTAATTATTTTTGGGTGGGTTTCAACATCAAGACGACAACATTTTGATGATACTATATATAGAATTTTTTTTTTCTTCAAAACTCTCGGGCGGGCTTGAGCCCTCCCCATCAACTATGTGGATCCGCCAGTGGTCAACACTTACTTAAGTTAAAAATAAGTTTGATATCTGCTTCGAAAAAAAAAAAAAAGGTTTGATATAACGTTTCAAAGAACAAAAGTGTCGTTTGTGTTCTTTCACTTTTGTAAAGTAATATTCTCAATTCCGTACATTTATCGTTGTCGTAATTGTCCATCACATTTTCATCGTAGTCCTAATTATAACTTTAACAGTAAATTTTGTCATAACAGGTAAGCTCCCACTAGTAGTTTATCTCAAGAAATACCGGCCAAAACTCTCTTCTTAACCTAGGATACATGTGAAATTAGTTTACAAAAATCTTTCATCGTACTCCAAAGCATGTAATATTCTGAATAAATTATCATCTACATCTACTTTTACATTAGATATAATAATTTTTAAAAAAAAAACTCATAATATTACATGCTCCAAAACATTATGGAATTTTGGTAGCCGATTCTCCCGGTACCAAACATGGGACGGTACGATGCAATCATATTCTTGTCTAAGTGGCATGATCGAGAGGTACATATTAACACATGCTCGTGGCTTCATCCTTCATGCTACCTTAGTAAGACGAGGTATCATCAAAATATGATCGAGTGCTGGTTCTGCCCATGCTTTCTCACGTGGCATATATACGACTTCAAGCTGCAAATCTGCAATGTTTTTGGGACCCAAAACCAATAATGTTTTCACTGCAACTTGTAGAAGAAGCATAGAATGCTCTATTGCAGCAGACAAAAGGTGAATCCAAAGCCTGAGGCAATCTGGGTTTTCACTTGATTTTACTAAAAGAAACCAAGGGGTAAGGATAAAATACTGGAGATATTTTTTACTGGAAAGGAAAGGGTACATGACCCTTGCATATACGGTGAAAATCAGAAGGGATAGTCCCTAGTCGGGGATAGTGAGTACTGAGTAGTGACACCCAACAAGGACAGGGACCCCTGAGACTCAATACACGTGGCGATGGCCTACTGAAACTTGTACAAGTGAGCGTGACGTATTCGCACGTGTGAAGGCGATAGCGTGAGAGAGAGAGCATAAATCTGACCGCCCATTACTGGCTACTGGAGTAATTTTAGGTGGTAATAACGGGAACAGAACACCAGAGTATTACAGTCTGCCAGCGTTGTCCGTTTGTACGAAAGTATTTCACCTCTTCTCTTTTTTGATCGAATTTACCTCTTGATCATTTGTAAATAATAAAAAGACGAGCAGATATACACGTAGTTTTTTTTTTTTGTCTGTAGATTTATACATAGTTTAAGAAATGATTCAGATTCCACATTTAATCATTATAAAATTTAATATGAAATGCTGGTTGTATTTTTAGTTTAAACCAATAATATACATCTAATTATGTTTGATTTAACATCCGTTATTATACTTTTTTTTTTGTAGGGTAAGTTGTCTTCATTATAATTCGGTTTTAGTTTCAGCCACAGTTTTCGGTTATATCCTTGTATTTTGTTTTTTCTCGAAACAAGTGGAACTAATTACAAGACGAAATTGAATCAAACATAAATGTAGAGAAATCAATCAATACAATTTTGTTGGTCACTCTAGAACATATTGAGTAATCTCAAATTCTTTGAAAGTGAGAATCCTAAGCTCGACCAACGAATAATAGATATTCTGTATTCTCAATTTTTTATGAACATTTAAATTATCGAGATAATGTAATCTTAAAGTCAGTATTGCAAGATCCAAATTTATGTTCTACACCTCTAATCAAGAAGAAGCTTGGAAATCAGGAGGCAATAATCAAAGCTGTGGGCCGGTTTGTACTTTGTAGGGTTTAAAGGTTCAAGTTGAGGTTGCATTTTCTAATCTAGACACAAGGGTCTGACCAAATTTTAGACCAGACTCCTAAACACAGACCCTACTTAATATTTAATCACCCTCAACATCCATTACCATCTGACTGTGAAAGTACACAAGATCATTGTCTAATTGTTGGTGCAAGCCACCTTACTATGTATCATATTTTAAACCAAGAACCCAAATGGCTGGATTTGGTTTGAAACCCTAATAAGGGACCAAATCGAAGAACTTTCATTGTCCATCTCCTTTTATCGAACACTTGATGTGCATAATGGGCTATACTTGTTGAAGGAATCATAACTTATGTCATGAAATGGATGAACATGAAGCAAACAAAATTAGAACAACATGTGACCTTGGCTAGGATTACGGGGGCAGATCCTTTGGCTTCCCATCTAGTTTATGGTAATGGTGGGGTTTGTTGTTTGGATGATCTTGATGCAACTCCAAGCCATCCTTTTCAGTATGCTTAATGGGGTTTTCTTTGTTTGTCAACTAAGGAAACACCAGATTTAATACTACTTGTGTATATGAACTATGCATGATAATCCTTACATTTTCACATTGATGTTGTGGTTTTGTATTGACTTCAGGGTAGCGTTTAATTTTATATGAAAATTGTTTGTAATCTTTTTTTTTTTTTTTGTCAAGTAAAAATTGTTTGTAATCTTCTCAGTAGAACTTTTAATTTTGTTTATTCTATTGAGAACTATATATAGTCCAATAGTTAATGAGGTCCTAAGTTCGAACTTCGCATTCTCTCTATTTAGTAATTTATGACCCTAACCGTTCATTTCCCTATATAATTCTCCAATGACTCGTTATAGAAAAAGGCAATCAAGAAAGTTTCTTACCAAACAGTTCATTTTTACGAGTATAATTATTATCAAAATCGTTAATTAATAATTTACGGTCTAAATCTTAGCCTATTAGAAGTAGAAGTATTAGGCGCTTTGGTAACACTTGGGAGAAGAGTAAGGTTATGGTATGTTCATATTTCTCATACATCAACTTTTTTTAGGTAAAATGAGAAATTCTACAATGTGTTAATGCGAAAATGTTCACCTGGTCAGTTATTGACCAAAAAAATAATGTTTAACTACTCTTGGATGTAAATTCAATGGCAGAGAGAATTATTATTAAGTTGAGATGTTTTGTTTTCTACCCTTTGATGTAAATCTAAGGGTTATTGAGCATAAATTATTTGGTCCAGCAACTGACTAAGTGAACACCACTGTGTGTTAATGTATGACATGCAAACAATTGCCTTAAAGTAGTAAAACGAGTCATCAAAATAGTAATATTAGTCCTGAAAGTGGTAACATGAGTCCTTAAAGTGGTAAACTTTTTTAGTTACCACATAAGTCCTCAAGCGGTAAAATGAGCCCTTAAAACGGTAAAATCAGTTTTCAAAATGATAAAAAAAGTTGATGTATGAGAAATATTAACATATCATAGGCTTACTGCCTTACTCTAGGTAGAAGTGAGTGATTTATCCCGCAATCAATTCATTGCATAAATGATGAAAAAGGTGAATTACTTACCATACTAACATGTGGTAAAGTCAACCATTACTTACAATAAGAAAAAGGTAAATGAATTAAGTTTTAAACTTCATCAAAGGCTCCATAGAGCCGTTTATCAAATTTAGAGCTTAAATTTCCATGATTAAAGGCAACATTTCAAGGCTCCTTCCGTAAATCAACCATGGTAAAACCCAATTTCCCATGATTCAAAGGCCTACTTTTAGTTCATCCACTTGATTTCGCTTTTTATCCGCCATTTCCATTTTTGGGTACTAAAGCTTCACATTTCAAAATTTAAAAAACACAAAATCACAATAACATTTTACAAACAAGGTGCGGTCCATTAGCTCTCACTCCTTGCAAAGATCCTTGGTAAGCAACTCTCTTTTTTTCTTTCTTTTTGTGGTAAACTTTTATTTTATCCGGTATCTTTTGTTGGTGAATATCATCCGTTTCTTTTGTTTTGTTTGTTTTTGACAATTACCGTCAAATAGGATTTTTTTTTTTATAAAAAAAAACCCTACTGCAATAATCAAAACCTATACCTACCAATTGAGAGAAAAAAAAATGTATACAATGCATGTCTTATAAAGGACAGAACTACCAAGAATAACCAGAAGAAAAATTATAGGTAGGTTATATATAAAACATCTCTCTCTTGTAGCTAACCATTATCAATCATGACCATGCCAACTCAATATGAATTTTAAACCTAAGTATAACGCACCTTCCTCATCTAACTACAATCCTTTTTTAATGATGTTACCGTACCCATCATCAAAAAGTTTTACTTCGAAATTAATATTATTCTAAAAAACCAAAATTAATACATAGGAGTAATCTAAATCATACCCTCATTAATCAGTTGCTTGAATATTGGATCACATTCAATCACCAAACTTAATCACAGCAATCAAAATTTCAATCAACCAATTTTGTTTGAATCAAACACTAGACCTAATCTTTTTTGAGAATGTATTTAAAGCACGGAACACCCACTTACATTTTCATCAATATAATTGTACGACTAGATAATATTAAGTGCATTTTTTTTAATTTTAAGTTGACTACACATATCAAATGTTGAGATCACATAATCGATGCTAAGTCACTTACACCGCCCGTACATAGAAGAATCTTCAAGTTTTCTTTGAATCAAACACTTTGGTAAAAGAAAAAAAGAAATTTTGCCTTCCGGAATCAACAATGGGAGAAGTGAGAACAGACCAAAAAAGGTAAAAAAACGTGGACCGCCAATAATCACTCGTGTCCGTACCGTAACGCTGCCCCTGTCCCCCTGCGGTTTCAAATTTTTAAAACGGAAGGACAGAGCGTAATTTACTCGTACACGCAAGGGTACTCTCGGAATCACAAAAGGCAAGTCTCCCAGCACGTCAGCAACTGCCAAACTGGCAGTGGCTCCGATTTGGAAGGCAGAGAGAGGGAGGGAGGGACATGCACGCGCGTGAGATTGTGATAATATAAAGCCACACTTCCCCCTGTTCCCATTCCTCTTCATCCTCAACTTGAAGGCGTGCCTATTTTGCTCTCAATTGCCTCTCTCTCCCTATCTATCTACACTAGACAAAACCATCCATTGCTTTCTCCCTTTCACCCAGAACTTGTTTCTCGCTCCGCAGCTTTTGAACCTCTCTTAGTTTCTCGTTCTGTCACTCTCATAGAAAAGAAGGAACAATGTCTAGGTGGGAGAATCCGACGTCTTTCTCGTCCAGTCTGCTGGACGAAATCTACCGCTCAATTGACGAGGGCGAGAGGAGTCGTGGAGATGTGAAGTTTTACGGGGAGACGAAGACGGCGGCATTGGCGAAGAGACACAGCAAAAGCGGGAGGGATACGGCGGAGGAAGAGGAGATGGCGGCGCTTCGCAGAGCTTGTTTGATAGAGAAATGGATCGAGAAGAAGGCGAGCGAGAAGGCGGAGGCAGAAAGGAGGAAGAGTCGAGCTGAGTTGGGGAGGAACTGGAAACTGGACCGGGATCATGATGATGGTGTGTTTTTCAGTTCCAATTCATGCTCTTCGGAATCGAGCTCCGGTGGGTTCTCATCGTCCGACGCTGAATCCATGTATGGTTCTCGGCCGCAGCAGAGGTCATCGTGTTTTGTTCCTTCCCTGTGGCCGAAGCCGATTCGGACCAGCGTCCAAACTCGGTCGGTGAAAACAGAGGAGAGGAAAAATGAGAAGAAACAGAGTGCTCTGTTTCAACCACAGAGAGACTATCACATGCTTGATGACTATCGCCACGGTCGTGTGTCAGATCAGACGACGAAGGTGGAGGAAAGTACGATCAAGTCCAAATCAAGGGCATTGAAGCTTTACGACAATCTAAAGAAGGTGAAACAGCCAATTTCACCGGGCGGTCGCGTCGCAAATTTCCTCAATTCTCTGTTCACAACAGAGAAAATCAAGAAGACAAAGGGTACATCATCAGTTTCGGGGAATGAAGAAACAGAGAGGAAAATATATTCATTGCAGGGCCCAACGTGTTCTTCAGCCTCTTCTTTTTCACGGTCATGTCTAAGCAAAAACTCACCCAACACAAGAGAAAAATTGCGCAATGGGGTTAAGAAATCGGTCCAATTCTACCCGGTAAGTGTTGTCGTCGGTGAAGATTGTCGACCATGTGGGCAAAAATGCGTGTACGAAGAACAAGATGCACATCTTATGCCTGTAACTGTGCCAACAGCATGGAAAATCGGTCGATCTCAGTTCAGAAAAACAGAGGAGGAGATCGTCAAGCTTCGAGTGTTGGGGAAAAGCAGGCAAGCAGAAGAAGCAGCCAGGGAGTTTTTGAAAGACCACCGCCGGAACCAAGTTAAGACGGAGTCATCATTCAATAGAGATTATGACAATCATGATGATGATATGGATGACGATGCTGCTAGTTGTTCGAGTTCTGATCTTTTCGAGCTCGATCACCTAGCGGTGGTCGGAAAAGAAAGGTATCTGGAAGAGCTTCCGGTGTACGAAACCACACGTGTCAATCGTACGAATCGTGCCATTTTCTAATGGCTTGAGGATTAAAATTGTAGTTTTTTTTTTCTTTTTTTCGGTACAAGATATACAAAGTACAGAACAATGTTGTTTAACTTTGAGTTTTCTCTTTGTTTTACTGATTAATGGAGAATGATAGAAATTCATGTGTCCTCATTTTGAATTTTAGCTTTGGATGATTTAGAAAATCATTGGCTGTTATTTTTCTCGTAGTTGATGCCGGAAGAAGATAGTGTCGTTTTGGGGATGTGAAAAAAGGGATAAAAATAAAGTGGCTGAACACAGAGTTTGATCTTCTTTTTTCTGATTGGGGATGCGTTTTGATTGTTGATCATGATCAAAGACTGAGAAGGACACTGACAGAGAAGTTTGATAGGAACGGTAAAAAGGAAGATGAAGGAAAGAAAAAGAGAGAAGGAAAATGAAAGAGAAAAGATTCGAGATCGTAATGGCAAGCAAGCAATGAAGAAATAGAGAGAGAGAGGGGGGTATGATGGCAAAGGCAAAGGCAGATCTTCGCCCATGGGAATAGAGAAAGTGAAGTCCAATAAAGCATTTGGCTTTCTTTTCTTTTCTTTCCTGTTCTGTTCTTTCTCTGGAATGGGAATTGGGATTTTGTGATTTCGTATTGGCATTTTGGCCCCTCCTTACTTGGATGTTGCGTTAGCATATCCCCATTCCCATCCCAACAACCAAGAAAACATAAAGACATTCAAATACTATAGTAGTGGTATGGTATACTTTAGTCTTGGGTTTAACTCTAGCTTCATGAGATTCCCTTCCTTCTGTATCAAAAATCCGTTTTGTTTTCTCCATCTGCTAAAGATGGATAGCTATTCAAGACTAATTAACCTGAGATTTTAAGACTGGAGACAAAAATAAAGGTGAGGAATAGAACCTATATAAAGAAAAAAGAAAAATACATACCATGCCAATTGGCGCAAAATAATCTTCTAGTTCTCAAAGAAATTGTGGGTCTAAGGTGATCGGCTCACGACTTCACCTCAGATCCAACCCACATAGCTTTATTAGCGCAGAACACTAACTTGAATATACAAAATAATGAAATATACATAGGAGCAAATTGGATTTAGATGCAGTATATTATTATTATTATTATTTTTTTGAGTATCGGAAGTAAGTGTTAAACGAAATGCTTTAAGAAACATTATTCTACTCTCATGAACAAAAATTCTTCCATCCGCCACTTTTGTTGCGGAGCCTTAAAACTCGATGTGTAATCAAATTTTATAATGCATTAAGAATGAAAAGATAGGTGAACTTGTGTTTACTAGCTAGAAACGAATCTTCCATGATGATTGCTGAAGCGACTAAATTAACAAGTAAGAACACGATCGAACTTAAACAAAATTAGAGCATCAAGATTGGAATCAAATCCCTAAGAGCATGCAAGAGGCTGGGTTATTCAATGTTAGTAGACCTAATAATTCATGACCTAGCTAGCTATTAATGTTAAGATTAATTAGTACGTGATGAGCATGCAGATAGAAGCTGCAGTGGGTCTCAAATTCTCATTCTGAAAATGCAGAGAAATGGGTGAGATTGAGGTCCACTTAAACTAAAAAGAAAAGAAAGAAGAATCTCTTTCTAGCACTAGTCAAAATAAGCATCATCATATGATTAATTAACAACAAAAAAACATGCCTCAAACTCAACTCAACCCAACTCATCCTCTATTCATTTGATTTAGGCGGCTGTGGATTTGTAATTTATTCACCAAAATCAGTTAAACAACTGCCTTAAAAGGAAGTTCACCCGTTGAGGTTAACTGGTCAATACTATTCACTGCTTTTTGCCTTTCATTTCCATCATCTAGGTTGGCTAGTCAGATAATTAATATTGACAAAAGGTCACTCTAGGTCACTTTCTGGGTCAATTTCTTGACCTGCCAACTGACATTTGATGATATTTTGTGAACAGTATCTGACTAGCCAACCTAGATGGTGGAAATGAAAAGCAAAAAGCAGTGAACAGTATTGACCTGCCAATCTCAACAGGTGGACTTGCTCTAAGCTTTCTTAATCTTCGAAGAGAGAAGATTTTGAGTCAAGCAATTAGACAATTGGATTAGTCTAACCGTCTAATGATCCGTGCTCATGTTAAAAATATTTTTAGTAATTAAGATATTTATGGTATATATAAAAATGCGGATATTAGAGTGGTTCGACGGTTTGACATGCAACATATAATCAACAGATTGTCCTTCAAGGGTTGCAATTTATTAATAAATTAACAAGACTAATCAATTTAAATTTGGGTTAATTAGAATCATTCCCCTCTTATTTTGGCTTGGTTAATTAGAGATAGCTAGATTCTGTACAGTAGTGGGTGAGGGTGGGGGAAGTTGCCAGCAATGATGAGAATAATGTTTGTGGATGGAGAAGGAAATTGAAGGATTTGAATTGAGAAAAGACACTACCTAGTTAGCTAGCTGATATTCATTGACTCTAAATGTTTGTCGATCAGGACCATCCTTAATGTCTTAGGCTTGTGGGGCTGTGTACCAATTCCTAATCATATCCTTTATAGAAAACATTTCAAACAGTACTCAAACTTAGACCGATTTCTAACTTCAGTACCTGACTATGCAAAACTATCATTTTGGTACCCCAAGTTTGAAGCTCGACCCAAAAATGGTACACGCCGTCCATTACAACGTTAAGTCTTTGCTACGTGGCAAACCATAAGGGCCCTCAAAATATGCCACGTGGTTAGCTAGTTAACGCCGTGATGGACGGCGTGTACCATTCTTGGGTCAGACTTCAAACTTGGGGTACCAAAGTGATAGTTTTGTATAGTCGGATACTGAAGTTAAGAATGAGCCTTAATTCGGGTACTGTTTGTAACATTTTCTCTATCGTTTATATTCCCTTCAAGGCTTCAACCCAGTAGACCATTTTTTTGCTTTTCTTTCCATGTCCAAACAAAGCTAGGTCAGTAACCAGGCAAAGCATTCACGTAGATTAAATGGGAGAAAATGGAAGTTGTTGTGTTCTTCCAATACTTTCATATTTCTTCCCGTACAGAAAAAGAATCTACCCCACCTGGGTACATAGCCAAATGTAGAAATTTTGCCTCTTATAAAAAAATTACTGTAGTTGTTTTATTCATTGTAAGTGCCAGACTCCAACAAAACCCTTTGGAGGTCATTGAAGTAGTGAATAATAATGAAAGAAGGGGATCTAGCTACACCTTCCATAACATTCATTATAGTGCCCCCAGCCTCAAGAAAGCTCGGTTAGTTCTTCAAGTCTATGCAATCAAGGACTTTCTGAACCAGAAAATTAATAAAGCAAACCCGGCCCAACCAATTCCTTACCAAATACAATTTATATTTCTTGTTGGTAGGGAAAGCAACAAGATCACCAACCAGAATGCATGTGAGAACCAGGTTTAATAATACGAGATCTTCATGCCAGAGTCATCATTCACAGTATATTTATATATATCTATACACCAACCTAATTCTTTTCTGTATGTATTTTTCAAAATACATACGAATAAGTATTTAAATGAAACCGCGTGGAAAGTGATCGAGCAAAAGGCGATGAGGGTCAGGTTGACTGGTTGAGCACATCTGCTGCTCCCTGAGGCTGAGCTCAATAAGAGTTGAATGGTCCACTCACTCAGAGAGAGGCACAGTCCACGTACAGGGATCGAGTATCTAGCTAGCTAGGGTTTGTTTGCACTTTAAGTCGGATAATGTTGGTCTAGTAAAACAAACAAAGAAAGAAAGAGTAAAGATACGAAGTCACAAAGCAGCCAAGTCTCCGATTTGTCGATCCCGAGGTGAATTTCCCCACTGGATGTCTGGATTGATTAGCTGCACTTCCTTTCTTCTACAAAAGTGAGCTGTGACTGTGAGAGGTCTAATCTCTCAGGACCAGTTTTTGTTGCATCCAGCACGTACTTCACATTTATGAATTTTTATGAATTTTTCGAACAGGAGGTGATTCTAATTAAGCTGAGTTATATAGGCACTGATATGAATCAACCATGTTGGTTTTCAACTAGCCAACTACAAACTACGATACCGCTTCTCTGTGTTAGCCTTCTAGTACTTAAACTTGATCAAGTGATGTTGTCCAAAATTAATTAGCGGCCGGGTCTAACACTTGTGCATGGAGTACTGACGAAGCTTAGTTTAGAGGCTAAGCTTCATTTCAAAAGGCTTCAGTATTGCAAATAAGATGTTACTCTGCTCATATATTGTACACGGAGAATTTTATGAATGCCGGGTAGAAATGCTCCGAGAAATGATACACTAATGTTTCACTATTCTATACCACTACAATTGAGTCGAGTTGATCCACATTAATGTAGTGTTGCATAAATATCCAAAACGTGCACATTGCTACATTTCTTTTGCGATGAGTTTAATTTTCTCCACACTCATATAACTTGTATCAAAGCACACGTACAGTTGATGTCATAAACTTGTTCCAAAAGCAAAATTTATTTTCAATTTGCATCCCACACGTAGAATCCTATCAACTAGATCCTGCGAATGTGTACATGTACGGTGAGAGTGCAGCAAAATAGCTCATGAGCTAGCTAGATTTATAGTAAAATAAAATGCAAATCTTTATTGTGTTGAAACTGGACCGGAATGACTTTTAAAGCTAATTTTACCTTTTACTCAAAGAATTGTTTCCCTTTGATAATGAAATTTTTTTTGAACTGGATTTTTATTTTGGGGAAATGCTCATTTACCCAATTTTAAAATTTGGGGAACTGGATTTTAAAATTTGCCATCTTGCTCCACTAACAGTTTTTTAACCCCATTTACCCAAAGCACTCTAAGGGATTATTTCCCCTTTACCCAATTAATTCTTTTTTTATTCTTTTTATTTATTTTTGGGACTTTTTTGCCCTCTCCTTCTTTCTCACTTAGAGGGAGAAGTCATCCTCCACCTTGCCGGACTTCGGTGACTAGTGGCCGGCCGCCTACTCCGGTGACCGGAATCCGGCGGCCGGTGACCGGAATCCGGAATCCGGCTACCGGACTGGTGACCGGAATCCGGCGTCTGATTTTATTGCCCCCCAATAATACCCAGTAATCATATTATTGCCCCCTAATAATCATATTATTGTCCTCCAATAACAAGTCCATTGGGGATCAATAATTAATGAAAAGTGAAGATGTTTTTAATTTTGAAAGTTTTAGGAGGTTTATCGAAATAAATAATCTTATTATTGCCCCCAATAATCTTAATATTGCTTTCCAATAATCATATTATTGCTCTCAAGTGAATTGCATAACTCCCAAAACCAAAATGAATACACTATCGACACAATTGATCAACTTATATGTTCAATTGTACACGTTCACTGTTTTTTCCTTTTTTTTTTTTTCCCTTCCCCATTCCGGAAGCTCACAGTATACCAAAAAAAAAAGTGCTACGGCACCCAAAAATTGCTCTGGGCACCCACCGGAGTGTGAGGTCGGTGGAGGAGTTGTCGGGGCGTGGGCAAATTGGGTTGGGTCGGTGTCAGATTGGCGGACGGGCCTTGTGGACTACGTGTGGGTCTGGTGCGAGGCCGGGTTCCTCGATTGACATGGTTGTTCCGGTCGAGGAGATCACGGTGGCTGGTTGGAAGGGGTAGATCGAGTTGGTAGTTGGGTTTGGTTTGCTGCCTCGCTGTACTCATCGGCGGAATGGCTTGGAGGTGCGTGTTCGAGGGTTGCCGGGTGACGTCGTATCTGTGGCGGCCTGGATCGCATCGGATCGGACATATCCGATCTGGACTGGGTTTCACAGATCCAAGCTGGGGATCAAATTGCTTGGAGGAGGCGGCGCTTTTATTTGGCGTGGCGGGGATGGCGGAATGACGGCGTTGCCGAAGTCAGTCTCCGGTGAGAGAAGAATTCGGTGAGGGGGAAGGAGAGAGAGAGAATAAATCGCAGAGGGGAGGGGAGAGAGAGAGAGAGAGAGAGAGAGAGAGAGAGAGAGAGAGAGAGAGAGAGAGAGAGAGAGAGAGAGAGAGAGAGAGAGAAATATGAGTGTAATTTATAAATTAAAATGAGGGCAATACTGTCAAATACTGTTGGATTGGGTAAACGAGGTTAAAAAACTCTTGGTGGAGTAAGTGGACAATTTTTTGCCCAAAATTGGGTAAGTGGTCACAGCCCCTTTTATTTTTTTATTTTTTTTAAAGAGAAATTTTAAATACACACCCCTAATCACTTAATACCCATCCCTATTATTTTATATTTCAAATTAGATTTTGTAGGTAGGTTAAATGACAAAAACAGACATTTATGCATTCTAGAAGAAAAAAAATAGTCATATTTTCCTTATATTATTCTATTTGTTGTAGAGAAACTGAATTTGAGAGGAATTTGCTGTGTATTCTCATTGATAATAGGGGCCTCTTTATATAGAGGATTACAATGCATAGAATCTCAATCATACAAGGAAAGTAATTCTACATTGATTAGGATTCTAGATCCTTCTAATTAAATCCTATTACCACTAGGTCAAGTAACCTAGAGTTTGAGCTAAACACAAATTAGGTTTTCCTTGAACACTCCCCCTTGTGTTGCCCAAACGCGGTGCTTCTCTCGTTGCCTCGTTAAAAACCTTGCCGAGTAACAAAAACCTAGTGGGACAAAAATAACCTCGGTCGAAGGGGAAAAAGAGCACAACACACCCTTCACGATTCGAGACGAACATGTAGACATCTCCCCCTGATGTCTGCACCTCCCCCTGATGACTACGATCATGGGAGTTCAGATAATTTCCGCAAGCCAATTCTTGCCACATGTTTCTCGAACGTGGTATTGGGCAATGACTTAGTAAACAAGTCTGCCTCACTGTCCTCAGATCGAACCTAGTTCACTTTGATCTCGAGGAGTGTCTGTTGTTGCTGATTATGCTTGGTGTTATCGCTATTGATGTAGCCTTGCCTCATTTGTTCAAAACAAGTAGCATTATCCTAAATGCTCGTAGGCTCATCTGTGGTAGACTTCAAACCACAATTGTTCGAACATGCGTAATTATGGATCCAATCCATATACATTCACGAACCACTTCGTGAAGAGCAATGATCTCTGCATTGTTCGAAGATATAGCGACTACGGTCTGTTCTGTAGACCTCCAAGATATCACGGTCTTTTCCCATGGTGAACACTTAACCAGTTTGGGAATGACCATTGTGTGGGTCAGAGAGATACCTAACATCAGCAAAACCTTCCAAAATACATGTCGTTTTGGGATGGGGATAGAGAACGCAGGCCAGCATTGGCGGCGTTTCTGGTGTGTGATGGGTCCGAATCCATCATCTCTTTGTAGGGATAGAACAAGCCCATATCATTCATACATCTCAAGTATCGAAAGATATCTATTACACCAATCCAATGGCGTCGCGTTGGCGCAGAGCTATATCTAGCTAACAAGTTCACAACATATGAGATGTCCGGTCTTGTGCATTGAGATAAGTACAATAATGCGCCTATTATACTAAGTAAGGCACTTTTGCCTCTAGCACATCTTCGTCATCATCCTTTCGACGAAGAGGATCCTTTTCAGGATCAAGACTACGGACGATCATGGGGGTGCTTGAAGGCTTGACCTTGTCAAAAATGCCTAAGCATCTATCGACACAATGCTCAAGTTCCAAACCGAGACATAATCGTGTTCTCCCAAAATCCTTCATCTCAAACTCAGATTTCAAGTGTTCAGCGGTTTCCCTTAACTCTTTAAGGGTTTCTAAGGAAGATCATGTCCAACATGAACCGCGATAGAATCTGAAACTTGTCATAGAAACGCGTGGGCATATCCCTTCCCAATCAAGTAGTCACTTTAGTGAGCGTTTCAACCTCTTTGTAAACGCGCTCCATGGTCTAGAGCCACTTGACTTGGGTAAATGAAGTTCACCATGAACCTTCATGTATATTCCGTATCTAGATCCCTATAAAGATACGTAGTGACCACATTTGTAAGCTGCATGTTCAGTTATTCGGAAACTACCAAACTGACAAGGTAGTGGAGTGCAGTGACATCCACTACGAGAGAATATGTCTCATCGTAGTCAATTCCAGGGCGTTTTGTGAGAAGCCTTGCGCCATAAGGTGAGATTACCATCTCTTTTTCTCACTACGCTTTCTAACGAAGACCCATTAGTCAACAGGTTTTATGTTAGGAGGTGTTGGCATCTCTAGCTCGAAAACCTTCCTCTTCGTTAGAGAATCCATCTTAACCTGGATCGCATCTTTCCATTTAGGCCAAAAACTCTCTACGTTGGCATTCATTCATCAACGGAGCGTGGTTCGATATCATCGGACTCAGCAAACTCATGCGCAACAAAATGCGTAACTACATCATCAATTATGATGGAGTTTCTATCCCACGTCTCATGTACACTAGTGTAAGTTTCATAGAACTCTATATTTTCAGGAATATGTTCTAACATTGAGGCGTCCCCCAACGGTAACCATAACCCGGAAGATTCTCATGAGACGGATTTTGAGTCTTGATGATCAAAGGATTGGAATGTGCCAAAGTATCCTTCGAACCCACGGGCCTCCCACGCATCCTAGTTGGGGCCATGGCCTGTAAAGCCAGAGTGCCACTCTCTTTGGCATTGGCGCCATGCCTACCTCCGTGTAGGGTGGCGCTTACGTCCTCTCGTAGGGACGTCCTTCCTTGCAGGCATGTTTGCAGCATATTTGTGTGATCTCGTCACTTTAATAGGGATCAAGATGAGACATAGTGGGGACAAACTACGACAATTCCTGTCGTTCCTGTTGAACATTCGTGTTCTTATCTCCCCCTAACGACGGGAAGACTGTCTCATCAAAGTGACATCCGCAAATCTAGCGGTAAGGAGATCGCCTAGCAAGGGCATTTAAGTGGCGGATGATTATTGGAAGTCTCAAATCCAACGTAGTTGCCCATTCGTCTGTAAGGACCCATCATAGAGCGCTGTGGCGGCGCAATTGGCACAAAAATGGCTCACTCAAATGTGCGTAAGTACAAAAGACGTGTACCCAGTCACTAGCTGTAACGCAGAGGTACATTGAGTGGCATTAGGTCGTAGACGAATTAGCATAGCTGCATGCGATATTGCATCACCCCAAGCGGATGTAAGAAGATTGGTGTGCATTACCAATGTTCAGACTACCATCGTAGTCGTTTCCGTGAGACCATTTGGGTGTGTTCAGGGGAATATAATGTCCAACATTAGTCCCAATGCAATAACCATCGAAAGTCTTCGATGTAAACTCTCTAGCATAGTCAAATCCAATTGACTAAATAGGATGATTTGGGGAGTGAGCCCATTGTTGTATGATATGTGCTAGGAGTGTAGTATAAGCAGCATTACAAGTGGACAATGGCACAACACGTGACCAGTGTGTTTGCGTGTCAACCAACATCATGAGATATTTAAACGTCCGCAAGTTGGTTGAATCAATCCACAAAATCCCTACGGATTCTTTGTAAGAACAGAATGAGTAATGTCATATCCTTTGCATAGGACGGTCTCAGTCCTAATTTCCCTAAGGAACAGGCTTAGTAAAAGATGTCCGTGTGAAGTCTTTTTGTAGACGGATCATCATATCATGACAAGGATGACCTATCCTGTCGTGACAAAGCCAATATGTGTCTAAGTCCAAGAGATCTTCTCTCATAACTTTATTGGATTTAATAGCTCGAATAGTGACATAAAGTCCACTAGAGCGACACATAAACTTCTCTAAGATGCGTCTTTGTTCGCAATCATTAGAGGTAATGCAAAGGAACTCATTTCCGTTCTCTACATGCATTTTCGCATGGAATTCGTTGGCTATTCATAGGGTACTATTTACCCCAAGAGCGTAGAGAGTTTCTGTGACAACTGTAATCAAGGTGCCATTTGGCAAGTGGAACTTGGGCTATTCCATGTCCTTGAATTAATACTGATGGCCCAGCCATCGTAGTCACAAAGTCATATGCTCAAAATCAAAATTGAGTCATAATGAAAAGAACTCGAAATTTTATTCATAAGCCAACGGAATACATCATTGTTTCTATGATCAAAGAAAATCTAATCCAATAAAAAGTAATATGGCAATCGCCTACAACTCTTGGAAAATAAAAAGACTTAATCAAAATCGCCAGTTTCTGGGTCTTGATCCTTGTAGTCTTCCACCCTTAGATCTAGATCGCCATCTTGATCTTCTTGTGCCATGTAATTCGCTTCCCTTGCTTCATGATACGTCTTGTATGCGTTTGCAACATTCTGGGGTGCGGTACATGATTTGGCCCAATGTTCAGTTGATCCACATCGAAAACAAACATCATTATGGTCAGGCTCCCTTGATCGAGGCGCCATTGGGGCGCGATTTGGACGACCTATCCTCTTGGTGGCGTTACCACCATGGTCGGAGGCTCCGCCTCTCTCTCTCTTCACACGTTGACCTCCACGGTTCCGTGCACGCCTCTCTTGGCGAGTTCCTTCCTCTTTAGGGCGAACATATGGACCAGAATGTCCAGAATTGTCCCTATCCTTAGGGTTTCGCTCCTTACGTCCTCCATTAGGGGCGCGACTATAGTTAGACTCCGGAATAGGCTTAGATCCCTCGGGTCTAGCATTATAGTTCTTTACAAGGATATTGTCGTGCTTTTCAGCTACGTTCATGGCGCCAATGAGCTCATGAAACCTTGTGATACGTCCTGCATTTACATCAATCTGATAATTCTTTGAAATCATCAGTGCAGAGACGGGGAAGGTAGAGAGAGTTTTCTCGATCAACATCGTATCAGTTATGGCTTGGCCACAAAACTCCATCAGAGACTTGATACGAAGGGCTTCCGAGTTATAATCAAGCACAGACTTGAAATCACAAAAGCGGAGGCTATGCCATCGCACTTCTAAATCAGGAAGCAGGGAGTCACGAACGTTGCCAAATCGCTGCTCAAGTTCTACCCATAGCTTTCTTGGGTCTTCCTCATTGAGGTATTCATTTTGGAGCGCGTCATTCCTGTGCCTTGTCATGAGAATTATGGCTTTAGCTTGTTTTGCTTCTAAAGCAGTAGCTTGCTCAATGGAGAGCACGTTCTGACCAGGCTCTTGGATGGCTCCCAGAAGTCCATCAGCCTTAAGATGTTGGCGCACATCTCGGACCCACCTATGGTATCCTGCGTCAGTTGTTTCTAGGGGAACGAAGTTCAACTTGTTCAGGTTACTCATCCTGAAAAACAACACAAGATTAGGGTTAGTTTCGGAGCGAAAGGGCTACCACGAAAAACTATTAAATTTCTGAGCGTAGTCGCTTCCAAGAAATTAGAGATTTTCTGAGCGTAGTCGCTTCTAAGAAAATCCGATTCCAAGAGGGGGTTTTGGATTAGATTGAAACAACGATGTATGTGGTCGATCGTTTTCTTCTCAACAAACTCTAAGTTTGGAGGACTCTACAAGCTCCAACCTTGGAGTGAGCACGAACCCCCACAGTTCGGCTTTTGGTCTCCCCTATAAAGAAGAAAGGGGGGTAGAAGAAGGGATGTTGGAAGTCCCCGAGAAAAGAAGAAGAAATTGAAATAAAACGGGAACTTTTAGAAAAATTACCTTAAAAAGATGGTCGGAAAAATCGTTGCCGGAAAATTACTGTAGCAGTGGAGTAATGTAGCTGCCGGAGTTACTGTAGCTGACAGGAAAGTCGCCGGAAAAGTGGCCGGAAGTTTGCCGGAAAAGTCGCTGGAAGTTGGCAGGAAAAGTGTTGACCGGCCGTTGACCGGAGGGTTGACCGGCGTTGACAGATCGTTGACCGAATTGCTGACGTGGCAGGTCCAGTGCTGACGTGGCAGAGAGGCTTGGCGGCTTGGTGGCTTGCTGCACGTGGGCCCAACTTTTTGGGCTTGGGCTTCAGCAAGTGGGCTTGGGCTGGGGCCTCCTCCTCCCTCTTTTTTTTTTTTTTTTTTCTTCTTCTGCCGGTTCAGGTTTGGAGGATGCCGGTGGCCGGTTCGGTGGAATTTTGGCCGGTTCCGGTGATGAAATTTCCGGTTCCGGGTTACTGGAGTGTAGACGCTGCAGGTGGTTGAGTATGGCTGCAGGAGGTAGTGAGGAAGGCTTTGAACCGGGCAGGGGAACCTTTAATTTTTCCGGTGGCCGGTTCGGTAGTTTGCCGGCCGGTTCTGGGGGTGGGGTTGCCGGTTCTGGACTCCTGGAGTTGGGATCTTCAAGGTGGGCGGCGGTGGTTTCTGGGATTTGAAGGCTACGAATTTAGGATTTCAAGGTTAGGGCTTCGTGCTGATAACGTGTTGTAGAGAAACTGAATTTGAGAGGAATTTGCTGTGTATTCTCATTGATAATAGGGGCCTCTTTATATAGAGGATTACAATGCATAGAATCTCAATCATACAAGGAAAGTAATTCTACATTGATTAGGATTCTAGATCCTTCTAATTAAATCCTATTACCACTAGGTCAAGTAACCTAGAGTTTGGGCTAAACACAAATTAGGTTTTCCTTGAACACTATTTAAATATTTATGTATAAATAGTTAGATAAACACAAAAAATTTCTATACATGGCCTCCCAATTTAATACAAGAATAAAGTTAGAAACTATCTAATTTAATTTTTAGAAACCATAATATTTAGAATTTCAAAATCAATGGCATTAAATATTTTTAAAACATATCACTTTACTCCCATTTTTTAGTTATTTCCTTTTTTGTTCTAAGAGTTATGATTAATCAATTTATTTTCTAATATAAAACATCACATGTGAAAAAACTTTGTAACTGTTAATTTGTTTGATCCCTCTAATGACAACTTTTTAGTTCTACTACTGTTGAAAAAGTGAGAAACTACTGATATAGTTTTGGTTGAATGTTCAACTCATAATTTTATACTTGATTAACATGGTGTTTGGTGGATGTGAGCTCAAATAACACAAAATCTATTTATATGCATCTATTTAAAGGGAACAATAATAAATCTTTACGGATTTCTCAATAACAAATACAAGTAATCAATATTGTCATTTACAAAACGTCAATATAATAGAATATACTAATTGTATTAAATAGTAATCCTAATATAGTAAAAAAGTAGGATATTTCACGATTTTTTAGATTAAAGATATTTTAGATATTTTGGGTTGTGTATTTAGTAAAATATTAGAATGAGAAATTAAATGGGTGGTGTATTAAGTATGGAGTGTGTATTAAGTAATTAGGGGTGTGTATTTAAAACTTCTAAAAAACTAGGCCTTTCTCTTGAATTGCTTCTCACAAGCTGGACTTGCCTCATTGTAAATATTTTTTCCTTTTGCACATTGGGCCACTATGATTTATGGTAATGGTGGTCCAGTTTTAACACTTACGCCTTTTCTTTTAGTAATTATCGCCCATTTACCCAAGTCCGGTCATATATCCCTCTTCTCAGATAGTCAGATATATATGATAGTCATAGACTAAACCGCCCAGGCAGAAAAGCTAAGCAAAAACAGGCACAAGAGTATATACATCTGCACTATTATGACCAATTGAACTGGGTTGGCACTTCACAATTTCCGCCCATTTTGTCTCTCTCATTTGCATAAGCACTTGAACAACAGAGTTTGGGAGGGCCTTTATAAGCACTATTACACCATTCTTAAGCTTCCCTCTCTCTGCATCCTCTACAATAATAGTTCTTACTCCTTAGCATAGACAAATCAGGTGGAAAAATTAATAGAATAGAATGAACAAATTTCAAGGGATATTTCAGAAGAAAAAGGGGTCTCCAACGGCGTTGCCGAGAATTGATCCTAGCGCAGCGAAGCAAGTAACGCCTACTCATTACACGCCGGCCACTGTGGCAGCTGTGGAGCCGCACGGTTGTTGTCGAGATTCGGTCAACGTTTTTTCGATGAGCCAGTCTACCAAGAAGTTGGAACAGCAGGTAGATTTTTATTTTCAGTAAAACATTGGACCACAATAGCTAGCGCTTGCTAGCTTTCTTTTCTGTTTAAGACCAAATTGGAACATATCTAATAATTTGGCGCAGACTAAACCTGGAGGCCGTGTAATGTGTATAACATGCATGATTCACATTGCTTTAAAGGCCGTAGAGTCCTATGTACGTATCTAGTTATCTACACATCCTTATTTCATTTCTATTTGTCCACCCAGCTTTAGTGTTCAGCCTAGCTGGGTTCTTGGTACCACAAGCTGTCTGGCAAATCTGAATGTAGGCCTCTCTGCGAATTACTTTATTCCGGCTCAGATCAATGACAAGTGCAGCAAGTCAAGAATTTGTTACTACGGAGGGTGATTATTGTATCAGCTCTCATGGTGTTAAAAAAAAAAATGTGTTATTTGAGTCATTTTATCAAACATTTTACATACATTGACTAAACCCTGTAATTAGCAAACCATATTGGTCAAATGTTAAAGTATAAAAATCAATAATTTTCCTCTCTTATTTTGGGTTTGGGCCGAAAATGAAGGTGGCAGAACTGGAAAAGAAATTAGCAAAGGAGAAAGAGCTTCGGATGATGTACATAAAGAAATTGGAAAGAACACAAGATTATTTGAGGTATTGTCTACAAGTAGCCCAAGAAAATGGGTTTTTGGACCTTGTACTCCATAACAAAGATCATGCCGACACTGTTAACAATGCCACTGGTAATACCAGTCCTCAATTGCCAACTACTCCTCTGCACCAGCACCACCCACCTTCTGATCTAGATGCTCTCATCGATCAAGCCAAGCTAAATGGATGGTTCATAAATACAGATGAGGTAATTGTTCCATACTTCCCTTTCTGTAACGTCTATTTGTCTCTAATTAAAGAGTGGTGGTGCGATAGCATAACGTATCATCTTGTCTAACGAAAATGTATGTGATGAAAATCGAACCAGATTGAATTTGAAGAGAAGATAGGGCAGGGGAGCACAGCACAGATATACAAAGCAACATGGCATGGACTTGATGTCGCGGTGAAATGCATAGAACCTGAATTCTTTGAATCAAACGAGAATGGTGTCTCATTTTTCGCTCAAGAGCTCGATACGTTATGTAGGCAGCGTCATCGGTACGTGCTTCATCTAATGGGGGCGTGCCTTGATCCTCCTAACTATGCTTGGGTGGTGACCGAGTTCTTGAGCTCGACATTGAAAGAGTGGCTGCACGGCCCTGGAAATAGGCAAAAAGAGAGGATGATTGAGCTTCCTCCATTGGAAGAGAGGGTGGCCAGGGCATTGGAGATCGCTCAGGCCATGCAGTATCTCCACGAACAAAAGCCTAAGGTTCTTCATCGCGACCTAAAGCCTAGCAACATCTTTTTGGATGACGCTGGTCACGTAAGAGTTGCAGATTTTGGTCACGCTCGGTTCTTGAGTGATGAGGAGATGGCACTAACAGGGGAAACAGGTAAGGGAGATGGTCCGATACATATATACTTTTCAACAAACCAGTACCCTCTATTAGTTCATATATTTTGGTATCAAAATACTAGCAAATTAAGGTAGTGTCTTGTTAACTCTTCTTCAAAAACTTGCAGGAACATATGTGTACATGGCGCCAGAGGTGATCCAATGCGAGCCTTACAATGAGAAATGTGATGTATACAGCTTCGGGATTATACTCAATGAGATTATAACTGGAAATTATCCATATATTGAGACAGATTATGGTCCTACTATGGTACGTATTAGTACGTTAAACACCTCTTCCTCAAGTCAAGCAAATATGAATGTTAAACAAAAGCCTCACCTTTAAGTATTACTATTCAGATATAAAGCAGAACAAAACTTTAGATTGGGTACGTCTATTCCTGCTGGCAATACTAGTCAATCTGTTGTGGTAATCACGTCGAATCTTGTTATTGTAGATTGCCATGGAAGTTGTGGAGGGTAAACTGAGGCCAAGACTTCCCGATGACAACGATGGCCAACTTGGGGAGCTAATTGAGCTGATTTGCCTTTCATGGGACGGAGATGCTTCTATTAGACCATCCTTTGCCACCATCACTTGCAATCTGAAGAAGCTCCAGAACAGAATACTATAGTGCTTGGCCGTGATTATGCTAATATTATTTGTTTTTCACTCGATTAACGCAATTCAAATTTCAAAGCCAATTATATAATGAATTTACGATTAAAAATAATCAAGTAGCTAAATTTATCAAGTATTTCAAAGAACACAGCTCCCTCACCAAAGTTTAGTTGGGTGTAGCTCGGCGCACTCTTGACTCTCCTATTCTTTTTTAACCAAAATAAAAAAGAAAAAACAGAATGTGGATATGAGGATTTCACTGTAGAGCTGGTCAGCTCTGAATTCAGGCATTTAATCTAAGCATGCGCATCTTCGTATTGTTGAGGAAGAGAAATATATATGATACACACACACACACACATATATAT
Organism: Rosa chinensis; assembly: GCF_002994745.2. Classification (NCBI taxonomy): domain Eukaryota; kingdom Viridiplantae; phylum Streptophyta; class Magnoliopsida; order Rosales; family Rosaceae; genus Rosa; species Rosa chinensis. Next base: position 68,425,547 of record NC_037093.1, read on the forward strand.
ATATATATATATATATATATAATGGGTCATTGACCAAAAGCCCTAAAATGAGCCAAAATTATCTCACTTACCCCAGCAAGAGATTTTTATTCCCACTTACCTAATTTAAAGTAAAATGACAAATTTACCCTTAATCAAATTAATAAATCCCTTGATCTCTCTCCTCTCTCACGTCCCTCTCTGATTTCTTTCAGATCGCTCTCTTTCTCTCTCCGCCCTGCAAAGCACCATCGCCAACTCCGTGACTAGCTCTCCTAGGCCACCGTGGGCCGAAACCTCGACGAACAGGGGCCGGCTGTCGTTGCTGTCGACTGCATCTCTCTCTCTCTCTCCCTTCTCGCCGCAGTCGATTGCATCTCTCTCTCTCCCCCCTCTCGCCTTCATCGTTATGTGGTCTTAGTTTCAGCAACAGCATCCTCGGGTTTTCCAGAAACAGTTATGGATCCTCTTCTGCCTTCTGCTTGTTCTTCGTACTCGCTGCTTCTACCTAGGTCCCTGGTGTCGCTTTACAGAGAGAGAGCTTCGAATTACAGTTAGCCATTGGAAATTGGCGCGTCCATTGATACCCGGATCTGGTCAAAATTGTAGGTTTGATTATTTTAGTTTTGATGCCCAGATCTGGTCAAAATTGCAGGTTTACGGTGCCAAAATGGAGCGTGAATTCCGAAAGAAACTTGCAGCGAGCAGTGGAAATTTTGGGGCTAATGTGAAGCATCTTGGAGCGGAAATTAAGGAAAAGATCAATTACCTCTCGATAGAGGGTTCAAGATATAGGTGGTGATGTCCAGATGCTTTTGAAGCATGTGACGATAGTGAGAAATTAATTCCATAGATGGTACAGTTGTAATTTTAGAACTCCCTCAAGTATTGTATTCTTTTGCTTGCACTGGTCCTTAGACTTGTGGAGTTAATATCCATCCTCCCATCCTCTTATTCACTATTTGATATATGGTGGCGTATTTTGTTGAGTAATTGCTTTAACTATGTATTCTGTCAAAAAAGAATAATGTTGCAGAGATTGTTCCATTTCGGTTGAACTTTGTACCACTTTCATCATTTTTTTTCCCAATGACAGAGAGAAAATGGAGGTAGAAAGAAGAAAAAAGAAAAGTGTCTATTGGAGGGCAATATACATCTATTGGGGGGCAATAAATGGCTGATAGATGTCTATTGGGGTAATAAACATTTCCAGTGAGGTTTTCTAAAAGGTCTGGTGGGCGGTGACTGGAATCCGGCAAAAGTTGGCCGGAATCCGGCGACTGGTCACCGGATTCGGGTGAAAGTTGGGCAGATTCGAGCGAAGGTTGGCCGGATTCCTGCGAAGGTTGGCCGGATTCTGTCGGCCAATGACCGGCTCCGGCGAAGTCTCATGTGGTTTCTCTCTCTCTCTCTCTAAGTAAAAAAGAGTAAGGGTAAAATGGCATTAAAAAAAATTTTAAAGCAAAAAAAAAAATCTTAATGGGGTATTAGGGCAACTCCAACCATGGGGTGCCAAACCAAAATTTTCCCAAATATAAGACTTTTGTTCTCCAACCTTTTGTTTTTGGTGGATCTGGTCCTATAATTATGGGACTTGGCCTCATTTCTAGTCTCATATTTGAGACAAATCCAAGTCCAAGACTCAGCACTGTTGGCCGGGACCACACGTTCTGATAACCCAGCCCAATAGGCGGCCTGACTCGCTGGAAGACTCGGGTAGGAAGCACGCGCGGAAGGGAGCACGTGGGAGGACGAAGACGCGCCAACTTGCGCTGGAGAGAGGAAAAGCACATGCAGGTCGTCTGCTGCAGTGGGCCCCGCAACTGGATTGTGTCTGCTGCCGACCGTTGGCACACTCAACGGTCCATTTCTGCACGGCTGAGATCGCTCCATTTTTAAAATGGACGGTCTGATGTTGGTTTTTTTTTTTTTTTTTTTTTTTTACACTGAACGGATCTATTTAGATCTGATGGGTCAGATTTGAGGGAAAAAACCTTATCAACGGCTCTTATTAAATGAATGGTTATTATTTCATTTTTGTTCCAGAAAAATAAAATAAAAAACCAGAAAATTATGGGAAAAAAATATATCCGTTGGAACAGTAAAATATAGGAAATTCTATAAATACCAACCCATTCTTTTCTATTTTCTCACACCAAATATCCTCCATCTCCTTCACAATTTCTCATTCATTAACCCATTTTCTTGTTCTTAAATATATCTTCCTTTTTTTTTTGTCTTGGAAAAAATGGCTCCAAGAGGGGATTCTTGGAGGCACAATGAAGAAGTTATTCTTTGCCAAGCTTGGATCACCGTTGGGGGTGATGGTTGCGTCGGAAAAGATCAAAAGTCGGACTTATTGTGGAGTCGTGTGGCGGAGGAGTACAATGCTCACAAACTGGCCGGTTGCATGGATAGAACACATTCTAGTTGCCACGCTCGTTGGAAGAAAATAAGTCCGGCATGTATGAAGTGGTGCCAAGCTCTTAACAGATTGACACGTGGCGCTGAAATCACATCGAAATTCGGCTGTTTGGCATATATGCCGACACAAAACATCAAAATATCTTCTAAATAGTTAGATTCTTTGTCGTATGTGCCGACACTTTTGTTGTATATGCCGACAAAAAAAAAAAAATTAAAATTTTTAAATAATAAGAATAATTTTTAAATATTATGATCTAAATAGTTAGATTTTTATTCGTATGTGCCGACACTTTTGTCGTATATGCCGACAAAAAAAAAATTAAAATATTTTTTTAAATTCATTAAATAATAAGAATAATTTTTAAATATTATGATAAAATGTTAAATTATTTTTTTAACCTTATTTAATTAAATTAACATATTTTTAATATAATATTCATCAAAATTATACTCATATTATATTTTAGTCAAGAATAGTGAAAATAGCACCCCCAAATGGTGCCTATGGTTGGAGATGAGAATTGAGTCCTATATGAATAGTGCAACAAGGGGGTGCTAAAATGAGAATAGCACCCCCAAATGGTGCCTATGGTTGGAGTTGCCCTTAGGGAAGACCTCCTTAGAGTGTTTTGGGTAATAGAGAATTAAAAAAACTTAATGGGGTAAGTGGGAAAAAAATCTTTAAAAATGCGGTAAATGGACAAAAACCCATATATATATATATATATATATATATTTGTTTTTGGATATGATAATTGAGAGAGATTGATGAGAGAATTGTGTGTTTCAATATTGAGAATAGGAGCCCTATATATAGGGATTACAAAGTACATGTTATAATGTTACAAGGAAAACTATTCCGAATGAGACTAGAAATTCTAGAACATTCTCTCCTATTACAATCATGAAACTAATCCTAGTTTGAATAGGCACACATAAGTCAATTTCCTTCAACACTCCCCCTTGTGCCGCTCAAACTTGGTGATGACGCTTCATCCGTTACCTCGTTAAAAAACCTTACCTGAGTGAAAAACCATGTGGGACAAAAACAAGCTCGAGGAGGAGAAAAAGAGTACAACACGTCCTTCGCTTTTCGAGATCAAACATGTAGGCATCATAACTACCCCTGATGTCGATATCTCCCCCTGATTGCTACAATCGTGGGAGTTTGGATAACTTTCTCAATCCGATGCTCTTCACATGTTTCTCGAAGGTGGATTTAGGTAACGACTTAGTAAATAAGTCCGCTACATTATCCTCTGATCGGATTTGATTCACTTCAATGATTAGAAGTGATTGTTGTTGCTGATTATAAAAGAACTTAAACGATATATGCTTGGTGTTGTCGCCCTTGATGAAACCTAACTTTATTTGCTCAATACAAACTGCATTATCCTCATAAATGCATGTAGGTTCATCCGTGGTAGACTTCAAACCACAACTTCCTCGTATATGTCTAATTACAGATCTTAGCAATATACATTCACGCATAGCTTCATGTAGAGCAATAATCTCTGCGTGATTTGAGGAAGTTGCAACAAGGGTCTGCTTTGTAGATCTCCAAGATATCGCAGTGTTTCCCATGGTAAAGACATAACCCGTTTGGGAGCGATCTTTGTAAGGGTCAGAGAGGTACCCTGTATCACCAAAACCCATCAAAATGTCATTATCGTTTTGATGGAGAGGAGTAGGGGGCGCCGACCACTATGGACGGCGTTTTGCCTCTTGGGGTCCGATCCCAATTTTTCGTCATTCCTTTTCTCTCTGTAGGCATAAAATAGGCTTATATCGATCGTACCTCTTAGATATCAAAAGATTGTCTTTACACCAATCTAATGGCGGCGTGTTGGCGCAGAACTATGTCGAGTTAACAAGTTTACTGCGAATGAGATGTCCGGTCTTGTGCATTGAGCTAAGTACAATAATGTGCCTATTGCACTTAAATAGGGCACTTCGGCCTCTAATAATTCTTCGTCCTCATCCTTTACACGAAACAGATCTTTTCCGGGCTCAAGACTACGACCAATCATGGGAGTACTCACAGGCTTTGCTTTATCTTCATTAAAGCGTGACTTGAATTATATACTATCACAAGCGTACAAATCGTGTCAAGTAAGGGAAGTATTTGGACCTTAGTTATCGTACCTCGGGGATTAGGTGTTGGACCTAACCGAGGTAATTGGTGCTAGAATAACTTAGAAGCATACAATGAAAAATAAAAATAAAATAAAGTAAAATAATATTTATAAGGCACCAAGCCTCGGCAATGCTCGGCTTAGCACACACTAAGCCTAATCAAAACCACTAACTTGTAACCCAAATGAGTTATGCACAATGGAAGGTAAAATTTTGTTTGGGAGTTTTGAATTGGGAATTAACTAAAATAAAAGCAAACAACTAATTATCAAGCAAGAAATTAAATTCGGATTTCAAATTAATGGAAACATGAGAGTGTCGGGTGATTCACACTAACTATCTTGTAAACATCGATGACAATTTCACAATTGCATGCATTTCCTATATGTGTCGAGTCCCGTGTCTAGTACCCGTTAAGGCTACTAAACCAATTATCCTTTCGGTATATTGACTATGCCGGTTAAGGCCACAATCAACTCTCTAATTTGGGCATTACGCCGGTTAAGGCCTCAATATCCAAAATTAGAGGCCTAGAGAGCAAGATAATAGAGACCTAAGTAAGCTTAGCTACAATTAAGCTAGCTAATGGTCACCACACTTAATTCCTAGATGCAACAAGACCAATAAGTTGTCAATTTATTAATCTACTAATCATAATTGCTCACAACATAATTTCAAAGGGTAACAAAGCCTAGAAACATGCTTCTAAGGACCAATAAATTTGGATTTAAAGCATACACAATGGAAATTGCATTTATTAAAACTAAAGCATCAACATTTATACAAGATGAGTTAGGGCTTCACAACCCTAACTCCCAAAATCGAACTACTCACTACCCATACTCAAATACATCATCCAATACATAAGAAATTAAGAGAAATGATAGAGGAGAGAGGGAACACAAATTAAGCTCACAATTTGCTATAGGCAAACATGAACCCAACTTGATATTAAGCCCCCACTCTTTACCAAAGCCAAAATCTCTTGTGGTGATGAAGCCTTGATGATGCCCCTTAATTGCTCTTTCCAATTTTGAGAGAAAATGATAAGAGATTTAAAAATGGAGGAGAGAGAGTATGAGCAAGAAGATGGAAAATGGAGGAGAGGTCTCTAAATTCGGCCAAAAGGCCTAGGGTGTAGAAAAATGGGTCTTAAGCTTGTGCAATGTGTGTGCAAAGGTGTTCAAATACCCCCTTGGGTTCTAGGGTCAAGATTGGACTTGTACCCTAGATCAAAAGGCTAAAAAACAAGTAGAAAATAGGTAAAATGAAAAGACTAAAACAACCTAATAAAAATGTAGAGAATTAGAAGTGTAGAAAACATTTTGGAAAATATCAAGAAAATAGGAGGGCAAAAGTGTAAGTGAGTGTGTGCCTAGTGTGAACACAAATAAATATCTCTATCCACATGTGTGATGTGTGTGAGGTGTGGTCCACTACTGTCATTACATCCATTTTGAATTTGAAATTTAAATACAAAGATGTAATACAAATGAGCTTGGGTCTTCACTTGTGCTTCTTTGGTTTTGGGCCTTGGACTTCTTGCTATTGGGCCAAGTTGACTTGGTTGACCCGATGGTCAATCAGTTGACTTTTCGTCCTTTTGTCGGAAACCCCATTTTGCTCCAATTTCGCACATCTTTCGAAATCCACAACTTCGCTTATTTACTACAATATAAATAAAAATAGATTAATTACATAATAAATACTTTGGAGATTAACTTAATTTTAGTGTTTAAGACGTAATTACGCGCATAAAAATGTGTGTAATCAAAGCGCCTTAAAATTTTCTGAGTATATGCAGACTGATGGATCAAAATCCCATCACTATTGTACTCGAGTTCTAAACCGAGACAAAACCGTGTTTTCCCAAGATCTTTCATCTAGAATTCGGAATTCAAATATTTAGCAGTTTCCTTTAACTCATCTAGAGTTCCAATTAGGTTCATGTCATCGACATAAACTGCTACGATTGCAAATCTGGAACTTGTTCTTTTAATGAACACGCATGGGTATATTTCATTATTAATATATCCATTCTCAATCAAGTAGTCACTTAGATGGTTATATCACATCTGTGCAGATTGTTTTAATCCATATAGTGAACGTTTTAATTTTATTGAAAACGCGCTTCCTGGTTTAGAGTCACTTGACTTGGGCAATTGAAGTCCATCTGGAACCTTCATATATATCTCTGAATCTAGATCCCCATAGAGATATGCTATAACCACATCCATAAGCTGCATGTCAAGTTTTTCGGAAACTACCAAATTGACAAGGTAGCAGAACGTTATAACGTCCATTACAAGAGAATATGTCTCATTGTAGTCGATTCCAGGGCGTTGTGAGAAACCTTGAGCCACAAGACGGACTTTATATCTAACCACCTCATTTTTCTCATTACGCTTTCTAACAAAGACTCATTTATGGCTAACAGGTTTTACATCTGGGTGTTTGCGTTATAGGCCCAAATACCTGTCTCTTTGCTAGTGAATCTAATTCTGTCTGGATCGCATCTTTCCATTTAGGCAAATCCGCTCTTTGTTGACATTCTTCGACAGAGCAAGGTTTGATATCATCATATTCTATAATTCCTTTTGCAACATGATATGCAAATGCATCATCAACAGCCATAGAATTTCTATCCGTCATCTCATGTACACGAGTGTAATTCATGGAGATCTCCCTATTCTCTGGAATTGGTTCTAACATTGGAGCGTCCCCCAATGATGTCTCTTGGACACAACTATAATCCGGAATATTCTCATGAGATGAATTATTTACGTCGATGATTAATGGATTATTTTGTGCCAAACTCGCTTTCTTTCTTAGGCGAGAATCCATCGAATCTATGGGCCTCCCGCGCTTCCTGGCGAGAGCTGTGGGCCTAGCCACAACGTCACCATGAGAGGGTACGTTGGCGCCATACTCAGGTACTCTTGAGTTGCCGTCATGTCCTATAATTTTAGGGACATCAATCCTTGCAGGCATATTTGCAGCAGGTATGTGTGATCTCGTCACTTTAGCGATATCAGAAATCACATCAGGCATCGAGTTGCTACGTTATGAAGATCGAGAATTCTTCGCACTTCAATTTCGGACTGTGCGGTTCTGGGATCAAGATGAGACAGAGTAGGGACAGACCACAACAATTCTTGTCGTTCCTGCACATTTATGTTCTTATCTCCCCCTAACGATAGGAAGACTGTCTCATCAAAGTGACAATCCGCAAATCTAGCGGTAAAGAGATCGCCTGTCAAGGGTTCTAAGTAGCGGACAATTATTGGAGAATCATATCCAACATAAATGTCTAATCGTCTTTGAGGACCCATCTTAGTGCGCTGTGGCTGCGCAATTGGCACATAAACTGCACACCCAAATATGCGTAAGTGTGAGGCATCAGGCTCATACCTAGTCACCATCTGGGACGCAGAAAAAGGTTGAGTGGCAGTAGGCCTTAGACGAATAAGCACAGCTGCATGCAATATTGCATAGCTCCAAGTAGAAATAGGGAGATTGGTGCGCATTACCAATGCTCTAGCGACCATTTGTAGTCGTTTAATGGCGGCTTCTGAGAGACCATTTTGGATGTGAACATGAGGAATAGGATGTTCAACTTCAATCTCAATGGACATGCAATATTCATCAAAAGTTTTTGATGTAAACTCCCCAACATTATTTAGTCTTATAGACTTAATAGGATGATCAGGGTGGTGAGCCCTTAACTTAATAATTTGGGCTAAGAGTTTACCAAATGCAGCGTTCCTTGTGGACAATAGCATGACATGTGACCAGCGTGTCGATGCATCAACCAACACCATAAAATATCTAAATGGTCCGCAATGTGGTTGAATAGGTCCACAAATATCACCTTGTTCTTTGTAAGAATGGTATATTTTCTTTAGTGTACTTTGCATAAGATGGTCTCGATCCTAATTTTGCTAAAGAGCAAGCTTTGCAGAATGAATGATAGGCTTTAGAAACAACCAATGAGGATTTTGGTTGAGCCATGAAGTCATAATTGCCTTGAGAAGTAAAATTTGGAGTCAAAAGAGCCTTGGTGGCGTCAAAGCCACTCTTGGGCTGCAGGGGGATGGCGGCGCCGGCCGGTTTTAGGGGTGAACAGCTCCGTGAGGCGCAGAGGCTCCTTCGGGGTCCAAAATCTGATTTTTACTTCTTTTTGTTCTGAAAAATGGATGTCCGTGTAAAGTCTTTAATATACGGACAGTGGCGGAACTAGAAAGTTATATGTGGGGGGGCCGAAAAATGATGAAGTATTTTTGACAAAAAAATCTATTATAAAAATTAATTTAACATATGATATATTTATCAGTTGTAAATCAAGCTTTAATATTTTAAGTTACGTATTAATGTTTTCTTTTACGGCATTCATTTAGGTCTTCTTTTTATTTTTTCACAAGCATTTATTAATAGATTAGATAAACAAATTGTGTGAAATATATTATTATTTCTTATTGCTTTCATCAGTTCATGCATAGCTGAGTAATTAATTGAGGGAGCCAATCATGATGATTATGGTCTCAATCTCATTAAATCCACAACCAATAACAGATGCACACATGTATATTTTCAGAAGTTTGGGGGGGCCAGGGCCATCTCCCGCCCCCATGTAGTTCCGCCTCTGTATACGGATCATCATATCACGACCTGGATGTCCTAAACGGTCATGCCAAAGCCTATATGTGTCGGAATCCCATAAATCATCTCTCATAACATGATTGGTTTCAATTATTCGAATAGTGGTTGCATACAACCCACTAGATCGACACATAAGTTTCTCTAAGATTCGTTTATGTCTGTAGTAATTAGAGATGATGCAAAGGAACTCTTGTCCATTCTCACAATGTGTTTCCATATGAAAACCATTGGTTCTTATATCTTTAGAGCTCAAAAGGGTTCTTTCAGCCCTAGGAGTGTAGAGAGCTTCAGTGACATTAATGATTGTTCCATGTGACAATAAGAATTGAGCTCGTCCTTGACCATGAATCAATTTAGATGACCCTGCCATCGTAGTCACTGAAAATTGAGTAGGCGTCATCTCAAGAAATAACTGCCTATTTCAAAGTATGGTGTGCGTAGTAGCACTATCTACGAGGCATTCTAGCTCTCCGAGAACCATACTTGAATGAATAAAGTTCGAATCAAAATCAACACTTTATTTCAATGAAAGCCAATGATTACGTCAAAGTTTCTAAATCAAAATTTAATCCAAAAAGGACAATCAAGCTTTAGACAAGTAGTAGTTACTCAATCCTTTTGGTAACTCCAATTTGGTTGTGATCAGGTAAGGTAAAGTGAGATTTTGGTGGAGCTGTGCTCACTTTTAAAACCGTTCTCTCAGTTCAAACCTTTCCTAGACATCACAATTAATTTTGGATGAGCCTACTTTGGAAAGTTATAACCATTGTATTTGTTGATAGTTTTCAAATTTTAGATTTGGATTGAAATCAATGACGTTTATATGGTCAAATTTTGATGCTCACGAACGCTCTTAGTCCGTAGCCTACGAACGCTCTTAGTCCGTAAAAATCGATGCTTACGGACGCTCTTAGTCTGAAGATCACGAACGCTCTTAGTTCGTATATAGCGTGAATCCCCACGATTCCGCTTAGCAAATTGAACCCACGTTACAGAAAGGTGGGATGTAGAAGAAGAGATTTTGTAAGTCCCCGAAGAAAAATAAAAAAAATTTAAATTTAAAAAACGGGAACAACTTACTTGTGAAAACTTACTTATGAATCTCGGAATTTGAAATTCTCAATACACGCGCGTGTTGATGCAGGCGTGTAGTCTATTATGATTGCCACTTGCGTGGTAGTATTATGGACGTGCAGGATTGCTGGCCTTAACCGGGAAGAGGGGTCAGTGGCAAAGAACTTGGCTAAGATGGGTGGTAGGTACGGACGGTGGCTGGCCGGTTTGTGGTCGAGCTGGATGGCGAAAGCACCCTGCTAGCAAGGCTAGCTGATGGACGCAGGTGTGTGTGATGTGGGGCTGCAGGGGTAGTAAGGCTAGCGCAGTAAGGCAAGGCTAACGTTGGAGAATTTTCTGATTTTTGAATTTTTAATCTTAGGATTAGGACTTGTGCTTATAACGTGTTTTAGGATATGAGAATTGAGAGAGATTGATGAGAGAATTGTGTGTTGAAATATTGAGAATAGGAGTCCTATATATAGGGATTACAAAGTATATATTCTAATGTTACAAGGAAAACTATTCCGAATGAGACTAATAATTCTAGAACATTCTCTCATATTACAATCATGAAACTAATTATAGTTTGAATAAGCACACGTAAGTCAATTTCCTTCAACAATATTATTTATATTTTTGAAATAATAAATCTGAAGTTAAAAAATTGAATTAATAAAATGATTTAAAGTCATAAGATAATATTTTACCCAAAATAACGTAGAGAGAACTAGAGATGATATCTACGATTTTCATTAGAAAAAAAAGAAAGAAAGAAGAAAGAAAAAGGCCTAAAATCATATTCCTTTCCCTTTTCTCGAAAGGAAGACCAGATGCAAGTGTTTATATATAATAATACGATCATCATTACTTTCTTGTTGGGTGGAAGTGGTGACAAGCTGACGTCAATGACAATAGATTATAGACTTGTTTAAGTTTTAAAGATGACCAGGGACTCGATCCAGAAAAAAGGTTTTAAAATGACCAAGAAGATAAAGTTAAATTCAGGAAAGACAATGTCACTCAATTTACAATTTTTAGGGACAACCGCAGCATCCTCCTTTACTGATTAGATCAGGTTATTCACAGTGGGGGCTTAGTTGATAGTTACCTAAAGCTCTAGAAAGGCAGCGGTCAAGCATGTCGGAGAAGCAGCAATCTCCTAGTGGAGGTGAAGTTGTAGTGGAAGTTGGAAGGGAAAAGAGCAATGAACCAAAAGGCTCAGACTCTTCAGCTAGCCAGACCCTCACTAAGAGAAAGTCATTCAGTAGGTCAGTTCTCTCCAAACCCAAGTCGAGATTCGGTGAACAATTTCCCATTATGTATGAAGACTGAAGAGACTAGTTTAGAACAGGCAGCTGATGCAAATTCCCCCAATGCTTCATTCAATAGGGAGTCCCCGAATGAAATCTCATTGGTTAGGACTGAGGAGAATGCACCGCCATCTCCAGGCAAAACAAAAGATGAGGAGGATGTGGAGATTTACAAGAAGGTTAAATTGAGTAGAAGAGTGAGCTGCAAAAAAATCTCGATTGAGTGGATTGTTTTTCTATCCATTTTGGGTTTTTTAGTGGCTAGCTTGACTGTCCATAAGCTAAAGAATCTTATGGTTTGGGGATTGGAGGTTTGGAAATGGTGTGCGCTTATAATGGTGGTATTATGTGGCATGCTGATGACAAATTGGGTTATCGGTTTCATATTTTTGGTGATCGAGCGCAACTTCTTGCTTAGGAAGAAGGTGTTGTATTTTGTTTATGGAATGAAGACGGGTATTCAGTTTCTCATGTGGGGGAGTCTGATTCTTCTCACATGGCTACTCTTGATCAAACGCGGGCTTCAGCAATCAAAAGTTTCCACTAAGATTCTGGCTTACATCACGCGAAGTATCGTTGCAGTTGTTATTGGGGCATTTTTGTGGTTGTTAAAGACTTTGTTGGTTCTGATCTTAGCATCTAAATTCGAGGCGGTCACCTATTTTGATAGAATTCAAGAATCGATATTCAATCAATATGTTCTTCAGACACTTTCAGGACCTCCGTTGATGGAGGAGGCTTATGAAATATCACGAGGCAGTAGCAAACAAAGTTACAGAGAGACTAGGAAGGCACAGGCCGAACGGGTGGAGAAAAGGGTCGTCATTGACATGACAAAGCTTCAAAGGATAAAGCAAGAGAAGGTTTCTTCTTGGACCTTGAAGGTATTGATGGATGCAGTAACTAGTTCAGGGCTATCCACCATCTCTCATACATTGGACGGGATAGAGGATCTAAATGAACAGAGAGATAAAGAGATCACCAGTGAGATGGAAGCAACTGCTGCTGCACATGACATTTTCCTTAACGTCGCTCCGCCTGGTTCTAAGTGAGAACAAAAAAATATTGCCCAAGTGCTTATTTTTTAAGTACCTTTTTGCCATTTCCATTCTTGTGTTAAATATCTTACATCTGAGTAGGTACATTGAGGAGTGGGATCTCTTGAGGTTCATGATCCAGGAAGAGGTAGAGTTTGTATGGCCGCTGATTGACGTAGCAATGACCGGACAAGTTGACAGAAAAACTCTGACAGACTGGGTGGTAAGACCTTTTAATTCATGTCTCTCGACTTCCGCGTGAAGTTGTATTTCATTACTTAGCAAAGGCAGGAAAATTAAGCACCATTTTTAATCATGTACAACTTCAGTCACTAACATATATAATTGTGCATTGAGCTATTATAGTTTCCAGGTTTAGATCATTTTCTGAAATAATTAAGAGTGTGGAATAGTTTGTACCCTGTGACTTTTTCCCCAGGTGAAGCTCTACACTGATCGCAAAGCATTAGCTCATGCATTGTCTGATACCAAAGCAGTTACAGCGCAAGTCAACAATCTTGTGACTAGCATTGTGTTTATTATCATCATCGTTGTGAGCCTTCTAGTGGTGGAAATTGCAACCACAAGCTTTTTTGTCTTCCTATCATCACAGCTCGTATTAGCAGCTTTTGCTTTCGGAAACACTTGCAAGAATGTATTTGAATCTATCATGTTTCTATTTGTGGCACATCCATATGATGTTGGTGACTGCATTGTTTTTGAAGGCGTTCCGGTACAACTCGATCTTTTACACTTATTTCATTACCTTGAGTTTACTTTACTGGAATTCGTAACACATGGTACACCTGACAGATGATAGTTGAAGAGATGAACATCTTTACTACGGTTTTCTTGAAACTCAGTAATAACGAGAAGGTGTACTATCCGAATTCAGTTTTATCTGCAACATTGATCAGCAATTACTCCAGAAGTCCAGATATGAGAGATGCTGTAGAATTCTCAATTGCTTTAACACCAGTGGAGAAGATAGTCAAGTTGAAAGAAAAAATAAAGGAGTAAGTTTATTCTTTAATTTGCGTTTGACTAGTGAGCATTGTTCTGTACTGCTCTTATGTGTTCTTACTCTTATATATATACATATATACATATGCTCGTGCTTGTCCAGATACATCGAGGGGAAGCCTCAATATTGGCATCGAAAACACAATGTGGTGGTGATTAACATCGAAGATGTTGTTAAGTTAAAGATGGCAGTCTATTGTCATCACAAAATGAACTATAAAGATTTTGAGGAAAAGAATTTGCGCAGAGCTGAGCTAAACTTCGAATTGCTGAAAATTCTTGAAGAGCTAAACATCACAGTAATATCTGCTGACCTCCCAAAAAGTGAATGTCACTCAAACTAAATAAGATGCAATCAGCACTTTGCTTCCTAAAGGAGGTCCAACTCAACCTGATGTCCGGTTAGAAAATCAGTTTGATACTTTAATAGACCTCTCAAAGATTGAAGCTAGGCTAATTGGTGAGGTCTGTATTCTATGTTGTAGTTATTGGTATTGCTACATTCATTCTGTCATAACTCAATGGTGCGCATAATAAACCATGGCTGTTGTTCATACTTAATTTTCTGATAGTTTTCATCTTGTCATAAATCTGGTGGTTGTCTAAAGTATGTGCGTCTTTGTCCACAAGGAATAAACAAAAGCTTGTAGCAGTTTTGTTTCTTTCAAGAAGAAACGAGTTGAGAATGTTTAGATTGCAGTTTAATATGCTTCTGGAGTTCCGGACCTTCATATGCAACAAATCTTGGACTTTCATACTACTGTGTCACCTTTTTAGTTTTTAATTTATGCTTTTGGATTTCTCAAGCATATATAGAGCAACGCACAGTAAAACAGGAATATATGAAGCAAATTAATCTGCAACAGTAAGTAATTGTAGGTTTGTAACAGTAATGATCATGTTGTAGTTGTGGAGGTTAAGCTGCTAATTTACCTGATTTGTGCTTCCATCAGATCATTATTTGTCAACATTAGTTGCAGTTCCCAAAAAGCCTCTTCAGCAATGATTCCATTGGATATCTACCCTGTTGGATTTTTCATATATAAGTTAATAAACCGTATCCCTTTCATTCTGAATAATTCTTCCATTCTGTACTTTCAATTTCACTATTCAAAGGTCCAAAATAAGCATTAGCAGCTAGAAGCGCCATCACCTATTGTTGCTGAAGCATTAGCTCTCACTTTGGTCTGCTCCCTTGAGGTCAAATCTCCCTGTTTCTTCTCCCATCATAGATTCAACTGATTAGAAGCGATCTGCTGTCCCGACCCCCAGTGGACTGGCATGCCCAACCTCTAGTCATGGGCCTTGGCCTTTTTGTGCAAGCTACCCCAAATATTTGCTGGGCTTGGACCAGCAGAGACGCCAACAAAGCTGCAGATCATGTCGCTTCACTGGCTCAAGGGAGGATGTGTCCGGCTACTCGGTTACAACGGCCCCCTTCCTCTTTTTCACATATTTTGTTGTTTGATGAAAAAAAAAAAAAAAAAAAAAAAAAAAAGAGTCCAAAATAAGCTAAGCCTACGGTAAAACTGTAATCTTTGTGTAAAATCATATTACTTTATATCGCTTGATTAATAAGCAATGATTATGTAGGTTAATATAATCAGTTTGGTTTCGGCGCTGTAGCTAGGAGCAATTAGAAGACGATTTGTTTACAACCTCAATCATCGATCATTGATCATTATAAAGTCAAAGCTTAAAGGGCTGGATTAGTCCAAATTAGATAATGAGTTTAAGTTTGAACATGATCAAGCAGCTTGCTTAATGTTAATTAATTTAGGGAAGACACTCTCACAAGTACAAAATGGTCGTGGTTGTAGTAGGGTTCATGTTGCCCTCACCCCTAAAAAATTAAAGTTCATGCTGCATTATTATCATTCAGACCAAAAGAAAATCCTGCATTATTACATATCACGTAATTATAATAATCAATCATGCAAATTGTAACTAAAGATTACAGATTGACGCAGACCAAAGCGACTACTGTACAAGTCGTTTTTTTTTTTTTTTTCTCCCAACCAAATTTTAAAAAGAAAAAAGAAAAAAGAGTTGACAAGTCGTTTCCACCTCCTCCTTCCTTTAGAATTTTGGCGTCTTATTGCTGTCGTTTTCCATGATCAAACCAGCCAGAGGTTTGCTCACCTACTTTATATCATCAAAAAGGAGCCGAAATTATGAGATGAAGATATAAATGTAGAAGTGTCAATGTTTCCAGACTATAACTGGCACCACATGCTTTGGGTCCAATTGGCCATTAACGGTGAAACGTGCTCTTTCTTTCTTTCTTTCTGAAATGCACATCGTTTTCTTCCTTTTGGCCTTTTGGGCCAGAGAATGAAGATGGCCACTGGCTAATCGTACTGTACTTGTACTGGTACCTAGTCACTAATGCGTCGACACTCGACACCATGGAGCGCTATAGAACTTTTGCTAATATTGCTCTCACAGTTTCACTATGCCCTGAAACAACACGAGGAACGAAAATTATTCTACGCACCGACGGTGCAAGTGAATCATCAATTTATTTAATTTTTTATTCATGTATTTTAAATCTGAACCGTTGATTGTATCTGGCCATTGGCCTACCGTTAAGTCTCTGTTAGTTAATTTTTTTTTGGAAATGGTCTATCCGCACAAGGAAAAACAAAAGTAGAGACCATTTTTTGGGTCCACTTTATTTTTAGTCATATCTCTGCATGTCATTATTATCAATTAGTTAACGTCGATAAATCAAAATTACAGTGATAAGATTAAGATATGAGCTATCATTTGCTTTATTTTAATTGATTAGTTTAAGGAAAACATAAACTAATGATAATAAGTCATGAGTCTCGACGAGAACTGTTGGTATTGCCGTGTTGGTACTTGATACAACGTTGGCCTGAAGTCCTGAACACCCAGCGCTGCACCTGAGCTGTAAGCCATTTACAATTACAAATCAATAATTATTTTAACTCCCAATAACTCATAATGCAAATTCAATTATATCTTTCTCAATTTTTTTTTATAAGAGCAAGATACAATTTGTACATGAAACTTATATCAACATGTTGTAGTCGAAAAAGATTTTTTGTCTTTTGTTCATAAATAAAACATTTTATCCACCAACTAAATGTTAGTCATCTAATTGTCAGAAACCGACCATGATCTAAATGTTAGTTGAAGAGCATGGTCTTCCTCTAATTGAATAAATTCCTCTGCGGAAACGGATATTGAGATTGCTTGGCTTCACGACGGGAAACACAGATGGCTAGAGGTAGATTCCTCTATTGTATTGGATTATATTCGCTCTTCTTCTCTTGTGCCTTGGCAACTTCGAGTACGTTGGTTAAATTGCTTATATAGGATCTCACAAATGAACTTCAAATCTTCACACATATTTAGAGAAGGGAATAAGGTAGCAGATGCTCTAGCTAATCATGGAACATCTTTGTCGGAGCAAGTATGGTGGGATATGCCTCATTCATTTCTCTTGTCGTTCTATGAGAGTGATGTTTTGGGTCTTCCACAATTTAGATTTCGTTGACTTGTTTGTTTTACTTGTTTATTCTGGAGGTTTTGGTTAGGTCCCTCTCCATTATCATTTGTATTTTTTTGGTTTAATAAATTGGAGTGTTAGAGAGGTTGTTCATCTGCTATCACTCATTGCAACAAAAAAAAAAAAAAAATATCCTTTGTGCATATTGCAGATTTGCAGCATATTTCTTTCTATTCAAAGTTTCAAACATTATTGCACCTGCTAACAAACACCTCTAGTGTACCTATCTTGCTTATATATTTAACCGCCTGACATTTGTCTGCTCTTCTTTCCCTCGGTGACAGCTAGAGGCGAGGGTGCTTGATTGTTGTCTGGTCTTTCTTTTTCTTTGGTTGGGTGTGCTCTCTAATTTACTGTAGATTTTGACATGAGACGACAATGAATTTTCTGGTGGCTACTGCATAACATTTTTCGTCAGTCTCTCATCAGTGGCCGGTTTAGTGTAATGTTACTTCAATTCAGAAGGTTTTTCTTGACATTTAATTTGTTAGGTTCTTCCATAATATTAACAGAAATTTTGTCGTTTTTTCTTTAAAAAAAAGAAAGAAGAAGGATAAAATAAAATATTGCACGATTATTGAATATTGATTGGCTTGCAATCACACCAAGTCAACACATTGAGATCTACAGTAAATAAGGACTCAAAACAGAGAGCAGGAGGAGGGCTTCCATCTGCTCGTTCATGCAGTCTTTAATCAGAAAGACCGTAAAGTTTGAGGAGCTGGTGGTGAAAGGTATAATTAATTTATTTCAAGTAGCTAAGGAAGCAATTTAAGCTCTGTTATTTTTGTCAAGTCTCTTTTCCAACCCCAGAGTTTCCTCTTTTGGGTTTAATGCAAGCTTTCCTTCGCTTATTAAGTGACAGGTTCTTGATGGAAGCCGCAGAGAAAGGCTTAAAAGGAAGCAATGTAAGCATGTCGAAAAATCGATCTGGGAATGATGGAGGTGATGAAGTTGTAGTGGTGGTTCAAAGCGAAGAGATGGAAGATGAAGCAAAAGGGTCTTGTTCGAAAGGCTTAGAATCTTCAGCTCCCAATCAAATTAGCAAAGTGGAATTGCAGGTTGGCTCTCATTCCCCTGAGATTACAGGATCCAGCAACGCCCCCATCCCCAATGAGACCCTCACTAGGAGAAAGTCATCTATTAGTCTTGGTCAACAGTCGATGCGCATTGATTCTGATATTCTTGAAGAGGACACTAATTTAGAGCAGGATGGTTCCCCCGCAAATAAATCAGCATTCAAAGAGGAGGAGGAGGAGGAGGAGGAGATTTACGAGAAGGTTAACTCTAGCAGGAAAGTGAACAAGAAAATGCTGATGGAGTATATTGTTTTCGCGTGCAGTTTGGGTGTTATAGTAGCTAGCTTTACTGTCGAGAAACTAGAGAATCTTAAGGTGTGGGGATTGGAGATGTGGAAATTGTGTGTGCTTGTTATGCTCATATTCTGTGGAATGCTGGTTACGAATTGTGTTTTGACTCTGTTAGTTTTTGTGATTGAGAGGAACTTTCTGTTTACGAGGAAGAAGGTGGTGTTGTATTTGGTTTATGGAATGAAAAAGAGTGTTCAGGTTTTCCTGTGGTTCGGTATGGTGCTTCTCACATGGCTATTCTTTTTCAAATTCAATCGTGGCAATGAGAGATCAAAGACTTCCACCAAGATTTTGGATCATATTACGTGGACTCTTGTTTCGCTGCTTATTGGTGCCTTTTTGTGGATGTTATCAACTTTGTTGTTTAAGACCCTAGCATCTAAATTCATGGCCGTCGCCTATTTTGATAGGATTCAAGAATCTTTGTTCCATCAGTACGTTATTGAGACACTTTCGGGGCCTCCGTTAGTAGAGGAGGATGCCAAGATTAGGAGATCACTCAGCACAGGGTTTGTGAGTCTCAGGTCGATAAACAATGTGGAAAAGAAGGTCACTGGTAAGGTGAATCCTGCAAGGAAGGTTTCAGTTGAGACCATGGATACGTTGGTGGGTGCAGTTTCTACTAGAGATACAGAGATTACAAGTGAGTGGGAAGCCAAAGCTGCTGCCTTCAAAATATTTCGAAACGTTGCTCAGCATGGTAACAAGTGAGGAAAAACTACCTTTCACTAGGTTTATGCCACTTTTCTTTTTTGGTCTTGTTTTGAATATCTATCTTACACAGTCAAACTCGAGTAGGTACATCGAGGAGGAGGACCTCATGAGGTTCATGACTCGGGCAGAGGTGGGTAATGTATTTCCACTGTTTGACGGAGCAATGGAAAACGGCAAAATTAAAAGAAAAGATCTACGTAGCTGGATGGTAAGCCGTCACTAACATAAAGTCATGCATATCTTACAATCCAAATTCCAAAAGCATGCTGCAGGGTCGGGAATAGAGGAGAAATGAGAATTTGATTAACTTGAGTTTGCTTCTATTTACAATAATTCCTTCATCTTTTAGGCAAGCAAATGGATGAAAATGTAATTTGCACTACTGCACTAGCCACTAGGTTAATTATGTTTGCGATTGAACTGCAAGTTTGAAAAATAGAAAAGAAAAATTAACCCAAGAATTATTCGATTTTGTGCGCTAGATACTACCACCCCCTGACATTACCTTCCTTTCTTTATCTTTTTTTTTTTTCAGGTAAATGTCTACCGAGAACGCAACGCATTAGCTTGTTCTATGACTGACACCAAAACAGTTCTAAAGCAATTTGAGAAATTTTTTACTAGCTTGGTGATTGTTATTACCATCGTAGTGTGGCTACTGTTGGTGGGAATTGCAAGTACAAACCTAGTTGTTTTCCTCTCAACACAGTTCTTATTGGCAGCTTTTATTTTTGGAAACACTTGCAAGAATGTATTTGAAGCTATCGTGTTCATGTTTGTGACACATCCATTTGATGTTGGTGATCGCATTGTTGTTGATGATGTTCTGGTAATTACTTATGCAACTCAATCTTATTTCATTATGTTGGCTGGGTAGACTAAATTGTTTAAATTTTATATTGCTGGTAACCTGACAGTTGGTCGTTGAAGAGATGAACGTCTTAACTACCACCTTCTTGAAACCAAATAATGAAAAGGTGTACTATCCAAATTCAGTTTTGTGCACCAAAATCATCAGCAATTATTACAGAAGTCCAGAAATGGGAGATACAGTGGAATTCTCAATTATTTTGACACCAGTGGAGAAGATAGACATGTTGAGAAAGAGAATAAAGGAGTGAGTTGAATGAAGCTCTAATTTTACTTAATTGTGTTTGCATGCGGCTTAAGTTTATGAACATATATGATGTTTGAGAATTTCTAGTCAAATAATCTGCAATAGTTCTAGAATATGAAGTATGGCTGATTTTGCAGCTAATTTGATCTGTTTGGTAATGCTCCTTTGTGTTCAGTCTCGATATAACTTCTTTGTATGCCTTCTCAGGTACTTGGAGAGCAAACCGCAGCATTGGCGTCCAGGCCACAGTGTGGTGGTGATTGATATCGAAGATGTGAATAAGTTAAAGATGGCACTCAATATTTGTCACACTATGAACTTTCAAGAAATTGGTGAAAGGAATAAACGGCGAACTGAGCTAGTCATCGAATTGATGAGAACTTTGGAAGACCTAAACATCACATACAGTCTGATGCCCCAAGAAGTTCACCTCACTCAAAATAAAGCAGATGCAACCGTTTCCTTCAAGAGATGAAAGCCAATCCCATCGATGAACATTACAACTTACAAGGTCATCTTCAATGAAGGTTCTAAAATAAATAGAACGGTTTGCATCTGTATCAACAGCCAATTTCCGTTAGAAGAGAAGGTTCCATGGGAACAATTTTTTATTTTTATTTTCAGGGTACTTCATCTCTTTTTTTTTCTTTAGCCTAGAGGGATATATTGATCGATGAAGTTCCATTTCTGTTATACTGTAAACAAGTGTTCAAGTTTTCATAGGAATTGCTTAGAAGTCCTAAATCCCACGTCAACAGTATGAAGTATATCTGTGTGTCTCATCTGAATATGAAACGTAGAAGGCTTTTGGTATGGATATAAAGTTGTGATTTGTGAAAGTGGTACTATTACATGAGCTTAATCGGCGGGTTAATGTTATTATTGTTTGACTATGTAACCATACCGAAGGGACTAAGGAGAGACCAAGCAGAGGACTCTGTTTTATAAATAGAGGATATTGGATATGTTGATAAACAGAGGACTCTGTTTTATAGTCAACAAGTACTCTGTTTTTGTTTATCATTCCTGCCCTTCATTTCATCCGAGTTCCAAAAAACCTAGAGACAGAATTCTCATCAATGATTCCATTGGATATATACCCTGTTGGATTTTTCATATATAAGTTAATAAACCTGATCCCTTTCATTCTGAATTCTGTACTTTCAATTTCACTATTCAAAGGTCCAAAATAAGCATTAGCTCCCTGTTTCTGAAAGCACCATCACCTTTTGTTGCTGAAGCCTTAGCTCTCACTTTGCTCTGCTCCATGAGCTCAAACCTCCCTGTTTCTTCTCCCATCATAACCTACATAAATCAGTTTGGTTTCTGCGATGTAGGAGCAATTAGAATACGATTTGTTTACAATCTCAATCATCGATCATTGATCATTATAAAGTCAAAGCTAGCTTAAAGGGTTGGATTAGTCCAAATTAGATAATGAGTTTAAGTTTGAATGCGATCAAGTAGCTTTGCTTAGTGTTAATTAATTTAGGGAAGATCTCACAAGTACAAAATGGTCGTGGTTGTAGTAGGGTTCATGTTGCTGTCACCCCTAAAAAATTAAAGTTCATGCTGCATTATTATCATTCAGAGTTTCAGACCAAAAGAAAATCCTGCATTATTACATATCATGTAATCATAATCATCAATCATGAAATTGTAATTAAAGATTACAGATGGACGCAGACCAAAGCGACTACTGTACTAGTCGTGTTTTTTTTTTTTTTTTGCCCCCCAACCAAATTAAAAAAAGACTTGACAAGTCGTTTCCACCTCCTCCTTCCTTTAGAATTTTGGCGTCTTTTGCTGTCGTTTTACATGATTAAAACAACCAGTGAGCTTTGGTCACGTACTTTATATCATCAAAAGAAGCCGAAATTATGAGATGGAGATATAAATGTAGTAGTGTCGACGTTTCCGGACTATGACTGGCACCATATGTTTTGGGTCCAATTGGCCATTAACGGTGAAGAGAAATTCTTACATATGGCTGCGGCATCACGTGACGGTGTGACCCTTTAATAAAAAATCAGAAATTTTTCTCCATTTTTCGAAACTACCCATACTTTTTAAAGTAAAATACTCAAAAATCCCTCCTGTTGGACAATAATTGGTCAGCCACATCACGTGGCTGTGCGGCTGCCCCACGCAAGAACTTCTCAACAGTGAAACGTGCTCTTTCTTTCTTTCTTTCTTTCTGAAATGCACATCGTTTTCTTCTCTTTTGGGCCGGAGCATGAAGAGGGCCACTAGCTAATCGTACTGTACTGGTACTAAATCACTAATGCCTCCACACTTTCGAGCGCTACAGAACTTTCGCTAATATTGCACTCATGTACAGTTTCACTATGCCCTGAAGCAACACTGGGAAAAACAAAAGTACAGACCATTTTTTGGGTCCACTTTATTTTTAGTCCTGTCTCTGCATGTCATTTAGTCATTATTATCAATTAGTTAGCGTCGATCAATCAAAATTATAGTGATAAGATTAAGATATGAGCTATCATTTGCTTTATTTTAATTGTTTAGTTTAAGGAAAACATAAACTAATGATAATAAGTCATGAGTCTCGACGAGAACTGTTTGTATTGGTACTTGATACGTGGTTGTTGGCCTGAAGTCCTGAACGCCCAGCACTGCACCTGAGCTGTAAGCCATTTACAAATACAAATCAATAATTATTTTAACTCCCAAGAACTCAAGAAATTATATCCTTCTCAAATTTTTTGATAAGAGCAAGATACAATTTGTACATGACACTTATATCAACAGTCAAAAAAGATTTTTTTTCTTTCTTTTGTTCAGAAATAAAACATTTTATCCACCAACTACATGTTTTAGTCTAAGTCTAATTGTCAGAAACCGACCATGATCTAAATGTTAGTCGAAGAGCATGGTCTTCCTCTCTCGACTTTGATAAGACTAAACTCCGTTAATATAAATAACTTATCCTATTAAAAAAAAAAAAACTTATCTTTGTAGCTCTCGTTTTTTTTTTTAAAGTTCTTTATTAATCGGAAAAAAAAAAAGTTGTAACACAATGTAATATGATAATGCTTCTGAATCAAAAATTCCAAACATATATCATGAAAATCTATCATGATAAGAATTTGAGGGTTGTTCTCTATGGTATCCTTCAAGAAGTGTCCGTTCCCAAGCTGGCATCCCCACATTAATCAATATTGTTCTTCGTGTAGGTTATTTTTATAAGTTGCTGAGGACCAAAATTTGTTTTTATTATTTCTTCTAGTTTTGCAGGAAACCACGTGGTAGTTTCACTCCTTTATAGGTGGTATTTGCATTTCCTCAACATCTGAACCCTCTTCTCCTCTCCTCTGTTTCAATTCTGTCCCTGACTTCTGCAGTTTTTGGGACAGCCAACCCTGCCTTCTCTAGTCATTCAGTTTCACACTGATCTAGAAATCTCCAAGATTTTCATCATAATCTTCTTCTATCCAAGTTTTCAGACGAGACCACAAAAATTTAGTTACCAAATGAAAACCCAACAAGCTCACCAATCTCTAGTCTTCAAATAGCTAAAGAACACAACTTGAAGCTCTGTTCTTTTCTGATAAAGGTGAATATTTTTTGTTCTACAAGCCCAGTTGACTAGTGTTTCTCTGCAGTACTGAATCAACAACCAATCCCACTCCAGCAAAATGATCTTCCCATCTCTTCATTTGTGGGTGCTCCGTGGATAGCTTTGATCTGGTCCGCTTCTATTGACCCAGGTGAGTACACTAAACGTAGTGTTCTCACTGCTACGGAAAAAGTTGATTTTTAATTTGATCGTTTTGGCGCGAATGTAGCTTCGTTTTCAGTTATAGTACTTGGGGAATTAGCTGTTTTGTTGTCTTGTTAGAAAGCCATTACTATAAATCTCAGACCTTTAAAAGAAAGAAAGAAAAAGAATGAGATCTGCGTTCTGAAAAAAAGGGGAAAGTATCTTCTGGAAAGTTTAGATTTTTAAATAGGATGCTGATTCTGGTGTCTCTTAATTTACATTGTGGGGATGTTTTTTGGGGTTGATTGCTTTTAGGGGTTTAATGCTAGCTTTTTGTTGGATCAGGGTTTTAGGTGATAGGGGTTTAATGAAAGCCGCAGAGAAAGCTTCAAAGGGCGGCGAGATAAGCATGTCGGAGAAGCAATCTGCCAATGGAGGTGAAGTTATAGTGGAACTTCAAAATGTTGGGACGTATGAAGGTAAAGGGTCTCCTTCAACCAAGCAAAGCAAAGTGAACTTGGGAGTGACCACTGAGTCTAGTAGTACCAGGTTCGGTGGGTTTCCTTCACTGGATGTTTCAAGAGCCAGTCCCAACCCCGGTAAGCCTCCGAGGCCCCCCGCCCGCAATGAGAGCACCAATAGGAGAAAGTCATTTAATAGGTCAGTTATCTCCAAACCCAAGTCAAGATTTGGTGAACCATCGCCTGTTCTGAATGAAGATGGTAGTTCAGATCATGTTGGTTCCCCATATAGGGGGGCTTCATTCAGTAGGGCTTCCCCAAATAACATATCAGGAGCTAGGGCCATATCCATCTCTTCTAATAGGAATGCGTCTCCAGGCAGGACCAAAGATAAGGAGGATGAAGAGATTTACAAGAAGGTTAAATTGAGTAGAGATAAGCACGGGAAAATGAACAAGATACTCTTGGCTGAGTTATTTGTTTTCCTGTGCATTTTGGGTTGTTTAGTGGCTAGCTTGACTGTGGAGAAACTAGAGAATTATATGGTTTGGGGCTTGGAGATTTGGAAATGGTGTGTGCTTGTCATGGTGATATTCAGTGGCATGTTGGTTACCAATTGGGTTATGCATTTGATAGTTTTTCTGATCGAGTGCAATTTTTTGCTTCGGAAGAAGGTTTTGTATTTTGTTCATGGAATGAAGAAGAGTGTTCAGGTTTTCTTGTGGTTGTCTCTGGTTCTTCTCACATGGCTACTGTTGTTCAATCGTGGGGTTAAGCGGTCAAAGACTACCACCAAGATTTTAAATTATGTTACATGGACTATTGTCTCACTTCTCATTGGGGCATTTTTATGGTTGTTAAAAACATTGTTGCTTAAGATCTTAGCATCTAGTTTCCATGTGAATACCTTCTTTGATAGAATTCAAGAATCAATCTTCCATCAGTATGTGCTTCAGACACTTTCGGGGCATCCGCTTATGGAGGAGGCTGATAGGAACGGTGGGAAATCACCGAGCACTAGCAAACTGAGTTACAGAGCGACAAAGAAGGCAAAGGCTGGAAAGGAAAAAGAGGTCATTGACATGACAAAGCTTCAACAGATAAAGCAAGAGAAGGTTTCTTCTTGGACCATGAAGGTCTTGGTGGATGCAGTAACTAGTTCAGGGCTGTCCACGATCTCCCATACATTGGATGAGATGGAGGGTCTGAATGAACAGAGAGATAAGGAGATTACCAGTGAGATGGAAGCAACTGCTGCTGCCTATGACATATTCCTTAACGTTGCTCCGCTGGGTGCTAAGTGAGAAAACTATCTTGATGAAGTGTTTATTTATTTATATTTTATTTATTTGAATAATTTTCTTGACGTTTCCATACTTTTGTTAATTATCTTACCCCCAAGTAGTTACATTGAGGAGTGGGACCTCTTGAGGTTCATGATCGAGGAAGAAGTGGAGCTTGTGTGGCCGCTAATTGACGTAAATAAGACTGGACAAGTTGATAGAAAAACTCTAACAGAGTGGGTGGTAAGACCTTCCACTTATGTCTCTTGACTTCCACATATAGTTGTAGTTCTTTTTTGGCTTCTGCATGGCTTTTTTTTCGTATAATATTTGCATTGGTCTTCTAGTCATGGAGTTCTACTTGTGATCACATCTTTCAATTTAAAAGTAAACATAGCAGGGGATAAAGAAATAAGATATGATAACTTGAGTCTGTTTCTATATACATTCTTTGCCTTCACTGTGTATGCATAAAGGGAGAGTTAAATAGTACTCGTTCAGTTGTTCTGATATAGTCCTATGAAAATAACTGCAAGATTAACTCGTTCAGTTGTATCTGATATAGTCCTATAAAAATAACTGCAAGATTAAAATATAAAAAACGAAAGGAATTAAAAGTAGATTCAATAACTTGAATTGTTACCACAAATGAGTTATTGGAGTTCCTGTGCTTAGATGATTCTTTCTGAATTGAATGGTGAAACTATGTTTTCCTTGTGATTTTTGCAGGTGAAGGTCTACAATGGTCGCAAAGCATTAGCTCATTCATTAACCGACACCAAAACAGCCGTAAAACAATTGAACAAACTTGTGACTAGTGTCCTGGTTATTATTACCATTATAGTGTGGCTTCTGTTGATGGAAATTGCAACTACAAAAGTACTTGTCTTCCTCTCATCACAGCTCGTAGTGGCAGCTTTTATGTTTGGAAACACTTGCAAGACTATATTCGAAGCTATTATCTTCGTTTTTGTAATGCATCCATTTGACGTTGGTGACCGCTGCGTTATTGATGGCGTTCAGGTAACTTACAGAACTCTTATTTCCTTGTGTTCTGTTGTATGTTGATCAAGTTTCTAATACATGGTACCCTTAATAGTTAATGGTTGAGGAGATGAACATCTTAACTACAGTCTTCTTAAAACTCAATCAAGAAAAGGTATACTATCCCAATTCAGTTTTATCCACAAAACCGATCAGCAATTATTACAGAAGTTCAAATATGGGTGATAATGTGGAGTTCTCAATTGCTTTTACTACACCAGTGAAGAAGATAGGCGAGCTGAGAGAGAAAGTAAAGGAGTAAGTCAATCGAAGCTTTTACTTCTGTGTGTTTATAAGCATATACATATGTGAAAATGTGTTGTTAAGTTCATGTTTTTATGCATCCGGATTGGTTATAATAACAGACTGCACCACACAGTCACACAAGATTGCACTGGAGCAACAGTCTAAATCAAGAGTCCAGCAATCATGATACACAAGTGAGCATTTCTGTTTACACGTTTGCAATTTACTTTTGATTGTACAGGTATGTGGAGGGGAATCCGACGCTTTGGCATCCAAACCACCAAATTGTGGTGCTTGAGATCGAAAATGTGAATAAGTTAAAGCTGGCACTCTACTTCAGTCACACGATGAACTTTCAAGAATGGGGAGAAAAGCAAAAGCGGAGAAGTGAAATGGTCATGGCATTGAAGAAATGTTTGGAGGACCTACACATTACATACTATCTGCTGCCCCTAGAAGTTCGTCTCACTGAAACTAAATGAGATTGATTTTTCGTAGGGGTAAGGGGAAGACCCGGTTATGAGCTTTTCAATTTATTCTTACTTTCCTTTTGGCGGAGTAGGATTTTGTTAGAAGTACTACTGTTTTCAGTAGACAGATGAGATTAATGCTGTGGATTCAGATCAGATATATGTATTTTCTTTGGACTGGAGCATGCATGATTACGTTCTACCATATTCATGCTTGACTCCTGGTAAAAATTAATGATCCAAATTCCCTCCTTACTTCAGCTTTCGAATTTAATTGCATGCTGCAATATGTCATAATATTTCTCTATCAATCAATTTATCAGATAAGAATTTGAGGGTTATGCTGAGGACCTCTGTGGTTCACATTCTCCAATTACTGTCACTTACTAGTTACCAACCTGCCATCCCCTACTTCTTCCCATACCCAAGTTTCATTACTTTCAATGACCAAAATTTGTTTGCATTTCCTCATCATCTGAACTCTCCTCACCTCTGTTTCAATTCTGTCTCTGACTTCTGCAACGCTCTTTCTCTATCTGAACAGAAGAACAGGCAACAATGGCTCCTTTACTCATTCTGTTTCACACCATAGTCTAATCCCCAAGATTTTCAATAATCTTCTTCTTCTAAGTTTTTCGGTGATGATGATAACAGAAGTTTAGTTTCCCAAATCCTAGCAAGCGCGCTACTTGATCTTCAAGAATCTTTTCATTTGTTGGTCCTCTATGGATATCCGTACTCCATTCTGATTCTCTTGACGCGGGTGAGTCCACTGAACATGGTGTTCTTACTGTCATAGTCAAAGTAGCTTTTGTGTTTTAATTAGTTGATTTGGTGCAGTTGTAGTACTCGACTGAAATAGCTTTGTTGTTGTCTGACAACAATCTCAGACGACCTTTTAAAAAAGAATCCAATGAGATCTGATATATTTGAAGAAAAGGGAGTGCATATATTTAGAAAGTGTCCAAAAAGTTGGGATTTTTAAATGCGGTTTGTTGTAGCCTGTAAGAGAATGGAATTGTGTATATTATTGATAAAAGGAGTCCTTTAAATAGGGAGTTACAAGGTACCCAAAAAGATAATAGAATCTGATTACAATTGAATACCTAGAACACATTCCTATTACAACTCTGAACCCTAGTTTGTAGAGGCACACATTATGTCGACATCCTTTAACACTCCTCCTTGTGCCGCTCAAACTTAGTGATGACGCTTTGATTGTTGCCTCGTTAAAAACCTTGCCAGGTAACAAAAACCATGTGGGACAAAAATAACCCCGGTCGAAGGACAAAAAGAGCACAACACATCCTTCACTCTTCGAGATCGAACATGTAAACATCATGCCTCCCCCTGATGTCAACATCTCCCCCTGATTGCTACAATTATGGGAGTTCGGATAACTTTCTTAATCCGATGCTCTTCACATGTTTCTCGAAGGTGGATTTAGATAACGACTTAGGAAATAAGTCTGCTACATTATCCTCAGATTGGATTTGGTTCACTTCAATATTTAGAAGTGTCTGTTGTTGCTGATTGTAAAAGAACTTAGGCGATATATGCTTGGTGTTGTCGCCCTTGATGAAACCTAATTTCATTTGCTCAATACAAGCTGCATTATCTTCATAAATGCATGTAGGTTCATCTGTGGTAGACTTCAAATCACAAGTTCCTCGAACATGTCTAACTACAGACCTTAGCCATATGCATTCTCGCACGGCTTCATGTAGAGAAATAATCTCTGCATGATTTGAGGAAGTAGCAGCAAGGGTCTGCTTTGTAGACCTCCAAGATATCGCAGTGCTTCCCATGGTAAAGACATAACCCGTTTGGGAGCAACCTTTGTGAGGGTCAGAGAGATACCCTGCATCAGCAAAACCCATCAAGACATCATTGTCATTTTGATGGAGGGGAGGAGGAGCACGAAAGGTGGCGTTTTGCCTTGTGGAGTCCGATCCCACACTTCCGTTATTTCTCTTCTCTCTGTAGGGATAAAATAAGCCCATATCAATCGTACCTCTCAGGTATCAAAAGATTGTCTTTACACCAATCCAATGGCGGCGTGTTGGTACAGAACTGTGTCGGGTTAACAAGTTCACAGCGAATGAGATATCTGGTCTTGTGCATAGAGCTAAGTACAACAATGCGCCTATTGCACTTAGATAGGGCACTTCAGCCTCTAATAAGTCTTCGTCCTCATCCCTTGGACGAAACAGATCTTTTTCAGGCCCAAGACTACGGCCTATCATGGGAGTACTCACAGGCTTTGCTTTATCTTCATTAAAGTGCCTTAATAATTTTTGAGTATATGCTGACTGATGGATCATAATCCAATCACTACGGTGCTCGATTTCCAGTTCGAGACAAAACCGTGTTTTCCCAAGATCTTTCATCTCAAATTCGGATTTCAAATATTTAGCAGTTTCCTTTAACTCATCTAGAGTTCCAATTAGGTTCATGTCATCGACATAAACTGCTATAATTGCAAATCCGGAACTTGTCCTTTTTATAAACACGCATGGGCATATTTCATTGTTCTCATATCCCTTCCCAATCAAGTAGTCACTTAGACGGTTATACCACATCCGTCCGGATTGTTTCAATCCATATAGTGAGTGTCTCAATCTTACTGAAAACGCGCTCCGTGGTTTAGAGCCACTTGATTTGGGTAATTAAAGTCCATCTGGAACCTTCATATATATCTCTGAATCTAGATCCCCATAGAGATATGATGTAACCACATCCATAAGCTGCATGTCAAGTTTTTCGGAAACTACCAAACTGACAAGGTAGCGGAACGTTATAAAGTCCACTACGGGAGAGTATGTCTCCTCGTAGTCGATTCCAGGGCGTTGTGAGAAACCTTGCGCCACAAGGCGGGCTTTGTATCTAACAACCTCATTTTTCTCATTACGCTTTTTAACAAAGACCCATTTATGGCCAACAGGCTTTATACTTGGGGGTGTCAGCATTATAGGCCCAAATACGTGTCTCTTTGTTAGTGAATCCAATTCAACATGGATCTCATTTTTCCATTTAGGCCAGTCTGCTCTTCGTTGACATTCTTCAACGGAGCGAGGTTCGATATCATCATATTCTATAATTCCTTGAGCGATAGAATATGCAAACACGTCATCAAGGATAATAGAGTCTCGACTCAACGTCTCATGTATACTAGTTTAATTCATGGAGATCTCTCTATTCTCTGGAATTGGTTATGACATTGGAGCGTCCCCAATGATGTCTCTTGGACATAACCATAATCTGGAATATCTTTATGAGATGGGTTATTTATGTCGATGATTAATGGATCATTTTGTGCCAAACTCGCTTTCTTTCTCGGGCGAGAATCCATCGAACCTTTGGGCCTCCCACGTTTCTTTGCTGGGAGCCCGGCCTGAGCCACATTGCCATCACCATTAGTGGTGGCAGCGCCATGCTCAATACCCCTTGGGGTGGCGCCATGTCCACTATCTTTAGGGACATCAATCCTTGCATGCACGTTTGCAGTAGGTATATGTGATCTTGTCACTTTAGCGATATCAAAAAACGCGTCAGGCATAGAGTCTGCTACGTTCTGAAGATCAAGAATTCTCCGCATTTCAATTTCGGACTGTGCGGTTCGGGGATTAAGATGAGACAAAGTGGGGACAGACCACGACAATTTCTGTCGTTCTTGTTGAACATTATTATTCTTATCTCCCCCTAACGACAGGAAGACTGTCTCATCAAAGTGACAATCCGCAAATCTTGCGGTAAATTGATCGCCTGTCAAGGGTTCCAAATAGCGGATAATGGTTGGGTAGTCATATCCAACGTAAATGCCTAATCGTCTTTGAGGACCCATTTTGGTGCGCTGTGGCGGAGCAATTGGCACATAAACTGCACACCCAAATATGCGTAAGTGTGAGACGTCAAGCTCATATCCAGTAACCAACTAGTACGCAGAAAAGGGTTGAGTGGCAGTAGGTCTGATACGAATAAGCACTGCTGCATGCAATATTGCATAGCCCCAAGCAGAAACGGGGAGATTGGTGCGCATAACCACTGCTCTAGCAACCATTTGAAGTCTTTTAATGGTGGCTTCTGCGAGACCATTTTGGGTGTGAACGTGAGGAATATGGTGTTCAACCTCAATCCCAATGGACATGCAATAGTCATCAAAATTTTTTGATGTAAACTCTCCAGCATTGTCAAGACGAATTAACTTAATGGGATGATCAGGGTGGTGACCCCTTAACTTAATAATTTGTGCTAGGAGTTTAGCAAATGCAGCATTTCTGGTGGACAAAAGCATGACATGTGACCAACGTGTCGATGCATCAACCAATACCATAAAATATCTAAATGGTCCGCAAGTTGGTTGGATAGGTCTACAAATATCACCTTGGATTCGTTGCAAGAATGGAATATTTTGTTTAGTGTCTTTTGCATAGGATGGTCTCGATCCTAATTTTGCTAAAGAGCAGGCTTTGCAAAACGAAAGATGGGCTTTAAAAGCAACCATGGAAGAATCCGGTTGAGCCACGAAGTCACAATTGACTTTAGAAGTAGAGAAAGGAACCAAGGAGGCATTAGTGGTGTCAATACCACTGTTGGGCCGCAGGGGTAGGCGGCTCTGGCCCTACCTTGGACCGAATTTTTGTTATGACTTCTTTTCATTTTGAAAAATGGTTGTCCGTGTGAAGTCTTTAGTATACGGATCATCATATCACGACCTGGGTGTCCCAGACGATCGTGCCAAAGCCGATATGTGTCAGAATCCCATAAATCATCTCTCATGACATGGTTGGATTCAATGACTCGAATAATGGTTGCATACAATCCACTAGAGCGACATATAAGGTTCTCTAATACTCGTTTATGTCCGTAGTCATTAGAAGTGATGCAAAGGAACTCTCGTCCATTCTCACTAAGTGTTTCCACATGAAAACCATTGACACTTATATCTTTAAAACTCAATAGGGTTCTTTCAGCCCTAGGAGCATATAGAGCTTCGGTGACATTAATACCTGTGCCATTTGGCAACATAAATTGAGCTGGTCCTCAACCATGAATCAATTGTGATGGTCCAGCCATCGTAGTCACAGAAAATCGACTAGGCGTCATGCATAGAAAGAGTTGCCTATGTCGCAATATAGTATGTGTGGTGCCACAATCAACAAGGCATTCCAACTCTCCAGGAAACATACTGAAAAATAATAAAGTTCGAAATTAAAAACATATCCATGACATTGAATAATACGATACTTTATTAATAAATGTAGCCAATGATTACATCAAATGGTCCAAAAAGGTCTAATCCAAAATAAAGAAAATCAAACTGGGACACATTGTAGTCACTCTATCCGTTTGGCAACTCCAATCAAATATGACCAGGAAAGTAGAGAGAGATGTTGGTGGAGCAAGGCTCGCTTAAGTACCAATTATCTCAATGACTTTCCTAGACATCATATTTTATTGGGTACACCACATAAGAAAGAGTTAATACAATTGTCATTTATTGACTATTACATGATTCTTGAAAAATAAAGAGGACTATTCTAATCAAAGTCTGCAGCATCCTTGTACACTCCATCTTCAGCTTTGAAGTCCTCTATGGTGAGATTAACGTCTCCACCATTTTCTTCTTCTTCTTCTGCAAGGTACACTTTGTGCTCCCTCAGGTCCCTGTATGCCCTGTATCTTAAAGCTAGTTGCTCGCTTGCCTTGCATTGCTTGAACCAATGCTCACTAGATCCACATCGATGACACATATCGTTGTGGTTGCCTCTCTTCAATTGAGGTGCACGCTGTGGGCATTCTCTAGGAGGATTGGCGCCTCCACCACGACCCATGGCGCCACGACCACGAGCTATGGCTCCATTACCACGGATAGGGTTGCCACGACCCCCTCTCCCACGTGTGGCATTGCCACCACGTGTATCCGCTCCAAACTTGCAGTTTCCTTCCTGATTAGGGTGGTTATATGGACTCATACGTCCCCCATGTCCCTTATTCCTAGGGTTCCGCTCCTTGCGCCCTCCTTTGGGTGCATTATAATTCGCCTCATGAACGCTCTTAGTTCCAATGGGTCTTGAATTATAATTCCTCACGAGTATGTTATCATGTTTCTCAGCTACAAATATGATATTGATAAGCTGATAAAACCTCGTGAACCGTCCAGCATTGACTTCAGTATGGTATTGCTTTGATACCACAATGGTTGAAACGGGGAAGGTGGAGAGAGTCTTCTCAATTAACTCTTGCTCTGTGACAGGTTGTCCACAGAATCTCAACATGGATTGTAAGCGAAGAGCCTCTGAATTATGTTCAGCAACAGAATTGAAGTTAGCAAAGCGTAGATTGTTCCATTGAACCTTCAAGTTAGGGAGGAGGGAATCTTGGACATTGCCAAAGCGCTCTTCTAGCGCTACCCATAACTGTCTTGCATTCTTGATTGACATATACTCCAATCTGAGTGCTTTGTCCATATGACGTCGCATCAAGATGACTGCTTGAACATGCTTTGTAGATGTTCGGATGAACACAAGATCCGGGTTAGGTTCCTGGATTATGGGTAATATTCCCTTTGAAGTGAGATGGTTCTCAACATCGGTTACCCAACTGTGGTAATCCGAGCCTCTTGAGTCAAGCATGGGAAAGTCGAGCCTTGGTTCATTCGACATCCTGAAAATAAGAAGAGAAGATATATTTGTTTCGGAGCTAAACTTCCAGAAAACTAAAAATAATAAGATTTCCGAGCCAACCTACCAAGAAATCAATTTCCAAGAATCTCTTTTGGATTAGACCAAACAACAATGTTGTAATATGGTCATATGTGATGCTAACGGACGCTCTTAGTCCAAGCATTGTGAACACTCTTAGTTCACACGAACGCTCTTAGTTCGTGAAGCGTGAATCCCCACAATTCCGCTTTGTTAAATACTCAAAACCATTTGGCAACATATATTCCAATATTTGCAGAAAATAAAAGAATTTAAAATACAAAAACTTTAATTTACAAAAACTTACGTGATGGTTCTTGGCTTGAGGACAAGCGCGTGTTGGAGCAGGCGTGTTTTTTTTTTCTCTGGGTTGTCTGTTCTTTGGGCTTTCCTCTTTTCTTCCTTTTTTTTCTTTTTTTTTCTGGGCCGGGTCCCTTCTTTTTTTTTTTTTTTTTTAATAGGGTTGGAACTCGTGCTGATAACGTGTTGTAGGAGAATGGAATTGTGTATATTATTGATAATAGGAGCCCTTTAAATAGGGAGTTACAAGGTACCCAAAAAGGTAATAGAATCTGATTACAATTGAATACCTAGAACACATTCCTATTACAACTCTAAACCCTAGTTTGTAAAGGCACACATTATGTCGACATCCTTCAACACGGTTCTGGTTCTGGTGTCTCATAATTTTCATTTTGGGTATTTCTGTAGCCAAATTTCTTTTTGGATTAATGATAGCTTTTCTTGGATTAGGGTTTAGCGTGATAGGGTTTCAATGAAGGCCAAAGAAGCTTCAAAAAGTGGGGAAATAAGCATGTCGGAGAAACAATCTGCGAATGGAGGTGAAGTTATAGTGGAATTTCAAAG
The DNA here is from genome assembly GCF_002994745.2 of Rosa chinensis. Classification (NCBI taxonomy): domain Eukaryota; kingdom Viridiplantae; phylum Streptophyta; class Magnoliopsida; order Rosales; family Rosaceae; genus Rosa; species Rosa chinensis. The sequence goes on from NC_037093.1 coordinate 68,460,712, forward strand.
TGAAGAAACCAATGAAGCAAAATGCTCTTCTTCAAAGGGCTCGGAATCTTCAGCTCCCAAGCAAAGCAAAGTGTCCGCTGTGTCTAGTAGTACTGGTTTCTCCAAGTCAGTTTCACCGGATATTTCAAGAGCTAATCCCAACCTTGGTAAACCTCCAAGAGCCCCCAGCCGCAATGAGAGCATCAATAGGAGAAAGTCATTTTAATAGGTCGGTTATTAAACCCAAGTCAAGATTTGGTGAACCATCGCCAATTATGAATGAAGATGGTAATTTAGATCAGGTTGGTGCAAGTTCCCCTTGTAGGACTTCTTTCAGTAGGGGTCCCCCTATAACCTATTAGGAGTCAAGGCTACATCCATCTCTTCTGCTAAGAATGCGTCGTCATCTCCGAGCAGGACCAAAGAAACAGAGGATGAAGAGATTTACAAGAAGGTTAAATTGAGTAAAAATAAGCATCGGAAAGTGAACAAGAAGCTCTTGGTTGAGTTGATTGTACTTCTATGCATTTTGAGTTGTGTACTGGCTAGCTTGACTGTCCGCGAACTAAGGCATTCTATGGTTTGGGAATTGGAGATTTGGAAATGGTGTGTGCTTGTCATGGTGATATTTAGTGGTATGTTGGTTACCAATTGGAGTTTTTGTGATCGAGTGTAATTTTTTGCTTCGGAAGAAGGTGTTGTATTTTGTTCATGGAATGAAGAAGAGTGTTCAGGTTTTCTTGTGGTTGTCTCTGGTTCTTCTCACATGGTTACTGTTGTTCAATCATGGGGTTAAGCGGTCAAAAACTTCCACCAAGATTTTAAGTTATATGACATGGACTATTGTTTCAGTTCTCATTGGGGCATTTTTATGGTTGTTAAAAACATTGTTGCTTAAGATCTTAGCATCTAGTTTCCATGTGAACACCTTATTTGATAGAATTCAAGAATCAATCTTCCATCAGTACGTGCTTCAGAAACTTTCCGGGCATCCACTTATGGAGGAGGGTGATGGGAATGGTGGGAGATCTCCGAGGACTAGCAAACTGAGTTACAGAGCGACCAAAAAGGCAAAAGCAGGGAAGGAGAAGAGGTCATTGACATGACAAAGCTTCAAAAGATAAAGCAAGAGAAGGTTTCTTCTTGGACCATGAAGGTATTGGTGGATGCAGTAACTAGTTCTGGGCTGTCCCCCATCTCTCATACATTGGACAGGATAGAGGGTCTAAATGAACAAAGAGATTACCAGTGAGATGGAAGCAACTGCTGCTGCCTATGGCATATTCCTTAACATTGCAGAGCTTGGTGCCAAGTGAGAAAAACTAAAAATGCCTTACTCAAGTAAGAAAAACTAAAATGCCTTACTAAAAATATCTTTTTTGTACATTTTCATGCCCTTTCAATACTTTTGTTAAGTATCTCACAACTAAGTAGGTACATAGTTGAGTGGGACCTCTTGAGGTTCATGATCAAGGAAGAAGTGGAGCTTGTGTGGCCACTAATTGACATAAAAAAGACCGGATAAGTCGATAGGAAAACTCTAACATAGTGGGTGGTAAGACATTTATCTTATTATGTCTCTTGACTTCCAGAAGTTGTAGTTCTTATTTTGCTTATGGAGGACTTTTGTTTTGTTACTGTAGCATGTAATTTATGTATTGTGTTTAAGGAAAATATGATTTGCAGAGAGAATTGATAGGAGAATTGTAGTCGTATTATTGATAATAGGAGCCCTATATATAGGGATTACAGAGTACACAAAAGGTGATAGAATCCGAACATAATTAGGAAATCTAGAACTTAATTTCTCCTATTACAACTCTAGGACTAAACTCTAGTTTGAAGAGACACACATGATGTCGACTTCTTTCAACACTCCCCCTTGTGCCGCTCAAACTTGGTGATGACGCTTTGATCGTTGCCTCACTAAAAACCTTGTCAGGTAACAAAAACCATGTGGGACAAAAATAACCCTGGTCGAAGGACAAAAAGAGCACAACACGTCATTCACTCTTCGAGATCGAACATGTAGACATCATACCTCCCCCTGATTGCTACAATCATGAGAGTTCGGATAACTTTCTCAATCCGATGCTCTTCACATGTTTCTCGAAGGTGGATTTAGGTAACGACTTAGTAAATAAATTCGCTACATTATCCTCAGGTCGGATTTGATTCACTTCAATATTTAGAAGTGCTTGTTGTTGCTGATTGTAAAAGAACTTAGGCGATATATGCTTTGTATTGTCGCCCTTGATGAAACCTAATTTCATTTGCTCAATACAAGCTGCATTATCTTCATAAATGCATGTAGGTTCATCTGTGGTAGACTTTAAACCACAAGTTGCTCGAATATGTCTAATTACAGACCTTAGCCATATGCATTCTCGCATGGCTTCATGTAGAGCAATAATCTCTGCATGATTTGAGGAAGTAGCAACAAGTGTCTGCTTTATAGACCTCCAAGATATCGCAGTGCTTTCCATGGTAAAGACATAACCCGTTTGGGAGCGACATTTATGAGGGTCAGAGAGATACCCTACATCAGCAAAATCCATCAAAACATCATCATCGTTTTGATGTAAGGGAGGAGGATGGGTGACCGGCGGCTTTGCCGATCGCGGCGTCTTGGACGGTGACATTTGGGCTAATGAGATCTGTTCTCATTCTTCCGTCATTCTTTTCTCTCTGCAGGGATAGAACAAGCCCATATCTATCGTACATTTTTATGTAACGAAATATTGTCTTTATACCAGTCCAATGGCGTTGCATTGGCGCAGGGCTATATCTAGCCAACAAGTTCATAACAAATGAGGTGTCCAATCTTCTATTGTGTTAAGAACAATAATGTGCCTATTGCACTTAGGTAAGACACTTCTGCCAATTAACACGTCTTTGTCATCATCCCCGGTGCGAAACGTATCCCTCTTAGGGTCAAGACTACGGACGACCATGGAAGTGCATCTTTGACTTTATCAAAATGCAAAGTATTTATTGACACGGTATACAAGTTCTAAATCTAGACAAACCGTGTTCTCCCAAGGTCCTTCATCTCAAACTCGGATTTCAGGTGTTCAGCGGTTTCCCTTAACTCTAAAGGGTTCCAATTTTGTTTATCAAGATAAACCGTGACAATTACAAATCCAGAACTTGTCATGAAAACGCAGAGGCATAGTTCATCATATCCCTTCCCATTCAAGTAGTCACTTTAGTGTGCGTTTCACCCTCATTGCAAACGCGCTCCGTGGTCAAGAGCCACTTGATTTGGGTAAATGAAGTCCACAAGAACCTTTATTATATTATTTATCTAGATCCCCATAGAGATACGTAGTGACCACATTTGTAAGCTGCATGTTCAATTATTTGAAAACTATCAAACTGACAAGGTAGTGGAGTGCAATGACATCCATTACGAGAGAATATGTCTTCTCGTAGTCGATTCTAGGGCGTTTTGTGAGAAGCCTTGCATCATAAGGCGAGATTATTATCTCTTTTTCTCATCACGCTATCTAACGAAGACCTATTAATGTCAACAGGATTTATGTTAGGAGGTGTTGGCATTTCAGGCCCGAAATCCTTCCTCTTCATTAGTGAATCCAATTCAACTTGGATCACATCTTTCTATTTCGGCCAATTTTCTCTACATTGGCATTCTTCAATGGAGTAAGATTCGATGACATTGGTCTCAATAATTCCACATCTTCATGTACACTAGTGTAATTCGTAAAGATCTCTATATTCTCAGGAATTGGTTCTAACATTGAGGCGTCCCCCAACGATGTCTCTTGGACATAACCACAATCCAGAATATTCTCATGAGACGGATTTTGAGTATCAATGATCAATGGATCAAGTTGTGCCAAACTCGCTCTCTTCCTAGGGCGAGAATCCATCGAACCTATGGGTCTCCTACTCTCTCTAGCGGAACCCATGGCCTATGACGCCATTATACCACCTTGTGGCGTCACCATTCCATCATCCATGGTAGTGGTGCCATACCCATCTCCTCTGGGTGGCACCATGTCCTCCTGTGGGGACATCAATCCTTGCAGACATGTTTGCAGCATGTATATGTGATCTCATCACTTTTAGGGGATCAAGATGAGACATAGTGGGGACAAATCACGAAAATTCATGTCGTTCATGTTGAACGTTGACATTCTAATCTCCCCCTAACGATGGGAAGACTGTCTCATCAAAGTGACAATCCGCAAATCCAGCGAAAAAAAAGATCGCCTGTCAAGAGTTCTACATAGCGGACTTATAGTTGGAGACTCATGTCCAACACAAATATATATATATATATATAGGCATTCGTTGCAATGACTTATGTTGATGCGCTGTGGCGGCGCAATTGGCACATAAACCGCACACTCAAATATGCATAAGTACGAGATATTAGACTCGAACCCAGTCACTAGCTGTAACTCAAATAAAAGTTGAGTGGCTGCTATGAGTCATAGATGAATTAGTATAGCTGTATGCGATATTGCATAACCCAAGTGGAAATTGGTGCGCATTACCAATGTCTGGGCTACCATCGTAGTCTTTTAATGGTGGCTTTTCTGCGAGACCGATTGAGTGTGTACATGGGAATATGATACTTGATATCAATACCCAATGATATGCAATAGTCATCGAAAATTTTCGATGTAAACTCTCTAGCATTTTCAAGTCGAATTGACTAAACGGGATGATCCTGGTAGTGAGCCCGTAGCCATATGATTTGGGCTAGGAGTTCATCTTAAGCAGCATTACGAGTGGATGATAGTGCGACATGTGACCAGCGTGTCCACATATCAACCAACAACATAAAACATCTAAGCAGTCCGCAAGTTGGTTGAGTTGATCCATAGAATCCCTTGGATTATGTGAGAATGAAATTATTTCTTTAGTGTCCTTTGCATAGGATGGTCGTGATCCTTTTAAAAAAAACAGTCTTTATAGAACGAAAGATTGGCTTTATGATCAACCAATAAAGGTTTTGATTGAGTCACAATGTCACAATTTACTTTAAGAAGTAGAGAGAGGAGCCAAGTCTTCATACATGGCGTCAAAGCCATGATTTTGCCACAGGGGGATCACGGCACCTGCGTTGGCCGGCCGGTGGTGCATGGCCGCGGCGCTCCAAGGCACGGCAGTGGTGCAATGCTCTCTTTGAATTGACTTTTGATTCTTACTTCTCTTCATTCTGAAGAAGAGATGTTCGTGTGAAGTCTTTAGTATCACGGATCATCATATCATGACTTGGGTGTCCCAAACGGTTGTGCCAAAGCCTATATGTGTCAGAATCCCATAAGTCATCTCTCATGACATGGTTGGATTCAATAACTCGAATAGTGGTTGCATACAACCCACTAGAGCGACACATAAGTTTCTCTAATACTCGTTTATGTCCATAGTCATTAGAGGTGATGCAAAGGAACTCTTGTCCATTCTCACAGTGTGTTTCCACATGAAAACCATTCATGTTTACATCTCTCAAATAATAAAATTCTAATTAAGGCATATCCAGGACATTAAGTAAAAGAATCGACACTTTATTAATAGCCAATGATTATATCAAAGTTTCTTAACCAAAGTCTAATCCAAAATAAAAATCAAACTTAGACAAATCGTAGTCACTCAATCCGTTTGGTAACTCCAATCAAATATGACCAGAGAAGTAGAGAGAGATGTCGGTGGAGCGAGGCTCTCTTAAGTACCACTAATCTCAATCACTTTCCTAGACATCATACTTCATTGGATGCGCCACTTGAGAAAGAGTTAACACAAAATTGTCATTTATTGATTAAGGCATAATTGTCATTACATAATTCTTGGAAAAATAAAAGACTATTCGAAATAAAAATCTGCGGCATTTTGTCTTCATTGCTAGATTTAAAGTCTTTTTGAACTCAATGTCTTGATCACCATGATGTGGCTACCTTCTTAGGTACATTGCAAATTCAGGTCCATTGATCAGACGTTCCATATCAGAACTAGACACCATGAAGATGATTCTCCCTTGATTCAGGTGCATTGGCGCAATGTGCATGGTCCCTAGGACCGGAGGCGTTGGAAAATTATGACCATGGCCAACGTTGATCTATGGTTTCCAACCCTTCGTCCCTCAAAGTCACCGCTCCTACTGTGGCTTGATTGTCGCCTTTGGCGACTACCTTCATGAGCATTTTGATCATGGATCATGACGTCTATGGCGACTTTCTCTAGCCATGGGACGATGCTCTGGATAGCTATCTCGAAGCCTATCAATTTCTCTTCTCACAAGCTCGTTGCCTTACCCTTTAGTAATTTCCATAGCTTCAATAAGCTGTTGAAAGCTTGTGATCCGTCTTGCATTTATATGAGTCCAAAATAAATCACAGGACCTCATAGCATAGACAGGGAAGGTATTGAAGGTTTTCTCAATCAAATGTTCTTCTGTGATCGTCTTGCCATAGAAGTGCATCATTCCTGTGATGCGTACAGCTTCCAAATAAAATTGTATGACTGTATCAAAGTCAGAGAAGCGAAGATCATTCCATTCTGCTTCTAAATTCGGAGGGATGGAGTCACGAACATTGCCATAAAGTTCACAAAGTGCTTGCCATAGCTTTATAGCGCTATCCTCATTCATGAACTCAAACCTGAGGTCCCTATCCATGTGACACATCATTAGGGCAAGTACCCTAGAATTGTCGATCTCAGTTTGAGGGTCTGGAGCAGTTCCTTTATGACAAAGCTCTTGGATTGTATGCAATAAGTCAAGGGCAATAAGATAGAGTTCAACATCCTGAGCCCACATTAGGTATCTTTTGCTTGCATAATCCAATGGAACAAAATCGAGTATGTTCGAGTTTGACATCCTGAAAAAGGGTGAAACAAGAACGAGTTAGTTTCGGAGCTAAACTTCCACGAAAACTAATAATAATAAGATTTCCGAGCTATGCTACCAAGAAATCGATTTCCAAGAATATTTGGATTAGACCAAAACATTGGTATTTTAATATGGTCACAATTTGATGCTTGCAGACACTCGTAGTCTGAATATTATGAACATTCTTAGTTCATTGATTACGAACACTCTTAGTTCGTTTATTCTGAACACTCTTAGTTCATTGATTACGAACGCTCTTAGTTAGTTTAGCGTGAATCCCAACAATTTCGCTTATTAAATAATCGAACCCATGTTCGTATTATACAAATCCTACAGCAAATAAAGGAATTTAAAAAACAAGAAAGCAGAAACTTTAATTACAAAGCTTACTTGATGATTTGGGGATTGAGAACACGCGCGTGTTGGAGCAGGCATGTTAGGGCAGCAGCAACAACAATTGGCAGTAGCAGGCTCAGCTCAGGGCAGCAACGGGACTTGCGGCAGTGGGCTGCAGTGCTTGCGGCAGGAGGCTGTGGGGCTTGAAACCGTGAAAGGATTGCAGACGTGCTATCGATCCTGGGTAGGGATTGCAGATGCTGCTTCAATCCTAAGCTAGGATTGCAGTGGCTGTTCGATCCTAATCTGGGATTGTAACTTGTTTACAATCCTAGTTGTGGCTAATGGCTCGGTGGTGATGCAGGAAGCATTTTGCAGGTGCTGCCGGTCGGTGGCTTTGCTAGCTGGAACGCGGGAGCTTGCGGCAGGAGGCTGCAGGGACAGCGCGGGAGGCAGGACTATGGCGCGGTAGGCTAGCACAGCTAGGGTTTGCGGCAGTTTTTGGTGAGGGAGTTTTCGGGGTTTGGTTTTAGGGTTTTTTTCTTTTAGGCTAGGGTTAGGACTCGTGCTGATAACGTGTTTAAGGAAAATATGATTTGCAGAGAGAATTGATAGGAGAATTGTAGTCGTATTATTGATAATAGGAGCCCTATATATAGGGATTTACAGAGTACACAAAATGTAATAGAATCCGAACATAATGAGGAAATCTAGAACTTTCTCCTATTACAACTCTAAGACTAAACCCTAGTTTGAAGAGGCACATTGATGTCGACTTCCTTCAACACATTGATCACATCTTTCAATCTAAAAGCAAATATAGCTGGGCAGTTATTCATGAAGGAATTCCTTCTTGTTATGTATGCACATGGAGAAATACTTAAATTTGTACTTGATGGAATTTTGTTTGATAAACCTATCACAATAACTACAAGATTAAAAAGTGAAGAAAGAAATGAAAGAAGGATTCCAAAACATCAATTAGTGCCCCAAGTCAGGTATTGGAGTTATGATTCTTTCTGAAATGAATGGTGAAATTTTTTTTTTAATTACCTTATGATATTTTGCAGGTAAAGGTGTTCAATGGTCGTAAAGCATTAGCTCATTCTCTAACGGACACCAAAACAGCCGTGAAGCAATTGAACAAACTTGTCACTGCCATCCTGGTTATTATCACCACCGTAGTGTGGCTTCTGTTGGTGGAAATTGCAACTACAAAAGTACTTGTCCTCCTCTCATCACAGCTCGTAGTGGCAGCTTTTATGTTTGGAAACACTTGCAAGATTATATTTGAAGCTATTATCTTCGTATTTATAATGCATCCATTTGATGTTGGTGATCGCTGTGTTGTTGAGGGTGTGGAGGTAACTGGTACAACTTCTATCTTGTGATGTTTAATTTTATAATCATCAAATTTCTAATATATGGTAATCCTAACAGTTGATGGTTGATGACATGGGCGGATCCAAGTAGTAGCTTGGGCGGGCTGGAGTTCGTCCGAGATTTTTAGGCTTAAAAAAAAAATTAGATGTATACTTTAATTGATGTGGGTTTAAATGTTTAATTGACGTGGGTAAGTGGGTCTAATTGATTTCAAAACTTATCAAGGTCGATCAATGGGTCTTCTTTCTGCTGTGCAATTGTTGTGGGTTTAATTGATTTCAATACTTATCATTTTATCAATTGTTGTGCTATCTCAATATCTCGGCCAGGAGCTTGGCCTCATTCGAATGTCGAGTAATCAATTCAAGTTTATAGAGTTAACTTTGCAGATTGGGCTTGGGTTTATTTGCTAACTATTTCGTCCTATCCATGGCTTTATATTCAGAACAAACTTTTGGGTTGAAAAAAAAAAAACTATATGTATGATGTATATTTTTTGTTTATATGTATGTTTGTTTAGCGAAGCCACCCGAACTCTCAAATTATCGAAATTAAACTCCTCTCTGGCTCTTCCATTCTCTCCGTCCATCACAAATTCTCATTCTTCTTCTTCGCAAAAATGCCTAAATTACGGACTAAATTCAATCTTTGAACACTTGAACGCTCAAGTTCTTATCTCCCCACTCTTGCATTCGCACACCTGTACATTATTGTACTAAAAAAAAAAATTTGGCCTTCGCCCAAAGGAACACATAAATATGTAACCCTCCCTATTTTCAAATCCTAGATCCGCCACTGGTTAAGGAGATGAACATCTTAACCAGAGTCTTCCTGAAACTCAATCAAGAGAAGGTATACTATCCAAATTCAATTTTATCAACGAAACCCATCAGCAAATATGGGCGATATTGTGGAGTTCTCAATTGCTTTTACTACACCAGTGGAGAAAATAGGTCTGCTGAAAGAGAAAGTAAAGCAGTAAGTTCATCGAAACTTTTACTCATGTGTATAAGCACATATATGTTGATAAGTTCAGTGCTCATTAACACATGATGGCAGTGGATTAGCGGCGTCATTAAGAATCCAGCAATCATGTTAGACAAGTGAACTTCAAATTGTAGTGTGCCTTTGTGTTTACTCTTCTACAATTTTCTTTTGTTTGTACAGGTATGTGGAGGGGAACTCAACACTTTGGCATCCAAACCATGCTGTGGTGGTGCTTGAGATCGAAAATATGAATAAGCTAAAGATGGCACTCTATTTTTGTCACACTATGAACTTTCAAGAATGGGTTGAAAAACAAAAGCGCAGAACTGAAATGGTCATCGCACTGAAGAATTGTTTTGATGAGCTACAGATTACATATTATCTACTGCCCCTTGAAGTTCGTCTCACTGAAACAAATGTCACCAAGAAATGATCTTTCGCAGGATGAAAGGAAGATCCAGTGATGATCGAGCTTCTCAATCTATTCTTACTTACCTATTGTTAGTAGGATTTTGTTAAAGTATTACTACTTTGATTAGACATATGAGATTAAGTCGAGTTTGAGATAGCATAACTTAAAACCATAAGCAGCTGTAGGCCTGTAGCTTAAGCTAGCTCTGGAAAACTGTCTTTTACTAATTTCTATAAGCAGCAGCCTAATAATATTTTAAAATTATAAGCTGCTTTATTGCATGCCCAACGTCAACGTCTAGGATATTTCAAAGAATCTGCAGCTCTTTATTTCCCTCCCAAACGATCGAATGCATTCTTCTGTGTCTATTTTCTCGGTACTTGGAATTTCTCAGCTATCAGCCAATGCCATTAGCTTCATTCCTGTGTTTTGGCGTCCTCCTTCGGTAGGATGGATCAAAGTTAACACTGATGGTTCTCTCAAGAACAATGGCAATGTAGGGTGCGGTGGTGTTTTTCGTGATTCAAGAGGATCATTCTTAGGGGCTTTTGCCTCTTCTATATCTTTTGCTAGTTCTATTGCCGCTTAAATTATTGCAGTCATCGAAGCCATATTTGGAACCATCTTTGGTTGGAGACAGACTCTACTCATGTGGTTCATTTATTAAACTCATCACTGGAAGCTCCATGGTTCTTACGGATTCCTTGGGCTAATTGTTTGTTTTTGTTTAAACAAATGAATTTGAAGGTTTCCCATATTTATAGAGAGGGAATTCGCCTAGCTGATGCCTTTGCTGACTTTGGAGCAACTCATGACTCAAGGCACTGGTGGTCTGAGGTACGTGATTTTGCTACAGAAAGATTTGGGCGTGATCTTTCTAGGCTTCCCTTCTTTCGGCAAGTTTAGCATTGCTCTTTTGCATGATTACATATGATGCTGATGGTCTCATGCTACTAACGTCGAAATATTGTTCTTATTTTGGATTATATGGTTGGGAAAGAGCTGGTACACCTAAAATAGGCGTATAAATAAATGTCTGCAATCTCAATGGTTATCAATGGTAGTATAGGAAAGAGGGTGTTTCCCGCAGAGGATTGTAGCTTAACAATTACAAAACAGACTCTGAAAACTCGAAACAGACATTAGACAAGCACGAAAATTAAAACTATACCTAGACTCAACCAAAAATTATAAAATGTTGTAGGAGAATCGTAATTGTGTATATTATTGATAATAGGAGCCCTTTAAATAGGGAGTTACAAGGTACCCAAAAAGGTAATAGAATCTGATTACAATTGAATACCTATAACACATTCCTATTACAACTCTAAACTCTAGTTTGTAGAGGCACACATTATGTCGATATCCTTCAACACTCCCCCTTGTGCCGCTCAAACTTGGTGATGACGCTTTGATCGTTGCCTCGTTAAAAATCTTGCCAGGTAACAAAAATCCTGTGGGACAAAAATAACCCTGGTCGAAGGACAGAAAGAGCACAACACGTCCTTCACTCTTCGAGATCGAACATGTAGACATCATGCCTTCCCCTGATGTCAATATCTCCCCCTGATTGCTACAATCATGGGAGTTCGGATAACTTTCTCAATCTGATGCTCTTCACATGTTTCTCGAAGGTGGATTTTGGTAATGACTTAGTAAATAAGTCCGCTACATTATCCTCTTATCGGATTTGGTTCACTTCAGTATTTAGAAGTGCTTTTTGTCATTTTGATGGAGGGGAGGAGGAGCACGGAAGGTGGCATTTTGCCTTGTGGGGTCCGAACCCACACTTCCGTCATTTCTTTTCTCTCTATAGGGATAGAACAAGCCCATATCAATCGTACCTCTCAAATATCGAAAGATTGTCTTTATACTAATCTAATGGCGTTGCGTTGGCGCGGGGCTATGTCTAGCCAACAAGTTCATAATAATTGAGGTGTCCGGTCTTGTATTGTGCTAAGTACAATAATGCGCCTATTGTACATAAGTAAGCACTTCTGCTATTAACACGTCTTCGTCATCATCCTTGGGACGAAACGGATCCCTTTTAGGGCCAAGACTACGGACGACCATGGTGCATCTTTGACTTTATCAAAAATGTCTATTGACACGGTATACAAGTTCTGAATCTAGACAAAACCGTGTTCTCCCAAGGTCCTTCCTCTCAAACTCGGATTTCAGGTGTTCAGCGGTTTCCCTTAACTCTCAAGGGTTCCAATTATGTTTATCAACATAAACCGCGACAATTGCAAATCAGGAACTTGTCATGGAAACGCGTGGGCATAGTTCATCATATCCCTTCCCAATCAAGTAGTCATTTTAGTGAGCATTTCAACCTCGTTGCAAATACGCTCCGTGGTCTAGAGCCACTTGACTTCGGTAAATAAAGTCCACAAGAACCTTCATTATATTCCGTATCTAGATCCCCATAGAGATACGTAGTGACCACATTCGTAAGCTGCATGTTCAGTTATTTGGAAACTACCAAACTGACAAGGTAGTGGAGTGCAATGACATCCATTACGAGAGAATGTGTCTTCTCGTAGTCGATTTCAGGGCATTGTGAGAAACTTTGCGCCATAAGGCGAGATTACCATCTCTTTTTCTCATCACGCTATCTAACGAAGACCTATTAATGTCAATAGGTTTTATGTTAGAAGGTGTTGGCATCTCAGGCCCGAAATCATTCCTCTTCGTTAGTGAATCCAATTCAACCTGGATCGCATCTTTCCATTTAGGCCAAGTTTCTCTACGTTGGCATTCTTCAACGAAGTAAGGTTCGATGTCATTGGTCTCAATAATTCCACGTCCTCATGTACACTAGTGTAGTTCGTAGAGATCTCTATATTCTTAGGAATTGGTTCTAACATTGAGGCATCCCCCAACGATGTCTCTTGGACATAACCACAATCCAAAAATATTCTCATGAGACGGATTTTGAGTATCAACGATCAATGGATCAAGTTGTGCCAAACTCGCTCTCTTCTTAGGGCAAGAATCCATCGAACCTATGGGTCTCCTACTCTCTCTAGCGGAACCCATGGCCTATGACGCCATTATGCCACCTTTGTGGCATCACCATACCACCATCCATGGTGGTGTTGCCGTACCCATCTTTTGGGTGGCACCATGTCCTCTTGTGGGGACATCAATCCTTGCAGGCATGTTTGCAGCAGGTATATGTGATCTCGTCACTTTTAGGGGATCAAGATGAGACATAGTGGGGACAGACTACGACAATTCCTGTCGTTCCTGTTGAACATTGACGTTCTAATCTCCCCCTAACGACGGGAAGACTGTCTCATCAAAGTGACAAATAGAGATCGCCTGTCAAGGGTTCCACATAGCAGACTTATAGTTGGAGACTCATGTCCAACAAATATATATATGCATTCGTTGCAATGACTCATGTTGATGCGCTGTGGCGGCGCAATTGGCACATGAACCGCACACTCAAATATGCATAAATACGAGATATTACACTCGAACCCAGTCACTATCTGTTGGAAGATTATGACCATGACCAACGTTGGCTCTATGGTTTCCAACCCTTAGTCCCTCAAAATCACGGCTCCTACGGTGGCGTGATTGTCGCCTTTGGCGACTACCTTCATGAGCATTTCGATCATATGGATCATGATGTCTATGGCGACTTTCTCTAGCCATGGGACGATGCTCTGGATAGCTATCTCGAAGCCTATCAATTTCTCTTCTCACAAGCTCGTTGTCTTGCCTTTCAGCAATTTCCATAGCTTCAATAAACTTTTGAGAGCTTGTGATCCGTCTTGCATTTATATGAGTTCGAAATAAATCACAGGATCTCATAGCATAGACAGGGAAGGTATTGAGGGTTTTCTCAATCAATTGTTCTTCTGTGATCGTCTTGCCACAGAAGCGCATCATTCCTGTGATGCAGAGAGCTTCTGAATAAAATTGTATAACTGTATCAAAGTCAGAGAATCGAAGATCATTCCATTCTGCTTCTAAATTCAGAAGGATGGAGTCAAGAACATTGCCATGACGTTCACGAAGCGCTTGCCAAAGTTTTATGGCGCTATCCTCATTCATGAACTCAAACTAGAGGTCTCTATCCATATGACGCATCATTAGGGCAAGTGCCCTGGAATTGTCAATCTCAGTTTGAGGGTCTGGAGCAGTTCCTTCAGAACAAAGCTCTTGGATTGTGTGCAATAGATCACGGGAAATAAGATGGAGCTCAACGTCCTGAGCCCACAGTAGCTATCTTTTGCCTGTATAATCCAATGGAACAAAATCGAGTATGTTCGAGTTTGACATCCTGAAAAAGGGTGAAACAAGAACGAATTAGTTTCGGAGCTAAACTTCCACGAAAACTAATAATAATAAGATTTCCGAGCTATGCTACCAAGAAATCAATTTCCAAGAATAATTGGATTAGACCAAACAATGATGTTTTAATATGGTCACAATTTGATGCTTACGGACACTCTTAGTCCAAGCATTATGAACACTCTTAGTTCATACGAACGCTCTTAGTTCGTGCATTATGAACACTCTTAGTTCATTAGTTACGAACGCTTTTAGTTCGTTAAGCGTGAATCCCCACAATTCCGCTTATTAAATAATCGAACCCATGTTCGTATTATACAAATCCTGCAGCAAATAAAGGAATTTAAAAGACAAGAAAGCAGAAACTTTAATTACAAAAGCTTACTTGGTAATTTGAAGTTTTGCTTCAGGATTCTTTATACACGTGCGTGTTGATGCAAGCGTGTAGCTAAATTAGGATTGCCGGAATCTAGTCGGAAATTGGCAGTTAGTGGGCTGCCCTTCTCCCTTCCCTTTTTTTTCTTTCTTTTCTCTTTTTTTTTTCTTTCGGCCCAAGCCTGCTCCCCCCCCCCCCCCCCCTTTTTTTTTTTTCCTTTTCTTCTTTTCTTTCTTTTCTTCTTCTGATGGGCCCACTCCTTCTCCCTCCTTCTACGCTTCTTCTTCTTCTTCTTCCTGTTTTCTGGTTTTTTTTTCCTTTCTTTCATTTCGCTGGCAGTCGGAAGAGATGCAGTAGCAGGGATGGTGGTGCACGGGCTATAGGTTGCAGCGAGGGCTGCTGGGTGTGCGCTCAGCTGTGCAGCAGGAAGGTGCAGGGGAGCGTGCAGCAGGAAGCAGCGGGGGCTGCTGTGCAGGTCGGCAGGGACTTGCGGTTTGCGGCAGAAGGATGGGGTAGAGCGTAGGGCTGCTGTGGAAGGCTGGCAGGAGCAGGTGCGGCAGGGGGCAGCAGGGGAGGGCTGCAGGCTACGTGTGCAGGCGATGTACAGGGGCTGCGGGGGCAGCAGCAGTGCGTGGGCTGGAGGCTGCAGGGAGGTGGGCTGGAGGCTGGCTTGTTGCAGGCTTGCGGCTAGGGCTGCAGTGGGGCTTGCAGGGGCAGCACGGCTGGGCGTAGGAGGCTGCAAAGCTTGCGGCAGTTTAGGTTTTTTTTTTTTTTTCGGCTAGGGTTAGAACTCGTGTTGATATCATGTTATAAGAGAATTGTAATTGTGTATATTATTGATAATAGGAGCCTTTTAAATAGGGAGTTACAAGGTACCCAAAAAGGTAATAGAATCTTATTACAATTGAATACCTAGAACACATTCCTATTACAACTCTAAACCCTAGTTTGTAGAGGCACATATTATGTCGATATCCTTCAACATAAAATTAAATAAACACCAACTAGATACACAGACAAAGATGCACACAAAATTTGGGGATAATCGGAGTTGAATTGATATACTAAATAAAATAAACAAAACGGAGGACAGAAGACTAACGAAAACAGAAAACAATTTGGGGATTTTGGTTTTGATCAAATATGAGAAAACTAGCTAGAAACTACTTCTCACCACTAGACAATGATTACACCTATGATGTATTTACTAACATGTTCAATTCATTTGGATATCCTTACTCAAGCTAAGCCAATGATGTGTTGTACTTAACCTATCAATCTTTCTTACTTGGTATGTTAAGAGAATGATGTTTTCAACTTAACTTAGCTTCTATAATGGAACCTAGAGTGATGTTCTCGCATAACTCTCACCCAGAAGTCATTAAGGTAAAAAAGATTATGAATAAGGCTAGGCAATTTCAGTACTGATGTTGTCCTAATCTACCTAGACATTGGTTTATATGAATGGGCCTCAAGTCATTCACTCGCTACTCTAGAATGCAAGTAGACATGATGTTCATACAAGACACTCATAGCTTTACAACCTAGCATGCATACTAATGTTGCGCACCATCAATAGACATACAAAGTTGATCAATGAACAAACAATAAACCAATGAATATCCGAAATCCAAAGAACTTATTAAATAAACACCAACATCATAGTTACACCATGTCTAGGGCTGAAAGCAGCCCCTAACTAGAAGAAAATTAGTTACTCATTATCTTGGAAAACACACAAAAGAAATACATGAATTTTGGAAAGAAGAAAGAATCAAAAAGATGGAAAACAGGGCAAAAGATTGATCTCCAGAGAGAAACGATCGATCGTTTCTGGGCTCCGAACTTTACTTCTTCTCCTTGAGTTGCTTCAATGGTTTCTTGCTTCTCTCTGCATTGTAGACCTTGATTGTGACTTCTAAAAGCCTTTTATTCCGTCTTCAAACTCTTCCACTTTATTTCCTTGTGGATCTCTAACTCTTTGCTTCAAAGAAAAGTCACACTCCATCGAAAATCCTTATTGAATCAAAATTCCACGCACTTTCCTTCTTTAAGCCTTCTTTTCCTAATTTGCTTCGGAAAACCTAATAAACACAAAAACAAATAAATCAACTAAAAATAATATAAACTAACAAAGAAAAGCATAGGGTTAAATAATAATAACGTAGCATAAATATGCTCCTATCAAGAGCCAGTAGTTTGTCACTTTGTCTTCTTTCTTCAAATGAGCTTCAAATCACATGGAGCTTGGTTGGTCTGATGACTCTTCTTGGGGTTGGTTTCTCAATGGTTCTAGCAGTTTTTTTTTTTTTTTTTTTTTATCTCTATGCCATTAATTTCTGCTTGTTGCCTTTTGTTTGATTGTATTAGAGAGTTTTTCTCTACTTTCTTTTACTGAGAAAGATTTTGGCGTAGTACCTCTTTCTCTTTTATAATTTTTCTCTTTTATTTAATAAATTTTTGAGTAAGGGGTCAGATTACTCTCTTATCTCGCTTCAAAAAAAAAACTGCTTTATTATATTTTATCAATATTTTGTTACTTATCTTATAAGTTAAGCAGTTTTTTTATACAATATAAGCTATGTCAACTGGCCTTAATTGTAAGCTCCACAAAACCCAGACTGTATCTTGGTCTAGGGTTTGCACTCTTCTTCTTGTCTGGTGGGGCGCCTGGGCAGCGTTGGCTCGCCTCGCATCCTAGAAGCTGCTGCCAGACGGAAATTTGAAAACTAGAGGCCCAACAGCTTCTTGGAGAGGGGTTATGGCTCGAGTCCAGCTCTGGATGGTTTTGGCAACGAGCACAGGAAGATATCTTAGGCTCAGTGGGAGGTAACACAACGCGGGTCGAGCGTTGCCAAGGCACCTCCTTGATCTTCATGATCGATGACGTGATGGAGGGACTGGATGGTGGCGGCGGCGTGCTGGATCGGACTGCATCAGACTGGATTTGACATGCCTTGGTCGGGCTTCGACGTGGGTTGAAGCAGCGTGACCAGGCATTGTGTTGCGGCGGCGAGGCTGGCGTCAGTGGCAATGGCGAGGGCTGGAGTCAGTTGTGGCAACAGGGTCTGGTATCCGTTGGAGACGGTCAACTGGTAAGGTTGAAGATGGACGGTGGGCCTGGTTCAAGCTGTTCATAGGTGGGCCTGAGCTGGGTTTCTTTCTTGGGACTGTTGGGCTGCAATTTTTGGGCTGGGTTGTTTGACCTAGACCCTATTTAGTTTGCTTAGTCTTTTCAATAATTCCCTACTTTCATGGACAATCTAGGCACTTGTGTGCATCTAGTTTTATCTATGGGTCTTGATCTTGTCGACTTAATTCTCAGTGGCTCTAGTTGTACATCAATTGAGGTTTCTAGGCGACTAGATTTACTGGGTAATAGTTAGGTTGGGAGGGTCGGATCCTTCTAGCACCTCCGGCGTAGTACCAAAAGGGGATCCCGCTATGTCTACGTATTTGATTGTACAATGAGTTTTCTATGTACCACTGTGGGTACTACAACTATCCTCTTGTCTGTCTAGATGACAGCAGAAGGGTATGTAATAGTCTATTCTGGCTTATGAATATATTTTTTTCGCCCGCAAGGGGCTTAAAAAAAAAAATTGGCCTTAATTGTGGATTTGGATTGAAGATAATAGGACCAAGAATTTGTATCTTTTATTAGGGGAAAATCCTCAAATGATACCTGAATTATGGTCCAATGCACATTTTGATACCTAAACTTTCAAAACTATCCTCGTAGTACCTGAACTATTGCTCCGTTTCTCCATATGACACTTCCATCCAATCTGCCGTTAACTTTGGCTATTAATTTTTTTTTATTTTGGGAGATGAATGTCATCCTATAAGAATGAGCCACGTAGGCAAAGTTAACGCAAATTGGATGGAAGTACCATATGGAGAAACAGACCAATAGTTCATGTACCACAGGGTAGTTTTGAAAATTTAGGTACCACAATGGGCATTAGACAATAATCCAGGTAACATATGAGGATTCTTCCCCTTCTATTATATAAAGTATCTCTTTTGCTTCTCATGTTTTTGAGTGTTAATATTACAATTCTTCATTTGGGCCAGAAGGCAAGAAAATGAGATTGGTCAAAATATATGGACTTTCCTCTTTGGAACGAACCATGCATGATTATGTAGTTCTCTGGTGGCTTTTTTTTTCTTTTGAACAATAACAAGGAAAGTGCGACGTGTGATTCTCAAGTGCCCAAGCATGCTTTCTCAACAAAGAGAAACTAGTGGATGGTAATCTGGGGGGATAAGCTTATCCTTCAATCCCAGGTGTAGAATTTGCCACATAGGATAATGCTGAAGCGAAACGTCAGCAAAAAAAATCTCAAATCTATACCTCCCATTCATTCCATATCTGAGTTCTGAACCCAAAATAACTACACCTAGTGCATTGTATACTCTGGCAAACTAAGAGAGATCCAGTTAGCAACACAAAAAATGGCTTCTGTTTCAATGGCTATGCCAATTATGTCTGCCACCCAAAACAGAACAAACCAGTCAAGTTCATTGTTGAAGTCTATAATCCCAGTTGGGCAACCAAACAAGGCTGTGTTTGTGAAGCCAAAGTCGTCCACAGACATGCTCAAAGTGCAGGCCTCTTTGAAAGAGAAGGCAGTCACAGGCCTCACAGCAGCTGCATTGACAGCTTCCATGGTGATACCTGAGGTGGCTGAGGCGGCCGGGGCCGGCGTTACCCCATCTCTCAACAACTTTTTGCTTAGCATTGCAGCTGGAGGAGTTGTGCTTGTAGCAATTCTTGGAGCTGTTATTGGTGTCTCCAACTTTGATCCAGTTAAGAGAGTTTAAAAGAAGAGGTTGAATTCTTAACTGAATTTTCTGCCTTTTCTCTTCTTCATGTTGTACCTTCTTGTTTAAGCTTATGTAATTAGTATTGTGCTCAGACTCTATTAACTCATATATGTATTGCGCAACTCTGTTTCCAATAAAGTGAAATTTGATTGTTCAACAAATTAGATGAGAGATTGCCAGAGAGAAAGGAAGTGGAGGAATGCCTCATGTTTCATTCATAAAAGATAAACTAAGCATAGCCAAAGTCTCACCTTGAATCCTATGAACAACCCAATGAAGCTAACATAGCTTCTGCCAAACTAAAACCAAATGCTTCAAACAATTGCTGATTTTTTTCCTCTCTTTTTTTTTTGGGGGGGGGGGGGGGGGGGTAGACAAAATTAATGACTGATTAAGTAGTTTCCATGCATTCTGCAATTTTGCTTGCTGTACAGCAATTCCCCCAACCTGTGTAAACTCTTGAGACTGCAACTAGTTGCGGTAAGCGACCCCATGTCCATGAATAAACCTAGCATCTTCTTCAGTGTAGACATGAGTTTCTTTCAACAACCTGAAATGCGTTTATATAAGCACCAGATCGAAGATGGCATTTAATTATAATAGTTAGAAGAGGAATTAGGAAAGAACGTTGGTCTTACGATGAAGAAACAGTTTTGTTCATGGTTGCAGAGGACATGAACAGAGCACCATTCAAGTAGTTTAACTCCCCGTCAATTCTTTCCTCGATCCTTCTGTCCATTTTCTCAGCATTCATAGAGAAAGGTTCATCCGAGGCCTAAATTATTGGAATTTAGGACATCCATAAAGTAGTCACTTAACCGATCTAGTAAAAGTGATGGTACCATTTTTGCAATTTGATCAAATCAAGCTTTAGTTTACATACCATGACCCATCCCCATGTATCGGCAAAAGAAGGTATGTGAGCTGCATAAACCACAACGTCTGCACAATACAAGTGAAAATAAATTAAGCTCCATATACATTGTTAACTTTTCTCTGACCTCCTGGTCGAATGAGTTCGAAACCTCTAATTCAAGACCACTGAACATGCATGAGCTAACTTTCTAAGTTGAACAGTATAAGATGGGAGACTCACACTTGAAGACCTGTTTGATGGTGTTGAATATAGAGGTGAAGACCTCTTTGTGGGTGAAAATGCCCGCTGGTCCAGCCTACATGTAAATGCAAATTAAGTACTTGACAATAAGTTCATAGGTGTAAAATGGTAAAAACAAGTAGATTGAGGATATTTTTGAAAGTATAAAAGGGGTATGTGACAATATTACATGCTCATACCTGGGTCACAAAAATGCCCCCATGATTAAGCTTGGGTTTGAGAATGTTCTCATAGAAGGATTTTGTGTAAAGCTGATAGCAAGGCCCTCCTTCAACTGGGTCTGCTAAATCTCCCACTATGATGTCGAATTTTTCACAGCTCTTATCCAATTCAGCCCTTTCATAACAAACATGCTTATAAGTTTTATGCTCATAGTTACAACCATAGAACAATCTATCATATGATCATTATACCAATTATAAGTTCAGACCAGTCCTGCCTGAGCTAGGTTGGTATCTTTTTTCTAGTCTGATTACAGATAATTCGCAACTTAATGAGGCTTTAGTTTGCAGCCCGTCAACAACAACAAAAAACAGAGCTTTGAACTTACTTGGCATCATTGATAACAAGGTTAAGCTTATTGTGAGCAAAGGCCTTTTGGTTCACTGTCAAATGCCTGCGACAGAAATCAACCACCTCCTGGCCGGAATAATTACAATTGGCCCAAATATTAGTGTTTGTTATTCGTCGGAGGAAGTATATATACAAGTAATAAATGTGTGTGCGCTGATAGTTGATAGTTTTACAGTATTTTACGGAAAACTAACATTTAGGTCTCATAGGTAAGACATTTCTATTCAACAAACTGTTGAAATGTTGACAAAAGTGTTGGATAATTTGATTCGAGCAAAATATTGATTAGTAATTACCTGATCTATGTCACACATAACCACTTTGTCAAGTAATTTGTGCCTAAGGGCTTCTCTTGCAGCTGACCCTTCCCCACCTCCCATAATGAACACATTCTTAGGCCTGCAGAACATTATATATACTAATATAAGTATATACATACTTATATCTTGAGTATTAACAAATGGAAAAGGAATGTAACATTACGGACTTTGGGTGAGATAAAAGGGCAGGATGTATTAAGCATTCATGATATATAAACTCGTCCACTTCTGCACTCTGCATCTTCCCATCAATCACCAATACCTGCATATATGCACAAATTATTCTGTATGTATGTATATAATTCTATATCTGCATTTTTTTTAGATAAATTAATTTGATATGACCTTCCATCCATTTTGATAATTTGGGCAAATTACTAAGTAAAACGTGCAAACCTTGCCAAAACGCTTGGTATCCAGTAGAGCTATCTCCTGATACTCGCTCACCCCCTTGTGCAGAACACTGATCGAGTAGATATCCATATGCAGAGATGACAAAAGAAACCCAACAAAAAAGAACGAAATAAGCTAGAGAAAAACAATGACTATAACTAGGATTGAAGAGATATGTCATGATAAAGTTTACGAACCCATTAAGAGCAAATGACCATTTCAGATCATCGTCAATGGTCTCTTCGTACCAGCTGCCAGAACCATCTATATCTTCATGGTTAATGTTACCGTTAACGTTATTGTTGATGAGTACTTCGTCATGACGATCAAATTTTGATGACAAGAAACCGTTTAGATGGAAAAACTCAACAGCCTCTCCCATTGTGATTAATTGGAACAGATAAACCAACGAAGAAGAAGAGGGAGAAGCTAGCAAATGAGCTAGGACTATCAGGAAGGCTTGAGGAGGCAAGCTAGTGTGAGTACATATGAGAGGGGTTGTACACTGGTATATATAGTGGCACTAACTGAGATTTGATCTCTGGTGGCAACAATAAAGTAAGATGAAAAATAAAACAAATTTCCATACACTTGACAGTTGACACTGTTACTAATAAACTAGGAGTGCATGTGATCAAAATGTATAATTGATCGTTAGCACGGGTAATGATGGTTTTATCGGCTAGAGGATGATACCACCAACTTTCTGCCTCACTTCCGTCGAACAGAATTAGTGTGTAAACCATGCCAAAAAGGTTCTAATTATGAAAAAGAAGATAAATCAACCTGCTGTGTTTACTATACTTTGTCACTATTATCACTGTTGTCAATTAGTTTGATTGTATTAAAGTGAAAGTGGTAGTCCAATTAAGTCTGCAGTCAAAAATCATAGAGAAGGAATGAAGGTATTGGAACTTGATATATACAGATCGAAATATCTTGGTAGACGAGGTTTTGAGGTTGACGATGATGCGTGTGCGAGTTGGGTCGCACGCGTGATATGAAGTTTTATAGACTACTACCCAGAGCTTGATGAGGTAAATATGGATGATTACAGGATAAACAGATTTCTGTATCTCAATTCTGTTCTCTCAACATGATTGGTCTACAGAAATTAAAAAATAAAATAAAATATTAAGAAAATATTTTTTTAATCTCTGTTGATCAATTATGTTGAGAAGACAGAATTGAAATAGAATAATGGAGCAGCTGATTTCATCTGAGATGATCACAAGATCCCTGTTAATGGTGGAAACCCTAGGACACTTACAAGTTACACGTGGTACGATGCTACAGTATGAATGCGGGGAAAGTATCTAGGTTGCAATTGAGGTTCTGGGTTTGCAATCTTTCTATAAAATATACAAGGAGAATGCGATGTCGATAGTAAGGCGCTGTAAAGGTCTCGGTACTTGATCACAAACACAAAGTTGGCCTGGCTTTGCCGCTTTGGCTAGTGGAGGATTAGCATGTCCCATTAGTGCATGCCCTAGACTAGCAGAAGGAAGGAGAAGGGATACATAAAACCCCACAGAAGTGGGATTTGATTGTGGGTCCCCACATCACTACTAAAGGTGGATTTTGGTGCGGTGGGGGAAGGTAGAGAGGGAAGGCTGGGCAGGAGGAGAAGGGCTCGTGCGATTGAGCGAGCTCGCGTGGGGTGACTCCACTAAGATGAAGATGAGGACGAAGGAGAAGAAGCCATCTTTGGTTTCGTGGAATGCCCACTATATAATGTCACATACATTTCTCCATAATCTTCATACCTCAGTAGCTCGATCCTCGACCAATCCTCATCATCTCAATAGCTGACCAAATAAATTAGTGTTTTGCTTGCCTGCTCTTTCTGTGCATGATGTTTTCTTTCATGCGTGCTATACCTCAAAATGACCAAATCACCCATTTCCCTAGCTTCAAACTATGCCAAGATGCTAGTAAGCCCGCCCTCGACTTGATTGGAGTTCCATTCTAATGAAATTCAGGTGAGGTAACTATTGCAAACTTGATTGAAGGTAGATAAAACAAGGATGAAAAGAGTACGTAATGCTACAGATGTAAAGACAAATGTCAATCCAAAATTATTTTTTTTCAATGTAAAATTGTTTACCGGTATAATAACTCAGTAGATAAATATTCATATCAATTATCATCAAATTTTCACTCATCATCTTTTAACTAAATTCTTCTATCACTTGATATGATGTATTCTAATTGAACCCTACCCTACAATTTTTAATTAACAAAAAAGGAAACAATCTCCTTCCTAACACTTCATAATAATTAATGTTGCCATCCTACACTAGTACACTCTCCATTCAATATAAAGCTTAAAACAATTTTAATGGTGTTACTATCATTAGGGTTTTGCATAATATTGTATTTTCCCTACAAACCGCAGACCATCGTTATGCGCCATATGTCACTCAACTAGGAGGTCTTTTGGTTCAATATGCTTCAAGCCTAGTAGAGATCATGAGATCATTGCTTACACGAAGACTCCCCATTGTAAGTGCTTTCTAAATAATCAGAGAGCAGATACAAATGGAGTGATAAACTAGTTTCAATATTAATTTTTCATGTTAGATATTATGGAGGTGTGACAAGTCTAGAGTTATTTTTAACATTTTAATTGATGTTTATATCACCTAACACAAAATGTGTGTCAGGTGACATAAAAATTACAAAATGAATAATCACTCGGGACAAAAATCGTTGAGAGAAGAAAATTTTCCCCCTCTAACCCAATTCATATTCGACTTTTGCTTCCTTTGACAAGATACAGAAACAATATAAATACAAGTAACTAATATAAGAGCACAAAGGGAACAAAATGGTCATAAGCCAGCTCTTGGCTTAGGGTTGAAACTTGAAACCCCTTAATTGGGAGACAAGGCCACAAAAGGAACAAAGAGACTTCCATGGACCAAGGTCCACCTGCACCTAGGCAAAAAAATCAAATATTTTGCCATCAAATGCCCCATTTTGCCTTCCATTTTGCCTATGGTCCACCTACACCTTGGTCCATATTAGAATTTTTGCAAAAGGAAAACAATATTCTAAAATTAGTCCCATAAGGCATTGTTGGACTTTGTTCAATTTAAGGGCGGCTCACAATCATTTTTAGAGGCTTTGTATTTAAAAGGTGCTGTCCTTGTTACGTCAATACCTCGTTCTCTTTCATTTGTACGTGGCTCCCATACAAAGTCAAAGTCTTTTGTAGCCTTTTTAAATCATTTTCTAATGGCGAAAAACATGAGGTCAATGCTAATGTTTATAATTAAAAGTTTCCAACAGATAATGATCACCATTCAGTGTCGTTCCATTCAGATAATCTAATTTATTTTAAAGTAAAATATTAGTTATTGTATAATCTATTACTATTATTATGACGTTTAAGTTTGAGATATCTAAAATCTGTATGACATTATAAATATATGTGTAAGTTTAACTTCATTACAAGACATTATGTATTCGTACAGACACACATGATACTTAGAGAGAGAGAGAGAGAGAGAGAGATCATATAGATAGAAATTTTTAACCGCTGATGACTAATTGAATAGAAAGTTAAAAGCATCGTGTGTGTTTATATATATATATATATATATATATATATATTCTTGTATGATCATGCTATTTTATCAGTTTTATTGGGATACATATTTAATTTTAACATACTCACTATTCGCTTAGAAAAATCATGTTGAGAGAGTTAGAGAATTAAAATTATGATCATGAGTACTAATAATTAAGTAGGGCATTGCATGCACAAAACTAGAGT
The DNA here is from genome assembly GCF_002994745.2 of Rosa chinensis. Taxonomy (NCBI): domain Eukaryota; kingdom Viridiplantae; phylum Streptophyta; class Magnoliopsida; order Rosales; family Rosaceae; genus Rosa; species Rosa chinensis. The sequence goes on from NC_037093.1 coordinate 68,486,366, forward strand.
TACAACTTACAAGCCGTATGAACCCTACTAAACAATTACTGAAGACAAATCAAATATCCAACATAATGCAATTGGAATATTCTTTGATTTCATTTCAAGAGACGGCAATATTGAATCATCCAAATATTCCATAATGAAATTCTCAGAAAATATTATAAAAAATAATAATTAATTGTAAGCGCATGCATTCATCTATTTATATAGGTCCTTCAAATCCTGCATAATTTCAAGCACATCAGGCGTGCTTGGTGCTCCCCACTACAGCGAGTACTATCCAATCCGTCTGCAAGTTTATTTTCCCCCGTTTGGATTATGAAATAAACAAAATGGGATTGAGGACAAACTCCACTGTCAATTTTGAATCTTTTATCGATCACTTCTGGTATTGTGGGTGCATCGGTGCTCCAACACCCTTTTTGCTCTCAATGTGTTTGTCGTGAAAAGTGCTAGGGTTCTCGAGTGACCTGCCGTCGAATTGTCTCAATTGCACACGTGCTCTTAGTGGAAGCTGACCTACGCATGATGTGCCAACTTGATGAGGTTTCCAAAAGCTTAATTTCCTCGGACACAAAGAGGTTCAATGTCTGAATGTCTAATGCCAAGTCATTGGGATAGATCCAAAAGTATGATTACTATAAGTTAATCTCTCATCACGGATAATGCTATAGATAAAATAAAAGGGAAAATGTCTCTTTACCCTAATTTTAGAGACATTAATCCTCTTTACTTCACCTAATTATTAGTTTTCACCACCACCCATAAGATGTCTCATTTTATTCTCTAATATCTAATTAAGTTTTTTTTTTTTGGACTATTTTGCTCTCACCTATTTATCACATAGAAAGAGAAAGTGGAAGAGAGAGAAGTCATCGGGGATTTTTCCGGATGACACTCACCGGTCACTGAACTTTGTAGGGATCTTGCTGGAGGTCGCCGGATCATGGTCACTGGCAACCGAACATTACTGGAAATCTTGTTGATTTCACCGGAGTGGTTGTCAGAGGTCCTCATTGAGGTTGTCAGATATCTCATAAGTCATGGAAGACATTTATTACCCTACTAATTTTTCATTGTCTTCTCCCCCAAATAAAATTTTATTTGCCCCTAATAAAAATTGAGTGGGGGACAATAAAACCAATAAACTTTGGGCATTGGGACTTAAAATTAGGCAAAGAAAACTTTAATTGAGAAAGAAGATGAGGAGATTACATCAATTGAAAACCTTTTATAGGAGGCAATAAACTAATAAAGTATAGGCATTTGAAATGAAAACTAATTTCCCTAAAATTAGATAAATAAAACTTTGACTAAAGAAGAAGATGAGGAGATCCCCCACCCCAAAAAAAAAAAAATTCACCGACCAAAATAAATAGATCGATGATGAAATAAATGAATATATGATGATAACTGCTTGTGTTAAAGCAGCAACTGCTTACATATGTAGATAATACGAAGAACAATTCTTAAGTTCACCCATAGAGTGAAAAAGCATATTCACCCCATTGTTGATTAACTCACTTTTACTTAATAAATTTATAATCCAACGGTCCATATCTTAAATTAACCTTTAAATATCATCTCTATAAAAAATCAATCGAATCGAAAATCGTTTAATTATCTAATTGAATCAAACAAATGGACGGTTCTAACAACACTTACTGCTATTATGATGAACCGTCCATGTATTTCATAGAAATGAATAACTAAAAGGTCTTTAATTTGATTAAAGGGTTTTCGTCTCCGAGCTTCTCGGAGCGAGTGACCTTGGTTTTTTTTCGAAACCTAGGTTTCGACTAGCGGCGGCGGTGCTCTTCCTTCAGGCAAGGCGACGATCGTGGACGACGACGACGCAGGGAAGGCTCTCTGCGGCAATCGTGGGTGCAGCGGGGGGCTTCCTGGTTTGGAGGCTTCTCAGATTGTGTTGGTGGGTTTCGATCCAGGCTGTGGCAGGCATTTGATCGCGGCGAGGTCAATGGTGATCCACGACGTTGATCGATCCAGGTGTGCCAGGCTCCGATCGCGGTTGTCTCACCGAGGAGGCGGTGGCTTGTGTGGTGTGATCCAAGTCGGAGATCTGCTGTCTAGCTTTTGAAGGATGGCGGCAGCGATTTGTGATCGGAGGTTCTGAGGCAGATCGCCGTTTGTTGAGGCTCCGATTGCGGTGTGACAGTGGAGGGTGCGAGTTCGAGCGGCTTCGAGAGCGGGTGCTGGTGGTTCCCGGGCTCCGTTGATTGGCTTTTGAAGTAGGCGTCTCGGCCGGTCTCTAGGAGGACCCAGTGATGGTGGAGGAGAGATGGAGGCCACCGGAATGGTGAACGGCGGGGCTGCCTTCTGGGAAGGCCGGTCTAATCCTGCTGGTGTGAGGAAGTTGGATCTTGGTAGTGGGCTCGGGCCTCTGCCATACTGGGTTGTGGTGCAGCCTAGTGATCTGGGACTTTGGCTCAGGTCTCCTCTTTCCTTTAACTAGTTTGGGTTGGATTGGGCTTTTGGGGAGGTAGATAGTTTATCTTCTTGCCCTATTTTGTCTTCTGGATGTTACCGTGCTCTGTGTTGTTGTGTTGCGATGTACACCATTTGGGTCTTAGGCGTCAAGATGCTCAAGACAGTGGTTCCATCTTTGGATAGGGTAGGGTTAGGGGAGTTTTATTTATTTGCTTTTCTTTTTTGCAGTTCCTTTAGGTTTTCGATTTGTTGGCTAGTAATAATTTAGCTGCTTTGGGCAGATTGGTTAGGAGTTTCTGGCTGCCTTGCGCAGTCTGTATTGTGCTTGTACTTGTACTATGAGTGGTTTCATAAAACCCTCTAGCTTGACGCAGTGACGTCGTAATATATTTGGAACCTGATTCCATTTCCCTCAAAAAAAAAAAAGGTCTTCAATTTGATTGATTTTTTACATAGCTAATATTTGTATTACATTTTACAACATGAATGGTTGGATTAGAAAATTATAAAATTATTATGCGTTAATCACAAGAGATGGTGAATATGTTAATTCACCCAAGGGGTGAACTTGAGAATTGTCATAATACAAACCAGCTGGGAAAAAGATTTCTAGGTATGGATTTGAAAATGAATTTTTATTTTTGTCATAACTTGAAAATGAACTCAGTTCTTCAGGTCTTATTCAAATATTCAATTGAAAAGTACCATATATCATGGCAAATACTTCAAAATGAACTAAATACTCGTTCTTGTTTGTTTCTAGGGCTAATGGAGCTGTGCGAGTACTGACGCACCCATTCCATGAGCAAGATGAGAGACCTGCTGATACCCCAAGCCGAGATTTCATATGCCAAGAAGCAGCTGGTAACCAAGTGTGAATATGCACCAGAAGAATAGGCTACTGATGATGGTCAAGATAAAAAGCTCATCATGCATGTTCCTTGAAAATACAGAAAATGAGCAGAGAAAGAATTAGGTCATCACTCATCAAGACTGGGTCTGTGTCTTTCAGTTTCAGCTGCCTCTGAGTCTGTGGTCTCCCCCTAATGGCCATTTATTATCAAGGTAATGGCACGGTGTGTCGTTTATGCGATTAGACAATGAATGCGGTTTCTGATTCGTCCAAATCTCAGACCCTACGGCCTGAGGAGGAACCAACATGCATGCATTTCAATGATCAACTAAATTTTCTTTCCAACAAAATTACACAAGCAGATGAGTGCGGTTCTTCTTTCTAAGACATAGTGAATTATTACACGTACGAACTGGACCGTACCAGTAGCGAACAGGACTTAACGGTACTCTTACATACACGCACTGCTTCTAATTGAAACGAAACCATCGAGCACTTGAATATGCAAAATCTACCCCATGACTTTAGGACCACAAATTTGGCTTGGTACTCTGATAACCAAAAAAAAATTTCTAGAAAATGTGAATTGGAAACTTAAGAATAGACTGAATTTCACTCCCCAAGAATTTGGATTTTTATCAAGATTTCTGATCATTTCAAAATGAAAAGCCTGCATTGATAAAATTCATACATGGAAAGGATTTATGCTAACGACACTTACCACATTTAAAATGATAAAACAAGCGGGCAACACAGACATGCAAACCATATGAAACATTAAGTTTCCTCTCATCATTGAAACAAAAAACTGCTGCAAAGATGCTACATAAAGGTGAGAACAACCGAATTCAGATTAAACTACTGGAACAGGAACAGGAATGGCAACAGGAGATGGAAGTGCATCTATGTTGATTGCTGCCGCTGGAGGAGCTGGAGTATAGAGTTCTTCCTTGGGTGTATGGATGGTCACCAAATCAGGGAGAGGGGTCATTGGTCCCTGCTTCCCCTTGGGATCCCAGTCAAGCATGATCTTCACCTTAATACCGAGCACACCCTGTTGTTGTACCAAGTCAAAATCACACGATCATTATCTTTTCAAAATAATAGGGCATCAGTATGAGAAGAGGCAAACCTGTCTAAGAAGAACGTGCCTAACAGCGGAGTCAATGTACTCATTAACAGGTTGACCGGAGGATATCATATAGCCATCCTTAAACTTCATCGACTTGGCACGTTGTGCCCTGAGCTTTCCACTTACAATAACCTAATGGGAATATTAATTTTAGATTTCAACAACAAAAATATTTTTGTTTATTCAAGACAATAAAGGCATTATGGCATACCTCACATCCTTTTGCGCCACTCTCCATGACAAATCTCAAAACACCATAGCATGCCCTGTAAAAACATCATATCAGGTCTTGCACACAATGTTTGCAAAAAGCAACAAAAAGCAAAGAGGATGTTGGAGAATATTCCAAACTCCAAGCACCTGAGAGTAGCACAAGAAGCCTGACAAACTCCAAAAAGGGATTTATTTAAGCATTGATTTAAACCCCTAGGCTTATGAAGCAAAGACAGAAGGGAATTTCGACAAAACAATGCTAGACTCATGTGCAATGAAATGTAGCAAAACTAGACATCATCAAATTCATCAAATGTAGCAAAAAAAAAAAAAAAACGTTGCAAAATTTACCATCCAATGCAACGCCAGGAATGAAAGTCATTCCTAAGCTAACAAAGCATAGATGGCACTAGCAACTATAGTCACCCTCAGACGCGATACATAGGTACTCAGTACACAACCTACTCGTTGAATAGGTGACTTTGAAAATGCATTCACACATACATCAAATTATCAAAATAAGAAACAAAGAAAAGAAATATAATAGTAAGGAATAGCGAAAAGAAACATACCTGCGAACGGCAAGCCCTCCAAGGAGTTTGTACCGGAGAGACTCGGCCTGCGCAATGGCACAGAGTCCCCTATTGTTAACCTTCTCGGCATAAAGCTCTACACTTCCCTCGGGAAACTTGAACCTCTTCTGTACTACGGAGGTTAGCTCTCTAATCCTCCTCCCCTTCTCACCTATTTTTAGGTATAATACCAAAAAATTAACACGACGAATTCTCTAATCTAATTCAAATTTGATTCATAATTGTTCAATCAAATTTAATTAATCTTTGTAACCAAAAATAAAATAAAATAATTAAACAGAATTTACCGAGAACATTCTGGGTGCGAGTGGCTCTAATGATGATCTCAGTGCGGACGGGGGTGACCCGCACTTCGACACCGGAGTAACCATCCTCGGCAAGCTCTCTGGTCAGAACCTCATTCAGTTCAGCAAAGAAAACTCCGTCGGCGACGAACTGTCAAATAAACCATAAAGTTCAATCATTTTTCACCAATTATAAGAATTCAATACTAACAAGTATCAGGAATCGGAGCTAGCTACCTTTCGTTTCTTGCTTATCTGAACCTGAGTCGCCATGCTGGGCAAGATTTGAGTGAACTAGTAACCGGGACTGAGCTGCGGCGCTATCGGGATATTACTTGCAGCAAACCCTAATTTTCATCTGCGAGGCCAACATTCTTATCAATTTATAGGGGTCCTGATCCGACGGCCTGCTATCACTTCCTTTCTGGGCTTTTTGAGCCTGCTACTTTTTGTACATTGGGTGGGCTAAGCCCAATTTACAACTGAAGTGCTTCATAATTTCATGTCAAATATATCGATGAGCCGTCCGTTTGTTTCTTATAACTTTGATGGTTAAGATCTTCGATTCGAAGGTGAAAATACACGTCAATCACAAGAGTTTCGAGCAAGTTCACCAAGGGAGAATTATCCCTCTAAAGGGGATGTTAAAATCATTTGCACATAACATGTTACAAAGTTGTGCTAGATTACAAGTAGAAATCATGTTACAATCTTATGCCTTCTTCCTAGGTATAAGTAGCTACTTGTTCCTCCTACAGATTTGAGAGAAAAACTCATTGCTTGGCAATAATCTTCTACTATAACCTATCTATTATTTCAGATTACAGACAGTAGTCACAGTACTCTGGTATCTTTAAACAAGAGAGCAAGTGGCTCAACTACTATTCTAGTTAACCATGACCTACTGCTAGAAGTCTGAATGGTACAAGCAAACTAGGCTTGAATGAGTAATAGGGGTCCGGCAGAGAGGGCATTCAGGTTTTTCGTTGCACCATTCCATAATGCAACTCCTGCAAATAAACCATGTTAAACAGTAGAAGGAAAGAGAGAACGAGGGATTCATCCCAAAGCAAGGAGACAGTACCAGCAGAATACATGACCACAAGGTGTGGCTGTAGGGTGTTGGCGATTGCTCAAACAGAGTGTGCATTTGCTGATCCCACTCACCTGAAATGAAAAAGGAGGTAAATTTAAGGGTCAGTCGGTTAAATGCTTCAGACTAGACTGCATAATGATGATGTTTATTGCCAGCACTTGAACTAAGATCCATCAGATGTCCAAGTAGACAAGTGATGCTTTTTGTTAACCGATTCCTTTACATTACACTGTGAATCATAATGCATAAAACCAGTGCATAAACTGTGACGACCATAATAGATGAGCAGTGCAGGGAGTGATACAAAACTCAGGCCAAGGAAGGCATCGTGTTTCATGTTGCAAAACCAGTATTCTATTCACTTCTAACTTTGTACTGTGTTAAATACAAGTATTCTTGAGTTATGTTATGTTTAATCCTTCGACTCAGAAACTGAAATATGGAGTTGTCATATAGAGCATGTCTAGGCACAAGAGAGGGAAACAAGAATGCAAAAACATCAGTTGGATGCTTGGAATATGTACCTCTGAAGTTGATGAATCAGAAACCCAACTACCCTTGGCACCGTCCACTGATATCAAATTGCCCTCCTCATTTAACACAGGCAAATCTCGACCTATAACCACAGAAATGAAGGTGACAGATTATTATTGTCTACTAACGGAAAAGAAAATAGTGGTATTCAATATATCATCATGAAGAAGAATTACTTCGGAACTCAAAAAAGTAAAAACAAAAATTGGTCAGATCATCAGAAGGAACTCAATACAAGTCAGTGACATGTATACGACAAAACATCAGGTAAAACACCAGACAATATCCAAAGTTAATTTTATTGCTTTTTAAAGTATAATGTATTAACTGAGCTACAGGTAAGAAGTGCCAGCTATGATACTATATAAAGTTGATGAGAGATGTATCAACCGCAAGGTGCACATAAGCTTCTAGGTTTTATGCCATATTTCGTCAAATAAAAACATACATGACTTCACTTGTATAACAATGGCTAAGAAAAGAAAATGTTTTCAGTGGGTTCCCCAATGGATTAAGTATTAAAGTGTTATGAAGATATTGACCTGATGAAGTTTGGTGTGCACCAAAGGTCTGCTGAGCTGAAGTTGCTATAGAGGATAAATTGCTACGGCGTAGTCCTTCAGCAGCGATGATACAAAGCTGAATCAGTAAAAATATGCCCAGAATTTGGTATCTGCATGGGGGAGCAATTCAAATGAGACTGAATTTCATGGATAAAGAATTGCTGTACAATTGTCAGATGAACTTCTGAGACAAACAGGGAAATAACCAAAAGAAGATCAAGTGCTGCAGGCGAGGCTTTTCATGCATACACCTTAAAGAAGTGGCTAACTGAGGTTCCATAGTACAAAAATTCATACCTAGGCCTTTGGTTAGATGGTTTTCCAATGAACACATAACGAATGCCTGCAGCACGTTTCGATATGTGATAATAGAGACCTGCAGAGAATCGATGGTAGCAAGGAAATTATATTCTACCCAAAACTCCCATTAGAATTTTCACAAAAATACATGAGCATCTAAATTCCGAACTCACCTTCAAAGTAAAAGAACATCAGGTTGGCACGTATAACCAACTGCAAAAACTCTCGAGCTATAGGGAGAACCTGGATGAACCAGCATCATAGAAATATTAACTACAAAAGACATTCTACCAAGGTTATCTGAGCACAAAAAAAAAAAACAATAAAAGCAAAAATGCCATTGAGCCAACTCAAGAGAAACCCGATGAACAAGAACAGTTCTATTAGCTCAAATTAAAAGTCAGCGCTTGATTGAGAAAGATAACAGGTGCATAAGTCATAAGTGTACCGTTGGCCATTTCCGAACAGCAGAAAGCCACAATGCATTCAATCTCTGCTTCAATCTTTTGAGAGCTGAAGCAGACGGCGGCGGCGTGGAGGCACGAGTGCTTGAAGAAGACTGAGCATCATTGCTCGTCAAAGCACTGATGCTGTAAACCTGATCAGACTGGGAATCAGCAAGGAGAATGCCGCGATTAGCAGCTCGAGAACTGGCAACAGAAAAATCCATACATCAGTCCATCGGTAAAAACTCATAATCAAGATATCAAAATAAAAAGAGGCAGGTTGAGAGTTAAGACCTAATTCTTTCTGCAATATAAGGAAGAGCCGTCTGGTACACAATGAAAAGTGCACGCCTTGCTGGTGTTGGAGGCAGCCCATAGGGCCCTGCAACCTAAACAAAACAAGTATCAAACTACTAACCACACACAAAATGGCTTCAAATGTGAGAGCTGAAATAACTAGTCGAACCTGAGTGATATCGCAGTACTCTTCTCCCAGGGTTTGCTGGCCCGACCCTGTAGTCAAAATGTAATAGAGCATTTGCCCGAGAAGCTTTGTCTGCCCAAATCACAAAGAAAACACAACGATGAAGTAAGCTATTGATATCCCAATACCCAAAGCTCAGAACTTGGAAAATGGGGCTAACCTCGTTCTGGTAAGCCACAGCAATTCTTGTACCTAAAAAAGAAAAAATGGACTGGGAATTAGTATTAGCTCGTTTTGTTGAAATCTGTAATGGAGAATTGACGTACCAAAGAGGTGGCGGAAGGCGTCGCGGCAAGCGTCGTAGACGAAGGAGGCGTACTGGTCGTCCTTTTCGGCGGCTCTCATGACCTCCGGCTGAGCCGCCAGTGGGAAACGGCGTGCTGCGCTCGGGTTGCTGGGACCCGCTTCTCCTCCGCTCGGCCCGGCCTGCTGGCCCGACCCGGTTGTTTCGTTACTACCCATATGCTATGCTGGGAAGGATAACTCTGCTCTCTTATCACTGTTTTGTGTTCGGCTCAGTTTCAGCTTTGATAACTGGAATGGATTTCAGTATGGAAAAGAGAAGATAACTGCAGCAAAACGGCGTCGTACATTCCAGTCTGCACTTTGCAGGTTGGAGTGAAACTGTGAAAGAGAGAAGATAACTGGAAACAGTAAAACGGTGTCGTTTCGGTCAGGAAGAACCAAAATTAAATATAAAAAAAAATACATAAACCGACACCGTTTCAATCAGGAAGAGCCAAAAAAAAAAAAAAGGGTACAAAAACAAGCGCCGTTGCCGGGGATCGAACCCGGGTCACCCGCGTGACAGGCGGGAATACTTACCACTATACTACAACGACTTGTTGTTGTGAGAGCAAATTTATTAATTCATTGACGACGTTTTTCCTTAGAAAGATTTTGGTAGATAATAATTCTTTGGCAGAGAAACAAAGCCCGACCCTATCTAGCTCCCACCAAAACAAAAACTCAACCGGAGACCATTGTCAAACACCAAAGTAGAATGCCAATGGCTGTGTCCTCTTCCACTTCTACAGTATATATTGCCCAGAAAAGCTTTCCTATACCAACTCCAAAAAATGGTTTTGCGTTCTCAAACTCCATGGCCATCAGGTTTGCGCCAAAACCGCGCAGGTTTTGCATTAGAAGCTCAAGTGATGTATCGGCTGCAGAGACTGCATCTGCTACTGAGAATGATGAAAGTTCCATCGAAGTTCCGAAAGAACCGCCTTCACTGATTTCTGCCCTTAATGTCGAACGAGCTCTTCGTGGCATACGTAATGTTGAACAATGATCACCCATTCATCATAAAAATTCAGCTTTTCTTTATTCAGTTCAAGCTTCATTCAACTAATAAGAAATGTTTTGGAATGCAGCAATTACAGATGTGAATCACTATGGTAGGCTCGGACTTCAAAGAGGATGCCCCTCGGACCAGGTCACACACTTTATATTTCAACCATTTTAACGTCTTTAGTACACCTCTCTAACCCTTTTATGTGTTTCTTTTAACCATGCAGATTTTAGCTGCATATAAAACCAAGCTTGACGAGCTAAAGAGCCAGGGATTAGAGGAGGAGGAGCTAAACAAGAAATTGGAACCTTTAAAAGTCGGTAAATGAATTTTTCACGCATGAAAATTTTCGAAGACTTTATTGGTTCTCGATTGATGATTTATGTGTATATATAGGAGTCCTACACAATATTATCGTCCGCGGATGAGAAAAGATTATATGATTGGAGCCTAGGCAGGAGTGCAAAGCCAGATACCTATCTTTGGCCTTTTGAGGTTGAGACAACGAGAGCAACGCCGGATACCCCCCCACCAGTAATGGTATATTCTTTTTTGTAAAATTCAACCCTAAACCACATGCCACAGCTCACCAGCACTTGCTCATTTTAATCCGTTATTCCTTCGTAGGCTCGTACTAATTAGGCATTGGACCTTTAATTAGGAGTTTGATAAAATAATTAGAAACTTCATCCCTTTTCTCTGTCTATCGTCTGTTGAGCTAAAACTCCCCCTCTACCCTAATTGATTTATCCAAGTTAAATTTAATATATTTGTTAGGCTCAACTCAAGCCAAATGTGCACTCATACATGCCCCGTTTATCTCAAGAGTCATTTACACCCCGACTTCCTCTAGTTTATATTTGCCTGTTAACTCTAAACTTTTAGAAGCATAGGTCTTTTCCCTTTTGAGTTGGGATTTCAGTTTCAGTTTGTTTTGGTTCCTCAAGTTCAGTCCATGAATGGAAGTCCTCTTGCGTGGTTTGTTGCAGGAACCTGAAGACTTTGGGCCGACAAGATTGGTGGGATACATCGGGTTGGGATGGATAATAGTGTCCTTCATATTATCCATAGCCCTTAATCGAGGATAGATTTGTTCTCTGTTGCAACTAGCATATTTTCTCTTTAGCTTCGTGATCTCTTGAAACAGCCACTTGGTGAAAATTGTAGTGCTGGGCTGCATTGTTTTGGTACAACAACCAAAATTATCGCACCAGTTTGGTGTTTTAGAAGAAGAATGACATGTATCCACCTGTAAAATGGAAAAGTAAAAAGAAAATCAATTAGCAAGTAAATTGTTTTTAGTCGTGGAGGTATTTCACCTTCTGCGAGAAGTTTGTTTGAAAAGCACTAGACGACTATTGCAGTTTCAGATAAAAGGTGAGGAAGAAACAGAACCAAAAAAAAAAAAAACACTAAAATTTATAGTTATATAAATTTTAGTACATGATACCACTATCTTTGGAACGCCAACTATAGCCCCGACTATTGATTACCAACTAATATGGCACACAAAATAAATATATAAAGCCTAATACGAACTCATATAACTAAATGAAAAGAGCCTATCAACTGATGTAAACATCATACATCAATCATTTTAGCTCGAATAAAATGAGAGCCAACAACTAAAAATGTCCTAACTGTACGCTTAAATGTGCAGGATCTCTGACTCTACAAGCATTGCAGATGAAAAAAAGAAAAAGAAAAAAATCTAGATCCACTGATTTATACATACAACACACTGATTTATACATACAACACACTTTCATTTTTTTTTACCTTTAAGGTCCATTTTTCACACAAAGCAGCTAAATCTGATGGTGGGGATGCACCAACAATCCCCCACTTTTCTGGCTTATGTTTCTTCATCTTATTTTCTCTGAGAGGGAACATACCTTCACCAGCTTCAATATGTCTTGGCAAAGAGTAAGATTCGGGAAGAGAGAACGGCATTCAGCCATATGACTATATTAACCACTGCGGCTCTGTTTCAAAAATTTGTTTTGCTAGCGCCCTCCTCACTAGGATCAAACTAAAAAAGTGAAGATGTTAGCAGATATGAATAGAAAAATACTTCCAATAGCCGACCAGTCAATTAGATCTGTATCAAGAAAAACCAAGAATTCACATTAGATCAGAAGTAGCCTAGAAAAGTCCAAACTGACTGCACTAAATTTGTTACTTTGTATAGGTAGATGCTTTTCAAGGAAAAAAGAACAAATACCGTAATACTTTTTTACTGTTTAGGAACATATTAGCTAATACTTGAACCTAATACAAATATCTAACTGAAATCAAAAGTACCAGACTGAACATCAAAGTTGAGAAACGTGACTTCATCTACACAATTACCTCACAAATCAGCCTTGCTGATTCTATCATTTTACCCTTTTCTGTTTACAGTACCGATAATTTTCTCCACTATCTTCATCTGACCCACTAACCATTTTCCATCTGTCATGACTGCGCTCATCAACACTAGACTTTGCATTGTGCTCAGATTTTCTAAAATTGTGACTGCTCCCTTTCTGTAGCTTCTTATCACTGGAAACACTGTGTTCTAAACCAGATCCCGAGTTACTGTGATGTTTGTGCCTTTTGTTATTATGCCGAATTCCCTTTCTCTTATCATCTTTCTCTATGATATTTTGATGATGACTCCGACTAGAATCACTACCACACTGCTCTCTTCTTTCCTTTTGATATCTGGAGCTTCTATGATAGTGTTTGTGTTTATCACAGTCACACTGCTCTCTTCTTTCATTTTGCTTTCTGGAGCTTCTATGATAATGCTTGTGTTTCTCTTCACTGTGCCAACTGGAGCTACTTGGCATATCATCTAATTCAGAACTTGATTTCTCCGTGCGATTATACAGTTTCCCATCCTGATGACCAACCACCAAATGAGAACTTTTCTGAAGACCAACCAAATGAATGTTGTTGTCATCTATCTGATTACGATGCCGATCTTGTCTCTGAGATCTTTTAGTAGAGCCGTCACTGGAGTAGCTTACACTCTTTTCCCTGTTTACAAAAGATTTATGCTCTTGCAATCTTGCACTCCCATTATACTGATGCCTCCCCCAGTCCTCATCGTCATCACAAGATTGATCTCTAGTCCAGACAAAAACACATGCGAATCAGCTACTAATAACATGATAAACAAAACCAACAATATCATTTCAGATCCAAAATAGGACAAGAAATATGCATACACCTATCTTTGACAGTTTATTTGATAAGACAAGAGTCCATCTTAAACTTTAATAAATTAAAATGTGCTTTCGTTTGTGTGTGTTCTGATAGATACATAGTTTCAGCAGCAGATGCCTCTTCATGGTTAGAAGCCAATGGACCGATGCAATTCCGTTTTAGAAGTGGAGACAATCAAAGAAAACAAAAGGAGGAATATGTGCTCATCCACCACAGAACACCTGCAGAATCATTGATAACTAAATATTTACCTCCTAAAATTCTCCTTTGACAGTTTACTCCTCTTTTCTTGACCTTCAAGATCCAGAAATTCTGAACGACTTATATAACAGTCTTCACCAGTTTCAGGAAGAGGTGCTACACCTCCCATTCCCATATATCCACTGCAAGATGGTTTGGTGTCCAAATCAATATAGTGCAATGTACTCTTATATAATTGGATATTACAAACAGAGATCAATGGATGATGAAAAAAAACATACCCAAAGCCTGGAATCGATCTATACATGGATGGCGTGTGCATGTATGGATGAACAGAAAAAGGAGCGTGAGGGATCAACATGGTGTCAAGAGCTGTCATCCCATGATTTCCGTATAGATTTCTAAAGGGTGGGGTATGAGGCAACAGAGCCCCATCCCAGTATGGTGGCACATAACCTGGCATAGCTCCTGGAAAGACTGCATTTCCTGGATCCACAAATAAGTAAGCATCACAGAAAAATTAATCGTATTTATAAAATCATCAATGCAACCATCCATTCCATACCTGAATGAAGCATAGGGCGTGGACTGGTAGCAACTGGACACACTCTTATTAAATGGTCTGGGGAGCCACACATATAACAGGCACGATCCCCCTGATTTCATAAAGACAGGTCAAGAGTTTAAAAAAAAAAAAAAAATTGCTCTTAGAAACAAAGTCCGAAATGATGGACCTATGTTTCTAATATTATAGCCCAAGTTTATAAATATGTCCATAACAGAAAGAAAGTTTCCAACAACTAATAAGAAAAACTTTTTTAAAAAATCTCGCATGTTTCATTTCACAATCAAATACCTTTCTATTTCTCCCACTCTCCATAAAACTTTTTCCACCACCTGAAAAGTAGCATGGTTGTTAGAAAAAGTATTATAAGTGTAGTTCTGGCAAGTCAACAATGTACCAAAGTTAGATACTACCTGCAGTATAAACCCAAGGTGGCCTCTTTTTCTTGATTACAGGTTCAGCTGGGATCAGATCACAAAAGAACAGATCAGGATTTCAATATCAAGGGGAAAAAAATATTAGCATTAATGATACAACTAAAGATAATACTAACAGTCTACTTTCCATAAAGCAGACTTCATGGCAATAAATCAAAAGCAGCTTTTCAAATGTACAGAATAAGAACATTTCAAAAGTGAACGGACTGAAAACTTTATAAATAGTGATACCTTCCTCAGGTATAGGCTTGCTTTCCCCTTGGAAATCATCAAAAGCTGCCAAGCCATATGGAGCCACACGAGTAGAACCGTATCCGTCTCCCTCGATTTGATTGTTCTTGTGTGAAAACTTGGGAAATTTTTGCATGTTTCTTGCACCAAAATGATACGGCGCATCATTTTTGAATGGTGAGTGACAAGCAGATTCTGCTAAGCAATTATTAGATCCCATCCCTGTTTCAGGAGAATGAGGCAACTCTGACTCCCTTTGAAAAATACTACCACCACAAGAGACATCTTTTGCCTGAATTCCCGATTCTCCATCTGTTATTATAGAGCAGTTAAGCATAAGATTGGAATAGAGGCAGGTGAGTAAGAGTCTACCGGTATGAAACTCCTACCTGGAGCGTATTGGCAAAAAGCATTATCTGGAACAGTGATTAAATTCTGAGACTCTTGGAAATGCTCCATTGCTTGCCTAAGAGATATATTTGGTAGCAGATCTTCAATTCTGCTCTTGGTTGAAAAACACTTAGGACATCTTGCCTTCTCAAGCAGCATTTGACGTATACCTGAACCAAGAAACATGGGAAAGTTGTCATATTAAGCATAAAATTACTGATGCCTAACACAGTAACACCACATGAGGTACGGTTTCTGGGATGAAAGAACACAAGGTGAAAATATGCAGTACACTCTCAGAAAAAACTGTAAACCTACATTTCTCACAAAAACTGTGCTGGCAGCAGGGTATCATCACAGCCTCCTTGAAAAACGAGTTGCATAGAGAGCATTTCATCTCTGATGGCATATCAGCATGTTTTGTATCTACGGGATCACAACCCATCCTTCATGTACAAAAACAAAAGATCAGGTCCTTGAGAATGAAGAACAAGAACAAAAAAAATTCGATACAGCAAAAGGATGCCTACTTTTTCAAATTAAAGTCTTCTTGAACCTCAGGCCTTGACTTTGTCTGTGGTAAGATTTGTTCAACACCACCATGCGAATGACCTTAACAAAATGTTGCAGTGTTGTAAGCATAGACCAAACCCATT
Source organism: Rosa chinensis (assembly GCF_002994745.2). Lineage (NCBI taxonomy): Eukaryota > Viridiplantae > Streptophyta > Magnoliopsida > Rosales > Rosaceae > Rosa > Rosa chinensis. The sequence goes on from NC_037093.1 coordinate 68,502,293, forward strand.
AACAGAAACTCATAAATCTAATGAGAGAAACAACATACTTCCTGGAATAGCATCACTAATCCCACTTGCTTCAAGTTTCTGACATCCTCCTACTGCTGGCTCCAAACATCTAGGTGCACATTTAAAAAAGAAACATGTATGCATAAGTACCGAAAAATCAACAAAAACATTGAAGATCTTATACATGAAATAAAACATGTATACCTTGTGATGCCAGTATTTGGTTCATAACCCAGACTGCAGGCATCCTTGTCTGCATCCAAACCAGAACAGACGAAGGTTGCCTCAGGAACGGGATACACGTCAACCCCAAAGTCATCAAAGTCGACTGTCTCAACATTCTGTGAAACATATATGTCATACCAGATAGTAAGTACGATACACATACACAGCTTCAAATGTGAGTAAAAACTATCCAGCAAATACAGCTCAAAAACGCGAGTTCAAAGTTTAAAATACAAACCGGCGGATTCCCAGCTTCCTTGCAGTTGAAGTGAGGCCTGTCACAATAGTTAGACTATCAGTTAAAAAAAAAAAAACAGCTCCAGAACAGTAAAAAATTTCCATCAACAATTAAACCTCTATGCATATCAAATGGACAGAAATCTTACATATCCACATGTACCGATCCTGCAGGAACTCTCTTGATAATCACGGACGAGCCGCACGGAATTTGAATATTCTCGTTAGTGTACTCTGAAATTAATCCAGAAAAAAACAAAGGAATATCAAATACAAATTACCAAGCAGTAAAATTATGTGTTTCAACAACTATGATTCAGCGAGAATCACTATGCAATTACTAGTCCAATCGTCAATAGACTAAAGAGAAACGACGAGAAGATTAATAAGGAGGGTTGACCTTGACCGGTTATGGAGTCGGAGAAGACGAGATCGGAATCTTGACAGATGTTGAGGTTGTTGTGGCGGATGATTTTGGCTTTGAGATCACGAACGCGGATTGAGGCTCGACCTTCAAGGTCGACGGAATCGAATTTCGCAGAGCTTCGGAATTTGAACTGAACCGCCATGGCCGAGTCGAATCGGTGAGTCAGAGCTCAGATGATCAAAGGTGTCAGATAGAGAGAGGAAAATACACGGAATTTCGGCTTTCTTGGTGCGAAAGCGTACTTATATTGGACTCACTTTCTGAAGCCCAAAAGGCCAAAACAGAAGTTTCCCCCCAGTTGGCAGTGAGTGGTATATACAAGATAGCCTTGGTTGGGCGTAGGTTTGAGTGGGATGGGCAAGGCCTTTAGTGTCACTTTGGACCGATGATTTTTAATTTAATTTTGCCATCGATAAAAAGCGCCGTAAATATGTACCTCTCTTTATTATTTTAAGTGAGTCGTTATGTGTAACAAATTAGACTCTCAATGAATTGAAATTCTCTAGTAGTATTTTTTTTTGAAGGGGTAAAGTGGATTTCATTAACGCATGCCAAAATGACAAATACATATCATTCTGCTACGTTCAGCTAGACAGATCAAGAAGTTGTAGTAAACTACTGTGATACATAGAAACAGACCACGTATATTCGAACTAATCGCTCACTTATTTCAGTGAACCTATAAACTATGGATGAAATGGTACATAGTGTTGGAAATTCTGGAGATGGATGATGCTTTGAGAACTTGTAGGTTGAGGCGTGTGGTACACTGCCCTTAAGAGTAGATGTCCGCCCTTCGGAGATTATATCTCGGTGTAGCAAGTGTTGACGGCCTACCCTCCAGGGTACAACAACTTCGATCCTTGTAGGTATACACTCACAATACTTGGATCGTATCGAACAACTTGAAAGCTTTCTTTTGGTAGAGTAGAATAATTAAAAGAAACACATGAGAAATTCTAGCTCGGAAAGGAAACAAAGGATTGAGTTTTCTTGTGTGTTTCAATCTGGAAAGCTAAGGATTATATATATGGCAGGAATGATCAATGCAATGACAATTTAATAATAGCAATTAAGCTATGTAACTCATGTAACCGAAAGGAATATTATGACACTGATTAGGTAGAATCAAAACGTCTAATTAGGAATGACATTTATACTCTGTAACTTATGTAACAGAAAGGCAATATATATCTTGACATTGATGAGTAAATCAAAACAGAATAAAATAAGGAATGAACCACCATAATTGCATATTTCGACCAAATAATGGTATATGAGTAAACTGATGAAATCTTGGTGTCAATCACAATCAAAGAGAGTTAATGACTATTACCATATGCAATTAAAGGTCCAATGGAGGTTTCAAATATAGTTAGTATTTTGAAATATTCTAATTAAATTCCAACACATAGGATATAGGCCCCTACCACACTCAACCTAGATCTTTTCTTTGCCCTTCAAAGTAGGGCTAGGAGGCTTGCCTAAGTACAGAACAGTCAGAACCTCTTCAGCAGACACCTTCTTCGACTTGGGATTCTTGTTTTTGGACCCCAATGGTCTGCCCTTCTTCTTCTTTACCACCGGCAACTCAATTGCAGGCCTTGGTTGCATGACTTCAGAGGGCACCAACATTCCACCTGGAGTCTCAATAAGACCCAAGGATTTGGCACTGAACTTATTAGGAAACTTAGGCAGTTTTACCTTCTTTGCAGGAGCAATCGGGCTAGTTTTCCCTGTCAACAAGTCAGACATTAAGAATTTAAGCTTTTTTGGTGAAGGACAAGATCTCACCCGCTTGGAGCATGGATCAGTTTCGACCGGAACAAGAGCTAAAGCATTATCCTCGCAGGCCTGCTTAGCGTCTTCCCTTCGAATGACCACTAAGCAGCGCGACTTGCTTGATTCAGGGCCACCAAATAGGGTTCATCCCACAGGAGGTAGGATAGGCATTGTAATGCCTTGAAAATGGAAGGTTCCATCCTTGAACTGATTAGGATTCAACCTCAGAAAAGATCCAGTGAGGTCAAGCTTTCTGGCCACCGGGTTTTCAATAGCCTTCTTCTTTGTCAAAGGTAGAGAGACAACATCACATGTTCCACCTTCATGAAACACTTGCCCGCAGGTGTTGCACAATCCCACTAGCTTCTCAAAGAAGAAATGGACTTCTTGTTCCACATCCTGCGCAAACTTTAGGGTTTTCTCCATGAAGAATGGTTTCGAGATAGGGTGAGACACTCGAACCCTAATCTCCCTCATTATATCAAACAGCTTTCAGTCCAGATCAAGGAAATTCCCCATCGCCGATGCTACATCGATAATTGTTTCTTTTTCTTCATACGTCGGTGGCATATTGGAGATGCGTACCTAGCAGAGAAGATCACACATCGGTACCGCCTGTAGCGGAGCAACTCCATCATAGGGCTGAACCACCACCATTGCCCTCCCAAAACTCCAAGGTCCCCCCATCAAGACCTAGCTTGTTATGATCCCCTTGAGATCAAATGAGAACAGAAAGCGGTCTAGTGCTCGCTGTTGAACGCTAAAACCCTGTTTCAGAATCCAGATTAGGTGAAAATGCCTTTGCAGATCAATAGCCGAGGTCGCCTTCATAACCAAAGGCCATGCCAAAACGTAGGACTGGGAATTGCAGCCCGCTCCTCCCTCAGACATGCAGGAGATATCAACAACTTCATTGCTTGCAATGGCAAGCGAGGTGGCAAAACTTTTGGTTACAGAGTCGATGGTGGACATGATGACAAAGAGATAGACAAAACTATCACTAATTGATAGACCATAGTACCAACGCCTGAGGCCGGAATTGGATCTAGGGTTTTCTAGGGTTTGGTGCGGCAAGAGAGGCGCCTAGATTTAACTATATAGTAGTAATAATTCATCAAATGCGTAAATGTACGCTGCACTTAAAATAAATAATTGAGCAAAAATTAGTTTGTGATCACACGTTAACTTACAAAAATAAGAGTTAAAATCTTTGTTGTCATATGATTGGCAATTTCAAAGGATACATGTATCTCATCATCGGCTTCATAAGCATTAGAATTTAGATTGCCTTTCAAACTGAAGGAAAAGTTACGAACAAATTAACAACAGATATTAGTCTGGTATTGTATTAATTTCTGGAATTTTTTAATGAACACGATGACTCAATTATACAGATGAATCTAAGAATGACCGATCAATCTGCAGCATTGATTTTCTCATATCACCAATAGTATTCTCCTTATCCCTAACCACTCTACTAGTCTTCTCAATCACACACTACAGGAAAGCTAACTATTCACGACGCGAAATTTACAGCATGCACTTAATTCGCGTGGTAAAATAGTATCATTTACGACGCGCTTTAAATGCATGCCGTAAAACTTGCTTTTTTCATATAAAATTCAAGGTGTGCAATGAATGCACGTCGTTTATATAATTGCATAAGATTAAATACGACGTATTTAAGACACACGTCATGTTTATGTGGTAAAACGGGACAAAAAATTTGTTAAAATTAAATCTTCCTCTCATATAAACAAGTTAAACCCCGCTCTCCTCTCTCAGACTCATCTCGTCCAATGAAGAACGAAGGCCGAGAATATAACCCGAAGTCCGACGTCGTCCCTCTCACCACACACACACACACACACACACTCTCTCTCTCTCTCTCTCTCTCTCTCTCTCATCTCTTAGTCCTATGAAGGACGAAGATCCAGCCGTCGAAGGCCCGACAATAATCCAAAGTCCTACGCGATCCCTCTTCGCGAGGTCTCCATTTTGCGCATGTTCTCCACGGATCCACACGTCATCAGGTACACACTCTAGTTCTTGTAGCCTATGGTTTGATTAAATTTTTTGGAAATTAGGGTTTGATATTGGGGATTGTTTGCTAAGTTTGGTTCAATAGGTTAAGGATTTGAAAATTAATTGTATAGATTTTCGATCCTCTAGTTAAACGAACTATGAATTTGAATCTATAGGTAACTTTGTCAACTGGTGATGCAGAGACATTTCTCATGCTTAGAAAAGAGGCTTTGCAGGCAGCTCTAGATTTCCTTTGGCCTCCAGTTGGTGTGAGATTTGGTGAAGGTACGTGGTCTTTCTCTCTTCTCTTAATTTGATTAGTCATAGTAATAGTGAAGGTTGGGCTAAACGATATGCAGCTCGATTTCAATAGTGAATGTTTGAGTTTGATCCGTAATTTGCTTAATTGCTGAGAAAAGTAATTGAGAAGTTAAATCTATGTGTTCTGTATTGGTGATGGAGCTTAATTTTCACTTCATTAAATCTATGTGTTATGTATTGGTGATGAAGCTTAATTGTGTGTTCCTTATGTTTCAATAGTGGAATCTCTACAGCTTTTGTTTTTCTTGGGTTTTCAGAGCTAGAAATAGGCTGTTTGAGTTTTTGGTTAGTCTATTAGTTTCGGAGCTGCCATAGGGTTCATATTACACCTCTCTTTGATGGGTGTCCTATTGTTTTCTTTGACAAAGATTCATCTCTATGTTCTTGACATTATATAACTTCTATGTAGCTAATTGCTAGTTTGAGATTGACCCGGTGAGCATGGTTGGTCCAAAGCATGTACTATGATTTAGTTGGACTTTTGAATGATTAAGCATGTATTGACAAGAATAATTAAGCATAGAGATTGAACTGATGTATGGTTTAGCTAGCATTGTGTAATATTATGGTTCTGTATACTATGGTTTTGGTCTTTTTCTTTGCAGTATTTGTAACTCATGCTAGGCCTATTCACTGAAATTTAGCTTGGCCAAGGAGGGTTGTATGTAAGCTAAATCTGGCAATTCTTTCATGGCATCTCTCATGCTACTTGGCTCATCTTAAATTTGACTTACTGCTATTCTCACAATATGGGGTACATGTTTTAGTTACGCATATGATGCATATCTCTTGCACGTGTCCTACTTATTTGTTTATTTTTATTTTTTTTGACTTTGTCAAGGGGAACCCAAAGGCTTCCTAGGCTCAAGATAAACCCCTTCGGTGCATGTGAAATGCTCCAACTGTGCATTGCAGCACAGTGCCTGGCCACTTTGACAGTTTCGGAGTTCGAACCTACTTACGTAGACTACATAATAGGTGATCAAAGTAAATGGAAAAATGACTTCTTTCATGAATGGTTAATCATTCTTGTGAGTTAAAATAGCATATCTATTCTCTTACTCTATACATGGACTCCATTTATGTGAGTTATTGCTTTGAACTGCTTTGATCAAAGGAGACACTACTTAGAAACTTATCCTAATTGTATTTTGCTAAAATTTGGCTATTTGTCTAATACTGCGTCTTTTATTGATGGCAGAGCAAATTAGAGTTTCAGCTAAGACTTCAAGAGTTTATAGAGATGGTATGAGCTAAAAATAACTTGCAAACTATCACATATGTCCAGAAATACCTTGCCCGATGGGGTGCTACCTATATGAATGAATTGCAACGGGTCTTTGTAACAGTAGCTTATAAGAGTACTACTTAATGTGGTACATACAAGGTGATTCATGTTTCTAGTTCAGGAAGCTTCTTATCTTTTTGGACTACTTTAATGCATTTTTCTTCTTCTTTTCTGATATAGTGGAAAGCATTATTAGGTTTACTAGTCTGGAATTAGTTGTATTGCTTTGTTTTATTGGAATGGACTTGCAGATGTAAGGATATAACTTGAATGTAAAAGTAGTAAACGAAGTACTTCTGGGACTATGGTCTCTCTAATCGTTTTAGTCGTTTATCTCCTAAGATATGTGATTAATTTCTCACTGGTTGGTTATGCTATCCAGGTTTTATTTGAACCAAAACAATGGGAAACCTGGTTGACCAACTCAAACAAGAATTCTGCAAGTTATATGGCATGATGCTTGAGCCTTTGCTGAATATTTATCTGCAAGCAGGAGATTTGTTGCTCTTGAGCTTGTCTTGCACTTGCCTCTCGAAGAAACACAGAGGTATATATGCATTTATTATTATCAGTATATATTCTGAAATGAGAATGTCACATGGGGATATCTTACATGACTGTTATGATTGGCTTGCAGAATTGGCATTAATAACTTGTTGAAGGATCTTGATGCATGTTCAGCTCCATGAAACAAAACAGTCTACCTAGCAGCCCTTATGGGAGGTGAAGGATTAGATAAAGGTCCTTAATCCTTTATCTAATCTTCTGTTACCATCTTCTCTGTTAATCATTCAGTGGTAATAACCATGAAACTATTTCAATGGCAATCATCTACTTGTTCCTGTGCACCACTGAGTTCAGACTTCAGAGACACCATGTAGAATGTGATATATTGTGATACCATGTGGAATGTGGAATATTGTGATAGATATTATTTGCTAACTTATCGATTTTATTAGTCAAAGGATTAAATGATGTAATGAGGTTTAGTATATCATTATTAAACTAGTTGTAATATGATTATTGTGGTTGATTGAGATAATTTTGATGAAGAGTTTCTTTTACATTGGGTATGTTGTACTTCTATTTTGTTTCAATAAGTGCTTGAACATGATATGGCTAATAGCCTGCAATGTTGGGGTGAACCTGGAACAACTGAAAATAAATTGATTTTTTTTAAAAAAAATTTGCAATAGACATTTACGGTGTGCAATGCGCATCGTAAATGAAAATTTAAGGCATGCTTATGGGCACATTTACGGCGTGTATTGAAAATTTATGGCGTGCTTATGAGAACATTTACGACGTGCAAAAGACATTTACAGTGTCCTTATGAGCACATTTACGGCGTGTTTTTTAGTACATTTACAATTTGAGTTCAATTTTACGACGCTGTCTATAAGAGCGTCTCTTCGCGCGCCGTAAAGTGTCATTTACGGCGTTTTTTGTGCGCCGTAAATGACCTATTTTCCTGTAGTGACAGCTTCTAGTTGGGACTCCAAGCTATTCCACATATCCCTTAACTCCTCTGATGGCACCCAATTGTAGTCGATATCCACAGTCCACTTCTTGATTTCTTCAAGAACAACTTCCAAGAGATCAGAGTGTCGAGTCGCTTTTTTAGCCAGTACTCCCTTATAATTGATTTCACCTCTTCTAGGTTTTCCTTTGAGACTTTTCCATCAGGTCCAATAACAATCAAGGAGACAATAACATCGCACAGGACTGAAAGCTCCCAGACCTTGTTTTTGAGCTTATGACATTTTGAGCTTATATACTCATTATTATCAGCAAGGAGCTTGTTCACAGATGAATTCTTGGGATTCTTGGGAGCCATTGATCAATAATATCAATGAAGTTTCAATATATGGAAGCAGAATGAAAAGTACTAATTAATTGCGTGTGACTATTGCTGAGGACCTGGACATTATATATAGTGTTCAGAATTCTCTTCGGGACTAGTTAGGAAGTGGAAATCTTTCTCTTTTCTGAAGTGTGTGTGTGTATAACTATATATATATATATAGATGGTTATAGTTTGTAGCAACCAGCTGGCTTTCTCTCTCACATAACAGGAAACCAATAAGAGGCTTCAAAAAAAAAGAAGAATTTAATCACAAACCGTATCCTTCAGGGAATGGAATTACAAATAACATGTGCTAAATAAAAGATAATGCGTTTTTAAGTGTTCATGGGAATATATTGTCCAACATCAGTCTCAATGCAATAACCATCGAAAGTCTTCGATGTAAACTCTCTAACATTGTCAATTCCAATTGACTGAATAGGATGATCCAGGGAGTGAGCCCGTTGTTATATGTATGTGCTAGGAGTGTAGTATAAGCAGCATTTACAAATGAACAATGGCACAACATGTGACTAGCGTGTTTGCTTGTCAACCAACAACATGAGATATTTAAACGTCCGTAAGTTGGTTGAACTAGTCCACATAATCCCTACCGATTCTATGTAAGAACAGAATGAGTATTTTCATATCCTTTGCATAGGACGGTCTTAGTCCTAACTTCCCTAAGAAACAGGCTTTGTAAAATGAGCGAAAGGTTTTAGAAGCAACCAATGAGGATTTTGGTTGGACCTGAGCGTCTGAAGCGATATCTGAAGCAAAGTTGGTGATTGTAGCATTACCTAGGGCACCACCCTCATGATGGACACCATCCATGGCGTCATGGATAGGGACTGTGCCAGCCCTAGGCTGGTGGTGGACAGCGGCGGTCACACTTAGTTCAGGAATCAACTTTTGATTCATGCTTCGTTTCGCTCTAGAGAAAGGATGTCCATGTGAAGTCTTTAATAGATGGATCATCATATCATGACTAGGATGACCTATCCTGTCGAGACAAAGCCAATATGTGTCTAAATCCAAGAGATCTTCTCTCATAACTTTATTAGATTTAATAGCTCGAATATTGTTACAAAGTTCACTAGAGAGACACATAAACTTCTCTAAGATGCGCATTTGTTCGCAATCGTTAGAGGCATTGCAAAGGAACTCATTTCCGTTCTCTACATGTGTTTTCGCATGGAATCCGTTGGCTATTCATATGTACGATTTGCCCTAGGAGCATAGAGAGTTTCTGTGACAGTAATCAAGGTGACATTTGGCAAGGGGAACTTGGGCTATTCCGTGTCCTTGAATTAAAACTAATGGCTCAGCCATCGTAGTCACAAAGTAATATGCTCAGAATCAAAATGAAGTCATAGTGAAAAGAACCTAAAATTTTATTCATAAGCCAACGGAGTACGTCATTGTCTCTTAACCATTAGGAGAATCTAATCCAAATGCTAGCTAATGCAAAACAATGGTAGTCGTTTAACTTCTTTCGGTAACTCCAAAATAAATATGACCAAATGAGTAGAGAGATGTCGGTGGAGCAAAACTCGCTTAAGTACCACTTATCTCAAAATCTTCCTAGACATCATACTCACTTTGGATGAGCCTATGTGAAGAAAACCTAAACCAACGACATTTACTACAAATATATGGCAATTGCCAATTACATCTCTTAGAAAAATAAAGACTTAAACAAAATTGGCGATCTATTGATCCCAGCCAGATTTTTAGTCTTCAACCCTTCACTTCTAGATCATCTTCTTAATCTTCTTATTCCACATAGTGAGCTTCTCTTGCTTCACAATATGCTTTGTAGGACCTGACAATTTCTTTACGAGCTCTACAAATGTGTGCCCAATGATCGGATACTCCACATCAAGAACATACATCTCTCTACTCAAGCTTCATTGATTGAGGCACTTTGAAAGCGTCATTTAGATGGCTTTTAGTATTGGTGGAGCCACCAACATGGCCAGAGGTGTTGCCTCCCTCTCTCTTTCCACGTTGACCTCTTCGGTTTTGTGTTCACCTATTTTGGTGGTTACCTTCCCAAGTAAAGCGATTATATGGACCAGAACGTCTAGAAGTATCTCTTCGATTAGGGTTTCACTCTTGGCGCCCTCTCTTTGGGGCACGACTATAATTGGAATCCGGAATATGCTTTGTTTCCACGGATCTTGAATTATAGTTCTTCAAAAGGATGTTGTCATGCTTTTCAGCGACATTCATAGCTTCAATGAGCTCATGAAACCTTGTGATCCATCCTGCAGTAACATGGATTCGATAGTTCTTAGTAACCATCAATGTAGAGACGGGAAGGTAGAGAGAGTCTTCTCAATCAACATCGTATTTGTGATCTCTTTACCACAGAATTCCATTAAGGATTTAATGCGAAGTGCTTCCGAGTTGTAGTCAAGAACTAATTTGAAAACACAGAAACGGAGGCTATGCCATCTCACTTCTAGGTCAGGAAGCAGGGAGTCACGGACGTTGCCAAATCTTTCTTCGAGTAAGACCCACAGCCTTCTGGGGTCTTCTTCATTCATACACTCGTACTGGAGCGAATCATCCATATGACTAGTCATTAGGATGATGGCTTTCGCCTTATTTGCCTCTAAGGATGCTCTATTTGATTCCAAAGCTTGAGCTTGCTCAACAGTTAGCACGTCCGGGTTGGGCTCGAGAATCGTATCAAGGATTCCATCGGCCTTGAGACGCTGGCGGACATCATGAACCCACCTGTGATATTCAGAGCCAGTTGTTCCCAATGGAGCAAAGTCCAATATGTTCAGGTTACTCATCCTAAAAGAGAACAGGAAAAAGGGTTAGTTTCGGAGCAGAAAAAGCTACCACTAAAACATATAAAAATTTCTGAGCGTAAGCGCTTCCAAGAAATTAGGATTTCTTAGCGTAATCAGGATTTCTTAGCGTAATCATTTCCAAGAAATTTAATTCCTAGAGTTATTGGATTAGATCGAAACAATGACGTAAGTGGGCGATCATAAATTCTCTACAAACTCTAAGTTTGGAGATCTCAACAAGCTCCAAGCTTGGAGTGAGTACGAATCCCCACAGTTCTGCTTAATTAGGTCTCCCCTATGATGAAAAAAGAGGGGTAGATAAAGGGAGTTTGCAAGTCCCCGAGAAAAATAATAAAAACTTCAAAAACGAGAGCCTTTAGTAAAATATACCTCTTAGGATTGCAGAGAGTATTCGATCCTGGTTGTAAGTGATAAGCTCATAAATGTATATGATTTTGTATTGATTTCTTCATGTTTTCTTAGCTAGTTTTCCATCTATTTGAATCATTTACTTTATTTTTATGTTTTGTAGGTGTTATGGAGCAAAGTAGAAGAAAGGAAGCTAAATCAGTAAATCTACCTGTGCAAATTAGTCAATTTCGACATGAAACTAAGAGCATCTCAAAATGAACCAGACAGTAAGCTTTATATGGTTGGAAAGCCTTAGATGTCTAGTTTCCATAACTTTTAACGGTTCATTCATATCATTTTTCTACAAGTAGTTATGACCGATTTAGTATAGCAAGGTCTGGCAGTCTGAGAATCTGACACTTTGACGGAAATCCATGATTTGAGGCCCAAATTCCTTTTAGAAGCCCACCGACGAGTATTAACTGAATATCTCTGTTTATTAGAGATATATGACATATTTTGATGGGTGAAAATTATTAGGAATCTTAGAAGAGAAGTTACTTGATTCCTAAAAGGAAAAGAAGTGAAAATCTCCTAACCTAAGAAAAAAATGGAGGAGGGCCGCACAAGAGAAAGAAAGAACAACATCTTCTACCATCATCCAGCCGCCATCCCTTCCTTTTCTTTTCTTTTCTTCTAGTTTTTGTTTTCTTCATGACTATATCTAGCTAAATACTTTTGTAGCTAGGGGCAATTTCAAAGCCCCAAACATGTTTCAATTCATATTGAAGACAATTCAGTTTTTGGTTTTCTATATTATCAATTGAGTGTTTGTTTCACTGTGTCTACAAGATGAATCTTTACTTGTTTGTTTAGGTGCGCAACTAAATGAATAAGTTAGAGTTCTAATGCTAGGAGTAATACTAGATTCGTATATGTCGTGTGTTCATTCCAATTGAGTAGCAAAATGTTTTCTCGAATTACATGTGACTCAAACCTTAAGTTTAGCAAGACTACCAATGTACTTGTGACCCTAGATTTATCCAAACCCTTTTATTGCTTAATGATTTTGGTATGTTAAACTTAGCGAGCTTGTGTCTAGGTTGCATAATCGAAAATAGATTAAGTGGTGAGCTTGTATTCACTTAACGAGGAACTAAGAAAAGGTAATGGGTTAATTCGAGCTTCTGAGTTAACTTCGGGTAAATTCAATGGAGAATTAAGATTCCATAACTAAGCTTTAATATGATTGAGTATGTTTGGTGGTAGAGAATGAGTTCTTAGTTTTGTTTCTATCAATAGTTTTAAGGGAAAATTTCACAAACAGTACACCAAGTAAAGACCACTAATAATTCTTATACATAAAGTTCCAAACTAATCATTTCGGTACATGAAATCTGAAAATCAACCCACTATCAGTACACAATGTCAATGATGCCGTTAATTTAACACCAAATGTCTATTATGCCTTCAATTTTTTTTTTCAGTTTTTTTTTCCCTTCGTTTTTATCTCTTTCTTCTTCCTTCTTCCAGCTCCATGAAACCCACCTCTGTTCTTCATGTGAGAAGAAGTCCGAGCTCACCCACTTTGAAACCCACCTCTGTTCTTTAGTTTTCCTTTCTTTCTTTCTGATTTTTCATCATCTATTCGATTCCTCCTTCCTCAGATCTCTCTCTCTCTTCTTGGTTCTCAGAAAAGGGAAAAGCAGCTTCCCTTCTCCATCTTCCAACCCAACACAGCTAAGAAATCTCAATACCCAATCTCCAAATTTCCCTCAAAATTAAGCCAAAGCGGCGAAAGCCCAATTCATTTTAGGGATGAGGCTGAATTGCGGTGAGTCGATTTGGTGGAGTTGGGTGACTCAAAGCCTCAAACAATCAAACTCATCTCTCGATTCAAAACGCAGAAACTCACCTCAAATTCCCGAGGGTGGGTTCGTGATTGGAGGGTGGTTCGGTGACAATTGCGGCGACGGAGGGACATGATTTAATCTTGTTTTTTGGGGAGCTAGGTTTTGCGCGGACTGATCAGTGCCAACGTAGGCGCACTTTTTGACTCCCACAATGTCGAGAATGTTGAGCAAGTCATCGACGAAGGCGTCCAGGTTGGTGTTGTAGTTGAAATCGAAGTAATCGGGGTTGACGCTTCCGGCGCAAACGAGGTTGCATAGAACGATGCGATAGTAAGGTTTGAAGAAAGGAAGAATGCGACCCCAGGCGGACTGGTCAGTGCCGAAGCCATGGGCCAGGACCAGGTACTGCTTGCCCGACCCGGTTACCCGGACATTCAGAGATTCCAAGATTCTGGTGTTGTTGGGCATGTTTGTAGAGGGAGGTGAGGCTAATAGACTTAGTCATTTGTGTATGTGGGAAATGGGAATTATGGATTGGTTAATGGCTACTGTATGTGGTTGTGAGTTGTGAGAAAATTAATGGGGAATAGGTTATAGGTAGGCGAGTGATGAGTAGGTGTGTGCGTTTAGTTTGGTTTTTGGTGCTTGGAGAGTTTGGTATTTATAATTTTATATTGTTGAGGAAGTATCTGGGGAGAAGTAGTGATTATACGCATTTATATGCGTGTAATTATATCTAAAACACTATAAATAAGTTAATCCCCGTATCAATTAATATGTAATTAATCCAATTTTATTTATTATGTACGAAATAAGTGGAGTTGCGGAAATCGTGAGAAAACAATGCAAAAATGGAGCAAAGTTGGAGTAATTTGGAGTCCCGATGAAATGATGAAATAGTTTACGCGGGTTAAGAATAGTCAAGGCCATTAAAAGAGTGTCTCCGATAGTATGTGTGGAATTGCAAGAAAAAGAAAAAGAATGAAGAGAGAAAAAGAAAGAAAAATAAATAAATAATGCATCTTAATTAATTAAGTTAATTAATCAATTGATTAATTACTTAATTAATCAAGTTTTGTGGGAGTCTATCAGCCATGCACGTGCAGCACCTTAGTTAAGGTTGCTTAATTAAGCAAGTCTTCCCACTCGTGTCAACCAACCTTGAGCTCTTTCTTTTATCCTTGCACGGATCAGCCGCACCTCACCATCCTTCTTTGCCAATCTGCACCATACACGTGTTCACCTTTTTATCTCTTCCCTGACGCACACCACAACAGCCCATATATAATTGTATTGAAGGCTTGAAGAGAGGCAGACCTGAACCAACAGTAGCCGCAGCCACACCAAAAACAGAGGCAGCCCTTTTGGCCTGCTCTCTCTCCTCTCCTTCTTCTCCTCCATTTTTCCTCTTTTCTTTAGTTTTATTTTAGGGATTTCAAGGATTTACTCACCCAAAGCTTCAAGGATTTATCAAAGGGCTCAACCTCTACAAGATTCAAGATTTGGGTAATTGTGGGAGTTATAATTCAAGAGTAGTCATGTTGGCTTTCTAGCTAATTGTGGCTATCATTGTTTTCTCCTACACTTCTCTTTTCTTTTCTCTTTGAATTTTGTAATTTTGATGTCTATGATTATGGGTTGTGAGTAATTTCCTTGTTGGGGGTTAGGGTTGTGTCCCTAACCCAAATTTTGTGTAAAAGATGTTTAATTTAATGTAATTAATGATGCAATTTTCATATGATGGATGCTTATATCTATTTTTGTTGGGTTAAAATGCATGTCTAGGAGCCTAGTCAACTCTAGGGTGTGTATTTTGAGCATGTCTAGGATGGAGTTAGAGGCTTGACCCCCTCTAATTCCTAAGCTAGAAACCTTCAATTTCGTATTCGAGGGGTTATAAGCATGGTGATTTACACCCGTTGCGTGATTGCGCGGGCGAGTCGCTTAGTAGTCTAATTCCTCGATCTCTACGCCTCTTGATGTGAATTAGTGACCCTTGAACTGGCTCTAATTCATGCCAAGTGAGTTCCTACGGCCCTTGAACCGGACTAGGAATATCATGAAAGGGAATTTAGGTCCTTGAGCCTTGAACAGCCTTGGATACGACTACCACCAAAATAGGAAATATGCATCTACATTAGATTAGCTTCCGACACATGAGATTTGGTGAAGGATCCTCCCTAGCACCCAACATTCCCATTTATATTGTTTACACTTTTATTAATTTCTTTGCCTTTTTATTAATTGCTTTTCATTTCATTACATTTTGTTAATCTAAAATCCTCTATCCAAAATATTGAACTTCAACTCATTGTAAATAATCACCCGCTAGGTTCTTAGTTTTGATTAGGTTTTGGTGAGAATCAAAGCCAAGCATTGCTAAGGCTTGGCACCTTAGAGTAGCATTTTTATTTCTTTTATTTTCTTTATTTTTCTTTTGTTTGCTTAGTGACTTTAGTTCCGAATACCCAAGGATTGTGGGTTAGCCACTAATCCCCGTGGTACGATAAACTTTGGGCATAATATTTCTCTATCTTGACAATGATACGTACACTTGCGTAAATGTGTATCCAAGTCAAGTAGATATTGCAGGAGAAGATTTGATCTTGTTTTTGGGCGTGGTGGTGTTGGAGGAGGAGGAGAGAGTGGATGCTGAAGTGGGTGAGCTCGGGCTTCTTCTCACATGAAAACAAAGGTGGGTTTCGTGGATCCAGAAGAAGGAAGAAGAAAGAGATAAAAACGAAGGAAAAAAAAATTATTAAAAAAAAAAAGAACTGAGGGCATAATAGACATTTTGGTGTCAAATTAACGGCATCATTAACGTCGTGTATTGATAGTGGGTCGAGTTTCAGATTTCATGTACCGAAATGATTGGTTTGGAACTTTATGTATAAGAATTATTAGTGGCCTTTACTTGGTGTACTATTTGTGAAATTTTCCCTTGTTTTAAAGTTATAAAATCTGTTTCTGCTTTGTTATCTTGATGTGTTCAGTTTTATGTGAATTATTTCATATATCAAATCAACTCCGATTGTTCTGAAATTTCGTATACGTGTTATTCAAAGTGTTTTTAGTGTCCTATAAAATTTTCAGAAAATTTCATTGAGCCTAGGTTAGTTAATTAATTTATTTTTGTTAACTATTCAGTAGCACGGTTTAGAGTAGTTTGTGACATTTGGTTAGCAGTTTAGGAACAATCTTTAGCGGGTAATGAACCTTGCTTGATCACTATATTACCAACGATGATATTTGAGTACACGGTTTAAGTTATGCATCTTTAGACGTACCAGTAGGATTGTAGATAAGCTTCAGTCCTAGGCAAACAGACTTGTAGGATTGCAGACGAGCTTCAGTCCTAGGCGAACAAACTTGTAGGATTCTAGACAAACTTCAGTCCTAGTGTAGGTGAACCGATTTGTAGGATTGCAGCATGGTTTCGATCCTTGTTATAGGATTGCATACTGCTATCAATCCTAGTTGTTGAAACTGACAGACTAAAGGCGCGCGGGGCTGCTGCTGGCAGGTTGCGCGGTGTGCCACTTGTTGGCTTGCGACGTTGGGCTACAAAAATGTGCTATTGATCCTAAGCTAGGATTGCAACTGGTTTGCAATCCTGGTCGAAGCCGGTGCTAGGTGGATGCGGTGTTGCAAGGGCATGCGAGTAGCAGCAGAGGCTTGCAGCAGGAGTAGGTGCACGGGCGCGCAGGAGAGGTGCACAGCGAATGGCAGCGAACGAAAGAATGATTTTTGGGTTTTTGGCTTCTAGAAACTAGGGTTAGGGCTCGTGCTGATAACATGTTTAAGGGAAACTGAAATTATGAGAGAATTGAATCGTGCTTTCATTGATAATATGTGCCTCTTTATATAGAGAATTACAAAACATAGAATCAGAGTTGTACAAGAAAAGTTAATCGTACAATTAAACGGATATCTATGAATATCTCCGAGAATATCTCTAATTCCTAACCCTATTACAACTAGGTTAAAGTTTGAGCCAGACACATATTATGAATTTACTTAAACAATAATAATAAATAAATAAATAAAAATAACTGTATAAGATGAGATGAGTGGTCTTGATCCTTAAGTTTTATAATTTAAGCAGGTACGTGTTTTGTGGATTTTTAAAGTGTGGTTTAACTTTAGCTAAAAAGAAACTGTGTATACAAGCATAAAGTAAAGAGCATTAACGTACAAATGGTTTTATATTTGATTAAACATCATGAACGTTCGTTTGCTTAAACATTTACACGCACAGTATATCTACGAATTTTAATCAACTTAGGCAATGGATCAACCCTAATCTGACAAACTAATTAAATTACTAAATCTAATTTAACCAACTACACGATACTAATAAGGTTGGCCAAACCTTTGTAAAAACGAAACAAAACAAAAATTGGAAGTGATCGAAAAGTACCTTAATTAAGTACGAAAAATTATTTTATGCACTAATGGTGCAAGTGAACTAATGGATTCAGTCGATCTCAGCCGTTCATATTTATAGACAATATTTTGTTTAATAACCAAAAAATATATTTGATGTTTTCAGCCGTCCAATTTTGTTAGTATAAATGCACCGACGTGCACTTAATACTTTTTCAATTAGTACAAGACCGCTAATAAAAAAAATTACCTAGATTTATCTGCGTTACTGTTGAATGGTTATTCGCCTTTGTTGTAAACTTCCTCGCTAATTACGTAAGACTGCTTCGGGAAACAATTAGAACGGCAGCTGGCTTCATCGTCTTCCAGTAACTCGCAAGCAATTAATCAAGCTGGTAAGTCAGTGTGACCATGTATTCTTTTATAGTGACCGAGAAAGGCAATTAATTTTTTTTTTTTGTCTGAAAAAAACCTCATTAAACAAAGCAAAGAGTACAAACAGTAGGAAACCCAGAAAACATCTTAAACAAAACAAAGCCAGCTAACAGTAGTAGATAAGGGGGCAAGGGAGCCATCATTCTGCAACACTGAGAGGACTCAGAGG
This sequence comes from Rosa chinensis, assembly GCF_002994745.2. Lineage (NCBI taxonomy): Eukaryota > Viridiplantae > Streptophyta > Magnoliopsida > Rosales > Rosaceae > Rosa > Rosa chinensis. Next base: position 68,520,445 of record NC_037093.1, read on the forward strand.
AGAGAGGTTGGGGAATGGTTTACCCATTCTTGGGAGAGCAATCTCTGTTTAGCTAGCTTGGCCGCTGCACGGTTAGCTTCACGGGAAATCCAAACACAGGAAAAGGATTGAAAGAAGGACTTGAACCTTTGGGTATCATCAGCAAAAGGGTTCAATCTCCGGCCGGTTGATGGTTGTTATCCAAGTTGTTGACAAAACTCACCGACTCTAATCTACACTCTACAATAAGCTCTGTTTTTTTTATCCCTGCTACTGCAGAGGAATTAATACAGAATTAATCATGAGTACTAGTCGCTATCCATCTTTTTGGGTCAATTACTTGACGAGTTGATACTTAAAAACTAGTAATAACACCGCAGGAGCCAGGATAGCTACTAGGGATGCGCCTGTCCAAGTCCAAGGGCGAGCCACACGCAACATCATATATGGCAAATGAAACTTTTGTATCAGACACATACACAGAATTGGAATGGACATAAAAGCAAATTCTAGTATAAAGATCCTTGAGATGATTTGATTCCAAGAAAGCAACTTCTTTGCACTAAAAACCTTGAAGACGCTCTTTTTTTTCACTACGCGGTACAATATTTGGAACAGTTTATTCTTTAGTTTTTTGTGTGCATATAAATATATAATACAAAATATTATGCTAACTTCATAAATTGTTGTCATTTAACTACTAATATACCCGTTTTATTTAATTTTTTCACGTAAAACTTACACCAATAAAATTTTGGTCAAAAGACGATGAATTTCATTATTTTTTTTTTCGCGGATGATTTTTAAATAGAAATTTATAGAATAAATGATTCTGGCAGTTGTATATGCCGATAGAGAGAGTTCTATCTTCACACATTTATATAAAGAGTAAAACCCACCATTAGGGTCAAAACTTTCTTGCACCGGATAAAATGATACCTAACTTTCAAAAGTGATTAAAATGATACCTAAATTTTTAAAAGTGATCAAAATGATACCTAAAGTTTTAAAAACAAATCAATTTGATACCTCAGTTTATTTTTTTTAGGGCTGAATACTAGTTACTACCCTGTGGTTTAGGTCCAAAATCAATTCAGTCTCTGGAATTCTAATTTCATAAAAAAACACCTCTGTGCTTTCAATTTTAATCTAATAGGTCTAATTCATTAATATTATGTTATGAGTTCAAGTTATAGTTGGATTATTTGTTGAAAAACTATTTATTTGATAGATTTTTAATAGTGGGACTCACTCCAAAATTGACTATACAGGCCACCTCAACACCACATCATAAAACATAGGCCATATATGAGTCACGTCAACAAGTTAAATGACTCAATTGTCGGAAGACTAACAAATTGTACTTATTAGATCAAAATTGAAAGTGTAGGGGTGTTCTTGATGAAATTAGAAGTTTAGGGACTAAATTGATTTTAGACCCAAACTACAGGGTAGTAGTCAGTATTTAGCCTTTTTTTTTAACTTCTTTGTTAAATCAAATGCAAAATAAAGCACAAAAATTGAAGTGATTTGTGGTCAGAGGGCCATCAATCATCTATAACCCAATCTTCTTCTTCTATAGAATTATTTAGTTAGTTCTATTTAAACTTACCTATCACTCTGCTGCTCTGCATTGTCTAGTTCATAGTTGAATAGACATACTTTAATAAATGAGTAAGAGATGTCTAATGAGTGGGGCTATCTCTATGTATCATCATGATACCACTCGAGACTTTATGGATTATGTTTGCATCAATGTCACTAATTCTTGGAGTATGAGTATCTAAAAAGAGGTAGCTTGGCCACTATGCCGAGCAAAGATGATGAAGCTAAGGAATTGGGGTGGAGTAAAAGGGTGAATATTGTGAAAGGTATAGCTCATGCCTTGTCTTACATGCACCATGATTGCTTGCCACCAATTGTGCATCGAGACATATCAAGCAAGAACATTTTGCTGGATGGTGAATATGAAGCCTGTGTTTCAGACTTTGGCACTGCTAAGTTCTTAAACCCAGACTCAGCTAATGAGACTACTCTTGCAGGCACTCATGGATATGTGGCACCAGGTAACATTTTGTTCTCTATGTGTTCTTTCTTACAGTTCAGGTTCTTAAACTTATTTTCTTAGATAATTTACTAATATTTCCCATTGAGATGAGCTTTTTCTGAGTAGAGCTTGCTTATACAATGGAAGTGAATGAGAAATGTGATGTTTATAGCTTTGGATTGATAACACTGGAGCCAATTATGGGAAGGCATCCAAAAGATCTTTTGACATCTTTATCGTCATTATCTGCATTCCCTCTCCATCAAATTCCAGTCTGGGATGTTTTGGACCAACGCATTTCGCCTCCTACACATGAAGTCGCAGGAGAAGTGCCTTCAAAAACTTTATATATCATTTTGATCACTTTTGAAAGTTGGTTATTAAGTTGATTTGTTTTTAAAAATTTAAGTATCATTTTGATCACTTTTGAAAGTTATGTATCATTTTGTCCGGTGTAAGAAAGTTTTGACGCTAGTGATGGGTTTTACTTTTATATAAATCACATCTGTTTTGTTTTTGGAGACTTTATGTCACGTATGTTGAGAATGAGAATTCCAGGTATATAATAAAGTTCACAACAGTCTGAACATCTCCAACAATTGCCGACTGATTTGGATTTTGTAGATGTGTTCCATCAAATACACGGCTCTCCCACCAATAACCAATTTGATCTATGTGGGGGTTGCCAGATTCCATGCACGAGCATTGTCCATTTGTTTTAGTTGTGGCTGAGGAATTAATACAGAATTGATCATAGCCAGCCGGCCTGAATCAACCAGATAAGTGGTTATTTAAAGCAGTAGTTAGTAGTTACTACTGCAGGGGGAACTTGCCCTGGAAGTAGTGTAGTAAATATGCACCTTTTACCTAGAACCTTGTTTCTCTTTATAGACTTATGACTGCAAACAGTAATAGGATGATGATGCAAAATATTATAGCAAGACCAACCACAGCACACCAACACAGAATTTTATAGAGGTTCGACAAAAACTTTGCCTACGTCCTCTGTGTGATCTCTCTTGAGAATCACTATCACTATGGAGATAACAACTTGATTACAAGTACTTATTGAAATCCCTATGCTAATCCCCAACCCCTTTGCTAGATCTCTCTATCACCCTTGGCTCTCCTTGTCCCTGTGTTTATATGTAGCTGAGATCTCTCTTTGATCTCTTCTCTAATCTGAGGACACATTATATGACCTCCCTGCAGCCCTATTTATAGATTATAGGTGCTGGTTACAAACATGTCACATTAGGATTCCTAAAACTATTAGAACAAGGAAAGAGAGCTAGCTTTCCTATTCCTAACTAGAATAGAACTTACTTTCCAGGTCTAAATCAATAGGAATAACTCTTCCTATTCCAAAACCCATTAGGATACTAGAAGAATTCCTGTGTGCACTAATCTTCATTTACCCATCTGGTTTTGCCTTGAATCCTAATCAATTTAGGCATATCAACGAGCCAAAATCACAACAATCTCCACCTTGGTAAGTTGATACCAAACTGATTGCTGCAACCTCCAGGATATCTTGTACTTCTTGAAGTAATCCTGAAACCTTCAAGAACCTTCACCTTGGCAAGACTTTTCTTGCCTCAACACACCTCAAGTGAGGAGGTGCTCCACCTCAATCTCAACATGCTGTAAGATCGAGCAGGTTCAAGTAACACTTGAACTCCTCCATGGCAATGGTCCTGGTCAAACAATCTAAGACATTCTCCCTTGAATGAACTTTCTCATTTGTTATCTTCCTTGAGTTGACCCAACCTTCGCTGCGATGACCACGAACATCAACGTGTTTCGTCTATGCTTGATACACTTAATTCCTTGTCAAATTGATGACCCCATTCTTCATCACAGCTTCTTGTTGAATTCCAAACTCACTCATTAATCCATTAAGCCATAATGCCTCTGCGGAAGCTTCTGTTAGTGCCATGCAATCTACTTCAGTGGTAGACAACATCGTAGTTGATTCCATAGTTGCTCTACAGTTTACTAAACCTTCATTACAAGTATAGATATAACTTGTTGCAGGTCTTCTCTTGTCTTAGTCTCCTGCCAAATCTGAACGCTCATGACCAATAATGCATGCTTGTTCTTGTTGTCTTTCAAACACAAATCCATGCTCCTTGGTGTCTCTCAAGTAATACAAAATCCACTTCACTGCTTGCCAGTGTCGTCTACCTAGATTCGCCATATACTTGGACATAATGCTCAATGCCTGAGCTAAACTTGGTCTTGTGCAGATTCTAGCGTACATAAGACATCCCACTACTCTTGCATAAGAAACATTCATCATCTCATCTAACTCCTTCGTAGATGATCTCTGCACACTCAACTGGAAGTGTACTACTGGTGGAGTAGACACAGGTTCATAAAACAGCCATATTTTTCCCGCTTCTATGTCCCTCCTTATCTTCACTTCTAGGATCTGTTGTGCAGTTTCTAGATCCTTTATGTCGAATTCCTTCCCTAGTTGTGTCTTTAACTTTGAAATTCTAGACATATCCTGACATGTAGTTAACACGTCACCTAAATAAAGTAGCAATAGTAAAACCATACTATCCTTGAACACATGATAATAAACGCAGCTATCCGTTGGTGAGATTTGGTCATAATTTACCTTTACTTTCTGCGAATACTCCTTGGCCAATACCCGAGCTTTGAATCTCGTGGCTTCCTTATCATGCATTCCTTCCTTTTTCCTATAAACCCACTTACAGCCAACCTGATTTCTTTCTTTAGTCTTAGGAACCGACTCCTGAACCAAGTCCTTCTGTATGGACTTCTTCATCTGTTCTAACATAGCTCCCATCCAACTTTCATGTACATCATTTGCTATAGCTTCCTGATACGTGGTTGGATCTCGTGGACTGAAACTTAGAGCATATTTGTCCAATGCTATGCTTCTCTGGAACTCCTGCCCAAGTGACTGATGAACCGAGTCGTAGGTTCGCAGTGCTAATTGCTCCACCTGAGCTTGTATTAATGACTGTTGTTGTTGCTCTAAGATTTCTTCCTCGATAACCCATTTATCATGCTCCACCTGTTCAATTTGCTTCACCTGAGCTGGAGTTTCTTCCATGATCCCTTTGGTTAGAGGAACTTCGGTTGCTTTCTCTACAACATCAATCTTCTTCTTCACCTCACTTGTCTTGACTTCATTGAACGACATTGTCTCCTCATCAAAAATGACATGTCTACTTAGAACCCTTTTCTTGCTGACAATATCCCATAACTTGTAGCCCTCTACTCCTTTCTCAATACCGAGAAATATGCACTTGCCTGACTTTGGCGTGACTTTGGTTTGCTCATTGTTGGAAATATGAGCATATGCGCTGCAACCAAACACCCTTAAGTTAGAATAGTCAACTGGTTCTCCAAACCATACCTCCTCTGCACACTTGAAGTCCAAGACTTTTGATGGTGACCAAGTAACACGCATGGTTAACTGCATCTACCCAAAACGTGTCCAGTAATCCTGCATGCAACCGCATGCTTCTTTCTCTCTCCAAGAGAGTTTTATTCATCCTTCTAGCAGCTCCGTTTTGTTGGAGATTCTCTTTCACCGTGAAGTGTCTTGTGATTCCTTCATCCTTGCAAAATTGTAAGAACCTTTTCATTCTATATTCACTGCCACCGTTACTTCTCAAATACTTGATTTTTCAGCCTGTTAGATTTTCTACTTCTGTTTTCCACTCCTTAAACTTGGTGAAAACCTCGGATTTCTCCCTCATAAAGTAGACCCAAATCTTCCTCAAAAAATCATCTAAAAAAGTAACAAAGTACTTGAAGCCTCCCATAGACCTTACTGGTGCCGGGCCCCATACATCTGAGTGAATATAATTCAGCAATCCTTTGCTTTTGTTCTCACAATTTTCTAACTTGAATGCCACCTTCTGCTTCCCAAGAGTACAATCCTTGCAGAAGTTCAGTTTGCAAACACTGACACCTTCTAGCTTACCTTTCTTGTGGAGTTCTTGCATTCATCTTTGACTCATGTGCCCAAGGCGATGATGCCATAGCTCAGTCTTGTCTGTTACCTCAGTAGACATTGCAACTCCACCTATTATTGTAATCCCTTGAAGCTTGTATAAGTTGTTAGGTTGAATGTCGCCCTTCATCACAACAAGTGATCCCTTGAGAACTTTGAGTCTTCCCTCTTCAAAGCGATACCTATATCCGGCCTTGTCCAAAGTACCCAAAGATATCAAGTTCTTCCTTAACTTAGGAATATATTTGACATTCTCCAGTGTTCTAACAACTTCATCATGCATTCTGATTTTCACTGATCCAATACCTAATATCCTACACGATGAGTCATCTCCCCTAAAAACCTCTCCACTGCTACTGTCCTCAAATGTGTCAAACCATTCTCGGATTGCACACATGTGGAATGTACAACCGGTATCCAAAATCCAATTTCTGAAAGCATTGGAGCTGGCTGCTACCACAAGGAGTTCACCGTCATCTTTATCTTGTTTGATGACTACATTGGCTGTGTTTGAACTCCCTACCATCGCCTCTGTTCTCATCTTCCCTTCTTTGCAGTTTCTTTTCAAGTGGTCGGTAGCACCACATTTGAAGCAACCTTTTTTGTATTTTTCCTTGGATTTTGATGTACCCTTGTTACCATATTTATCCTTCTTACTCGTCAACTGACCTGTCTCCTTGCCCTTGACATGAATGCCTCCTTCTTTAGAGCTTTCGGTCTCCCTACTCATCTTAAAATAAGATTGAATAGCTTCAGTAATCTCACCGTACTTGAGAGAATCCTTACCAGAAACGAGTCTGGTGATGAAGTGCTCGAATGAAGCTGGTAAAGCTCTTAGCAGCATAAGTGCTTTCTCCTCATCTTTATACCTCACATCCACCTTTGATAAATTGGCAACACAAATCTGAAATTTATTCAGATGATCCTGCAGATCCCCGCCTTCTTCCATCCGAAGACTATAGAGTTCGTCTTTCAAGAAGAGTTTATCCGCATCAACCTCTTTGACATTGTCCAATGTCTTACTGCTGTCCATATTCTCACCAATATGAACCTTACCCGCATAAACCTTCTTGCCCAGGTCTCTTTGCTGTTCATATTCTCACCGGCACTAGCCAATACATGAACCAATACATGATCAGCAAGATGTAGCTCTATAAAGCTCTTTGCCTTCTTGTCCATCTTCTGCCAAACCTTGTCTGCCATATCAGCTGCCTTATTCTCTATCCCGAGAATAGCCTCGTACAGACCTTGTAGAATCAGGACACTTTTCATCTTCCTCTGCCATAATGTGAAGTTATCCTTCCCATTCAACATAATGGGCATCACATTGCTGCCTGCGTCTGCCTTGTCATCTGCCATTTTAGAAACAACTTGAACCTGGCTGACTCTGATACCACTTTTAGTAAATATGCACCTTTTACCCAGAACCTTGTTTCTCTTTATAGACTTTTGACTGCAAACAGTAATAGGATGATGATGCAAAATATCACAGCAAGACCAACCACAGCACACCAACACAGAATTTTATAGAGGTTCGACAAAAACTTTGCCTACGTCCTCTGTGTGATCTCTCTTGAGAATCACTAGTACTATGGAGATAACAACTTGATTACAAGTACTTATTGAAATCCCTATGCTAATCCCCAACCCCTTTGCTAGATCTCTCTATCACCCTTGGCTCTCCCTGCCCCTGTGTTTATATGTAGCTGAGATCTCTCTTTGATCTCTTCTCTAATCTGAGGACACATTATGTGACCTCCCTGCAGCCCTATTTATAGATTATAGGTGCTGGTTACAAACATGTCACATTAGAATTCCTAAAACTATTAGAACAAGGAAAGAGAGCTAGCTTTCCTATTCCTAACTAGAATAGAACTTACTTTCCAGGTCTAAATCAATAGGAATAACTCTTCATATTCCAAAACCCATTAGGATACTAGAAGAATTAACCCATTAGGATACTAGAAGAATTCCTGTGTGCACTAATCTTCATTTACCCATCTGGTTTTGTCTTGAATCCTAATCAATTTAGGCATATCAACAAGCCAAATTCACAACAAGTAGAGCTCAGTGTTCATCAACAAAATATCTGGCCAAAATAAATAGAGGAAGTAAATAAAGATGGACCTGTTGTCCAGTTACGTACCAATCGAACTAAAATCATAGATTTAATTTTGTCAACGTACTGCATGTACACTACATAATTACTTATGCACAACTGGTTAATTATGTTAATTAATTACTACGTAGAACTTGAAACTAGTTATAAACAAAGCAAGCATTCGATTCTGAGATTAGAGGATTAAAGGAGGCCGGTGATAGGCCAGACCTTGTGGTGGACTTTTGAATAACCGTGGTAGCGGTGGCCTACCGGCGATGGCCCTGCAGACATCTTCTTTGAGCTCAGTTAGAAGGCAATACCATCGGCTAGTTCATGTATCCGAGGTTGTCTCTGTTACAATACTTGCGTTGGTCATAAGTCACCATTGTCAAATCTCAGGAACAGACCTGTACAAAAATTAAATTAGAATGTATTTGCACCGAAAATTTTCAAAAAAAATTAGATGTTTATAGAACCTCGTAGATAAGAGAACTGAAATTTAATTGTAAATGTAAATAAAACAAAAATAAGAGGATGAATTTGGAGAAAATCAAATGCGACTATGTTTTGGATTTCAATGAATTTCTTTCTGAGCGGATTTTAAATAGCAACTATGTTTGAAGATTTCCAGAAGGAAAAAAGAGAAAAATTCGACTGCTAGCTCTTTCTTATTGGAACTAGCATTAATTACCATTATTTCTGTAGGAACATGGTATAGCAGGCTAGCAGCAAATCGCCAGAGAGCCGAAGCCCCTTCTGACACACGAATCTGATTGAGGCCCAATCGGAGCTCGCCCACAACTCTATAGGTAAGTATCAATGGCCCATCAACTAGGTACCTGCCCATAGTCAAGGAGAAAATCTGCTCCAGATTCGGGCCCAGAGTGGACAATCACAAACAATAACCCTCGTCCAATAGTCTTTGTCTAACGAGTAACAAGTTTTCCGTATATGAAAACATTCATAGGACTTGGTTAAAAAAAAAAAAAAAAAATTCAACCTTTATCTGACAAACAATTGAAGACATGATTTTTATTTTTACTATGGACTGCAGGAGACTTTTAGGGCCTCTGATCGATTTGTTTTCTTGTCTTAGGCTTCATCATTTAGCCTGCGGATCAAATGAGCTAATGGAGACCCGTAAATTTAATAGGTAAAGGCCCGACCCGGCCAGCATAAAACCCCGCAAAGGCCCGCGTCGGTGGATAGAGAGCCGGATTTGGTTTAAGGGTTTAAAACCTTGCCCTGCCAGCCAAAGGCCTGCAAAATCCCGCCACACCCGGTCCGCAAAAGCTCTTAAATTAATATATATTATATAAAATTTTATATATATAGTTCGTTGATTATTCATACATTATTTCTCTCTATCAACTTCCTGATGAATAAAGGCTTAGATTCTTATAAAATCTTTGCAAAAGTTCCGCCATTCATAAACTACAAGATTCGCACCCGATTCCTCCTCTAGTTCTATTAAAGATATTACTAAAATTGATCACATTGATATATGCTTTATTAATTGTCATTTTTATCCATTACTATCAGATGGACATGGTCATTTATTCTCTTTTTCTGAAAAACATGCCTCGTAGAAAAACCAGAAAGCAAGTAAAGAAGAAACCACTCGAGTCCACAGAGAGGGAAATGAATTAAGTCAGCCAAATAGGTGATGGTGGATGAAGTGGTTAGAAGATAAAGATCATGTCGGATATTGATATCTTGCTGGTAAAATCACATATACGTCAACATTAAACCAGACAATAATACTGATTGTCTTAACAAGATTATTTATAACAATGCAACATAATAGAAGATTGGTCTGTACTGAATTTCTAAGTTTCGAGTTTTGAACTACCGAAGTCTCAATCCTAACCCAAAACAATATGATTCGCATCTGTCATCATAAAATAACCCACGCGCGTAAAATGAAAATTGAACTGGTATAATCCAAAAAGCATACATCATGAACATAATCAAAAGCGGAGATCATCACGTTAATGTTGCTAGTGCACAGAGCACACTGTGCATCTGGCCCCATTTGTCTTAGCAATAACCCGTTGAGTTCATGGAGAAAAGGAGTTGGATTGAGCTATATAGGAAGAATTGAGTAGGAAACATGTACAAGGAAATTGAGAACAGTTTTGCACCGGCCTCTTGCCTTGAACTGTCAGGTTAATTAAGAAAATAGCCTCTATCAACGGCTGTTTGTAAATAAAGCCTAGCTCGGCCCAGAGAAAATGAGGGCTACCCGGCCCTACCTGAAAAAGCCCGCAAGGCCTGCATTATATAGACGGGCTTAGATGCTGTGATTAACAAATGAAGCCCGGTTCGGCCCGGTTTAAACTCGCTATGAACGAGCCCGCCTGGTCCGTTGACGAGGCCTACCTTGTTTGTATGTGAGTTTCTGGAAGCATTTGGGTTTTGGTTGAAAAGTTTCGTTGATCGACTGATTGCAAGGTTAGACACTTGTGTATATATAATTGTATGTGTAACATGGAATCAAAATTAACTAAATCAATCATGCTTATGGGATAATTGAGTTTGATAGTCCTTCTATTCATATCTCTTCTGCCTATTTTGATGATCTTGGTGGAGTAACTCGGCAAAAAAGAATCTCTATTAGGCCTGATGATAGGCCAGGCTAGTTGTGTCTTTTAATATGTTTTCTTTGTTTCTGGGTCATTTTGACCCATTGCTTGCCAAAAAAAATAATATATATTAACTATATTAACCCTGCGACTGCATTTGAAAGTGAAACTAGTTACTAGTATGTGAATTTTTGAAATTAATCATTTGATTAATTAGAGTTTAACGCGTTTGGTAGTAATAATAACTTCGAATAGACCGTGTATATATAGTTATAAAATAAATTAGCTGCAGTAAAAATTACATTAACTAGCTGCAATAGCCACCTAGCTAGTCACTTGGAAATTGGTGCCAATAAAGCTTAATTAGCTAGAATTAACGTTTCATCAGTTATCAGCATAATTTTCAAAACCAGCTGTCCAGCATCGTGAACGAACACAAATGCGAGACGTCAAATAATGTGGCATTACTGAATCTGTCTTGCATTGATCTCATATGTATCAACATTTGTGGCGTGACAGATCTTCCATCTTGGAAATGAAAATAGGTAGAGACCTACATAGCTATAGATGCCAGAGAATCTTGTACATACCAGCAGAATATCAAGGTCAATCGATACATATAGCGTTGTTGTCTCCTACCAGAGTATCTTGGTCAGGACTTGCGTCATAAGCGTAACTTTTGGGACAGCCCACCACGTTGGTACCCAAAGAAAAACATTCAAGGTAGCTGGAGCGATTCTTCTCAAAAAAAAAAAAAAAAAAGGTAGCTGGAGAGACGTCACAGCCTAAACACTACTAAATAGGAGAGGTCCATCTCTCCCACATCCAAACTCCAAAGCAAGGTAAAATCCACTCTCGTTATGCCTATTTAATAAGGTCAACGACCTTTGTTAATGGATATTAACTCTTTTATATATCTATCTTTATGCTGTTAATAAAAATAAGGAAATTAACTTCGACACTATCATACTGGAGTAATTAAAATCTTACCGCTCGGTTTACTCTTTGACGCTTCGTGTAGTTCTCTTCACAAGTGACAAGAGGATTTAGTATCATAGCTCAGCATTTCAGCAACTCTCTCGTGCTTCTTATCTCATTGAGTACAACTACTTTAATTAACTCTTATTATTTTAATTAACCTGGTCGGGTTAGAAATTTCATTAGGACGTCGTTTGAAAATTGAAACCTTCTAAAGTAGTTGGACGGCAACACATCATCATCGATCTAATTGGACACACACACACACACACACACATATATATATATATATATATATATATATATTTAGCTTTGATGATCAGCTTAATCATTTAACCCTACCTTTTCTTCTTCATATTGCCGTTTCTGACTTTCTGTTGCTCAAGCTTCACCAATTGGAAATTTGGAACCCTACTTGTTATTAACTGGTGTGGGATCGACTTATGGTACTTGGACGTGACAGACTTCAATAGGTGACGGATCAGGGCAGCACCATAGTGGTTCATTTTCAAAACTCAGACAAAAACGACCTTCAAAATCAATAATACAACAACAATAACAATAATGGTCCTTTAGTTTCTCCTGGATCTGCAAAGAGTCAAAGACTATATATGAATCATATCTCAATGTTCTGGTTAATCATGGTTCAGCTTCACAAATATTTGCATAAATAATTAGGGTACTTCACGATCACGCGTTAATTAGTTCAAACATCAATCATCGATTGTCTAGGAACTTAGGAAATTTAATTAAATAAGTCTTCACAATGGTCAATACGTACAGCATTTGAAATTAGTTGTAAAGAAAGCAAGGATTGAATTGTGAGAATAGAAGCTAATGAAAGGCTGAAAGCCTGAAAGCAGGAGAGATTATTCAGTGCACCGCCGTGCACTTGCACCAACATAAATGAATGGTTAGATTGCATTAAAAACACTTTTTGTTTATTAAAAATAAAGTTGATAATAAATATCAAGGATTGAGATTATTTTATAAGGGTTGGGTCACTTACACCGTCGGTGTATAGAATAATTTCCATGAAAGCAGCCACTTATAAACTATTTATTAAATAGTGTAAATTTTTTAATATGCTATTTTTACATTTTGTTATACTCAACTTATTTGTTAGATGGGGCCAGAAATAACAGCTTTTTTTAAAATAAATAAAAACTTCATAGATGAACAACATATAGAAGACAGCTCTGGGACGAAGACAATCTCAAGTAACTACTGCCTGCTTAATCAACAACTCAATTTATTAAAATTTTAACTGTCAATTTTATGTTTTCTTCCTTTGAATTTTCCAATATGTCATTGTGATATTGACTGCTTGAGTTTTCTTTCTTATGATGACGTACATCACGAGGCTAGGAATTTCATAAATTAAACAAAAATCACAAGGTACTGAAGGGCCAAGAAAGCTACTGCGTTCTGTATTGTGAGATGGTTCTCATCTGCCCTTCCATTACATTTGACATATATGAAACTTACCAGCTTGCTGCTAGAATGTTAGGTACTAATGCAACTTAATTAATTGGTTAAAATTCTACATATTCATATATAACTGTGCACGCATATGCATTATTGGAGGAGATGAATTAACCTGTAACAATTGTTTGAATGAGTTTAGCATGTATGTGGGATTGAAAACGATGTGCAAGACTCTGCAGGCCGCTGAACATTTTTCTCCCCGAAGACCGGGGCTTTATGACCTAAGATCGATCATGTTTGTGTGTTTCTAGAAGCATTTGGTTTTTGGTAGGAAGGTTTTACCTCATGTACATTGACTAGCTTCTAAGGGTTTGACATTGTTTATTGTATATGTAAGTTTCTAAGGTTTTGCCTAATTTCACATTAAGTATTGAAAGAGGTCGGTCAATGTTTTTGATTAATTAGCATAAGTTAATAGATGTTTGCTCACTTAAAGAAATTTTTTAAGAGACTGTGAGAGAAACTGAATCTGACGGCTGAAACAGTTTCAAATTATTATAATTTTGGTTTTAAAATTTAATATATGTAGTTGAGATGCATTTATCCAACATAATCTCATAAAATTGTCTCTTACGTGAGTAAGACTGTAAGTGAATATAATCACTGTTATTGTGAAAGTGAATTTGGTATGCAGAAGAAATCAACATTAATGAATTGTTGAAAATAATTCCTTGATTAATTCGTACGTATTCAATATGTTTGACATCACTTACTTCGTAGAGTAAAACAAAACTAATTGGTTAAAGTGCGTACAAATTACATTAACTACAATAGTATTATGAACGAACACAAAAAAAAGTCAAATAACGTGGTTTACTGATTCTAGGCTGCATATTGAGGTCAATAAGCAGACCTATTATAATTTCTTGCGTGACAGATCTTCTCTTTTCGAAAAGACCTGCACTGGTATATAAATATATACATGGATCTTTTTATGACAATCTTAGGCTCCAACTAATGCAAACCCACATTTGTTTCCCATTTGGGGTCATTGAGGGCAACTTCTTTAATTAATCAACTCTTTTAAGCTTATATATTATATATAGCCTGGGTTAGGAACACAGACGACGTCATTTGAGAATAGAAACCTTCTAAAAGTAGTTGGACTACCACATCGATCTATATATTTAATTGCATATATATCAAATCTACTGCAGCTTAGATCAGCTTAATTTGTATTATTGTATAATCTTAATTATGTACGTGTTGTTGTATAATTGAAACCCTCGCTTTCTCGTTCATGTTGCTATCCCGTTGCTCAATTGCAGATTGCAAAACCTAGCTAGAGATTATTAGCTGGCGTGGAACACATGGTACGACAGGTACGTGTAACAGATTTCAGTTTGAGTGAACGGGCACATTACCTGTTTTGTCATAAAAAAAAATTAGATAAATTAAAAGTAAAATTTACACTCTTCATTTTACGGTCTATATTTTTTATTTAATTTTTTAATAATTTAATTTTTGTCTTTACTAACTTAATTTTTATCTTTCTATAAACATTTTAACCAAAAAAAGAAATAAAGAATGTAGATTTCACCTTTTCTATTGGATCCGCCAGATCATCATGATTAATCTTAGACAAATAGCTAGGGACGGCCGGACAGGAACTCAAACAGTCAAACTTTTTGGTCATCACTTATTGATCCTTAAATCATTGAGAAAAGGAAAGAACTGAAAAGTTAAATTAAAGAAAACCCCCAAAGAATATGAGAAATGGCAGAAATTATGGGTAAACCATGATGGAACAAAATGAAATACTTCAACCATACTTTTTAGCATGCTCCTAAGACATAGATATCTCACTTCTCTGATACTCTTAAATATGAGCAAAAAGAAAATGGCTCATGGTAATTCCAAGTGCATTAACTAAATTAATCATCTATTCAAAATTAGTGGTCAATAACTTTGAATTTTGAAAGATATTTCTTCACCCACCTCAAAGTTGAATATGATGGATCAAACGGTGAAAAAGGGAAAATAATTAGATTGAGTAGGGGAAACCCTTACCTACTCCTCCCCTTCTAGCTACCAGCATTTCAAAGCACAAATCACACTTAAATAGTCTCTCTTTTTTTTCTTTGCTAGAAAAAACAAAACTAATCTCTCTTGTTTTCTTTTATGTTTGTGTTGTATCTGTACTTAAAAATAGATTCAAACTTCATATATGTAGTAGCCGCGTCTTGTAGTATGAGTTTGTAACCGTGGTGTTCACCTGGTCAGTTGTTGATTAAAGAATTTATGCTCAACAACCCTTAGATTTACATCCAATGGTGGAAAACAAAACACCCAAACTTAATAATAATTCTCTCTGCTCTTAGATTTACATCCAATGGTAGTTGAGCATTATTTTCTTAATCAATAACTGATCAGGTGAACATTTTCGGAGTTTGTAATCAAGTAGAATATTAAAATGATTGACTGCGTGAATGAAACATATGTAGTTAAAGAAAGTGCATAATTTGTTGAATTTAATAATTTTATGAAGTAGCACTAAACATGCCTATAAACAATCTAGTTAGAAGGGCTACTTTATTGGGATTTCTTCTAATGAGGATCACTAAAATGAGAATTAGTTGAGAATTTTCTAATCAATTATTTCGAATGCTCAATTTTTTATTACATTACAACAAATAAATCGTTAAAAGTTTATGGATACATGAATAGATCACTTCTGAAAAACTTATGTGAAATTGTTAATCATTAAGGTACCGAACTAGATCAAATCTATAAACAAACCAAATCTGTCAAACATGAACTGTTCATGTTCATAAGTGATAAATCACGATTAGGAGTGTTTTAACGATTTTCAATTTGGTTGAAAAATTGCATAAATGATATACACATAAATATCTAAATATTTAACAATTGATTTACGAAAATGTGATCGAAAAATAGATCTCACACAAAAGTCCGTAAATACTTCTCATTGGAATGGCTCCCTCACTTCATATAATATCATAAACTCAAATATATTGTAGAACGACTTCAAAATATTCTTCACATAAAGATATAAAAAAAATTCGTTTTAAAAAAAATTATTTTCAAGAAAAAAAAGATAAAAAAAATTTAAGTAGATCGAGGACAAGTGATTAATGCTCATGTATATGGTTCGCACACTTGGCATATAAAGACCCGATATATGTTGTCACATCATCAAATAAGAATAAGATATATTTTTGGTTACAATAAGAACAAGATATATTGATCACATGCATTGGTACCATTTCTCGTGAAATTGATTTCCACATAAAAACTTTTATTGTGGCAATCATAACGAAGTTTGCAAACATCATCGATGTCATCGATCACATTACACACGCTTCATAGCCCTTTAGCGATATATTTTTAATTTGAAAATACCTAATTGTTATTATTGCCTCGCCTTGTTGGGTTTTTATAGGTTGACATGGTGCAAAAGTTGAAACAAGTCGTTTTAATTAATCAGATGACGTAAGCGAAACAGACTACCCTCAAATTATTGGTCTCCGCTACCCTCAAATTATTGGTCTCCGTATAGAAAGCAAACAACTTTGCACTAGACAACGCTAGTGACCTGATTTCATCAAAATAAAAAAGGCTAGTGACCTGATATTAAAGATGAATTACCGATGTATGAACTGTCATGTCATTAGGTTCATTAACCAGATACCGTTGGTGTCGATAACAGTTGAATTGAAGCTTTCAATTGTCACGATACAGGAAAACGATGCATTCGGCGATTCAATTGAGAAATAAAATTCTTCTAATAATACAAGCAAAATTAATCGCTATACATTAAGTTTTTATAATCACAATGGAGACAAAAATTGATGTATTTAGAAGAATGCAATTCTTTCTTGAATTTAGAACATACATATACAATGCATGTAAACTGTGAAGTTATTGTAGCATGATGAAGATTGTGAAGGGCGAGACATGGAGTGATTGGATTGGCGTTGTCTAATATATTTTAGTAGAACATTTAACTTGAGAATGAAATAAAAGTACAATGTAAGAGCATCTTTATAATCACAATGGAGACAAAAATTGATGTATTTAGAAGAATGCAATTCTTTCTGAAATTTAGAACATACATATACAATGCATGTGAATTGTGAAGTTATTGTAGCATGATGAAGATTGTGAAAGGGGAGAAAGGGAGTGATTGGATTGGCGTTGTCTAATATATTTTAGTAGAACATTTAACTTGAGAATGGAATATTATATGGAATTTTATAAAAGTACGATGCAAGAACATCTTTAGCAGACTATCTATTTTGACTCTTTAACTATTTTAGAGAGCACGTTTAGCTTTTTATCTATTTTAGCAACTGCATTAGACTCCTAAATAACTTTCCATTATAACTTTTAGTTATCTCGCTCCTAAATATAGAGACCGAGATAAGACTCTCTATAATTTAAAACATTCATTTTAAGTTATTTTATGTAATTTTTAAATACATTTAAACTATTTAATCTTCATTTAAAAAATAATATAAATTCAAAACTAGCTAAAATAAAAAACACTAATGCAGAAGTCAGTGGCATAGCTAGAAACATGAACTAGGAGGGTCAGGATTCATATTTTAACGATTAAACAAAAATAAAATTTTTATCAAATAACATAAAATTTATACACTAATTGAGACAAATTTTTTTTTTAATATTTCAGTTTATATATCATTCTTTTGATATAAGAAAAATCACAGATCATTACAATACTTAAATATAACAAATTTCTCTAAACCAATTATAAATGTTCACGACGATTGCTCTTATTTTGATATATATATATATATATATATATATATATATGTAATCATTATCAATATAAAAAACAATCTAATATATTTTTCTCAATATATGTAATCAGGCATTCATCCACACATCTCACATTTGGTTTCGCAAATCATTTTCTATAATCTTTATGGAAGAATAAATTAAATTCATTAATCTCTAAAATTTATGAACTATGCAGAAAGTTAAAGAAATTCTTTAATTTTAATTGAATTGAAGTAATTAACAATTTAAAATAAAGCTTACTCTCTAGTTATATCAAAATCTTTGCCGAAAATTAGAAAAGACATGATGAACTCTTTGATCATATAAAGAGATGCAAGCGTGGAAAAATGATTAGGAGATAAACAAAAAAAAAGTAAAAAATCTAAACATATACGGGATGATAATTGATTGGTTGATCAATGAATAAAATATAGTAAGAAATTTAAAAAATGGTGAGGTTGTGCAGTTGTCCAAGCTGTGGGCCAAAACTGTTCGACATTGTTTTGTCTTCTCTGTCAGAAGGGTCAAACAACATAATTAAAGTCTATAACATTCCAACCAATTAGGGATTATTTCAAAATATTGAGAAGGGTCAAATGACCTTCTCGCCCTAGTGTGTTTATGCCATTGGCACAAGTATTTCTAAAGTGGCTAGCTAAAATGACTTTTTAGTTATTTGGCTAAAATTTGACTCAAAAATGGCTAGCATTACTAAAGATGCTCTAACAATGCCAATGAGTGTCTAAGTTATATAATATACAAATCAGCCAACAAAAAAAAAGTGTTATATAATATATAAATTGAATCCAAATTGTTTTATAAATACTCTTCTCTTAATTATATAGCATGGGTAGATGAGTATCATGAGCAGCACTGTTCAGTTTTGATCGTGATGAGAGCAAGTGAGGAATTCGATCACTCTTCTAAAGTTCTCGCATTAATAATATTAAACTCTAGTAACAATAATTTGATTAGAATTGTTCACGATTGAGAAAAAATATTTTATGGTCTCTGATCATAGTACACGTAGTGATATAGGTTAATGTTATCGGTTCATATGACATGTACTTGTTGCTGATTGATTTTCTTAATTTAATTTTACTTGATTTTCTTAATTTAATTTTACTTTTCACCTCTTGCAATGGTTCCCACCAAACTTGAGTGATATTATTGGCTCAGACCACCACATGACAGTGCTAAGTGGTAATTCAAACCCATAGAATAACATACTCTTGAACTCTACATGATCTTATTAGTTCGGACTACACATTCGATCAATTGACTACATATAATTTATGATCACATATTCTTGGATTTGATATCAAATACTATAAGATTAATGCTATGTTTTGGTGTTTTAATCTCAATCTTTAATATTCAATTGAATTATACGTGACCCTTAATAGTCAATCTCAACTCTTACTAGAAATAATTGAATCACATGTGTGCTCATAAAAGAGTTCAGTAGGTACTAGTAAAAGTAACTTACTAATCAGAAGAACTAAATTCCAAAAAGTCACTTATTTATGTAATTAAGCTAGAGGACATATAAATTTGAAGATTAAAATACGAGCTCACTATTAAGTGATATTTTTTGTGACAATGTTAATTTCTAGAATAAAATCTCTCGGATTCAAAAACCCATCTCAATTACAGAGGAATAAGAATCGTACGTACCGATTTTTGATTTTGTTTAGCCTCACTTTTATTGTTTACATATTAGTAACTTGTGTGACATTATAACCTATTTACCATAAATTTAAAGATTAGATACTATTTTCTTGGCCCAGCCAGTCATCAGAGTCCAGCAAAAATGCCAAGGAATCTAAATCCAATGAAGCACCATATTTCTCAAGATCACAGTTATCATTTCCTGTCCAATCATTGAGCATTCCATCATCTAATGGAATATCGTAGCCTCCCATAGCATCTTCATCCTCACCAGCAGCTGCTTGAAATCCATTGCAGCCAAAGTTCATTGCATCTGTCCCCTGAATGTGTACTTCTGTATTTGCTGCGTCTTCAGGAAGTGAACTTACCGACTGGGTTTGAGGAACTCGAAGATCTAATGGGCTTGTGGTTGTTGAGTAATCATCGATTAGAAGTGGGAGTGATGGGACTAGCATTCTGGTTAACCTAGTGGCCTTGGTTCTTATTACTTGAGGTTGAGTGGCTGTGGCTGATGGCGTTCTGGGCCTGAATTTGGTCGGAGCGGGAGATGTTTCCTTGGATGATCCCGAATGCGATTCGGGTTTAGCTTTCTTCACCAGAGTGGTGTTCCAGTAATTTTTGATTTCATTGTCTGTTCGCCCCGGTAGCCTTCCAGCTATTAGAGACCATCTATAACATAACCAAAGTAGAAACTTTAATTGATAGGAGGAAGGAGAGGGGGGGCCAACAACAATAACAATTTTGAGTTGTGAGAGGGCTGTAGTTTTTACCTGTTGCCAAGAAGATTATGGAGTCTGATAATGAGTTCTTCTTCATCCCCGGATATATTACCTCTCTTTATGTCTGGCCTCAGATAGTTTAACCATCTCAGTCTACAGCTCTTACCACATCTCTTCAAACCTGCATTAAAAATAGAGTGAAGACAGAGTAAGAGGAGCAAAAGCAGAAGTGAAAAGAGAGCGGATCGAAACAGAGAGAAGAACAGACTGGGTACAAACCAGCTCTCTTTGGGAGGTTTCTCCATTTGCCTTCTCCATGGGCTTTGATGTAAGACGTTAGTACTTTATCTTCCAAGGCAGTCCAAGCTCCTCTGTTAAGTCCTTCCTTGGAGCAGCATGGACTCCTCCCCATTTCCCTCTCTCTATCCGTATCTCTATCTCTCTTGTGAAAGAAAAAGGGAAGGACTCCTGCCCTTTATTTATAGACCACGCCAAGCAAGGAAGAATGGTACCGAAGTAGGAAAGCAAATATTACTGAAAACTTTGGTGTTTGTTTTGGCATTTGAGGTGGCAGATGGTGTTAACAAGGAACTATTGTTTTGTGCCAATGTGGTTGGAAGGATTTGGTATTCCAAGCTTTATAAGGATTTGAATTTTCTTCACTTGGGCCAATGATTTCAGAATCTCAGCTCTTGAATGAGGTAACGTGTTGTATTGTGTTTGTGTCTTTGCGGTAGGCGGCAGCACAATAGTACACGCAATTTGTGCCCATATTGTAGGAACTCCGCACCTAGTAGCTAGCTCAAAAGTTTTTTTTACCTCTCAAAATATTTTCAGTGAAACAGAATCATATACCTAATACTGTTATCTTTGGTTGATTTTATACTTGTGTATAAAACAACAATGGCAAAATGTAACGATTTCAGTTCTATGTGGACAAAAATGCTCTCGTCAGTGATGCAGAGTATAAGAGTGTGCTTTATTTAGGTCAAATTTACAAAGCAAGATTGCCCTATTCGACTCCCTTAGAGCAAGTCCACCGGTTCCTCTTTGACTGGGCAAGAAAAAAAATCTCTTCCACCAACAGAAGCTTGACCGGGCAAAGGATGAACTTTCTTGACTTCGGTCAAGAAAAAAGGCAAGAGGATGACATTTTCCATGCCCAGCCAAGGCCTGTGCCAGCTCGGCCCACACCCAAACGTGGGTGACGTCTGTGGAGAGAGAAGAGGTGAGGTGACCTCGGGGGCAGCAGCAAGCAGAAACAGCAAGTAGACATGCCTGGGGTTGCTTCGATCTCGGCCTGGGGGCAGCGTCTGGGCGGGCTGACGCCACGGAGCAGCCGGACGAGGTGAGGCTACCGCGGGGGGGGGCCAAGGGCTAGAGGATGGAGAAAAATCAGGGTCGGGTCGGACGAAACCCGCCAGGTCTGGGGGCGCGCGAGAGAGAGAGAACTGGAGGGGGGGATGAAAAAAGAAAAATTTTCGTCCTTTGAAACAAATTAGAATTTTTTTTTTTTTGCTATTTATAGAAAATTTTCAGATTTTCAAAAATTCATACGAACTCCGAATATTGCGTTCCATGTATGCACGAGATCGTATCGACGAGCTCTACAACTTTCATGAAGGAAATTTTGCCAAATTCCTACCGTATAAAAAGTCAATTTTCACGACTCCCTAAATAACCTAAAAATGGATTAACAGTCTTGACTGGTCAAGAAAAAAATGGTGTAAATCCATGTCCAGTGGCAGTGAACAGTATCTTGACTGGTCGAATTCTTGACTTCTCGACCTTGACATTTCTTGACTACGGTTGAACTTGCTCTTAGATAGGTTCGGCCTTAGGTAGAGAATCAAACTCGCTAGAATACAAGCGCCAAGTTATGAGGCTTGTTCGGAAAACAGAGGAGCCCACGGCATTAACCAACTAAAACACTTATCCACGTAAAAAAAAAAAAGTAACGGAACAATCCCATGCAATCTCAATGCTCACTTAAATGTTATGAATTTGGATATTGACCACGAAAACAACATTTTCAATTTTATTTGAACATCAAAGATTGTTTCGCAAACATTATACTGTTGTCCAATTAAGGTTAAGTTTTTTCGTTTGTTTGCAAGGTAAGGATAAGCCTGCTAGTGGTAGTACGTAATAGGTGGTAGAAATTTGTTCTTACACTTGAAGTATAGAAAGATTAATTTTTTTTTCACTTTTTTTTTCCTTTTAGTTTAGGGTTTCACCGTTTGTATTCATGTACAACATGTAATTAAATAATGTTGATTTTTGCATAAGCACAAAATTAATGCTAAAATGTGAACTGCGGATCTGCTCTCTTAAGTCTTAACACACCAAGTCGTGCCTGTTTATAAAATGCCATATGAGGTCTAAGACGTAACCCGAACTCCATCTCCCTCACAATTAGCACTAATATAGGTTTTCAATAAGATGCCGAGTCTATAAGACTAGCTACTTACTGCGTACAAGCGTGATTCATTTTCTCCAAGACCATAGGGTCCATGTGTCATTTAAAAAAGGATGAGATTTGTTTTGAAACCCAAGGGGATTTGGTTTCAATATTGGGGGAGAAGTTTGCTCCACAGAAACAATTAAATGTCTCGAGTTTTGAATATTCATGCTGATTGATTAACCAAAGGTCAGAACACCTTTGATGACTTTTTTTTTTTTTAATTTTGCCCCACACACGAAATCGTACTTAAGATAAGTAGTGTCGTGCTAAACAATGGGAAGGTCTAGTTATAAGTGTATATCATCACGGGCTGCTTCTTAGAATTGTAGGCGGCTCTGAACAGTCTCTCCTTTAGAATCCCAGATGTTTTAACGGCATTTGTAATTCTATGATGACCAAGTGAATCAGCTATGACAAAGGGATGATGGCATGAACACCTTTGATGACTTGCCTACAAGAAAGTTACACAATTATAGATCTTTTGCACTATGAAATTAAGATCTACAAAAAAGCCGCATAAATGCTCAAAAATATTTCTTTAGCTTTAATTTTTTTTTTTTTTTAAACCTCACCTCTTCCATCTTTGACAGGATTAAAATAAATCATTGTCTTACCTGTTGAGAATATATACATCTTACTTTACCATCACTTACCATTACCATCACACCAAATACACTCACCCTCCGCCTATATCTAGTTTCGAACTTTCGATCTTTAGAATAAGTGAATAACTGATATTTGCAATGCTTTCTCTTCGTACAGAAAATAGCCCTAAAAAGACCAGAAATATTCGAATTGCCAACATGACTAGGGGTGACTCACCAATCAAGAGATGCCACGTCCTAACAAAACTACCTGTTCTCTTCTTCTGTCAGGAATCCAAAGGGTTGCTGTTCAAAATATGACAAACAATACAAAAAATGGCAGCTCCTTTAATTTATGTTACTGCAGGTTACCACCTTACCACGTCCAGGTTCAGATTATTAGAGAAGCCATCGGAAAAGAGAAAGTAATCCAAGCATATATGACGGGTTTTTCCTTAATTTGTCGATCTTAATGGTCATGCATGACTGGTACAACTTTTGTTTTGTTCTTTTTCTTTTTTTCTTTTTGGCATTAACTTTTGTTTTGTTTTTACTTCTAGATCATACAATGAATAATTTATTAGATAAATCTCACAAAAGTCCCACTCAAAACTTTTCATCCAATTAGTTATAAATCAGATACTCTAAATATTGTATACTCTAAATATCCACTCAAAACTTTTTTTTTTTTTTTTGACAAAGTGAACCAAACTTTCATTAAAGAAAAAGGAATATTACAACAGAAGCCCAAGAAAGGGCTGAAAAACACAAAAGAAACAACAAGAAATTAACAAGGCCCACTCCAAGAACAAGCTCCAGTCCAGAAGCCTCCATGTCGGTAGACACCGCCACAAGAGGAACACAACCCCGCAGAAGCAGGTAGCAGAGCCAGCCAATCCTTCCAAAGGAACACGCCGATAAGACCAGGATCCAACACCGAGAGGCACCTAACTCGTCCCTCCGACTATCACTGGGTAGTCCGAAGTAAACAAGCACCGAAAAGAACACAAAGAACCACGGAGAGGTAGTATAAGCAGGAACCACAAGGGTAAACTGCTCGGGGGAAAACTGCGGAACAAAGCCGCTAAGGGTAACGCTCCGAAGAGCGAAAGTAGTGATAGTGATTGAAGACGAAGATACATCGGTGGAATCGGTGGTACTTAGAAACATGTAAAGGGATGGATGGTGGACAAGAGACAGAGAAGAGATGAAGAAGATGGAGAATAAGTGGAGGAACAACAAGAGAGAAAGGAACTGGGAAGAGTGAAGGAAGGGTGGAGAGTGATGGAAAGAAAGATAGGGAGGGTAGCAGACAAGGAGGAAAGAAGACAGAGGGACCATAACAAAGACAACAAGAGGAAACAAAACAACACACAGAAGAAAAACTAGCCGAAAGAGGCAAGAAGCCTCAGATCTGGGATAGATCCCAGGGAAAATTGCCCATGGCGGGCAGAAGGAAAGGCCACCGACTCTCAACGCTGTAGAGAGGAAACCCAGAGCGAGGGGTTACGTGCTATACTTGATAGCCTTGAATTGAGAGAAAAATTGCTACCCTTTCCCTCAAAACTTTAGATATCATGAATTGTAACCAAATTGTCTCATGTAATAATCAATCTATTGTTCTAAAAAGGTAGCGAGTTATAAAACATCACACTCTCGGATATATATAAAAAAAAGATAGTACTATATATACACTCTTGCGTTTGTGAGATTATAGATATCTAAAATGGGGTTTTAAAGGCCATTACAATAAATTGACTGATTGATGTCGTTGATCCATGATGCTAATTAGTTACTGCCAAACACATTTATTCCTGTTAATTAGTAGCCACAGCCCATCGGCCTAAAACGAGTATATTTCTATATCTTTCTCATGTAAGTTCACTCCATCTCAAAACCATTTCAAACTGTATATTGATACATTTTGATTGCATAGGACTTCTTTTTATTTTATTTCTTGTTGAAATACTATGGATCCAAATTAACAATGAGACAACTCTGAGTATCCGGCAAGTAAATGTTGGCTAGGATATTGATTTTAAACACCTGACTATATATATATATATATATATATATATATATATATATATCTTAGATGAGAAAAAACGTGTTATTACTAATACTGAGCAAAGTTAATTGGATTACATGCATGAATATTATTTCTCTAGATCTGTCACTTTATTTTGTCTAAATTATTAACAAGATAAAAAAAAATTAATGAATTTTCGATGGGTTTTCGAAAACAAAAAAATGTCATTATCAATGAGTGAAGTGGACTACTACTGTACCGTGAACTGTAATCTACGTATGAAAGGGTGGTGCTAGCGATGGCTTTCTTCAGTTCTTGGGTTCTCTCTAACTTTCAAAGCCTTCATACTGTGTTTGAGACTTGTAGCTAGCTGAGTGATCGAGTAAGGTGCATATATACCATCAGCATATGCTTCTTCTTTTCTCAGCGACCACCTTATAATTACAAATTTGCACTACTATTTTAGATTAATTAATTACATAGATATCAGATTAATTTAGGGAAAAAATTACAAACAGTACCCAACTTATGGGCCACTCCGAATTTCTATACCCAAGCTTCTGAAACTATCACAATGGAATTTCTATATCATGTCACGTGGCATTTTCTTAGGGGTAAAACCGACCCTCTGTCTTTACCTCCAGGGAAAAAAATACAAATAGTACCCAACCTATGACCGACTCTGAATTTCTATACCCAAATTTTCAAAAATTATCACAATGGTATCCAGGTTATCTAGCCCGACCTAACATATGTACCCGCGTCCCACCCAGCGCCCTGCGCCTACGTAGCCCACCCATGCCCAAGATGATGGGAGGAAGAAGAAAATGAAGAGAGTTTGAGGAAGAAGAAGAAATCTAGTGAAAGGACGAGAATACCCCTCAAAGTTTGACAGTTGACTAACTCCGTAACGGCCAACAGTGTTCTAGGTACTAAAGTTGGGTCGGGGTCCGAACTTTAGGTACCAAAGTGATAGTTTTGGAAACTTAGGTACAGAAATTCGGAGTCAACCATAGTTTGGGTACTGTTTGTATTTTTTTCCCATTAATTTAGCTCAAAGTGCTCTTTTTCTTTTGGGCAGTGAAATGATATTTTTAAGGGTTATTATGATGGGTAGGTCTAAATTTTCTTGAATCGCACAAAATAGTACCCTAACTTTCAAAGTGATCAATTAGATACGTGAACTTAGTCAACTTACAAAAACGTTTCACTTGGGTACTTCCCTCAAATCTCCATCCACTCTCCATTAAAATTGAGGGCAAAACAGACATTTCACATACTTTTCTTTTTCTTTTTCTTTAAAATCCTTCAAGCAAACAAAAAAAGAAACAAAACAATATGTGAGGCCAATTTTACTCTTTGTGTGTGTGTAGATATACGAGGCATTTTCTAGAAATGATCTTTTTGCTTTTAAAATTTGAGAACTTTTACCATTTTCTATTAGTGTATGACCTAATCGGCTAATTCAAATATTTTAACTGTCAATCTTTTAGATTCCTATGCAAAACTTGTGTCTACAAAAAATCAATTTGTGATAATTCAACAAATTTGCACTCTCAACAAATTCCTATGCATATCCGATCCTTTCCTTTTGCACTCTTCGCAGAAATCAAATTTGTGAGAACTCAACAAAGACCATACACAAGCTTGTCATAGTTGTGCCTAACATCTAAATCTCCTGCACATACGATTTGATTTTGGCTTCGTCAATCAATTTTCAACGATTTATTGGTTCATTGGTTTGGTGGCTTAAATATCGATCACGGGGCAGCTGGCTTTAGCTAATAGCTATGTTGTACATTTCCTTTATTCCACAGTTGAATCCGTCCGATTCTTAACGACAGAACTAACTAAAGGAATAAAATGGAGCCGCCGGTAATAGCTAGGTCCCCGCCCCCAATATAGCTAAATTGTAAGGCAGCCAGCAGCTTAAATAATTAACCTAGTGGTGTATATGATGGGTTGTATGATATGATATATTAATTAGAGCTGGTAATTCTTAATATTCTAAAGCTGGGTTGGCACTGTACACTGTTCATATTGGTCTCGAAATGAAGTGACACTTTTGCCCTTGCTACTTGCCTTAATTACAATTTTGCCATTGATTTACAGATAAGGCCGATGGAGGCTTCGAGAGAGGGAGAGAGAAGAGGTCAACTCTGAGACAGAAACTGTGAGAGCGACAGTGATCGAGAGAGAGAGTGAGACGGCAACTCTGAGAGATAATAGAGGTCTGAGTTTGTTTGGGAAGAGATCCGGTTTCAGTATAGAGAGATTGAGAGACAGAAGCACTGAGAGCGAAGTAGAGGTCGATAGCAAAATTTGGATCGGTTTGTTTTGTTTTGTATCTAGAGAGATTGGCGCAGAGGCTTCGCTGCAGAGATAGAGAGATATTCGTATAGAATCTTCGCATAATTGGTGGTTTAAGGTAATGATTGAGTTTTGTTAGTTTGAATTTTGAACAATAGAAGGATGAATTGATTTGGGTTTGTGTTGTGTTGGACGACATCCAATTCATCTTCTTTATGGGTTTGGTTTTGATTTTGTTTTCCGTTTCCGTTGGTTTTGAACTGATTGGGGTTTTAATTTTTTAGGAGTTTTGTTTGTGTCGAGGTTTTAACACTTCTTCCTTACTGTATAATAGTCTCATAATCTGGAGGTAGCATAGGTCCAAATTGATACTTTGACATTTTTCATATACTGCATAGCATATTGTGTACGCATATAATATTTGTATATTTGCTTTCTCTGTTTGCCTCTTAAAATATCAAAGATAATTTAATTTGAATATAAACATTGATAAATGCTATGTACTTCAGTAGTTGGGTTGTGTATGTGCTGTTTTATTTGTTAATGAGGAGTGATGCCATTTTATTGTGGGAACTTGACAATACATTGAATCCAAATACTTTCTTTGTTTGCCTCTTAGAATATCAAACAAATATGGTAAATCTTTGGCTGTAATTTTTATTTGGAGGATAACCCTTGGATTGGTAGTGCACTGATCATATGAAAAGCCAAGTACTGCCAAGACTAACAGAGGAGCTATATCTTTTACGTGAAAATCACTAACATACAAATTCTCAAACAAATTCAACATGCTTTGGTCTTTCATTTTTGTTTCCTATACAAGAATGATCTTTTGTTCTGTATAAAGTTTAATGCCCTTTCTCCACTGCAGATTGCTCAGAAGTCATGAGTCTTTTACCAATCAAGGCAGCCAAAATACTAGCTGAAAGTTACAGTGGAGGAATAAAACATGACTTAAAGTGTGGCAATAGCCCTTACCCCGATGACAGAATTTCCATGATCTAAAGCTTTAGAACATCAGATTATTATCTGAACCAAGCCACCAAAAGTTGCCAAAGGTAATGGATTCTTCTAAAAAACCGGAAAGGGGTATGCTCAGCAATACAATTAATGTTCTCCCCAATTTTGTCTATCAGCGTGTGCTTCTTTACATTACTTCTTTTAATGTGTACAGAGTAACAGTGGTAGACAAACAGAGAACAAAACTGCAGCTGACATCAAATCTGTACAGTACGAACTTTGAAGCACCCAAGTATGTGGAACATAAAAAAATTGATGAAAAAGTAAGACGTCTTATTTTGAGTAAGCCTTTTGTTATATGTGTTCTCTAGCAGTTGTCATGATGTAATGATTCTGATACTTGGCGTTGTTTTATAATCTCTAGGTTCACACAGAGTATCATTCTAAGCACTTACCCCAAAGAAACTTGAAGTTGCCTCCTCAAATTACCAACCACATGATGAATGGATGCATGGAGCTCAAATAGTTGTGTCTAATATGAGGTTAGTTTTGGAGTTTCATGAAACTTATTGGAACCTAATAATATGTCAATGACCTTGATCGATAAGAAATATAACCCGATCCCTGCGTATAAAATTTTATAACAGGAATGTGACAAATCACGATGGTTGATGCCTGGGATGTTTAGAGCCAATGCGAATGCGGTTACTTGAAAAGGCATGCCTTTTTTACGCACAAGAGCTCAAATGATGAGGTTTTTGATGCTAAAAAGACCTTGATAGTGACAAAGACATTGAAGGTGAGGACAATTTATTTAATTTAAGTTGAATTTTTAGCATAGAGATATCAAGCATTTGATGAAGCAGCTTTGCTGCAGCATTGCTTCGCTTCAGCATATTTTGTGGCCTTACTTCATGACAGTCTTGGAATCTCTTTGGATCATGAAAGGTATACGCATTTTATTGCAGAATTGTATACCCCTCGATTACTCAATTACAGACAAGACTGCCATGTTGGTTTTAGTTCAGTAGTACTTCTTTAGACGAGTTCTCCAATTGCCATAATGATCTTTAAACCGACTCCAATATTTTTTGAATGTTTCCTCTTGCTTAGTGCTATATATTAGACATGCTGTTCCTTTTGCAGGTAACTAGCATTTCACAACTACAATGGGAGCAACCATTTTTTTTACACTTACTCCAGTAACAAATTTTGCTACGCTGGTTTAGAAGTAAACCTTTTGTAAAGCTACAACTAAAGCAGCTGAACCTGTTCTAAAATAGCATTGCTGAAACAATTCCAATAGCGAACCCATTTTTTTTTTCAATCAACTGTCAGGTTAACCTTTTGTATATAAAAAAACTTTCACTCTTTCAATAAAAAAAAAAAAAAAAAAAAACAAACCCTAGCTCTCTCTCTCTCTCTCCCATAGCTGTCCAGGTCTTCTCCTCTTCTTCTAGTGTCGCTCGTCCGGCGGCGGCCCAGCGTCGGTGTCAACCTTGGTTGCGCTGATGCTATAGAGCTGCTGCCGGACGGGTGGTGTTTTGGGCTTGCCTTCGGACCTGGAATGGGTTTGCTTGGAGGCGGATCAATGGTGGTGGTCAATCTGTGTCTGGTCTCCCTGCAACGCTTGAGGCGGTATGGTCATGATCGTTTTCATGGGTCGGCGCTAGGTGGCGTGGGATGGTTCTCACCAGACGGCAGCGGCTGTGTGTTGGCGTAGGGTGGTTACCAGATGGCGGCGGCTGTGTTTGGTATTACGGAGGCGGCGGATCGGGGTGCTGTTTCTGGGAGGATTGTTGTGGCAAGCCCTCTGAAGATGGTGTCGAGGTTCGTCTGGCTCTGATGGTATCCGGTCTGTGAGACGGCGGCGGCGGTCGTTGGGTCTGATGATGCTGCACAGCGAAGCAGGGCTGGGCTAGGCTGGGCCAGACTTTGGTTTGCGTCTGGGTTGGGCCTCTCTTGGGCTCTTGGGCGGCTGCTCTTAATTAATGTTGCTTGTTTTTTATTTGTCAATAAACCCCTTGTTCTATAAGGGATTGTTTTAGTGGGCTTCAGCCCGATCTAGGCTTTTTTAGTTCTTGAGTCGTCAGTTTAGGTGACAAACCTCGATCATTTTTAGCTCGATCGGGTTTGTCTTGTCTATGCTCGTTGAAGCTCCTCTAGGAGCCTTTGTAGAAGTACTTGGTTTCAACGTACCACAATTGCGTGCTCGGCGTTTGGGGTCAGGTAGATTAGATTGCCTACGAGGCGAGGTGTTTTTTGCTAGCATAGACTACTCTACGCTATCAATGTGTATACAGAGTAGTCTTTAGTACTATTCTAACCCATGATTCAGGGTCATATTATTGCTATGAACTCTTTATATAAAAAAAAAATAGAATGCAATAATTTTTCTTCTGTATTTTATTGTTGTTATTTATTTTTATCGTTATCATTTATTTACAAACACAATTCCGCAGCAAAGCGCGGGTATTGTTTCTAGTTTATAAAGAAAGGTAAGGTTTTTGGTTTATTAGAGGCCACTTTCTTTCTTGACCGAACAGTTGATCGAATTAGCTAGCTAGGGCTTGATGGGTTTCCAAAACAACTTGCCAGACATGCAATAGAAAAGGATGCGGTCGGGTTCTCAGAACATGAAACATATACATGGAGCTAGATCGAGCCCAATGCTGATGGAATGGCCTTATATATATATATATATATATGTTATTAGTAGGGAAACTTTTTGAATTTGATTTTTATAATACAGATATAGCACATATATAATTGAGAAGCTAGCTTGCCACATGCATGCGCAGCGCTAGCTCTTTCTTTTTTCTTTTGCTGATCGAGTATAAAGCACCAGCCTTTCTTTCCGAGTGCAGTTAATTAATAGCTATGGATCCAAATCTTATCCATTTGGGCCCTCTCCATATGATTATCATCGCTTAATTAAATGTCTTTATCCACGTTCGGTACAATAACTAATCTGTTACCATATCTTGATATAGTGTATGGGCTTCTGCAATCTGATAGAATATATGGCAGTAAGGCACAAGCCATATGAATTCATGAAATGAAAGAATTGGGTCCAGATAGATTAATTACTGGTATGCATGTAAGAAAATTAAAGCTCGATCTTGAATGGCATGGGGGGGAGGTTGGTT
The DNA here is from genome assembly GCF_002994745.2 of Rosa chinensis. Classification (NCBI taxonomy): domain Eukaryota; kingdom Viridiplantae; phylum Streptophyta; class Magnoliopsida; order Rosales; family Rosaceae; genus Rosa; species Rosa chinensis. Next base: position 68,552,270 of record NC_037093.1, read on the forward strand.
TGACCAACCGAGTAAGTAGATGAACTGTGCAAATGTTATGAGGATGAGATCGAGGAAGTTATTTCGAGTCGAGGAGATTACAGAATGCAGGTGGGTTAAGATATATATGCAGAGTGCATACGTAAAGCCGAATATTAAATACATGAATGAATTGGGAAACTGAGCAAGATAATGTTGCAATTGCTTCCTTATAAAAGATTCTTCATATATTCATGGTCCACTTATTATTCGTTAGTGAAGCTGTCAAAAAGAATCATTATCAATATAGTACCCAATTTTCAAGTCCTTGGTTCATTATTAATCTTTAAAAACTTGTAAGTAATTAAACAAATAAAAAGATGTGAGGGCGATTTTGTGTTTTGTATCTTTTGCAGCAGGGCCCTCTTGATTAAGCGAGACTAGGCCCGAAATTGATCAAAGGTTGGACCTGAGAACAACTTCGTTGTGACCAGCTGGATGATAACAGCAACGATTGGAATGATAACGACAGCGATCGGAGTTGATTTCACTAGAACAGAAGTTATAGGTAGATATGGTGTGGGAGCTAGATGCTTGGGAGTTTAGCAGAGAGAGAGAGAGTTCCAGCAATGGCATGATTTATGGGTTTTGGGTTAAGGTTGATTGGGATAAATTGATGGCTAGGGATTTAGAGATAGAGCTTGATCTCTTGCTTGATTTTTCTGGGTTGTTGTTGCTTCCAACGGTGATGAACCCGCTTTTTATAGTGGAGATCGAAGGGGAAGATTCATGCTAAGAACTGGGGGTTTTGAAGTGGTATTCTTAGTTTTGGTGGGATAATCCTAAAGCCTTCAGCTTTTGTTTTCCCCATGAAACCAAAAGGGTGAAAGCTGGGTCTGGCTATGAAAGTGAAGGCCAGTGGTGAAGATCCCAGATTTTGTGCTGCTGTGATCTTTGAGGATTCTAATCCCCTATTTTCTGTTATTGTAAATTGTAATCACAAAGTTTGAAGGCTATTGGAAATTGAAAAGGGATTGCTGGGCATATGAATCAGAGAGTCTCTCCTTGGATTCTGGGTTCTTGCCAAAAATGGTGAAGCACCAATCTCAGCAGCAACTTTGACAGCACGCGTTTCTGGTTTGGGGAAGAAGATGGTTCAACAGTCTTTGGGCTAAAGGCTGGTGCAATGGACTTTGGGTAGGGAAATGGCTCTAGTGGGCTTTAAGTTTTTACTGGGCCTGCATTCATCTCTCTACTAGCCTTTGTTAAGATTTTAGCCCCTTAAGCATGAATTTTGGCCCCCAAGCCCAAAATTGTCGATGGGCCTTAACTTAACAATAGGCCTCACAAAATCCGTTACCTTCCACACCACACCCTTCCGTATAAGCCCCAAACATAGCTTGGGTCTACGCGTATCGCATGGTAAATAAGCTTGTTGGCTCATTTGAAAATGCATGTTAATCGTTTGAGAATTTGGGCTTCTCGTATCGCTTGCTAAATAGAGAGCTTCCTTTTGACGTGAAATGGGCTTGCTTGAAGGCCCAATCAGGTTACGAGGTTGATGACTTCCCCTCTTCGCTTATCACTCATAGAATTTGAACTCGTGGAAATTTGAGTGTCAACAAAAGAAAACCAAAAAGATCAAAAAATAATAATAAAAGAAAAAAAGACTACATAACGCTTTTAAGAGAAGTTTTGCTCAATTGCTCAATTAGTCAACTACTTTATTTACCTGACATTGAACTTTTATTGTTTTGTTGCTCACAATTACCATAGTTATTCATACAAAATTATTTGTACAAGATCATAATGCTCTTACATGTCTCATTTGTAACTAATCCAAGACAACGTACTGGGCAATAATAGTACATGCATGCCCAAAATCGATCAATTTGATTTTGACATTGTACTCGATCGAAATAAGTCATGTGCCTTATTAATTGAAAGGTTCAACTGTGGCTAACTTGACAAGTGATCGTGAAGAGGTGAAAAAGAGGTAAAAGAATCAACGAACTTTCAAGTTTGGGAAAGACCCTACCGGGAAAGTTAGCTTCAAAGGGCCCAGAGTTTGTATTATTGGAATGGTTGTTGAATATATTGAATATGATAGAAAAGACCAAGCTAAGCTCAGCTATTATCATTAAGCTTTACTAATCAAGACAAACGATAGTCCAAATGATCGATGTCTTATGCATGGTCACATGACCCCCTTAAACAACACTAATATTATTCCCTAATCTCATTTTTACAGCATAATTTATCACTAGTTTTCCCACTCTACATGCAGGCGCGTAACAGGGTTTGGTAGTGCTCAGAACTCATGTGTATAGCACGCGAGCCTCTACAGGAGTAAGGTCCTTATGATAGGTGGATCACTCTACCTGATTACAGCACATGCATATCTGAATCACGTTGAATATTCTTTACTATTCACTCGATGTAAATCTGATCAGCATCATGTAGACCCGTAGAGGGGATAATGATAATGATGATGGTGATGGTGATGGTGATGAGTTTATGACCGAAAATGTTTCAGTCTATGAAGTATCAAAATATTGAAGCTCGACTATGAAATTTCTATAATTTAAAACATGCATTATTATAGAACTCATTTAATTTACTACCCTGCTTTGCTTGGGTATTTAATACATCTAATTATATGTTGTCTCGAGAAAACTAGATTTGGGGTAACATTGACCCGCCTATGACTTATTTATACTATATATAAGAACCATCACTGACGCAGACAACCCCAACACCACTCAAGTAATTAGCTAACACTGTACTAGTGTTTCTAGCTAGAATCTCAGAGAGTTAAAAGAGTGTCATAATCATAGTGTGATCACAGAAAGAAAGAGATAGAAGCGTAAGTGGTTCAGTTAAGAATGAGGAGAATACCTTGCTGTTCTAAGGAGGGAGTGAACAAGGGACCTTGGACAGCTGAAGAAGACAAGATGCTTGCGGATCATATCAAAGCTCATGGCGAACAAAAATGGAGCAGCATTCCTAAACAAACAGGTGAGATCGAGAGTACTACTCATAATCAGATAAATCAGAACTATCTAATTACCCCTATGCCAGTTGAAATCTTATAGGACTTAACTATAATTAGTTGTGTATTGCAGGGCTCAAGAGATGTGGGAAGAGTTGCAGGCTTCGGTGGTTGAATTATCTAAGACCGAATATAAAACGAGGCAACATTACGCAAGAGGAAGAGGACCTCATCATTAGGCTCCATAAACTCTTAGGAAACAGGTATTCTTATTATTTATATCGAATATAATACTTCTTAATAATATAACTAGCAGTGGAATGTGTAGTTTGTTGCCTAGTGTAGGTTTTGAACTTTTGATTGATATGTACAGATGGTCTCTAATAGCAGGAAGAATTCCGGGGCGAACAGACAATGAAATCAAGAACTACTGGAACGGCCACTTGTGCAAGAAATCACAGCTGGAAAAGTCTAAGGTTGCAGCAAAGAATATGAGACCCTCCGACGAGGCCAAAGTTGAAGAGGATCATCGTCATGACTCCAAAGTTGAATCTGAATCCAGTGAAGGGTCATTATTCTCTCATTCATCTACTACGTCAACTACAACGGAAGAAGATTCGTCGGATATTTTGATGGATTTTTACACCAGGGAGATAACTCTGTCGGAGTTTCTGGATACCGACTTTACAAAGTTCAGCAGTATGATCAGTACTGATAAGGTACTAATGGTTCAAGGAGAAGGAGAAGATCAAATTCAGAAACAGCCTCAGGTTAGTTCCAGTCAAGCTGAAGCCGAGGCTAATGATGAAGCACCTATGAATGTGATAATATCGCAGGAAATGATGGACAACTTGATCGTCTGGGAATATCAAAGTGATTCAGATTTCGGATTTAAACTTTCGGCAGCTTTCACGGACTCTGTTGCAGACGAAGAAAGAATTTTGGATTTTATGAATTAAGATATAAAATAAATATATTTGTCGGGTCATCAATTATAAAAATCTCTGTATTTATAATATAGTACGTACTAGTGAATAACTTTAGTGATCTCGCTGTCTAGGGCACAATCTATTAAACATCATCATGTTGATTAGAGCCGGCCCTGAGGGCTGCAGCCTGAGGCCGCTGCCTCAGGCCACGGGTCTCCGGCGAGCCTCTGATAAAAGCTGTTTTTTATGTTTATTTGTAGTTCAATAAGTATTTATATATATTCTTTACCACCACAATAGCAAGCTGCTATTCTAGAGTAGCGGTGTGTGGCTTAAAATGCCACCCAGGTTCGAGGCAAAACTGCTGCATTTTATGTTCTGTCTTCCTTTCTTTTTTTCATTCTTTTTCTGGTTTCTTTTGTATTAAGCACTTTCCTTTTCTCATTGCTACAAAATAGTTTCATTTTATACTCTCTCTCTCTTTTTCTGGTTTCTTTTGGCATTAAACACTTTTTTTTTCATTTCTACCAATGTCATTTCTAATTTAAGAATACAATATAGATTTTTTTGTTCCATTTTTTTGTCATTGCTACTAGTGTATTTTAGTTCATTTATTATAGGAAAATAAAAAATCATATGAATGTTCACCTCAGGCCTCCAAAATGTCAGGACCGGCCCTATAATGATTTGACTAATACACTGATGATCGATCAACTTATTCCTTGCGTTTACTGTTGTATCTGTTAGTAGCCACATCAACCAAATCATGAATTATAAAATGTGTATCTTTGTTTTGCACTACTCTTTATGAATTCTTTTCATTTCATGGTAACAGACTTACAATATGAAAAGGAAGTGATATATATATATATATATATATATATATCTTTTGTGTATAGTATGCACCGCGATGTTTAGTAACATATTTGTTACATTGTTGCTTTGAGCCGTGAAAACTTAATGTTAGTAAATTAGAACTGGCGTGGTATAACATGCATTGAGGATTTAGCTCTTTCTTATTTTTTCAAATATTTTAGAGCTAAATGGATGAGATATCAAGTAATATATCCGATTACAAAATAAGTACTTAAAAAAAAACTTAAAATAAAGATTGAAGAGTGATTTCAGCATGGGCCATAGGGATCGAATGGGCTAATAATGAGCTGAGCCCAGCTAGAAAATTGGTCGATATATTTCTTAATTTTAAGCTACATCTGTCCTACATGTTTCAGTTATTGTCGTGAAAATAGTTGTTTGGCTCCAAAACCAGTTGGCGTGCAAACTGTCTCTTTTGAGCGTGTGTGCGGGCGTGCCAGCACCGTGGGGTGCAGTCGTCGGGGGAGTCCCTTGACCTGACTTCTTCATCAAGCGCTGTGGACGAGGAGAGCACCAACCCTGCCACAAGGTTCTTCTCTAGCCTTCCGAGAAAGGACTTCTTGCCTTACGGATAAGGATTATGGATGTGATCTCTTCGCGTCACCGAATCGATACTCAACGTTGTAGGCTGAGTAGAGCAATCACTGGGACGTTTGGAGAAAGCACGAGTTTTGCTAAAACGTGACTTTAGCTTTGCTAGGTCGCGAGGGCGTTACCCTTGCTTCGCTGGTTGAGAGAGTCTCGTTGGCAGTGGTACTGGCAGTCGGCTCGCAGAGAGACTAGGACTGGAAGTACGGTCGCCGGGTTAATCTGGTGATGCTGACAGTCGGCTCTTGGAGGGACTAGGATTGGCGCGCGGTCACCGGGTTTCAACGAGGTTGAAGATTTGCTCCGGGGAGGCTTTGTAATCGCTGGGATTGATTTGAGAGAGGTCCTTTCTTTGTCCTTGAAACCAGGTATTTATAATTAGGGTTTCGACTGTTCCTTGCTATAGAAGGATTATTGATTGAAGTTTCCTATTCAATCTCTACTACTTGACTCCAATAAGGTTTCGTTTCCCTTATGGACCACGGAATGGGCGAAGCTGTAACCCAATCCCAAGGCTTATTTTTGGGCCGCAGGTATCGGCCCGTTGTGCTAAATCCACTAAAGGATCTTGCCAAAATTACTTTTGGGCTCAAACATTGCCCCCCAGGCCCCGAAAGCAGGCCCGCGAAGATGTAACTGATTGAAGGGGGCTAAAACCACACGCCGATTGCTTGAAACGATATCATTAATGAAGGTCGCGTCCTTTCGCTGCAAAAACGTCTTTCTGTCGTATCGTTTCCCTCACAAAATTTCTTATTTAAAACCCGCATCCATTTCAAACCTGTCACATCAGAAACTCTTTTAGTTCCTAAACCCAGAAACCCTTTTACTGCCAACATCTTCCTCACAGAAACCCAAAAATGGCTCCCCCAAAGAAGATAGTCATCGATCAAGAAGAAGAACTGAATGAACATGCTGCCCACTCTTGGGGAACCAACATCGGTGCCCGCATTCGCCTCCACACCAATATCCAAAGACCCCTACTCCTCCGGTTCCCGAACCACCATGTCGGACTGGGCCCAGCGCCACGAGACTCTATCCCGGCCGACGCCATCACCTTCTATGGCCTACTCGTTCGCCTACCCATCCCAGTCCTTCGAAGGACTCCTGAGGATTTCAACAGTTGGGGTGCCCCGAATCATCGAGCAAAGATAGGGCACTGGCTATCCTCTATCAGCGCGACGGAGCTTTCCTGCTATCGCGAAGCACGAACACGAGATCTGGCTCGCTGGAATGCAACAGGTATCACTCAAACTATTGATCTCTGTTTTCGTCTTCCGCGCGGTGGCAATCGTTCACCGCTCGCTGCATTTCTCTGTTTTTGGAACACTGCCACAAACACTTTTGATTTTCGATTTGGCCAAATGGGTATCACTTTACTGGACATTCTCACCATCACTGGCCTACCCATTGATGGCGAGCCTTATCTGCATGGCCAATTTGACTGTCACTTCAACCATGGCCCAAAGCGGTCGCATCGCTCACAGCGGCTCCTATCCGCGGTGGCTATCTTATTACAGCCGGGAGCACAATGCGACCTGCGGAATTGCTTTCTTAGAATACTGGCTTTGTAAGTTCATCTTCTGTACTTCCTCCTGTAAGCCCACTGACGCTTGGACTCTTCTGGCAACGGCCCTCTACAAAGGCCGTCGTGTCGGGCTCGGACAACCCGTGTTGGGCGCCCTTTATCGCACTCTGTACCAGGCCACTATGCATCCTTTCGAGACTAGCATTTCTGGCCCTTTTTGGATCCTTGACTTCTGGATCCAAACTTATTTCCCATATTTTTGTCGCGATGACATCCCGCTACTTCCACCGGCTGACCAACTCGTGGGTCAATGGTTCAGCCGCGAGGAAAAGTACTCATCTCCTCCTTACTCCGAGTGCTTTACATACCTGTACCTTCTGCATGAGATGCCCTACTGCGACTTAGTACTGGGCAGGAGATTCCCGGATCCGCTTGAAAACGGATTCCTCCCTGGTGCTCCTCGCTACAACGATCGCGCAATCTCCTGTTCAGACATCAGGATTGCTGCCGAAGAACTTAGCTATGAGCTTTACGCTCCTAACCATTTCGCTCGCCAATTCGGCCTCGTCCAATTAGTGCCATTCCAGCTGTATGATGCCTGGAACTACAACACCTCCTGGCGTAGATTTGGGCCCCCTTCTGGGCCTTTGCCAGCACAAAGCATGCTTGCACTGGTCGATCTCCCTGATTGGGCTAAGGACATCGATGCCGTGGATGGGACTGAAGAAGGATATGAGGAATGGTGGGCGGAAGTTTCTGTCAATTGTTGGAGACAACGGTTTGATGAACTCTTCGCGACCATCTTTGGGGAACTGAGATGTCCCTATGCTGCTGAGATTGAGCTACTTGACCGCTTCTCTGAAGATGCTGCACAATCTCCGCCTCCTCCTCCTGAGCCTGCTCCGCAACAGGCGCGAACCCCGCACCAAGCCCAGGTTGGTATCGTAATTCGTGAGCCCCCTCAAGATGTAAGTATCTTAGTTTATATTTTATTCCTTCTCTCACTCTCCCTTTTAACTCAAACTTTGCTACACCAGGGAAATGCGCAACCTTCTGGCATCCGCGCGGTTAATGCTTTCCCAGCACTGGCCAGTCCGGGAAGCAAAAAACAGTAATAACGGAGTCTGAAGTCGAAGATTCCTCTTCCGACGATGATAACCCGCAAACTGTAAGAACTTTCTTTATTAAAAAAAAAAAATGCTTTCTTTCCAAGTCAAGTCTAATCCTTTGATCCCGGCAGATTGCCGCTATCTTGGTCCGCAAGCGCAGTCGTTCTGACCCTCAAACTGATCCGTGGGCGAAAGATGAACCAATCACTGACCGACTGGTAAGAAACTAAAAGTGCACATTGGAATCTTCTTTTTATTCCGTGCGACCATATAACAATCCTCGCTTGTAGGTTCGTCGTAGATCCTCACGACAGACTGGGGAAGGCTCCTCAGCTGTCGGTGAAGGTAACTCTACTTCACAAGCCCAAGCGCCGACTGGTTCCAATAATCCTCCACCTCCTGCCAGTATTGCGAGCAATATACAATTGGCCCTGATCCCGGTACAGGTCGTAGATGATAGCTCACCTGAAGTGGAAGAAAGACTGCCTCTTTCAGATGCAACTTGTGAGGAGCCAAACACCACACTTGTCCTGGCAGAGATAGCGCCTGATCCAATTTCTAACAAGGTGGTTCAAGAACCCGTGCCGATAGCAATTCTTCGCGAGTCTCCTGCTACAGAGGTACGTTTCTCTTTAACAAGCATGATGTTCTGATTCTTGTCTTATTCTTTGGACATTCTAATGATTTCTCCTTAGAAACAGAATCTTGGTCCTGTCGAGGAAGTAGCTGTCACTGTGGAAGTAATTGGTGCCAATCCCGCTGACCCAGCTGGTGAAGATGTAGTTAACCAAGAGCTTGCCCCCCATGCTCCTGCAGAAAGAGAAGGGGTGAACGTTGAGCCGGTGCTGGAAGCGGTTCCTATTGTGGAGCCTCTTGAAGCTCCTGCTGCTGCAGCACCAAATCCACTGCCTGTACCTCCTTCCAGACTGGAAAGGCTAGCTCGCGTACTTGAGGTGACTCCTCCCGGAGTTATAGATGAAGCCAGGGATGGACTTCACCGACTTTTGAGTCCTGATATCCTGCTGCCTGGCGCATCCGTCAGGGCTCTGGAGTATTTGAGGGTTCTTCCTCTCGAGCAAGCCATCTCGGAGAACAAGTTCATTGAGATAGACGAACTGCTACAGAGTCTCCCCCAGTGGCTTAATGCAAGAGCGGTCGCGACTGCGCAAGCCAGGCAGGCCCAGGCCCACTATCAAGGCCTCGCTCAACAAATGGACTCTTCTCGTGACTTTCTAGGAGATAGGGCTACCCTTTTTAGAGACTTGCGGATCACGCAAAATCATCTCCGGTCCCAAATTCAAGATCTTCAGGCCCAATTGGCTGCTGTGACGGCCCGACTTGAGCATGAGGAACCCTTGCTGGAGCAACCCCTAGCGGCTTCTGAAATACTATCTTAGAACCTAGCTCAAGCTCGCGAGGCGGTCCTACAGGTGGAGCTAGCCGCTGCTGATGCCAGTTTTCGCTTGGACCAGCATCTACTTCGTTTAACTCATGCAGGTCGAAAACTTTCGGCCTCTATTGTTAAGCCAATTTTGTATGAACCATATCATTATTAATAAGTTAAATATTTAGCCCACTTTACTTGGCCCAAATATTACTTCAAATTTCAAGCAGTTCAGCGTTTTAATTTGCCTTTACTTCTATTGAAACTATTTGAAAAGATAATCTCTAAATGGGGCGGTTACCTCCTTGAAGACTGCCCCGCTTCCCACGCGTTTTCAACTTCCTTCATTTCCGAGATCACAACATTCAATTCCATTGATGCTCTTATTGATGGTGTTGAAAATACTTCAACTGCCCATCGCACGGTTGAGGCTACTGCGATTGGAGCTATAAATTCCTGTACTTTGGAGAAGTGAAAAACACAAGCAAAGATGGCTTCTTTAGAGACAGTTTCGCACTCGTTACTTCTCTTCCTTCACTTTCTAAAATCTTCTCCCCACGATCTCACCCTTAGCCTCAAATTCCTAGGCTTTATGGCTTAATCTCAAAACCTGGGTAGGCCTTATGGCCTAATCTCAAGTCCAGTCGCATGTCTTTGGTCTCTGGAAATCCGGATGGGATTCACCGATTTCAGTTAGACCGAAGAACATGTAGCGCTCTTAATGCGGCAAAACAAGATTCTGAGGGATCCCTCTCCTCAGATTTCTCGCGTGGAGCAGGAGGGAGAGAGGCGGAAGGCCACTTTGAGGCCGACCGTTCTTCTTCCGCGGCTTACCTCCGGGGTCTGACTATCAGGCCTCCGTTTTGCCCCTGGAGGTAGATGTGGTTGTGAGTCGCGCTCTCTTTGATGACCATCTCCATCCCGGAGGATAATCAACTGGAAGGGTTGCGATAGATTATTTCCTTCCCTCTTCCTCTGGTACAGATGATAGCAGCTGCGACTCAGATCGGAGGAGGGGATGTGGGTGAAGAGAGGAAGAGCATGAGCGATCATAGCCCATCCTCTTGTCGCCACAAGATCCAGAAACTCATAGAAGATATGCAATCCTTATGATTTTTTAAGCCACTTTTGGCCTTATAATTGTGAATGTAACCGTTTCAATTTGTACTGCTTTTGGCCGCAAAGCCACTCTAAGAATGAATGTTTTTGAGTATAGCTAAAAATATTGTTATAAAATAAGGCCTCATTCTTAACACACGTTGTTAAGGAAGGAACAAAAACAAAAATAAAAGTTGAAATCGTTACAACATATTAGGCCTCAACTAAGGCCTGGATGTATAGAGTGTTGCCCCCCTAGTGTTCGTAGGTGAAGCAAATATCTGAGAATAAGGCCACATGAAAAGGCTTGAATATTCATAGATGATGCGAGCCGATGAAGACTATGGTTGCCCCCCTGTCTGGGAAGAAGGTTGATCCGGTGGATCCTCGAACTCCCAAACACTAGGGTAATATTTCTTCAGGAATCGCCCGTTGATGGGATTGCGATGGATTTCGCCATCCAAATCCTTGAGGTGAAAAGCCCTGCGTTCCAAAATACGGTGAACAACAAAGGGTCCTTCCCATCGTGGAGTCCATTTACCGCGACCGGTCAATTTCTCGCCAAAGGGCAAAACAGCTTTCCAAACAAGGTCTCCCTCTTTGTAACTACGACCACGCGTCCTCTTATCATAGGTGCGGGCGATACGCTGTTTTTCCATCAATAAATTATCCAAAGCCGCCAAGCGCTGCTCACTCAGAACTTCGTGTTCTTGCCACATCGCCTGGACATAATCTTCACCGATCAAGTGATGCTGATCTTGCACGCATAAGGATTGAACGTTGATTTCCAAGGGTAGAACTGCATCATGGCCAAACATTAGTGCATAGGGAGTTGTAGTAGTGGGACTCCGCTTGGAGGTGCGATAAGCCCATAATGTCTCATACAACGTGCCGTGCCAGTGGCGAAGGTTTTCAACTAGCATCTTTTTAGCAGGGTAAAAATAATCTTGTTGCTGGCCTCCGCCTGACCGTTGGACTGAGCATAATATGGAGTGTTGTGGATGAAATGGATGCCCAAGTCGTGGACAAGTTTCTCTACCTCACCTCCCATGAATGCTGCCCCCCTGTCTGAAACAAGCACTTCAGGGATACCAAATCTGCAGATGATGTTATGAAATATGAATTGGCGAATGGTGGCACCTGAAGCCTCTTTCAAAGGCTCAGCCTCGACCCACTTGGTGAAGAAATCAGTAGCGACGATGATAAACTTGTGTTGGAGAGAAGAGTGGGGGTGAATCAACCCAATCAAATCCAGTGCCCAGCCTCATGCAGGTCAAGGTTTAATAATAGGTTGCATGGGAATATTTGGAATGTGCTGGACTGGACCGTGTGCCTGACAGTCTTGGCATCCTTTGGCGAAAGCGATACAGTCCTTCAAAATGCTGGGCCAATAATACCCATGTCTCCTGATGAGCCAACGCATCTTAGGTCCCGCTTGATGGGCTCCACATACTCCTGTGTGTTCTTCGCGCATTAATCGTTTAGCTTTGCGGCCATAAACACATCGGAAGTCTATGCCATCTTCCCCACGCCGTCGCAGCTTGTCACTCCTGAGGAAGTAATATAAGGCAAGAAAGCGAGTCTTCCTGTCTGCTGTAAGAGCTGGTTGTTTGAGGTAATCGATCAACGGAATGCGCCAATCGACGTCAATAGGCTATAGGACATCGACGACCGGCTCATCAGGCGGGTCAGGCAGTGCGAGCCATGAAGGCAGTGTGCGGCGCTAGACTTTCAGAATGCGCTCGCGAACCCCGTACTTCAATGTAATGCCTGTAGCCAGTTGAGCGAGTTCATTGGCAGCGAAATTGCACTCGCGAGGGATGTACTCCAAGTCCGCGTCATCAAATTGATCCAGAAGCTCAATGGCGCGATTCCAATATGGTACGAGCAACCAACTTGCACACCTGTATTTCTCTTGAAGCTGATTTATCACGAGCAAAAAGTCGCCGCGCACCTGGACATCTCTTACTCCCAATTCCAGTAAGACTTCTAGGCTAATAATAAGGGCCTCATACTTTGCTTGGTTGTTCGTACACTCAAACTCCAATTGGAAAGAGTAAGAAAAGCGATCGTCCGCTGGGTTCTCCAGAACGATCCCTGCCCCTGCTAATGTTTCAGTTCTTGAGCCATCAAAAAATAATACCCAAGGTTGCAAGGAGACTATGGCTTGATACCATATGGCGTACTCTGGAATGCGCGCCAAATCTGGTCGAGTTATAATTCCAGCTGCTATCTCTAACTCCTTCACTGTGGGGATATCCAACATAGGGTGATGTGCCAAAAAGTCTGTGATGGCCTGTCCCTTTACTGCTTTCTGGGGAACGTATTGTAGCGAGAATTCGGACAGGGCCAGTACCCACTTGCCAATGCGGCCTCTCAGAATAGGTCGCGACAGCATGTACTTGACCAGGTCGGTCTGAGCGATGATGCAAGTAGTAAAAGATAACATGTAGTGCCGCAACTTGCATGCTGAGAAGTACAATGTAAGACATAGCTTTTCCATTGGAGTGTACCTAGTTTCGCAATATGTAAATGTCCTACTGAGGTAGAAAATGTCGTGCTCAACGCCTTCCTCATCATCCTGGGCGAGTAGGCTGCCAATGGAAGCCTCAGCTGCTGAAATATATAACTTCAATGGAAATCCAGTTCTCGGGGGAACAAGCACTGGTAGGCTCGCAAGGTAGGCCTTAATTCTGCCGAAAGCCTCTTGATGTTTTGGCTCCCATACAAACTCATTTTGACCTTGCAGCTTCAGCAATGGAGAGAAGGGCTGGATTTTACCTGCAGAGTTAGAGATGAAACGTCTCAGAAAGTTGGTCTTATCCAACAAACGCTGCAATTCCTTTTTCGTTCGCGGAGCGGTTGCATTGATGACTGCGCTTGCCTTGTCTTCAGGGACCTCAATTCCTCGCTGATGGACAATGAATCCTAGAAAATCTCCTGCTTGAACTCCAAAAACGCATTTAGCGGGATTCATCTTGAGCTTGTGTTGTCGCATGCGCTCGAATACTTTTCTGAGATCTGTAATGTGGTCTCCTCTCTTTTGAGATTTCACAACTACGTCATCGATGTAGACCTCTAAAATCTTCCCTATGATGTCATGGAAGATCATGTTCATGGCTCTCTGGTACGTTGCTCGGCATTTTTCAGTCCAAAAGGCATAACTACATATTCAAAAACTCCAGCGAACCCAGGACAACAGAACGCGGTTTTATGTCTATCTTCTTCTGCGACCGGAATCTAGTGATACCCTGTGGTGCCGTCCATGAAGGACAACAATTCATGTCCTGCTACGGTGTCTACTAACATATCCACGATTGGTATGGGGTAGACATCTTTAGGTGTGGTGATATTAAGGTCTCTGTAGTCTACGCAGACCCTCATCTTGCCATTCTTCTTGCGAACAGGCACTATATTAGATAGCCACTGATTGTATTTGGCTACCTTGATAATGCTTGATTTATGTATTTTTTCGACTTCCTCCTTGACGAGAACTTGGGTTTCTGAGTTCATTCTTCGTGGCTCTTATTTCACAGGCCTCTTGTCAGGGAGTGTTAGCAGTTAATGGCAAACCAAGTCCGGTGACAGGCTGAGCATGTCTTCATACTTCTCCACGAAGCAGTCTTTGAACTCTAGTAATAAGTCAATGAGCCTCTGCTTCTCACTAGGCTCTAAGTAAGCGCTGATAGCCATGTCCATAGGCTCATATGCTGTTTCGAGACTGACCTTCTCGGTAGGATCTCTGACCTTAGGAGGTGTATCGTCCAGCGCTGCTAGAGCGAGCTGAATATCGACCTCATCTTCTTGTTCCTGATCAGAGTGGTCTTCATTGACTGCCTCTAAGGTCGCTACTCGATCGTAGGCCTCTTTTTCCACTAAGTACGATGACAGTCTTTCGCACAGCGAGCGGAAGGCCTCTATCCCTTCCTCTGGAAGGTCGTAATCCATTAATTGTTTAAGGGTTTGGGCACAGCGTGGCCAGGCCTTTCCAAGCCTTCTTTCGCGAGCGTAAGCCCCCACTGTGCCAATTCAGAGGCCGTCACCCCTGTGGGGCGGCCTTTGTCGTCGATGCCACTGACCTGCAATGGAGTGATAGCTCCAAATAGTACCTAGCATCTACATAATTCGCGGAAATCGGGAATGGGCGAGGGTCTGCTTTGATCAACTCAGCTTTATATGTCTCCCTATTCCACACAATTAGTTTCTGATGGAGAGTTGACGGAACACAGTAACTCCGATGGATCCAGTCTCTGCCCAGAATAGCACTGTAGGCCGCATAACAATCTATCACAAAGAAAGCATAAACTCCCTCAGCAGGGCCAACCTTGATGCCCAAGAAAAGTAATCCCAGGGTTTTTGTTACAGTCCCCGCGAAGTTTTTTAGCGTGAGGGACGTAGACTGGATTTTCTCCTTCTTGATTCCAAGCAAGTGCATGGTCCTAGTAGTGATGACATTAACGGCAGCTCCGGTATCAACCATGATCTTGCTAACTTTGGTGCCACCAACTTCTGCTGTGATATATAGAGGTCTCATGTGTTGGACCATAGCAGGTGTTGGCTTGGTGAAGCTCATGAAGAATTCTTTGCTGTGAGCATCCTCCGTTTCAAGAAACACAACTTCTTCCACAGGTGTCGTGACTGCCGATGTGATCTGCAAAGGCTCCAAACTACTTTTCTCAGCTTCGACGCAGTCTTGAGCGGCGACCGGTAGCGCATACTGTGCGGGAAGTACGTAAACCATGTTGCAAGACATGTCAGTCATATATGTCTCCTCCATGTCATCTTCCAGATTAAGCTTGGGATCGTTGACAGGGGCGTCAGTGTTGAATTGCTTAGCCAACTGATCTACTAACGACTCCTCTGTAAGGCCTTTTACCTCACACTGCTTGTGTTCTTGTATCACAGGAGCTTACTTGGGTGAGTCTGACTTCGATTCCCTTGCTGTGCTTAGCTCTAGGGGAGCGACCACTACACTCTGGACTCTTTTTGGTCTCCACTGTAAAGTGTCGGTAGTCTTGTCCTTGCCCCCCAGTCTCTCAAAAACCGAAGATTTAGCTTCACGTTCTTCGCGAAACAACCTGCGCCTGACATGTGGTCGCCGAGTCGGCGAACTCTCCTTTCGAGCTAGCGGAGGTGTTCTCTCTTCAGTGATCCTGCAAAAAACACTGGGCTTAGATGCCCCTGTTGCTTGTTTCTGAAGGCTGCGGGGAGCCATTAATGGCTTAGCAACTAGTGCCTCCATCTCCTTTTGATACTGCTCAGGTGATTTGACCAATTGCGAAGGCTTGATCAGGCCCTGGTCAAGAGCCTCTAGAGCGCGCTTGGCTTCCCCAAACCTGCGCTGCAGTTTCCTATTCCTGGAAGGGCTTATTTCCACTGCCTTCCCCTTTTCCCTGGTGTACCATTTTCCTTCCTTGATGGTGGCTGCTGGAGCAGGCGGGATATAGGGCTTGGTCAGAATGTCCTTGCGCTCGTTCGTGGCCTTCTCCTCTTGTTTCTGATCAACCGCGGCCGCTCTCAATTTCTTGAATAAATTGGAGTCCTTTGGGGATAGTGGTGACTCCATTTTCTCTTTTTCTCTTAGGCTAGAAGGCTAATAGTTCCGTGATGGCGAGGCCCACTTAATGGGCGGGAGAGAGCCCAAAACGAAATGTCTGTTCGACCTCTTCATGTGACACTTGGATACCACACTCTTCTTTGCATCGCGAGCATAGGACCACGGGTGAGGCTTTTCCGATTGGTCTAGCTTTCTTCTTTGCAGGGGTTTCATCCTCGGCAGACTTTCCTTCTTGTTCCCTTGTACTCGAATCCAAGGTTGGTTTCCTCTGGTTCTGCTTGGCCCAATTCACATCGACCATATTGATCCTAGTATCAGGAAAAGGGTTCAGGTCTACGAGCTCTGCCGCCGTTACTGGGGCTTCCACCTGCAAACTGCCATTATTAAGCCATACCTGAATCTGGTCTTTGAGCTTCGCACAGTCCGTGGTATTGTGATTCCACAAGTTGTGGAATTTGCAGTACTTCTTCCCTTTCAGCTGGTCTGGTCGAGGAAAAGGTCCGAAGTCGGTCTTCACCATCTTCGCGGCGATCATCTCATCTAGAATCTCATGTGCCTTATTGGCATCATATGTATATGTCGCAAATTCAGGTTTGGTGAAGGCCATCAATTTGAGCTTGACAGGTTCCTTGGAAATTTTCAGTTGCTTCAGGACTGGATTCTTCCTCCCGGTTAGTTCATAAGCAGCGATATCATTCTCCTCTTCCTCATCGTCATCATGAACCACTTCTTCACTATGATGACGGTAGTAAGAGTCATAAGTAGCCGGCTGGTAGCTTAGGACCGCCACGGTGCGATGTTTTCCTGGCACATATGTCCCTTTGGAGGCATTCTTCCTTGCGTCAGTTTCTCTGAGGAGATGTTCAAAGCTGCCTACCTCTGTGATGAGCTCTCCCATTGACTGGATCATGCTGCCATGTTGCTTCTTTCACTGACGAGGTTCCAAACCCTTGACCGCTAGCTTGACTAACTCTTTCTCAGGCAGGATGACATTCAGCTTGGTTTTCTGAATTTGGAAGCGCTGAAGATAGGCCACAGCGGACTCTGTAGGCTGTTGGGCAATCTGAGTGAGAGAAGCCAAGTCAACCTCAGGCTCAATGGCTCCAAAGGTTTCTCAGAAAAGCTTTTCCATTGCGGGCCAATCTGCCACGGTCCCTGGCTGAAGTTTGGAAAACCACCTAAAGGCAGCTCCCGAGAGAGAAGTGCCAAAGATCCTGCATTTGAGGATATCATCATTCTGGTACTAGCCGCATTGTACCCTAAACCTAGCGAGATGGGTAGTCGCATTCTCGGTGTCTTCTCCTGAAAAAGTAGAAAATATGATATTTTTATAACCCCTGGGAAAGGGCGCGAGCATTACATGCGGCGGGAAAGGTCCCTCATAGACTCCATCCACTTGGGTCCTAGGATTAGCAAACCTGATCATCTCCTCTACCTCTTCACGTCTTACATACTCTGGACCCGGAGGTGGAGCAGGGGGTGCTGCCACAGTATGGCGAGCAGCCTGCAAGGGTATTGCTTGGTTTAAAGTCACTGTCCCTTCTCCTACATGTACAACGCGGGTTGTAGCTGGTTGCTGAAGAGTCACTGCTGGTATGGGCATCTCCTTTATTAAGGTTGTTATCTTAATCGGGTTACTAGCCTGGTCAATACCATAATAGCTTCCTGGCAGTTCTTGGTATACGTTTTCCGCCCCGTCGCTGTCGTATTGAACTAATGTGGTAGAGCCGGACAAGGTTCCACCAACTTTTGATGCCTGATGCTTCTGCCTGGCGGTCTGTTCGCCTGACGGGGTGGCATTTTATTTGCTGCCGCTGATAACCAAAGCTTGCTCCTTACTTTTCAGTTGCGTAGCAGTGACGATTATGGAAGGTGTAGCGGTATTGCTGCTAACTTTCTCTCGCTGGTTCGGCGGCACGTACTTGCCCGAACCAGAGGGCTGGCCAAGGGAGCCGAGGATAGCATTGGGATCCCCTAAAGCTTTGTTCAATACTTCTCTTGCCTGGTTCAATTCGGCTCTTTGCATGGCCACCTCGGTTGCGAGGTTAGCGCCATCCTTGCGAAGACCTGCCATATCTGACGTAGTTTGCTTGGTTTGGTTCGTGATAGCCTCCATGATCTCTTTTTGGCAATGATTCTGCTCACTAGCGATACCTGTGGCATGAGCCTTTACTGCACTCTCTGATTGTGCGATTTGTTGCTTAGTATCTTCTGCATGTCGGGTAATGCGCTGGTCTAGTTTGCGTATGAGCCTGTCTGTTTTCGCGGTTTCCCTTTCAAAATCAACGGCTATCTTCTTGCGACGATTTTCAATATTCTCCATGATGATCGCGAACCTCACCTCAAAGGTCGCTCTCTCTGGAATAGGCTTCGCGACGAAAGCCTCTCTTTCTCCACTTTCCACGGTATTGGAGACAGCGGTAGTGATAACAGGCTCACTGGCCTGATTGGTAGTGACATTCTGACCCTCAATAGCGGTCAGGTGATTCTCTCCCCGTTCAGTTGACATATCGGATGATTGGGAATGACGAGAAAATCTTTGAGTCACTTGTTCTTCAGAAAGACCACGACAGTTCGCGCGAGGATGCGGTCTGTAACTGGAAGTCTTATGCTTTGAGCAGTTAGCGTAAACCTTTTGGTAAGGGTTTTCGCTCGACTTCCCAATGACTACGTTCACGAAGACACACTATTGTTTGTCCCACCGGGTGTGCCAAAATGTTTGGCTCCAAAACCAGTTGGCGTGCAAACTGTCTCTTTTGAGCTTGTGTGTGGGCGTGCCAGCATCGTTGGGTGCAGTAGTCGGGGGAGTCCCTTGACCTGACTTCTTCTTCAAGCGCTGTGGACGAGGAGAGCACCAACCCTGCCACAAGGTTCTTCTCTAGCCTTCCGAGAAAGGACTTCTTGCCCTACGGATAAGGACTTTGGATGTGATCTCTTCGCGTCACCGAATCGATACTCAACGTTGTAGGCTAAGCAGAGCAATCACTGGGAAGTTTGGAGAAAGCACGAGTTTTACTAAAGCGTGACTTTAGCTTCGCTGGATCACGAGGGCGGTACCCTTGCTTCGTTGGTTGAGAGAGTCTCGGTGGCAGTGGTACTGGCAGTCAACTCACGGAGACTCTAGGACTGGAAGTACGGTCGCCGGGTTAATCTGGTGATGCTGACAGTCGGCTCTTGGAGAGACTAGGACTGGCGCGCGGTCGCCGGGTTTCAACGAGGTTGAAGGTTTGCTCCGGGGAGGCTTTGTAATCGCTGGGATTGATTGATTTGAGAGAGGTCATTTCTTTGTCCTTGAAACTAGGTATTTATAATTAGGGTTTCGACTGTTCCTTGCTATAGAAGGATTATTGATTGAAGTTTCCTATTCAATCTCTGCTACTTGACTTCAATAAGGTTTCGTTTCCCTTATGGACCACGGAATGGGCGAAACTGTAACCTAATCCCAAGCAGACTTATTTTTGGGCCGCAGGTATCGGCCCGCTGTGCTAAATCCACTAAACGATCTTGCCAAAATTACTTTTGGGCTCAAACAATAGTCACATGCGTGTCACGTGCTCATACTATCTCTTCTTTTTCAACCTAATAGTACACAATCCACCAAAAGCAACCACAATATTACTTAGAAAATATGGCGAAAACCTAAACCACGCGCATACATACTTTTTCCATACTTTGCCAATAAATATCCGGCCACCACATATGAACCAAGTCGTGCGGCCTGGAAATAATGTTGCAGTAGTAAATGTATAGATATGGGACTACACATATTAAACATGTGTATGTGCCAATAATTACCTTACTATATAGGAATATAGGATTTAGCTACTAGATTTTCTGTGAACCCCAAACCGTTAATTGTGCCAATAATTACCTTACTTGTCCTCTAACGTGCCAGTCATAAATCTATGACTCTTTGCCCTAATCATTCAGGCAATGCTTTCTTTCACCAAAAAAAAAAAAAAATTCAGGTAATGGAATTGCGTGTATATATTAGCCGGTAATCTCCCATTTTCTTGGGTCTTTAATTTTTGTATATATGAGCTTATAATCTCCAATATTAGTAGTGGATTGCTCAATTTATATATGAGCTAGCCAAATGGATTTTTTTAGGTCGGTTTCATTCCATTGCTGATTGATCTTCAATTTTTGAAAAAAATATTACATTTTTTTTTTGAAAAGGGGCTGGTGCGGCTGCCCTCAAGTCTTGATTAATGAAACTGCAGAATACAAGAGGGGGACATAAAGCCTGAACCTCAAATTACAATAAGCATAAAGACAACATTCCAGAATAATACCCGGATTCTCCACTAAAACTATGTATTTTAACAAGCATCAACTAGCAAAGAGTGCACATATAGCTACTCTATTTGCTTTAACAAAGCGGTGACATACTAAAAAGATAACACTATTCTGAATAAGCATAATTACAAATAGCTCAGCTTTTTCACTATGTTACCGCACGGTAACAAATCCGGCGACACTATGTTTCATCCTGCAACTAAGAGGTTGCATCCATTTGATCCTGCAAACAGCTCACCGCCTCGCTAGGCCAGATAAGCCACACTGTGTGTATTCCAAGACAAAACCCATGTCGCCTTACCACAAGAGGGTAGAGACTTATTGCCGGCATAAAGCCACTTCCTACAAATAGATAACAATAACTAAAACATGAAAATTAAAACCAGATCCAACAAATATTACAATTTATTTTTTCAAAATTGTAACAACTTGTTACTTGTTGACATACGAATAAAAGCTATTATTTGGAAGCGGTAAATATT
This sequence comes from Rosa chinensis, assembly GCF_002994745.2. Taxonomy (NCBI): domain Eukaryota; kingdom Viridiplantae; phylum Streptophyta; class Magnoliopsida; order Rosales; family Rosaceae; genus Rosa; species Rosa chinensis. Next base: position 68,573,070 of record NC_037093.1, read on the forward strand.
TGATCAAAACTAAGTGTGAGGAGCGCACATTCCCGTCATTACGAGCTCGATAAAAGATATTTAATCATGTTAGACTACATAAGGTAAATTAAGATCGATTGAGGAGTAGAAGAAAAATGATATCAAAACACAATCACTACTACAAAAATCGAAACACACAACACTCATCACACAACAGAACTAAAATCTGCTGTTGTGTGTTAACACAAACTCTATCATACAACAGTACAAATATGTTTCTGTTGTGTGAATGTAAGCAAATTGAAAACTTTTTTTTAGGAAGATATTGCACAACTGAATTAAGAAGTTTCCGTTGTGTGAATATGAGGCCTAGATGGAGGGAAATGAACACATAATTCCCCCCCAGAAGGAGCTCAATTTGAATTATTCACACAACAGTTTTTTTTATGTCTGTTGTGTAATGGAATGTTGCATGAACTTTGAGAAATTCTCTAGGTACACCCAGTGGAAGTTGCACAAATTTGTACAACAGATTGTCATAGTTCTGTTGTCTAAGCATGGAAACAAATTGCACAGCGCGGTAAAGTTTCACTCAAATGAAACCTGTAGTCACAGGCGGCAAATTTTCCCTCTCAACTTGCTTTGTAATCACATACTCATACAACGGTCCATTAATGTTCTGTTGTCGGAGAAACTTGAAGTCTCCCACTAAACAACTTAAGTAGTCTTCATTGAAATCAACAGTCTCGATCAGTTTACTCCACATTTCTTCTGCCACCTCCCGTTCTTCTTTTTCTTCTACTACCGTTCTTCTGTTCCCAATATTCCTCTCTCTCTCTCTCTCTCTCTCTCTCTCTCTCTCTCTCCCTTCCCAAATCTCCCCCAAAATTTTTGATCTTTGGCTCTAAAGCTTCGACCTGTCTTGAATCAACCATGGATCTGGCCCCGGAAGAACTTCAATTTCTCTAAATCCTAGACATTCTTCGAGAATCGATCTCTCCCCTCAAATAGTCCCCCAAGACCTTCTACCTCACAACCCTAACCCTAACGCCGGAGACCTCTCTGTGGACCCACAACTAGTATCTCTGTCTCTGTCTCTCTCTCTCTCTCTCTCTCGTGAAACCTTTCTCTCAGTCTTCCATCTGGTTCACTCCACTTTCTTCTCCGATATACCGACCCAAATCCCCACATCTCCTCCACCTGGGTTCGCTCATGTTTTACTTTACCGATGGATTCTGATTCTCCGACCACCACATTGCTCTAGCCAATAGGGAATCCCTATTCCCCCCCCCCCCTTTTCTATTGAAGCTGTTTGGATTCCAGTATCGATTGGCAATGACGGTGAAGCGCAGGCTCTACCGGAACCAAGCCATTGGATCTCATTCCTTACTGTGGTATTTATATTCGTCTTGTTGTTTGGTTGATTTTCTTCATCGACCGTGGCCTCTACAGCTCTGGTTGGTCTGATTTTCTTATTATGTTCTTGATTATGCATACCGTGAAACTTTTGCTTGATAGCTTTCACTTTCACTAGAAGTAAGTGTAACCAAAGAGTCACTTTCACCATCATCTATAGTTTTTCAGCTTCCTCATTACATCTTTGTACGGTAAGGCTCTATCTTCCTCTCTTTTGCTTCGTGATTCGATGTTTTCCACCAAATGGTAGATATAGGGTTTCTGGAATCGTAAAATGGCTGCTGCATTGGCTTTGAATTGTTATATGTTTTGGTTTTGTTTTGTTTGCAGTTGAGCTGGTGCATTGCGTACAAATTACTCATATTTTTGAGACATTGATGACAATGAGGTGTGAATTCAATGCTTAATTTGGCGCATTGCTCCGGAAGTTTCGACATAATTTAAATGTTATTGTGGTTTGTCGAAACGCTAGATAGATATAAAGGTTCCTGGAGGGGGAATAGATCAGCTAGAGGAAGAGTTTGAGAAAATGGGAGAGAGCCAGAAGAAGTTCTAGATGGGAACCATTGAGGCTTTGAGTTTGTCGGTGGTGTCGTCTGTGTCAATTGTCATTTGCAACAAGGCGCTTATTAGCACACTTGGTTTTACTTTTGGTGAGTGTAGGGGATATAATTATCAATATGAACTGTGTTAGTTTTGTAGTCTTTTGCTTGTTGTAGTACAAAGTTGGAACTCTTCCCCTGCATATTTGCTTGCTCTTAGTAACAAATGTAGGTGGCACTGTGAGGTTGGTCTACCAAATAGAATTATCAAGTCTCATTCTTGTTGTTAAGATTGTTGGGGCCTCATGATTATGATTTAATTTTGCAGATGCTTCAAGGCTTTCCAAAGAGCAAAATATGAGCATGAGGCATTAAAGAGGCAGCTTGAAACTTATTTCCAAGTACCTCTAGACTCTTCCTTTCTTTCTGGGCAACTGTACGTACGCTGTTTGATTAATTAAATAACTCTTGGAGCTATTTTTCTTTCATATATTTGTAGTTGAGAAGACAAGCTGGAATGGCACAAAGGTCTTGAATGCCACATAGATTGGTGATTGCATGAGGTGCCCATATAATAGGGAGAAACTAGTTGAGAACTATGTATTTTGTCAATCTCGTGAACTCTTAGCTACGTAATATTTGTTTTACTATAGAAGGCACCCTATTCAAGTTTAGCTGCTGCAATATGCAGATACTGAGTTTTGGTTAGCCATATATATAGAAGTAATATTGTTCGAAAAATCTACTTCCTAGATTTACCAATAATGCAATTTTTACTTCTCTGTGAGATATACTGCAATATGCATGTATTATGATATAAAGGTCTTTCTTCTTGGAATAAATAAACTTGCAGTTGTGTTGTTGTCATTTAATTGCCCTTGGGTGTAGCATGTAATTCTTAACTTCCTGATCTAATGATAACAAGGGAGGTCATGAGAGGTTGGATGTGATAGAACTTTATACATGATAAACTTTCTAGTAGCGTACCGATCGACTTGAAGGGTAGAGGAATCAGCCTATTTAGAATCTGTTAAAGCTTTTGAATTATTAGCTAATTGGTTAAGTTTGGTGTTTGATGACTTGGCTTTGGGAGTTATTTGACATTGCCACAAAGAAATTCTCTTCCTAATGTGCGCTGTGACATTGCCAAGCTTCTTGAGATGGCTAGGAAGCTAAAGCTCAGATTCAGGTAATTTATCTCTTTTCATTGGGGTTAATTTACTTGTACAATATCTAGAACAAGTTCTAAGTTTTTGGTTAGTAATTATTTGGTATATATATTATTAGAGAAGAGAATATGATGGCAGATCAGGAGATAAAAGTAATGATTGATTTTTCAGTATATGAGCTTTGTCTGAGATACAAGCACTGTTTGCTTAGGCTCCAACATTTCAATTAAGTAGAAAATTGGAACTAAACTTTTCAATACAGTTTTCAATTAATTTTGATAAATATTGTCTACAAATATTTTCACTTAATTAGAAAGTTGACCAGTAGAGCTATCAATGCTTTGATTATTCTGGGATTTGGGACCTTTACGGTGTCTAAGTTGCTATCTCTCTGGCTTAAAAATATCCATGCAGAGTGCAAGTGCTTATGATTCTTTAGTTGGCGTGTTCTATTCCAAGCCTTTTGACACCAAGGTGGATTGGAGCTTTGTTGCTAAGGCTTCTCCCTGTTATGTGACTATATGTTCCTATTATTCTCGTAAATTTTACTTTTCTTTTTAGTTTCTAGTTTTAAAAAGATGATTACATCTCTCTCTCTGTTAGTCTGATACAGATTACATCTGTATGGCAGTGTCTAAAGGATGCAATTGATCAAATCATTAATGGCACGTTTACTTGCTTGGAATAGGAATGAAAATAGTGGGAATGATTACGGGGTAAATTTATTCTTGCGTTTACTAACACATAAAGGAATCGGAATGATTCTGGGTAAAAGTATTTTGGCATTTACTAACACATGAAGGAATCAGAATGGGTGTAGGTCCCACCTCCTTATAAGGAATCTATTCCTGAATACTCAGGAATTTGATTACGAAGGGGGGAGATGGGTTTAGGAATCAACTCTTCCGGAATCAATACCGATTCCTTTCTTCTCCCATTCCAGTTGTCTCCGATTCATGATTATTTTCCATTCCAAGTAAGTAAACATGCCATAAGTTTTTTCAGAGCAAAACAGTTAGTCAGAAGATATTATGGATACTGCAGCTGCTGTGCAGGTTCTTACTAAAAATAATAAATTATGCTAACTCATCGTTATTAAATTTCCTTATATAGCTGAAAGTTTAAACCAAACGTTTAAATAAAAATTTTGAGAAGGAAGAATTTCAATTCATGGCGGCAAAATTTCCAGTTAAATTTAACATTCCCGCCCTCTCTACTTTCATATTCCTTCCCATCAATTCAATAAGAAAAAAGAAAAATTCTCTCATAGCTCTAAACATCAAAATACAGGAGCCATTTCATCTATCTCTCTCTCTCTCTCTCTCTCTCTCTCTCTCACAGATTCAGTTCTCTCATCTTGTAGCAAGGGACAGAAAAGCACAAGGCACGAACTGAATTCTCAAGGTTAGCCTCTAATTCCTTACCCATAAGTCTTAATTATGGATTTTCATGTTTACGGCTAGGTTTTTATGTGATTTCCAGTTTCAGGGTCATGTTTGGAAATGAAGCGGTTCTTTGTTTTGAACAAGCTCCATCTTGAGTACCAGTATTATCTTTTGAAATCCACTTTTACTTTTATACTCTGCAGGTCGCAATCCAAGTTCACAACAGGTAATTAAAGTGGTTTTCTTTTTTATCAGGAACCAAAATCCATAGATGAAAAATGAAACTCCGAGCCAAGTCTTGAAGGTGAAACCTTTTCCATATTGTTTGTTATTGGTAAATTGATATAAAAAGCAAATCTGCACTGTTAGCTGAGAGTTTGGAGTATCATGGTGACTTTCAGTTTCCATTAGCTTGTATTGCTTGAATGTTGAATGTCAATCTTACTTTCCAAGCTGAAATGTGATGATTTTCTTCAATTAGTATTCCATAAGTCAAGGACAGCATTTCAAAAGAGGCCTGACTGTTTTTTTGTGTACAAATATCGTTTTGAAGTTTGGATATATTTGTTTTTCACCTCAGGGATAATAGTGTACAAAAAGCAAGTTGTGAATATGCACACGTTAAAAACATGTATCTATTTGGTTGGAACTGGTTTTCTGAGCTTTTCTTTTTTCGGTTTCTTCTTGTTGGGACAGGGAAGAATGAGTTTTATTGGCTTGCAATGAATTATTTCATACTAATCTTACTTATAGAAAGTGCTGTGATTATTGTTAACGGGAGGAAATTTAGTGATAAAAGCTTTTAGGGAAGAAGAGTCTTGTGATATATGTGCTTAAGACCTTTCTTCCTACAATCATATAAAGAGTCTTATCCCTCTTATGCTTAATACAGTTATGCCAGAGATACAAAAATTATAGTTCTCTATTCTATATGGTAGCCCACCTTGGGTGCAGTACTTACTATGCAAGTAATACTATACAAAAATTACAGTTCTCTATTCTATGTGGCCTAAATAATAGTATTAACTTTCTTTCTGCAGGTTGAGGCTGAAGTGTGAAAGTTGGAGTAGTTCAAGTCAAGTAGGCTCAAATAGATCATTTTGAAAAAGAAGTTGGAACTGGATGAGAAGCTGTTGGATGCTCCACCCGACACTGTAGGTGCTATTGCCTTAGCACTACACTATAAAAGTATGAGAGAACTTTAGTGGCAAATATTTTCCTCTCGCGACGATTTGATTGTATTAGCTTTTGCTATCTTTCATTGTAATTAGCTAGAATGTAGCAGCCATCATGCTAGCTAGAATGCCTTCTTTTTTGGTTTTATGGAATGGATGGATACATGAATGCTACCTCTTTTGGTTCATTAGATTGTTGAATTAGAGTATTTCAATGCCTAAATCTTATATTGTGCATTATTTTTGTGCAAATATTTCAGGTAAAGAACCAAAAATAATCAAACAACAGTCAATTACATTATGTTGTATGAATATGCATACATCGTTAATCACACAACAAATCAATTTTAATCACACAACGGTACTTATAAAATTTTGTCGTCTTATTAATATTCGCACAACTGAACAAGTGAGTAACAGTTGTCCAATGTTAAATCACATAATGGTATAGAAACAATATGTTGTATGACTTGTGAAGAATTCAACATTGAGCCTCACACATACAACAGTTACTTTATGATATCTGTTGTGTGAAGGAACAACCAACAACAGTTGCCATATTTTTCTGTTGTATGATAAGTTAACCAACAACAGTATATTATTACTTCTGTTGTCTGATTGTCATTTTTTTGTTGTGTGAGAAGTTAACCAACAACAGCGTGTACTTATTTCTGTTGTCTGACCACCATCGAAACAGCGCCGCATCCGATTTCTGGCATTGGCATGCGTAGAATCGGTGCAACGGTTTTAACTGATGTGTTGTGTCTATGGAATACACACAACGGTGTTTCACCTTTATTGGAGTGTGCTCATCACACAACATCGAGATAGACGAGAGACATGGTGCAAATCATACAACAGATTTCCACTGTTGTGTGATGTACTTTTTGTAGTAGTGAATGTAACTAGGCCCCGGTTTACAAATATTTTGCACGTATTACATTTTCTATGACATGACCAACTTCATCTTAATTTTCCGTGGCTTATATCCAGCCATACAACGCATTGATCTACTAACACTAGACCATAGTTGTGCTGCAGTTGTATCATCAATGAAGGAGCTGTAGATAGCTAGCCGGGAACGGGTAGATACTTACACTCGATCGATCTTGCCCTCCAATAAGTCCATCTGACTCTATTGAATTACTCAATTCCACAGAGACCCCTACAGAGCTAGACCACCATCGAACTCTATAACTTCCCTAATACGGCACTAGTGCCCATACATATTACAAGTTGCCAACGAGAAGGCTTACCTACATTATCTGCAACCAATTTAATTACTACAACGCCGGCCCCCGCCCCCCCCCCCCCCAAAAAAAAAAATTGTGAAATACCTGAAATTAAGTAATCGATGGATTCAGAGAGTTTTGATCTTATATTTTTGTTTGTGAGAAATTTAGTAATCAATTAATAAGGAGGAGCTGGCCTATATCGGACAGATGAATCCTGGCTTTGATGAAATCCATACGCATTGATCCCTTTTATAAATTATAATCCTCCTTGTCATCCACCAAAAACATTATCAAATTCTCACCCATTAATAATAAGGCACTCACAGAGTCACAGTTGACACTACGTACTACTACTGGTACTCTTTACCTTAGCTAGGGTTTCACAAACCCTAATGAAACGGCCCTTAAGGCACCTAATGATTTATCCACCCGCATTCTATGTTGGAGAGTAATAATATTGATCTTGTACCACAACTTGTGTTATATGTAGGGAATACTACATTTATTAGTCTCTGCTGTTATTTGGTGAACTAATAACTACTACTATACTTCTACTTCTACTTCATCCTATTGTAGGAACTTATTTTTATTTTATTTTTCCTATTTAATTTTCATATATATTTTTTAATTTTCTTTTAAGGCTTTTGCCGACAGTTCATTTGATTTAGAGGTAGTAAAATTATTTTCTAATACCACTATAAAAATGGGCAAGTCCTCCCACTGGCTAATTTTGTATTGAATTATCATTTTCGAGGACTTTTTATTTTACTCCAATTTGGAACATAGGTCTAATATTTATCTATTTTGTTTGTTGGGTTATTTAATGAGACAGCTTGGAAGGAAAGTTTCTAAGATTCAGTTACTAGCTAGTGGTATATAATGTGGGATATCCGACCAGTAACTAAAGCTAAGCTCCCCAGTAGAAAGAGGGAGATATAGATAGAGACGCAAAGAAAAATTTGAGAAAGTCAAATCAAGTAATTTGATTGATCGAAAAATGGGAAGAAGTCCTTGTTGTGTAAATGAGGGACTGAACAGAGGAGCTTGGACTGCTATTGAGGACCAAGTTCTCATAGACTACATCAACACCCATGGAGAAGGAAAATGGAGAAGAATTCCCAAAGAAGCTGGTAACTGATCGATAATGATGCATATTCTTCATTTCATTTCCATGGCTTTGCTTACCAAGTTTGGTACGTACTCTTGTCAATATATATATATATATATATATATATATATATATATATATATATATATATATATAGGTCTAAAGAGATGCGGAAAGAGCTGCAGGCTGAGGTGGCTGAATTATCTGAGACCTGATATCAAAAGGGGTAATATAACTCAGGAAGAAGAGGATCTCATCATTAGGCTCCACAAGCTACTAGGCAACAGGTATTTTAACTTTTCACTTTATTTTTCTTGATCTTGTTCCTAATACTTCTATATGGTTTAGCTGATTCCATCCATGTGTAGATGGTCCCTAATAGCTGGGAGAATACCAGGACGAACAGACAATGAAATCAAGAATTACTGGAACACGACCTTAGGAAAGAAGGTGAATAACGGCCAGGATGATGTTCATCAAGTACATCTAACGGTAGAGAATAAGAATACGAAGAAGAAGAAGAAGAAGAAATATAAGACTAAATCGTTGACAACGGTGCTGGATTCCATTGCCGCCATCCGTACAAGGGCAGTGAGATGCAACAGAGTAGTAGTCACCTCGCACTTAGTCCCGCACCCATTTGTCAAAAATGTTCACGGTACTGCTTTGGAAGAGGGCATAAATAACTCTGAGGAAGACAACACTATTACTACCGCCACCGCCACTACTACTTCCCCTTCAGAGAATTTGGTGTTAGAATTTGATGTGGGGAAGCTCTTTAATGTGTCGGAAAATATTCCAGATAGCTCCGACGACTACTGGGAACTATATCAGTTTGGTGGCGGTGACAAAGTTTTGGAGGATCAATACGGTGGCAATATCAATAATGGTGGTGGTAGCTCAAACAATTACAAGTGGTCCTCAGCTAGCTCCGAACCAATCTTGTTCTCGGAGGAAATGCTCAAGGATTGGATGAGAGAGGACTGTTTCCACCATCAAAGTTGACCCCCCGGAATTTCATGCTGGACATCTGGGATTGATGTTTAATTAAACTGTGATTTAGTATTATTAATTGATGATGTAGTAAAATAAAAATTGAGTTGATTAAATCCCAGTAGTCCGATCCTCTTTGTTTTGTTATTGAAGTTTAATGTCTTTCTTGTATAGATAGTTGGTAGTCAGTCACTGAGTAGCTCTCGCTGTCTCGCTTAGCCTAGCATCTTAATTGCCATCTTCTTCATTACCTTCAATTAATTTGAAAACTAAATAATCTCGTGAAAACTCAATGAATACACATGGATATTAAAAATGCACTTAAAATAATAAGGGTGTTTCTAAATGTACCCAGCAAAATTCTTAGTATACCCAACATATTTATTTATTTTTAAATTTGTCTAATTAAATCACCTAATTTTCCCAAGCTGCCCTTATCTTGTACCCAGCAAAAGAATGAAAACTTCTAACCTAAATACTGTAGGTGAGAGACATGGAGAACAAAAATTAAATTGCTGCCATTTAATCAATCTTCCAGTTCTCATTTGATCCATCTTTAAGAACGAAATTGCCCGACTCTAAGATTTGAGCACCTGGGTTGCTTATGTTTCTTGAAGTCGTGTCTTCTTGAATTTCTGATGGTTACAATATCTGCTATAGAGGTTTCTTTGTTAAGGATATTGGCTACTAGGAACAACTCCATTAATTCCCCCGTGACTAAATCAACAGCCATTATTTTGTAACTAATCATATTTAGCCAACGTAGAGCTCCATTTAGCAAGTGCCCCTTCCCAGCAAATATTTGATAGAATCGACATCTTCAACACCAATACTTCTCCATAGTTCATATATTGTACAAAGCGGACAGGAAAGGAGTGGCCTAAGAGTCGTGATCGAAAGACAAGATGTGAATTAGTTAATCCATGCTTTTCTAAAAAGAGAGGTTAATCGAAATCACTGGAAAGGAATGAAGGATCCTGGGAAAGTTTTCATTGCCGTGTTTTTTTTTTTTTTTTGCTGGGTACAAGATAAGGTTAGTTTAGGAAATTAGGTGGTTTAATTAGATATATTTTTATATAAATAAATTTGCTGGGTGTGTTAAGAACTTTGCAGGGTATATTTAGAAACACCCAATAATAAATATTAAAAAAATAGGTTAAATACTGTTTAGTCCCTATACTTTGTCTCTCTCATCGTTTCAGTCCCTGACATTCTAATTTAATCTAAAAACTCCATGACCTCACAATTTCTCTCCAATAGGTCCCTTCCGCTTCAAATTAGGAGTTGGCCTTGGGTGAAATATCAAATATACCCCTTTGTTATTTCTTTTTCCTTTTTAATTTCTTTTTTTCCTTTTTTTTCTTTTTCCTTTTTAATTTCTTTTTTCCTTTTCTTCTTTTTTTCTTGTTCCTTTTTAATTTATTTTTTCCTTTTTTTTTCTTTTCGTTCTACCTACTTTCTCCTTCCTCAACCCACTGTTAATGTTTAAAAGTCCAGCAGTAGCTGAACCTTCTTTAACACTGATCCGAATGGCGGGTTGATGCCTGCGATGTTCTTAAAGCTTACACTATCAAATAAAACACTGGGACGTCAAAGGGAGACCGCGCCGGGCGGTCTTCGACTCTCCGATGCCTAAGTTAGTCCACGTATTTATGTTGACAGAGTAATAGTAGGTAAAATGTTGAATGCTCTATTAATGAGGAGAGAGGAGAGAACCTTTTATGGGTGGGGAGGAGGTTGACCTTCTCTTTGTTTTCGATGTGGGACTGATATGCTTCAGTTCCCCCTTTTCAGAAGCCTCTGATGCCATCTTGGCGCGGCGCGTGGCGGCGCGTCGGCGGCGATCTGGAGGTGGTCCGATGTTGAGGCTGTAGCCCGTCTGGCAGTGTGTCTGCATGTCATTCCTTTGGTTGGAATTAGTACTTCTGGCGGTACAATGAGCATGGCCCATTATAGCTAATTATGCTTGCAAATGTACATGTATGTACAAGTCCCCCAAGTCCCCAGTCAAGGAGGGCAATCTTGGTTGGGGAGTTGTTAGGCGGTTTGAAGAGTTTTATTCCGCTAGACTTTGCAAGAGCATAATTAGCGTCAGTGCGTTGTCAACCGTTGGTTTTACTGAGCAAACGCTTTGTACCCTTTCGGGTGGGCCCCTGCTGGGCCCCCCAGGGAGTCCCCCACTCCCTGGCGAAGATAGACCTCCGGATGGTCGGCAAATTGTTTGTTGAGGGGGAGCTGCACGGAGCAGAGGGTGTTGGGTAGCGAGCCCAATGTGTAGCACCCAAATGACGGGGGTCAACATGCCTGATCAGGCCGTCGTAGACTGTTGACTAGTCCCCGTGTCCCGTAGGGACGGTATGACGGTAACGCCGCGTGGCGGTCGTTGTCAAAGTGAGGCGTGGCCTCGGGATTCGCCGTTTGGCGGGTATCCCCCCGCTAAATGTAGCAGGAAGCAGCGTCCGGTAGACGTGCCTGGCGGTATTATGTTTGAACGACGTTGCGTTGAACAAATCACGCAGTTTGCGAGTTGAAAGGGGGGTTCCGCCAGAGGTGTATAGCGGAAGATACCCCGCTTGCATGATGGCTAGGGAGAAGCTCTGCTGACGGGGTTTCGCTCAGCGGAGACTTCATCACCTGGAAGATGACAAGGGAGAAGTTCCGCTGGCGGGGTTTCGCTCAGCGGAGACTTCGTCAACTGGAAGATGACAAGGGAGAAGTTCCGCTGGCGGGGTTTCGCTCAGCGGAGACTTCGTCACCTGGAAGATGACAAGGGAGAAGCTCCGCTGGCGGGGTTTCACTCAGCGGAGGCTTCGTCACCCGGAAGATGACAAGGGAGAAGTTCCGCTGGCGGGGTTTCGCTCAGCGGAGACTACCTCAACTGGAAGATGACAAGGGAGAAGTTCCACTGGCGGGGTTTCACTCAGCGGAGGCTTCGTCACCCGAAAGATGACAAGGGAGAAGTTCCGCTGGCGGGGTTTCACTCAGCGGAGACTACCTCAACTGGAAGATGACAAGGGAGAAGTTCCGCTGGCGGGGTTTCTTTCAGCGGAGACCTCGTCACCTGGAAGATGACAAGGGAGAAGTTCTGCTGGCGGGGTATCGCTCAACGGAGGCTTCGTCACCTGGAAGATGACAAGGGAGAAGTTTCGCTGGCGGGGTTTCACTCAGTGGAGACTTCGTCAGTTGGTGAAGTCATCCCAGTGGTTACTTCCAGCAGACGCTTCGTCTGGTGGTGGTTGACACGTGTCCAATCCGCAGGGGGTTAGCGTTCGGAGGTTTGTCCCCTAAGCCTGGCCGTCTTCTCGCCATAAATGACAGTAATTATGGGTTTCGCAACCGAAGCGACGCCTCGGTTAATCCGAGTAGTAAGTGGAGGCCTGTGACACGTGCACGGCTGTCGTGTGATGCCGTTTTTTAGCGGACGGCGTAGAACGTGCTGATGTTGACATAAAAGGGGGGGAAACCCAGCGAGATTTGACACTTTGGTAAAAGCTTCAAACTCACAGTCGTGTTCTGGTTGCTTTGCCTGTCCAAGACCGAAGAAAGAGGTTGCCATAGGCTGGAGATACCGTTCCTAGAGAAACGACGATAGCACCCCCCGAAGATTGCTGTGCACCATCGTAACGTAGGCTTCACCACCGAGGTTGGTATCTGGATTTCATTTTTCCTGTTGTATTGGATCTGCTATTTTCTGGGTTTTGTTGTTTTTGTCTTTCTGGGATGATTGCTGTTTTTTCTTTGGCGTGTTCTGAGGTGTAAAACGAGATTTGGGGGGGGGTTGGATTATGGTGATTGGCCAAGACTCGTTGTTTGGGGATTTGTTAGATGGTCGAATCTGGGTTGAGTGCGTTTGTTCCTACTTTGGGATTTTCTGGGTTTTGTTCTTGATGATCTTGGCTATAACTAATGTAAGAATAGGCTAGATCTGTGTTTGTGCTAACTGGTGTGGGTTTTAGGGTTTGGGATGGCTAACTTCATAGAGATTTCGAGCAGTGAGGATTCCGGGTCTGACGTGTCGTTCAGCGCGGCGGATAGGATTTTTATTGATTCGTTGCGTCCGTCTGCCCATGCAGGAACCTCACTGCCAGAACGCCTAGAGGTCGAACCGCTACAGACCATACCTTGGGAAGTAGCTATGGGTCGTGTTCCGCGTCCAGAGAGCTCTAGGGCGGGTGAGGCCGCTGCTGCCAAAGCTAGGCGCGACGAGCGTTTGGCGAGCAATAGTGCTGCCAGCGGCTCCGCTGGGGAAGAAGAAGCAGCGGGGCAGAATGTTGAGTCAGCGTGGTTCCTCTAGGATGGCACCGCCGTCGACGAGGCAGGAGGGCCGATGAATGCCGCCGCTGTCACTCGAATGAAGCAGACGTTCCGGTTGCCTGGCTCGGTGAAGCTCCGCCCGCCGACGGCGTATGAGAAGGCGTCGATTCTCCCAGATGGATTTGCGGCGGTGCATGAGGCGATATTCAGCCAAGGAGTGACACTTCCGCTGGTGCCGAATCTCCAAATACTGGTGTGCGAATTTGGCCTTGCCTTCTGTCAGATTTGCCCCAACATGTGGCGGTTGTCCGGGTGCGAGGGACCTACTGTGGCGGAAGTGCTTCACTTCTACGAGCTGGTGTACGTGAAGCGCCGAGGTTGCAGAGGGCAAGTGAACCTGAGCCGCCGTCAGGGAGCGCCCAAATTGATCGAGAATCTAAGGGACTCAATGTCCTACTGGCGGGGGACCTTCTGCGTCGCCACAGAGGGTTGGGAGTATCACGCCAGGTCGAACGAGGGAGGGCCGACATTTAAGATTAAGTCGGAGTTCCAACCCATCCAAGGTTGGTAACCGGTTTCCGCTGAACGTAGTTGGTGGGTTAATGTATTTGCAGACTGTATTCTTACTAACGATTAATGTGTTTGTGCAGCGGGACTGCGGTATACCCTAACGCGCGAAAAGAAGTGTCGCGTAGCGAGGATAAGAGGTTGCTGGCGGAACCGCAATTTGTTGGACTTCCGGCTTCTGACCGGTTGGGAGTTACTAGTCGAACAGCGGCTAACTCGCTCCGTTGGTGAGGCATCTCCGCCATTCCGCTTATTTTGTATTTTTTTTTTTTTTTTTTGTGGCAAGTGATCCGGACTGACGGGTTTTTCAAAAAAAAAAATTTTTTTTAGAAACCCCGCCGGGCAACAAGTCGAGTCGCAACACCTTCGAAAAAGCAATGGACCGCGCGGAGATAGACAATTTTCTAGAGGCCATGTATGCCGAGGGGCTGGCGGCCCAGAATACGCTGGTGAACCCCGAGACACTGGCGCTGAGCCCGTCCGAGGTTCCGGTGGTGCTGCCAATGCCGCACCACTCCCATCTCAGTGAGGACTGTCTGCCAGTAGTGCAGGCGGGGACGGAAGTGGCCGGCTGGGAGAGGGGAAGCGCTGCAGCGGGGCAACAGAAGGCGCGGATGCCTGCCAGTAGGCGTGGCCCCCAAAAGGAGGTGGTGCCACCGGCGGATACTGCCACTGTGCCCAGGGAGGAGCCGCTGGTGAGGACGAGGAGGACCACTGCAGGGAACCAAAGGGCGCTGGAGAGAAAACGCCGGCAGGTTGACTCTCTTGATGAGGAAGAGGGGGAGGAGTTAGAGGTGATCGGGGCCCGCCGACAGAAGAAGGCCCGACAAGCTCCGTCGAAAACTGTTGCGGTGGAGGGAGAGGCACCCGCCGCTAGTGAGCTGGACTCGTTCGCCGAGTATGCTGCGTTCATGACATATGGTGAGCGGGAGTTCCTCTTCCATCTATGCGAACGGCTAGGGTTTGGAGGCCTAGCGGGTATCTCGCGCCCCACGGCAATTGACCAATCGCCCTTCAGCTCGGCGTTTGGTCAAATATCGGCGGGACTGCATGACATGTTTGTGGCGGCGTCAAAGCAGCCCCTGGTCGAGGGGGAGCTCAGGGAGGAAATCCAAGGTCTGCAGAGGGAGTTGGTGGAGGCGAAGGAGCGACTGGCGGAGGTAGAGCGGGGGCTGGCCAAGGCGGAATGTGACTATGCCGACGTCCGCAGTAAGCGCAACGTAGCCATTGAGCGAGACTTGGAGAGGAATGAATATGTCTCCAAGTTGGAGCAAGACATCGTCCTGCTGCAGGAGCGGATAGCCGCCAAGGACAAAAAACTCATTGTTGTGCAGCGGGAGTCCGCCGCCAGAATGACTGAGGTGAAGCGGCTGGAGGGTGAGGTTACCCGCCTGAGGGCTGAAGGGAGTACCGCCGCGGCCGCCGCCGTTGAAGCATTCAAGCAGTCGGCGGAGTTTAAGAAGGCGATGATCGAGTCAGCGAAGGCTGGAGCCGTAGCAAACATAGACATGCTGAAACGGAAGGGCGCCATCGACTTCGCCAAAGCGTCACAGCCTGATGTGCCGCCGGCTAAGAGTACCTCGCCTAAGGAAGATGCCGTGCCTGCCCCAAAGGGAGGTGCCCGGTCAGGCAGTGGAGAAAGTGGCGCACACCCGGCGGAAGGGTCCCAGCAGACTCCCCACCCCACCCCGTCGGAGGTGTCGCGTACCGGGTTCCTGGCGGCGCACACCCTGGCGGACGGCACCATAGAGACCCCAAGTCCGTCGGCGCGAGGGTCCGATCAGACGAGTCGAGCGATTGTGCCGCCGCCTGCTGAAGCAGAAGGTGTCGAGGACAACCGCTGAAGCCAGCTGGGACCACACTAGACTTAGATTTATATATATATATATATATATATATATATATATATATATATATATAGCCGCTGAGGCATGACAATTTGTAATGAATGTTGCGAAATGGAATGAAGTATTGAATTGGTGTTTGCAATGATGTGTTTGTACTGCTAGCACTTTGAGTCGTTTTGTCCATCAATGAAACATTAAAGGAATTAAGATTGGTCCAAGTGCACCGTGTAGCGGACGAGGTCCGCTGACGATTGTTGGCGTTGCCAGTTGCCCTCTGCTAGACTTGGTAACAATGGTTTGAATAATTCCTCGTTTCATTGATAGCTGATTGACCAGTGTACAAAAGTGGGGTAGTACCCGTTGGGTAGCTTCCCTTAGCTAAATATTGAACAAAAATTTAGCTAAGTCAAGATGCTCCTGGGTAGCGGTCTGACTATTTGTAGTAATACCGAAGGTGTTCGGTATTCCAAGGGTGGGTCGACGTGACGCCATCCTTGTCCATTAAGTAGAAGGTGCCTGGGCTAACGACTTCCACAATTTTGTACGGGCCTTCCCAAGTTGGGCGGAGTTTTGTTGGTGGCGGAATAACTTCCTTCATTACCCAGTCCCCCCATTGGAGGTTCCGGGCCTTGACTCTGGCGTTGTAGAAACGCGATACCAGCCTTTTGTTTTGCAAGTTGTGCAAATGGGCCTTATGTCTCTTCTCTTCTAGGAGGTCCCTGTCCAAATCGACACCGTCGTATTTGGTGTCTGGGCAGTAACCTTCGACCCTAGCGGTAGGCTGAGTTACTTCAATAGGCAGGACCGCCTCTGTGCCGAACATCATACAGAAAGGAGTTTCGCCGGTGGCGGTAGTTGGAGTTGTCCGGATGGCCCATAGGACTTCTGGAAGCTTCTCCGCCCACAAACCCTTAGCGTCGTCGAGCTTTTTTTTTAGCAGCTTCTTGATTATTTTGTTTGCTGCTTCGACTTGGGGGTTTGTTTGGGGGTGGGCGACGGATGCAAAACTTAACTTGGTGCCCAAGTTGGCGGTGAAGGATATGAGTTCTTTGTTGTTGAACTGTGTACCGTTGTCCGTAATGACTGTATGTGGGACACCATAGCGGCAGTAGATGTTCTTCCAGAGAAATCGAATGACCTTGGTGGTAGTGATTGCCGTCAGTGGTTCCGCTTCTATCCACTTTCTGTTGTAGTCGATGGCGACAATGATGTACTTGAACTGGCCCTTGGCGGTCTGGAACTTCCCCATCAAATCGAGGCCCCACGTGGAGTGAATCCATGGGCCGACGATAACTGACAGTGGTTCTGCCGGTGCATGTGGGAGATCTGCAAACTGTTGGCATTTGTGGCAAGACCTCGAAATTTTCCGGGCGTCATCGCCAAGTGTGGGCCAGAAGTAACCCTGTCGCAATGTGCGGTTGGCCAAGGATCTGGCGCCTGAGTGGTTTCCACATTCTCCGCCGTGGATTTCTGCTAGGACGACCCTTCCCTCCTCTGGGGTTAGACAACGGAGGTTGGGATGGGTGAATCCTTGGTGGTAAAGTTTTCCATTCTGGATGTTGTAGCGGGTTGCTCTCCGCTTGAGCTATCTTGCCTGGATCTTATCCTCTGGCAGTGTGCCGCTGCGTTTGTATGCGATGATTTCGTCCATCCAGCTGGGGTTGACTTCAATGTTGAAGATTTCCGCCAGGGTCTTTGTGATGCTTGGCTTGTCAAGGTATTCCACCCTTGTGTGCGCTGGACCCGGCTGTGGCTGGGCGGTTGCCAGTCTCGCCAGTGAATCAGCCTTGGCGTTCTTTTCCCTGGGGATTTGTGTGATGTTGTGAAATTTGAACTTTTTTAGCAAAGTTATGACGTACCCCAAATATGCTGCTAACTGCTGGTCCTTGGCCTGGAAGCTGCCGTTGACCTGGTTAACGACTAACTGCGAGTCGCTGAATACGTTGACGTTGTCATCCCCTGAGTCAATGGCAAGTAGCAGACCGGCGATGAGTGCCTCGTACTCTGCCATGTTGTTTGAAGCTTTGAAGTTGAATTTCAACGCGTACTCCGCGTTTAGTCCCCCGGGTCCTGTTAAGATGACTCCGGCGCCGCTGGCCTTGGCGCTGGCGGAGCCGTCCACATACAGGTTCCAACCTGACTGTAGGGGATTTGCCTCCTCAATTGTTACCCTTTGTGTTCCGGGACCTGTCACAGTGCCGGGTTCCGGCTGACGCTCGGTGAGTTCAGCGATGAAGTCCGCCACCGCCTGGCCCTTCATGGCGGTCCTTGGCCTGTATTCTATGTCGAACTCGCTGAGCTCAATGGCCCACTTGCTGAGGCGCCCCGAGTGTTCAGGATTCTGCATCACCTGCCTCAGCAGCTGATTGGTTACGACATGGATCGTGTG
Source organism: Rosa chinensis (assembly GCF_002994745.2). Lineage (NCBI taxonomy): Eukaryota > Viridiplantae > Streptophyta > Magnoliopsida > Rosales > Rosaceae > Rosa > Rosa chinensis. The sequence goes on from NC_037093.1 coordinate 68,591,111, forward strand.
AGCCTGGCAGTATTGGCGGAGGCGTCTGGCGGCAACGATAAGTGCGAGGGCCAGTTGCTCCAAGGGAGGATATCTTGTCTCTGCTCCGTTCATGCCTCTGCCGGCGTAGAACACCGGGAGCTCATCTTGGCCTTCCCGTCGGACAATGGCGCAACTTACCGCCGATGCCGATACTGCTAGGTATATGAATAGTGTTTCTCCTTGCACCGGGACAGAGAGGAGAGGGACTGCCGCCAGGTATTCCTTCAGGCCTTGGAACGCCGCCTGACATTATGGGTTCCAGTTGATGACCTTCTTGTGAGTTGTTTTGAGGAGTTTGAAGAATGGGGCACACTTATCAGTGAGTCGAGAGATGAAACGAGAAAGGGCGGTTAACTTGCCCTGAAGGCACTGGACGTCCACCTTATACTCGGGGTCTGCCAGGTTAAGGATGGCTTGTACCTTATCCGAGTTAGCCTCAATACCTCGCTCGCTGACGATGTAACCCAGAAACTTGCTAGCGGTGACTGCAAAGAAACACTTTTCTGGGTTGAGGCGCATACCATAGGCCAAGAGGATGGTTACAATGATTCTGAGGTTTGCCACATGTCCACTGGCCTTTATGCTCTTAACTAGCATGTCGTCCACGTATACCACGATGATTTTTCCCAAATGCTCAGCGAACATGGCATTCATCAACCGCTGGTAAGTTGCACCGGCGTTCTTCAGACCGAAAGGCATGACATTGTAGCAGTAGAGGCCTTTGTCGGTGGTAAAGGTGGTGCATTCCTGGTCGCCGGGGTGCATCTTGATCTGATTATATCCGGAGAAGGCGTCCATCATGCTGAGGAGCTCATGTCCGGCGGTTGAATCGACTAGTTGATCGATACGAGGTAGCGGGAAACTATCCTTTGGGCATGCCTTGTTGAGATTTTTGAAGTCGACGCACATCCGCCACTTGCCGCTGGGCTTTTTGACCATTACCAAATTTGAGATCCACTGGGGATAGATGACCTGGCGGATGAATCCAATGTCCTGGAGTTTGGCGACTTCTTCTCCGATTGCGCGGTACTTTTCTTCATCAAAGGCCCTTCACTTCTGCTTGATGGGATAAAAAGAGGGTTTGATGGTCAGTTTATGCGTGATAATTTCAGGAGAGATACCTGGCATGTCCGCGTAGGACCATGCAAAGACGTCGGCGTTATCACGTAGGAATTGAGTGAGCTCTGCCTCCACCTCTGGGTTTAGCTGGGCGCCTATGCGGACTGTCCGCTCAGGGTGCTCATCTGAGATGCAGATAACCTTCAACGATGTGTCCGGGTTGACCGGCTCCTTCCTTACATATTTCTCTTCCTCATCTCTAGGATCCTCAAAGATTTTTGGTGGCGGTGCCTCATTACCCACCGTCAGAATTTCATGGCGGCGCGTTGATCGTGCTACGGTAGTTGAATAACATTCTCGTGCCAGCTGCTGGCTTCCCCTCACACAGCCCGTGCCGTTGGGCGTGGGGAACTTCATGAGAAGCATGTACCCGGCAATGATGCACTTGAGCTTGTTGAGCGCTGGTCGGCCAATGATGGCGTTGTACGAACTGAAACAGTCGACAATAATGAATTCCGTATGTACCTCCGCCATGCACGGACTAGTGCCAATAACCAGTCGCATGTAATCTGACCCTAGCGGTTGTGTGACGTCACCGGAGAAGCTGAGCAGTGGCTCGTGATCCTGGAGTAGTTTTTTGTTTCGCTTGAGATGGTCGTAGCAACCGCTGAAGATGACGTTGACAGCGGACCCGCTATCCACCAAGATTCTTCCCACCGAGAATTTGCCAAGAATGGCATCGACCAAGAATGGATCGTCATGGGGTAAATGCACTCCGCGCTCCTCCTCCTCCGAGAAGGTAATGGGTTCCCAGCCTGATCTTGGGAGTTTGGCGGATCTCTCGTAGCAGATGTTGCAGACCTCCTTGGGATGATTAGCGCGTGCATAGCGCTTTCTTGCCCTGTGAGACATGCTGGTGATTGGAGCACCGCCATCGATGGTGTTGATGCGGCCCAAGGTCTCGACGTTGGCAATTACTGGTGGTGGTTGGCGCACCTTGAACTGCTCCAGCCTGCCGTCCCGATATAAGGTTTCAACGGCCGTTTTGAGAGCATTGCAGGTGTTGGTATTGTGCTGTCCTCGTGGTATTTGCACCACTTGCCGGTGTTCCTGGGTTTGCCTGTTTTTGGGTATCTTGGAGGGGGTGGCGATGGGATCTGATCCTTGCACTGATTGTAGATGTCCTCATACGAGGCCGTCAGGACCGTGAATACTGCATACCGCTGAGAGGACTCTGCCTGCTTGTTGCGGTTATCCCCATGGGTTGGGCGGTTGCCCTTGTTGTGATGCTGGTCCTTCTGCCGCTTGTTCTAGTGGTGGCCGTGCTGCCACTCCCTCTTCTTGTCAGTTGGCGGTGCTAACTGGATCTTGTCAGCGATTTGCTGATGCATGGAGGATGGTTGTGTTGACTTTGCTGGTGTTGCTTGTGGCGGTGGGGTCTCTCCATATGTGATGAATTCCGCCTGGGCGTGAATGACCGCCTCACTCATGACGTGGTCATACGTTGCATTGGGATGACTGTAGTTGAGGTGATAGAGGAACGGTCCCTTGAGAAGTCCCTTCCTGAAGGCCGCTGATGCCATTGTTTTGTCTAGGTCACGGCACTGAGACGCTGCCGCTCGCCACCTTGTGACGAAGGCCTTCAGTGATTCGTCCTCGCCCTGCTTGACGCTGAACAGCTGACTTGTGTTGTGATGCCCGGCGGATAATAAGATGAACCGGGAGAGGAAGGCGTGTGATAATGCATGGAATGAGCTGACAGACCCCGGCGGACACTCAAAGAACCAGCTCATTGCCTCACCATCCAACGTTTCGCTGAACAAGTGGCACAATGTGGCGTCGTCGAACCCCTTGTTGTTGGTGACCTTCTTGAAGGTGTCCATGTGCACGAAGGGATCAGACATTCCGCCGTAATGCGGCATCTTTGGGGTTTTTGCATATGCCGGTCTAACAGCCTGTAGAATTGCAGCGGTGAAGGGCCCAGGTCTGGAAGCGAAGAGCGGATTCTGAGTTGGCGTTGGGATGCCCGATTCCGCCCGGATCAATCTCTGCTCCAATTGGTGCATCCTTTCCAACATCTGGGCAGTTGCCTCGGCGACAGAATTAGCCTGAATGACCCGCTGGGACGGCCTTCTTCTCGGTACAGGGGGACTGCCTTCAGTCCTCGCCCTAGCCTCCGAGCGGTTGGTGTGCGGGAGTGATTCCGCCTCCTGCTCCAACATTAACTGGGGTATGGGCGGTGGTCCCGTTCCTGATAACTCAGGTGGGCTCAGTGGTACCTGCATCCGTATGATCGGCCCCGATACCAATGTGTCGGTGTCGGGTCGACCTCGCCCGGTGCTACGTGACTGCTCGCTCTGTGCTGGGCGGGCGGTGGCCTCCTGCATCTTTTTTAGTTCCTCGAAACGTGCCATGAGCGTAGCCACTTGTCCTTGTGCTTCAGCCTTTTCTTTGCGTTCCTCCTCACGTTCTCTGTTTGCCTTATGAAGATCCGCTAGTGCTAGCTCGTACATAGTGACGAGATCTTGGCCCGTGGGGCGACTGCTGCTTGGATTTACCTCACCGCCGGGGTTGACTGGGGTTGTGAATAGTGCGCGGTTAACGGCTATCGCTGGGTCGGAGGGTTGGGGGATGGAGGGATGGCCTGCCTGCTCTTCAGCGTTTCCCCCGCTACCGTTAGTCATGGTGAGTGTGGTGGGATGGCCTTCTGTTCAAAGATTCCCACAGACGGCGCCAATGTTAATGTTTAAAAGTCCGGCGGTAGCTGAACCTTCTTTAACGCTGATCCGACTGGCGGGTTGATGCCTGCGATGTTCTTAAAGCTTACACTATCAAATAAAACACTGGGACGTCAAAGGGAGACCGCGTCGGGCGGTCTTCGACTCTCCGATGCCTAAGTTAGTCCACGTATTTATGTTGACAGAGTAATAGTAGGTAAAATGTTGAATGCTCTATTAATGAGGAGAGAGGAGAGAACCTTTTATGGGTGGGGAGGAGGTTGACCTTCTCTTTGTTTTCGATGTGGGACTGATATGCTTCAGTTCCCCCTTTTCAGAAGCCTCTGATGCCATCTTGGCGCGGCGCGTGGCGGCTCGTTGGCGGCGATCTGGAGGTGGTCCGACGTTGAGGCTGTAGCCCGTCTGGCAGTGTGTCTGCATGTCATTCCTTTGGTTGGAATTAGTACTTCTGGCGATACAATGAGCATGGCCCATTATAGCTAATTATGCTTGCAAATGTACATGTATGTACACCCACCAATCTCATTCCGATCAAACTCCACAACCCATCTGTTTCTCTCCCCAAATTGAAACCAAACCCAGCAAAGACCTAGCTTGGCGGTGTATAGATGGACATCGAGCAAAAGTAAGAGTCTAGGAACTGATCGATCACTTCTTCACCTTCTTTGAAGTCATCTCCCTTCGTTGTCTCTTAGCGGATCAGCCCTCGTCTCCATCGTCGCCGACACCATCTCTCAAACATAAGCAGATCCCAATCAGCTCGGAAATTCGCCGCTCAACCACTCCCCTCTTGTTTTCACAGCCTACTTCTCTCTCTCCCACTCAAATCCCACTTTCTCTCTCCACATCAGGCCTTAATTTGGAAACTTTTCACTGAAAACTACCATTTTTTCAGACTCTGCGGTTTTTGGGTCTTGCTCAAAATGGTGATTTGGATTTTGGGTCTGGTTGAAATGGTGGTTTTTGATGGCCAAGTTGACCAAAACCAGAAGTGAAGAAAAAGAATAGTGATGGAAAAGAAAAATAATTGGGGTTTCAGGTCGATCTTGATTGGTTCGCCGACGTGGAGCTACTGATGCAGCAGGATATGATGGTCATTAAAAAGAAAAAGAAAAAAGGAAAAATGAAAAAAAGGTAAAAAAAAGAAATTAAAAAGGAAAAAAGAAAAAGAAAAAAAAGGAAAAAAAGAAATTAAAAAGGAAAAATAAAAAAAAAATTAAAATGGAAAAAGAAAAAATTAAAAAGAAATTAAAAAGAAAAAAGGAAAAAAAGAAATAACAGAGGGGTATATTGGACATTTCAACCAAGACCAACTCCTAATTTGACGCGGAAGAGACCTATTAGAGGGAAATTGTGAGATCAGTGAGTTTTTAGATTAAATTAGAATATCAGGGACTGAAACGATGAGAGAGGCAAGGTACATGGACTAAACAATATTTAACCCTAAAAAAATCAACCAAACTTTTGAGAATAAATTGTAGAATTAAGAACTCATAATCAATCGCATATACATCAATTTATTGGAGCTTGAATCCATAATCTAACGGTTCTTCTTCAAAAAAAATCCATAATCTAACGATCAAACAAATTAAAAAAATGATTAATTTCAATTTACTCCCCTGAGGTTTAGGGGTGTCATCATTTCACCCCCTCTACTTTCAATTTTGAATTTTTACCCCGTAAACTTTTCAATTTCAATCAGTCTTGTCCAATTTTTACTGTTCCGTCCAAATTGGACGTTAAGTTTGACTTTTGAGGGCTAAAATGGTCATTTCAACATAAAAAAAATTAAAAAAAATTAAAAAAAAAATTTCTTCTGTTTTATTTTATTTATTTATTTTTTTTTTGTCTTCAACTTATACACCACAAATTATAATAGGTTTATAAAAACAAAAAAATATTCTAGGTGATTGAAAGCCACTAACTGGTCTACGATATTTGTAATATATCTCCGATAAAGTGAAGAATTTTAGAATATATCCCCAATAAAGTGAAGAAATATCTGTAAAAAATAATTTTACGCTTTATCTGTAAATAAATATCTGTATATCCCCAATAAAGTGAAGAAATATCTGTGTAAAATTATTTTTGGTCTGCGATATTTGTGATATATATCTAATATTTATCTGTAAATAAATATCTGTAAAAAATGATTTTACACAAATATTTCTTCACTTTATTGGGGATATACAGATATTTACGGATAAAGTGTAAAATCATTTTTTACAGATATTTCTTCACTTTATTGGGGATATATCCTAAAATTCTTCAATTTATTGGATATATATCACAAATATCGTAGACCAAAAATGATTTTGCACAGATATTTCTTCACTTTATTGGGGATATACAGATATTTATTTACAGATAAAGTGTAAAATTATTTTTTACAAATATTTCTTCACTTTATTTGGGATATATCCTAAATTCTTCACTTTATCGGAGATATGTCACAAATATCGTAGACCAGTGAGCGGCTTTCAACTACCTAGAGTATTTTTTTTGTTTTTATAAACCTATTATAAGTTGTGGTGTATAGGTTGGAGACAAAATAAAAAATATAAAAAAAAACTAAAAAGCGGAAAAAAAAAAAAAAAAAAAAAAAAAACAGAAGAAAAAAAAAATTATTTTTTATTTTTTTATGTTGAAATGACCATTTTAACCCTCAAAAGTCAAACTTAACGTCTAATTTGGACGGAACAGTAAAAATTGGACGCGACTGATTGAAATTGAAAAGTTTAGGGGGTAAAAATTCAAAATTGAAAGTAGAGGGGGTGAAATAATTTCACCCCCAAAGCTCAGGGGGGTAAACTGAAATTAATCCTTAAAAAAAATTAACAAATGTCAATCATCAAGTACATATTGGCCTATATATAAGCTTACAAAAGATAGGGATACATAATTTATAACAATAAATCATGAACCGCCAATACACTCACTTAAAAAATAGTTAGCTATTGAAATTGAAAAAGTAAAAACTTAGCTGTTCAAATTAAAACATGTGGTTATATATTTACCTGATGAGATCAAAATGGTTACGAGACTAAGTTTTATATTTGTGCAAATATGATTGATCGTGAAAGAACTTATAAAAAGATGAGTGTAATACCACATTGAGGGATAAAGTGTATAGAATAGTGTTTAGATGATCTATTATTTTGAGTACCATCTAAAATCGTTTTATGTGACAGTTGATGTGATATAATCACATTATTTGTTGAAACTTGAAAGTTTTGAATTTTGTATATTTGTTAAAGTATATGCAACGTTTCAAATAGCTATCTACTAGATTACACAAAAATACCAGACTCAAAGAGGAAAATTCATTGATGTTGAGTGAAGATTCCCATATCTTTCCTTGAGATTAAATATGATGGGCTATTGCAACTTGAAAATCTTTCTTTTCAAACTGCTAGAGAAGAAACTGCAATTTAAGAGCAGTTGCTGACTAACCTAACAATCCCCTTTTTGCCCTGCTTGGATTTCAACCTAGCTAGCCACTATGATCGAGTATCTGAACGGAAGCGGTGGACTTTCAGGTCAACGACTCCGACGTCGTCTCCTCATGGAGACTTTTGTAGGCTTCTGTCTACTCTCTATCCTCATGATATCCTTGACTAAGAGCGTTGGCAATTCGTTTATTCGTCGAGGCAGCAGTCTCTGGTGACATGTTTTGGGTAAAAGCTGTAGCCTGTGCCTAGCGCTGGTATTTCCGAAGTGGGGGTGGGTGGCGGTTGCGTCCAATCGAGGCGGCGCTACGGCAGTTTGGAGGGTCTTCCAGATCACCCCAACCGGAGTTATCGTTTGATTCCTCGCTTTGGTTTCTTCTCGTTTCTGTCTTTCGCGACGCTAGTGGAAGCCGTCTGCTGGAGGGGTGTCGATTGTATACTAGATTAAGGTCGTACTGGTTTGCTGCAACTTCGGCTGGAAGAATCAAACCAAAGTTGCGCTTGGGCTGGACTTGGGCTTGGGTTTTCTTCTGTTCATAGTTGGGCTTGGACTTAGCTATTTGGGTTGTTGTTGGATCAACAATTAGTTGGAATGGAATATGGTATCCATGTGGTTTTTGAACATGATATCCGGGTCGATTCTGGCGCGGCTTTTGAGTTTTGATGTACGTTGTTTTTTTCATTTTTCGTATCAATACCCACAAAGGAATGTAGGGTTTATTGGTCTAAGGATGTCAACCATTAATAGATATAAAATTTATTATTAATAATGTCTTATTAGTTTGCTCCACCCTCAATTTCACTGAATAAGTAATTTACTTACTTGGAATGAGAGAGAATGATTACGGGGTAAAAACATTCATGCGTCTACTAACATATAAAAGAATTGGAATGATTTTTAGTAAAAGAATTCATGCGTTTACTAACACATGAAGGAATCAAATTGGATATAGGTCTCATCTCCTTATCAGAAATCGATTCCTGAATACTCAGGAATTTGATTACGATGGGGGGGGGATGGGTTTAGGAATTAATCCTCTTGAATCAATACCGATTCTTTTTTTCTCCCATTTCACTTGTCTCCGATTCATGATTATTTTCCATTCTAATTAAGTAAACGTGCTATTAACAGTGTCTCTTTTTCACAGCCACATAGAGGCAGCTCAATGCCTTTGCTTATTTATTGATGGGGCCGTGACCACTTACCCAATTTTAGAACAAAAAATGCCTACTTACTCCAGCAAGAGTTTTTTAACCCCATTTACCCAATCTAACCTCTAGAGACAGTTTTGCCCCTATAACAACTCTTTCCTCTCAGACTCTCTCTCTCACTCTATCTCTCTCTGTGCCGCGCACCACCTCAGGCTCCGGTCTCTCTCTATCTCTCTGCTCCGGCGCACCACACCAGGCTCCGGTCTCTCTCTATCTCTCTATCTCTCTGCTCCGGCGCCCCACCTCAGGCTCCGGGCCACCACCTCCATCCAGTCCCCACTGCCATCAGAAACGACCGTGAACCATCTGTCATCCAGTCCCCAGATCGGAGCTCAACCCCCAAGCGCCGCCGTCACCGAACCAGACTCTCTCTCTCTCTCTTACTGCCATGGCTGTTCCGGCACCCCACTTTCAGCTTCAGGCCAACCTCGATCGATCCACCTCCGGCGTCACCAACAACCAAACCACAGATCCAAAGCCCACAGCCACAACTCAGCCCCCAACTCCGATCCGACTCCGAACCCAGGCCGAATCGACTCCGCTCCAACGTGAAACACGCTCCGACGACTCCTCACAGTCCGGTGGGTTCCCAGATCAATTCCTGGGTGCCCAGATTTTTTTGTTTTTGTTTTTTTTGGTATAATGAGATTTTTTTAATTTTTTTCCGGTATCCTGAGATTGCAATGTAACTGTGGGGTTTGTTTAATGGTCTACTGGGGGGCAGTAGACACATTATTGGCCCCCAGTAGACTTTGATACGAGGGACATGGATCACTATAGTGTGGTGTTTTGATAAGTTACATGTTGTTTTCAGTGTATTAAAGTCAAATTATCTGTGAATCCTACAAAATGGTGCATTTTTGGTGGTCTATTGGGAGGCAGTAGAGACATTGGACTTTGTATTGGGGGGCAATAATATGATTATTGGGAGGCACTAATATAATTATTGGGAGCCAATAATATGATTATAAATTGATCAATTGTGCCTGTAGTGTATTCATTTTGGTTTTGGGAGTTCATACAATTCACTGGACGGCAATAATATGATTTTTGGGAGGCAATAATATGATTACTGGGGGGCAATAATAGCCGGATTCCGGATTTCAGTCATCGGTCACCGGATTTCAGTTACTGGTTCCCGGAATCCGGTAATTGGTCGCCGGAATCCGGTTACCGTTCGCCGGAGTCCGGTCACCGGTCGCCGGAGACCGCGCCGGCCACTGGTCACCGGAGCACAGCAAGGTGGAAGATGACTTCTCTCTCTAAGTGAGAAAGAAGGAGAGGGCAAAAAAGTCTCAAAAAAAAAGAAAAAAGAATTAATTGGGTAAAGGGGAAATAATCTCTTAGAGTGTTTTGGGTAAATGGGGTTAAAAAACAGTTGGTGGAGCAAGTGGGCAATTTTTAGCCTAAAATCGGGTAAATGATCATTTCCCCTTTATTGATTATAATATTTTGACACTCTACCTTTAATAAAAAAAATATATAAAAAAAACTTGAAATTAAGATTATAGATAATCTCTTGATAAAAAATGATTATTGGTCTATTTATTTATACATTTTATGCCCGAGCGGGCCTACCTAATTGTTGGTTTAATAAAATTATGGACTAGAAATAGATAGCCCAAAAGTTGACTTCCTTCCATAGACATTATCGAAGTCCAAGAGATAAATTCCAAAAAACAGTTAGACCCCAAGAAAAAAAAAACAAAATTAAAAACTTTATGCTCAAGACTGGATCAGCCCAACAATGGATTAGCCCATTGGTATAGGATGAAATTGGACTGGTTCTGCTTTGTCATTTCTATTGCTGCCCTAGAAATTGAATATGAACGTGTTGCTTATGTGGAAATTATAGGTCAGCTGAAATGGAACATCGATTAGCAATGGTCTTGTAATAGAACATCGAACAAACAGTAAATGACAGAATTATTTCCTATTATGTGGTTGGAAATTGATGTGCGTACAATGACAGCTTGATTATTGAGTCCCACGGCACAAATTGCTACGGATGGCTCATGGCTCATGGCTCATGGCTGTGGTCCAAACGTACACACGGCATACACGGTGGTGGAGGCAGCTTTCGGCAACGTCTAAGCGCTATCTTTTTCTTTTCTTTTTTGGGTCAAAAGGTAGCATCAATTAACAAGGCTCAAAGCCAAACAACATAATAACAAGGGACACGGCTGAATACAGACAAATTCTGCAAATCATGATTCACGTGGTCATCTGCCAGAACAAGCAAGACTAGAGAAATCAACATACATGAAAGAAACAGCTGAAAACATAAAGGCCAAAGCAGCCCAAAAAATCCAAATCCTAATCAGAGCTTCTTCTTCATCTCCAACTTGCAGCCGCCATAGTAGATTCGACTCCGGGGCTGGTAACCAAGGGTGGTCTGCAGAGGTGAGGATACGGACAGAGCCGCCAGACATTCTCCAGTTGACGTCTAAGCGCTATCAAGTATCAACGATTCATCTCTTTTTATTGGTACTATCTCTGAATGGGAGTCGTGTTAATGTCATGTTAGAAAAAAAGAAGAGTTATCTTATCTATCTTATCTTTCAGAGTGGGTTTGTAAACAAGTTAATTGTGTAGGCCCACTGATGCAAAACCACCACAACTGGTAAAAGCAACATTGTTTGTATGTACTCTGGATATATATATATATATATATATATATATGTGTGTGTGTGTGTGTGTGTGTGCACGATTTAGTCGACTGAGCTAACTAGCCACATGCTTTCGGTTTCGGAATTCATGGTGAAAAGGCAATGAGAGAATTTTTATATATGATATTGTAAAGATTGACCGCGAACAAGGAACACATCTGCTAATCACTATGAGGAGCAATATTAGACATATTTTTTTATACCACATTAAAGTAAATTAGCGTCCAATATCATTTGGTCATCTAAGTAGTTTATTTTACTTTGTAGATGAAAAGTTATGAGTTCGACTTACAAACTAACTGCTCACATTTTTAGTTGTGATTTTATTATAAGTTGTTTATTAATTCCTCCTCAGCATTATTCAATGTGTACCTCCGATTGACACAATTTAATATACATTATTCAATAGAAAAATTGACATTTATACCATGAGATATGCTATATCTCAGCCGTAGACATTTATAGACAATAATTTTTTAATAACAGAAAATATATTTTATATTATCTAGCTGTTAATTCTTGTTGATAGAAGTACACATTGGTGCACTAAGTAATTTCTCTTAGAAGTAGTTGTGATTTATAAGTTGTTTATTGACAATTATATTTCTTCTTAGCATTATTTAATGTGCACCTCTTATTTAGCATAATTTGCCATAATTTGATACACATTTTTCAATGGGAGGATTGACATTTATATTTCTCCTTGGCATTATTCGATCAATGTGTCCCCCTCCCCCAATTTTGCGTAATTTGATATAAGAAAGTGTAGTTTACCTACGGCCATGTTCACAGTCATGATATGAAGATTTTTGTAAATAAAAAAAATTAACAAAAACACAAACAAACTTTTAAAGGGTTTAATTATGAAATTAGCACCCTGACTCCACCTGAGAAGCATATCCCCTTCATAAGATGCCAATTTCGTATTAATAATGTCATCAATATATATGATTATATGAACGAAATAATGAATTGATGAGGTACTATCCAATCACATCAAAACGTCGTCGGGCGGTTACATCGCCGACATTGATTTTGTCAAATCACAAGGGTTTAATAGCTAGCTAGGCTAGGCGTTCAATGGGCCACATGTGGTGCGTACTAGGGTAATGGTACTACTGCTGAAATCATACGGACTTACGGAGCCATCACATGTTGCCTTTAATTCTTTAAAAATATATGGTTTGGACACAGAAAGAAACACAAAATTATTCCTTTGTTTTTTGGGTCGAAAACAAAATAAATTTATTGTTGAGACTGAACTACAATTCAAAGGAGAAAGATGAGTCTCAATATGTTCTCTCCTAGAGTCCTACGTCGAAAACCGTTACCCACCTTATTTAATGAAAGAATGATAAAATACTGTTTACTCATAAATATATAGGGGTCTCAACATTTTAGTCTCTAATGTTTTAATTTTATCTAAAAACCTCTCTAAACACTTTAATTTCACTCAATTGGTCATTGCCGTCAAGCCTCCTTCAGAAGCTCCGTTGTCTTGCTGACGAGGTAGTCATTCCCATGTCTTTGCACTTCAGCCCTATCTTCCTCCTCTCTGGCCTCTTTTTCTTCCACCAAATTTGACCAATTAATAAGCTAGCTTCAATCTAAAACTGAACTCTTTACAATCCCAAAACATTTCCCACAACATCAAGTGAACTATGAACACAATTATACATATTCCCGTATCATCTAAAACACTTATTCCACTTGCCAACCTCAATTAGCCAGCAGAACAAATCATCTCAGTTTAGCACAAGCACACCATTAAAGTTCAAACTCTTGCAAAATCACAGAAACTATATAAATCGCCCTCTCAATTACACAAAACATAAACAAAGAAGCCACAAACGAACAAAAGCCAGCCTAAATTTATCAAATTCCATAGAGAAGAGCTCCAAGTTCTCAAAAAAAGTAAAAACACTTAAATACAGTCGTAGTGTACCATATGAGAGTTTGGGAAAAGCATCACCGACAGTTATCGTAATCGACGACCTCATAATCGGTGAGGGATCTGAAGTGCTGGACTAACGAGCGTCTGATGGAGTTGATCCACTCCTTCTTCTCATTCTCAGTATCCTCGATTAAGTACATGGAGTCGTGGGTGGTGGTGGAGAGCTCAAAGGCTCAAGGCTTGTGGAGGACGTCCTCGACGCCTTTGACAATGAGGCAGGTGCCAACGAGGATGACGCCGAGTGTGGTGGAGGAGGGGATGACATGGGAGTCCTTGAACCAGAAGAGCTTGCCTTGCTTGAGGATGAACCAGCGGCAGTGGTGGTGAAGGAGATGAGGAAGAGATTGTTGGAGATGGTGTGGAGAGAAAGAGGGAGGAGATTCGTAAGATGAAGCTGAGAAAAGCAGTAGTAGCAGCTGCGGAGGAGGAAGAGACGGCGCATGCTGATGAGTACACCAAATCGTTGAATATCAGGCCGCATCTACGCTGTGTTCTTGATCTCCGATACCTCCTCTCCAATCCCCGCTCTTCTCATCGATACAATTTGGATATTTTGAATTGCTGCATAATATTTTGCCGTTCCGAACCTACATCAAGTTCGAAGCCAATTTGGGGATTCCGGTGATGGAGAGAAACGAGATGCCGGTCTTGAAGCTCCCGCCCAATTCTGCGAGATCGTTTCGGACTGAGGGAAGGGAGGCAGTGGAGAATCGAAGGAGGGAAGGGAGGCAGTGGAGAATCGAAGGAGGGAAGGGAGGCAGTGGAGAATCGAATGAGGGAAGGGAGGATGACAATGGCAGAGACGGAGTGAGGAAGGTGGCGACGCCGCAAAGGTTGCAGTGAACATGAGGATGGAGATGAGAGAGAGGAGAAGAAGAAGAGGTAAAAAGAAAAGAGAGAAAAAAATAATAATAAATAATATAAAAAAGAGTAAGTGATAGTATAATAGTCATTTTAGTGTGAAAGGAATATCACGTTAGCAAGATAATCGAGGTTTTTGACGGCAATGACCAATTTGGTGAAATTAGAGAGTTTAAAAAGTTTCTATGTGAAATTGGAATTTATACCAATTGGAATTTTGTCCATGAAAAAATAAGTCATATACAAACAACCCATCAAAGATACAATTTCATCGTCATGAATTCACCAAATTTGGAATTTCCTAATTTTTAATGTAATTCTTTAAAGAATTTATTTCATTCTTTTTATAGGTATTAAGGAGATATGAGAAATATACAGTGTGTGTTTATGGGAAAGAAGCATTATATTTTTTCCATTACAATAGTTATTGACCTGTTAAAATGTGGATCGATCCATATCATTTGTCAATTTTGAGGGTTGGTAAATCGATGGTTCACATGAGAATGAATAGTTAGGTTTCTTTTAAAATTTATTTCTCTTGGTTTAATTGCTGCAAGCATACTTAACCTAAATTCCTTTTTTTTTTCCTATCCAACGCTCTGGTCAAGTTATTAACTTATTATATATAAGATTTTTTTATACGATCATGAGATCATCTTATAATTATTGAGTCATTTATACCGTCGGTGCATAAAAGAATTTTTGATTGAAATGAGGCGTGACAGTTGACCACAAATTCGAGTAGATTCTAACATTGAACTTCTCATTTCTCAATAATTGTTGGTAGGGGACTATATGTATTCTCATTTCTTACGAATTGTTGGTAGGGCACTATATGCATGTATTCTATGATGATGGCTCTTATTCCTTTAGTACTTCTGCTTGGTCGAAAACAGTTTAATTCTAGCCGAGACAGAGAGAAGACGAAACACTTGATGTTAAAACATAAAGAAGCAGTTGTAAACAACCAATGAACATTCAAGCTTCAAAAGACTATGTATACTATTAGGTAGCCGAGTGCCAGAAATATCAGAAGAATATACACCGTATTTTGAATGGTGGTTGAAATCAACGGTCAAGATATAGTCATACAACTGAGGAAGACAGCCTTCTCTCGAGTTTAAAGAACTTGGCTGCGTTTTGTTTCTTTGTAGGTCTCAGCAGCTAGGTCTCTGCTCTATTAGCATAGAAATCTGCCAATTTAACATCTTCATGTTCTCAAAACGTGTCGAGAGGTCCAATCGTGAACTCCCCTGAGGCCAATCCCTCCTTCCTCTATCGGGAGGCAGACCACGTCAGTTCACCCACAGAAAGAAGAAAAAAAAAAGAACGAAGATTACAGAAGAAACTATATATATATAGTTCAGATTTGTGAACCTGTAGCCCTTTTTCAGCCAAAATATATACTTTTGAGCTCAAACAGTCGCAGGCTCGCAGCACAATTAATGAACCAATCTAATCACATAAGCGCCTCAGAATGTAGAAGCGGAGAAATTCTTGGGTATGGTCAGGCATCAGAAATTTTTTCCCTTATTTCAAAATTACCCCTATTTATAAAGGTGAAATACTCAAAATACCCGCACCACCACGTGCGTTACGATTGATGTATGCAAGAACTTTCTGAGGGAGAAGAAGGACGGAAAAGGAAAAAAAGAAAGGTTTACTCACTTTCTCGAGGGAGTAAGCACGTGAGGGCATCTACAAAACGTGGGTTTTGTAATTTGGGTCCATCCGTTGACTTCTTGGTTCGATTTGCGAACATGCCAAAAACCTACTGGGTTGCGAAATTATTGATGCCTTTTTTTTTTTTTTGAGTAAAAATTATTGATGGTTTTAAACACGTTGATATTTCATATTTGTGGCATCGCTTTTCTGTAAATATAATGTGTACGACCATATCACAAAGAAAAAAGAAAAAAAAAGGGACCAACTGGTTCGATACTTTTTGGTCAACAGTTACCAATAAAAATAGCTAGACTTTTCAGTAGTTAAATAAACAACGGTGTGATGCAACTTGTTCAACAAATTGGTAAGCAAAGAGTACCAGCCAATACGCAGGAATATGAGGCAGAGACAAAAACACCAGAAAAGTACCGGTAGAGTTCTAATGACCCAAAGGAAATTAAGTAGAGAGAGTAGATAAAATGAAAATTCTTTAATGCATCGACAGTATAAGTGACCCAACATTTATAAGATGATCTCAACTCTTGATATTTATAATCAACTTTTTTTTTTAATAACTAAAAGTGTATTTGATGTAATCCAACCACACATTCATGTTGGTGTAAATGTACGTCGGTGCTCTGAATCATCTCTCTAGATAAAAGCACTAAAAAAGTGCATGTGGGGTTGTCTCTGGTTTGGGACGCAGTTGCATCAAAATAATCGAACCTACGAATTCAACAGACAATTATCTCATCGACGTCATAGTTTTGCATAGCTGCATAAAAAGGGACACTGCCGAATGTGTCTAGCTATATTTGATTATTCCGTCCCCTTTCAAACACTATCATAGTATCTTAATTAGTGGCCGCTTCAACTGTTATAGAATTAAGATGGTGTTGCTGTTAAAAATAGGGGCTATAACCACTTACCCAATTTCATTTTAAAAACTGTCCACTTACTCCACTAAGAGTTTTTTTAACCCCATTTACCCAATCTAACATCTATTGACATTTTTGCATTTATTAATTAAATTGAAACTCATCCATCTCTCTCTCTCTCCACCTCCGGCCAACTGCATCGCCCCACCGGTTTCGCCAGATCACCTTCATCATCCTTTCGCCACCGTCGCGCTATGGATCACCACCCCAGCCAAACAACGCCTTCTCCAAATCGGATCTAAGAAAACCAACCCAGATTGGGTTAGTCCAAGCAGAGCCAACCGCGCCGCCACGACCATGGCACCCCCGAGCCGCCTCCGACCACACAACCCCAGTCCCCTGGTTGTTAGGGCTGGAGATTCGCCAGATCACAATGCTTAGGCTTCCACCTCCACTTGACGAGTTCGCAACCATTGGATTTGTTATTGGAAATGCAATTCCAGCCCTTGAAGATCTCCTTGCAGGTGTTGTTGTACTTGGGAGGAAGTGTTTCTGATGTAAGAGAGCGGCGAAGATGGTGATTGGGTGCCCAAATCAATTTCTAGCTTTTTTTTTTTTTTTTGCTACCCACAACATTTTATGAGTGGTCAAATTTTATTTTTTGTGGTAACTGTGAACTCTGAGAATGGAAGGAAATTTTGCCAGTAGTGATTGCTTTTTTATTTATTGTGATTTGGTTGGCAATAATAAGATTATTGAAACACAATAATAAGATTACTGAAGGGCAATAGTAAAATTATTTATTTGGATAAACCTCCAAAAACTTTCAAAATTTAAAACATCTTCATTTTTCACTAATTATTGATCCCAATAAACTTATTATTGGGAAGCAATAATATGTTTATTCGGAGACAATAATATGATTATTGGGGGAGGGGGGGCAATAATATGATTACTGGGTATTATTGGGAGGTAATAAAATAAGACGCCAGAATCCAGTTACCGGTCCGGTAGCCCGATTCCTGATTCCTGTCACCTGAGTCCTCGGCCGGCAAGGTCTCCGATCACTTCTCTCTCTAATTGACAAAGAAGGAGAGGGCAAAATTGTCCCAAAAATAAATAGAAAAGAATAAAAAAAATACTTAATTGGGTATTAGGGAAATGATCTCTTAGAGTGTTTGGGTAAGCAGGCAATCTCTTATAGTGTTTGGGTAAGTGGGGTTAATTAACCACAAAATTGGGTAAATGATCATTTTCCCTTAAAAATATGTAAGCCTCTAGCACAGCAAGGAACTCGACCTGCAAAACATGCACTAAAGGCTTTAGATATTTATGGTCAAATTCTTCTATGCACCGGCGGTGCAAATGACTTAACACTTGATAAGTAATCTTAGTTATTGATATTTATAGTCAACATTTTTTTTAATAACCATAAAATGTATTTATGTTGGTGCAAGTGTACGTCGGTGTTATGAATCCTCTCCCCTTTTCTCACCGGTAGTTTGGTCATCCATCGACAGCAACAAAACTTGACAATCTTCTAGTTAGGAAATCAAAATTGATGATGGTTTGATATACAAGTTTTGATGGACAGTGTTATGCAGGTGACAAACTATGGTACTATGATGTTTATCATACACTTATTTTACATATATTTGAACAAAAATTATAATTGTTTGAATTAAAATTATAGTATTAAGAACAAAATTACCATATTCATTTACACTATTTACATATAATTAAACAAAAATTACAATATTAACAACAAATTTGTTCAAAAACTCATAACAAAGTCGTAGGTGGTGTAATTACCATTATTAGAACTAAAATTACACAAAATATGACTTAACATTTCTACTCTGACAACAAATTCGTTGTTACATTTATAAATGTGTGGGTGAGATACAGATATGTATTATAAAATTTTCTATTCTGCAGTATGTGTCGGAGAAAGAGTAGTATTCAGAAAGTAGTATAGATGTACGTGGCCAGGAATGGGTGGGTGTATATTAAATCTCTGAAAACGATACCTCTTGGAATTCATTAATTTCTTCTGGACCACCAAGCCAGTAGCATGATTGCTAGTTGCACCAAAATAGTCCCCTAGCCTCCAAAACCTACTTACAGCAATTTAAAATTACTCATGGCTAGCTTCCTGAACTGTAGAAATAAGTGGGCATTACATTTAGAGAGAGAGAGTTAACCAACGACCTTCCAAATTATTCGGCGGATCGAGGATCCGAAACTTATCTAGGTTAATTAGAAATACACTAATTTTATATATATATATATATATATATATATATTTTTTATAAACTGAGCTTATATTTTTATTGATGACCTAACATGTTAGTTACGCAAAAAATAGTACCATAAGCAGAGTCATTAGAGGTAAGTTTGTTAAAAAGTTGTTCTCTTTCATTTTATTCTTATGTTTATGCAGTCAACAACTACTTAGGATGATGTCGTCTAGGACACTACTTTGAGTCTACCGTATATTATATTATTATTGGGAGCATTGAAGGAGACATTATTGGTCGGAGCTGTCTTCTCCCGTCTTGCTTAGAGAGGAAGAGTGAAGTCGGTTACTCGAGCAGCAAGGCATATAAAAAATTGAAAAAGAACAGCTGGTGGTAGCTTGGCTTTACACTGCTCTCTGTAAATTACATGTCCAGGGTCCAAAGTACAGGGCTTTCATAATTTAATTTCAAGACCTAGGGGAAGTGCTTACTGCTTAGCTTAATTAATGTACAGACAATAATAGAGAAATAAGAAGAGCACAAAGCCACAGAGATATACAAAGGAATTCAAAACATAAGTGGTCAAGTCAGCAAGGGGTAAAGCTATGGTATGTTAACATTTCTCATACATCAACTATTTTTACCCCTCTAAGGACTCATGTTATCACTTTGAGAATTAATATTACTATTTTCAGGACTCATATGGTAAACTAAGAAAATTTACCACTTTAAGGACTCATGTTACCACTTTGAGAACTAATATTACTATTTTGAGGACTCATGTGGTAACTAAGAAAATTTACCACTTTAAGGACTCATGTTACTACTTTGAGGACTAATATTACTATTTTGAGGACTTATTTTACCACTTTTAAGGCAATTGTATGTATGTCATACTTTAACACATTGTAGAATTTTCCGTCAGCAAGAATCAAGAAAGTCGAGAAACTCAGTACCCAGAATCACAGCGGCAGCAACTCCAATTCTCCAAATCAAACAATCCCACGCAGCAGCAAGCCAACAACTGCCGACAAGTCAGCTATTGACCTCCATCGAAACGCACAAATCGAAATTTAGAGTAGATTCATGGGATTTCCCTGTATCGGCAAGAATTGAAGAAGAAAGATAGAGTATTTGTACCTGTGAAGTAGGGATCCCCAAATCGGATTGGGTTCGCGGCGATTTCTGACGGCGGTTTGTGGGAGTATTCAATCGTTCAACTCACTTCAACTAATCAAGCAGCCACTGACCTACTGAGTAGTGAGCTGATGTGGGAGTACGCGACTTCCTATAGATAATTTTTTTTTTTTTTTTTTAGGCTAGTATGGGCTGAAGGTAAATAAATACACACACACACTTGGGGGTTTTTAGACCAAAATATTGTCTAAGCTGGGCAGCTCTTCTGTTTGCTTCCGCCACTGCTTCCAATTGAACTCATGTCATCCATATATCACAGTGCTAATATTATAATTCCTCAGCCAAAAAAAGAAAAGACTGTTCATTATTGCAACCACACAATATGAAGAAAATTAGCTGGCTATATATTCCTATATAAAAAAAAGCACCTATGTATACATATATATAATAGTCGCTTCACTACTCGCCGCAGAGAGAGAGAGAGAGAGAGAGAGAGAGAGTGAGATCACGGAGAGAAGCCGACATATCAGATAATCAGATAGAGGAAGACAGTGGTCGAGATTCGAGAAATGGGAAGAAGCTCTCGCTTCGAAAAGGTGGGAATGAAGAAAGGAGCGTGGACCGCCCGAGAAGACCAGATTCTGATAGACTACGTCAAAAAGCACGGTGAAGGCAAATGGGGAAAAATTTCAAAAGAAACAGGCAAGTTTTTTTTTTTTTTTTTTTGTGCAGAATCTTAGTAAGTGCTTTAAATTAATTCTACCATTTTCCTCAACTAATAAGTTTAATCCTGACAAGTGCATGCATGCATGCATGTCAGAATTAGAGATGAATATTAGTGGTTGAGTATTGATGGATTCTATTCTGAGCGGTTTTCTGCAGGCCTGAAAAGATGTGGGAAGAGTGTGAGACTTAGATGGTTGAATTATTTGAGGCCTGATATTAAGAGAGGCAACATTGCAGATGATGAAGAGGAGCTCATCATCAGGCTCCACAGACTTTTGGGCAACAGGTGGAACTCAACACTCCCCTCCTGGCTCCTCTTACCTACACACATTTATGATTATCAATTTATATTTTCCTTATAATTAATAATCTACATCGTCATTTTTGTTCAGTTAATCGTACTTAAATATAATTATAGACTTATAGTGATTGACTTTGATATAAAGAACTTGCTGTGTATATATAGATGGTCATTGATAGCCGGAAGAATACCTGGCCGAACTGACAATGAGATTAAAAACTACTGGAATTCCACTCTAAGGAGGAAGCTACAACAAGAAAATCACTTAAATGAGATCAAGGAGAACTCCTCATCCCCCAGCGGCAGCGGCGCCGACGAGGACGACCCACATTCGACCAAAAATAATGGAGGGGTTGGAGGAGGGATGGTGGAACCAACAAGCTCTTACTGCTTCACCAATCACAATGAAAAGAAAGAAGATCATCAGCGTTATCATCTTGAAAGTACCACCACAACTACTACAAATAAAACAACATTTTTCTCTGGTGCCACCGTTGAAGCCGAAGCAAACAAGAATGATATAGAGCTAGCTGGAGACGACTTGAGCAATGATGTGACGTGGAATGATTTCATAATGGATCTAAATGAAGGTCAGTTAGACATATCTGAATTTCTCCAAACAGACTTTTCAAAGCTTTGTGAATCGGAGAGTCCCATGAAGGTAGAAGTTGGAGGTTGCAGCACCAATCATGAGCTGCCAAATAATTGGGCAGGCGGCCGCAGCTAGGTCCCCGCACCCAAGAGTTATCTTCCGGATGTCTGCTTAATTTTTTGAAATTGTTCTTCATCTTTTAGTTTCGAACTTTCGATCTTAATAATTCACATATAACTATATAAGGCACGTCAGTGATGTCTCAATATATGTCATTTGACTAATAAAACGGTCAACAAATTAGTAGCTAATTCTCTGGCTAGGAAAAAAAAAAAGTAGCTATATATATATATATTATTTGCAATACGCAGCAGTTCCAACTCATGAGTTAATTGCAACTTGCTAATATGTCATTCTATTTGTGCATCTGAGAAAGAGATGCAAGAGCTTTCTTGAGGAGATCCGTGAAACAAACGAAGAAAATAAGAC
This sequence comes from Rosa chinensis, assembly GCF_002994745.2. NCBI lineage: Eukaryota > Viridiplantae > Streptophyta > Magnoliopsida > Rosales > Rosaceae > Rosa > Rosa chinensis. Next base: position 68,613,102 of record NC_037093.1, read on the forward strand.
ATAAATGTATAATGAAATAGCAAAAGCAAAAGAACAGATGCAAGAACACTACTGCTCTTTTAAAGAAACCAAATGAAGAACAGGAGAGGGCCAAAACCATATGTCATGGCTTTACAATTGGGGGAAGTCGTGTTGATGTTTGTCATACATCAACTTTTTAATAAATATATATTAAATTAAATTAGTTGATGAAACCTGTTGTACAGGTCAATAGGTTATCCATTTATAATTTGACATGTGTACTTAAAAAATAAATAAATTACCATAATAAGTACTCATTAATTGTTTTATACGTAAATCGTTCAAAAACTTGTAAGGAAGATCCTAAATATAGTAATTACTTTGATTACAACTATAATTATCACTAAATACGTCAAATGTGGTGGTTTGTTGTACAGTATCCCATTGATAATATAATTTACAAAAGAAAGGATTGTAGTTACAAAAAGAACAACTGGATTATAAGAATAAGGACTTGAAAAGTTTTAGGTCTAATATGATTATTTACCATACAAACAAAACATTTGTTGTAGCATTGGTAAAGTAATCGTTTTTTTTTGTAAATAGAATCATATTTCAAGTAATTATCATAAAAATGACCATGATTACCACTTTATACCTCAATTGTTGTAATTTACAGTAAAATGTATTGTCAGAGGAGTAATTATCTCATGGATGATGAGATTTACACCAAAAAAAGTATGAATTACAAAATATAAAACTTTAATACACAATTAAGGACTCGCACCTCATTTACTATTTATACATAAAGTTTTACCACTTTGACAGCAATTCGTTGTCACAATGGTAAAATGGTTCTCAGACTTGTAATATAAAAAATTACCACAAACAAGAGCTTGATTACTACTTCTACAACAATTCGTTTCATCGGTCAAATGGTTCTCAAACTTGTCATATTGAATAATTACCACAAATACAACCTTGCCTACTACTTTGGACCTCAATTGCCATAAAATCTAGAAAAAATATTGTTAAATAAGTAAATAACTCCTAAAGGACAATTGTTATAAAATAAACAACCTTATTACACCATAAAGGACTCGCCGCAAATTTACTTAAATATATGAAGTTTTACTATTATAGCAACACATTAGTTGTTTTATTAGTAAAGTGGTTCTGAAAACTTGTAATAGTGAAACATTAACACTTACTACAACTAGATTACCACTTTTTACCATAATTTGTTGTTTTATTGGTAAAACCGGTTCTCAAACTTGTTATAGTGAAATATTAACACTAATTACAACTTTTTACAATAATTCATTATGTCATCAATTTTAAGACTTAGGCTTGGAATATCGAAGCATTATCAAAATTACAACTGAATTACTACCTTTGACCTCTATTATCGTAAAATAAAATGAGAATATGTTTAATTAATTAAAATTTTTTTTTTCTGAAATGGGTCAACTGAGAATTGAGCAAACGGTAGCAGCAATGGTGTGAGTCATGTACAGGAGTCAAAGGGGGCGAGGATTCTGTTACCGTGGGAGCTTTTGCAGCCGGCGCAGTGGAAGGTATACGCTTGAGAAGGTACAACCTAAGGTGCCAAACCTGGCATTTTATTTTCGTGCAACCGTATATGATATCATCGATGAAACTCTAGTTTCTGTAGATGAATGATTATAGTGAATCATTGGGGCATGAAGACTCTAGGCCTGAAAAACTAAGAAGCAGAATTGAAGAGGGAATTGCTAACTGCATTCAAATGCTGCTTGGTTTATGTTATAACTATTGTAATTTGAATTCTCCACCTTTGATGTTAGTTAACTTAATCCTTGTGTGTTTATTTGTAATTAAGCGGAAACTGTGAGTATGATTTTATGGTTAGAGTCTAACTTCGTGTGTTGCTCTATTTTTCTGATGCTTAGTAAGCAAAATATTAGAAGTGGTAATAAGAACATGGAGCCTCAACAATTCCTTTGTTTCTTCCTTGTAAATAAGAACACCAGCTACGATCTGATCAGCATATTGTAATTGTACTAACCATGAGTGGCCCTATGTACGGCCAAAAATCTCACTGCTGCTTTGTTAGCTATCTACTAATAAGAATTTGAGGCTATTGAAGTAGTTAAGTTTATGTATCATGTCTAGCTGAGTAACAAAACTATGAGCTTATCAAGGGTCTACTTTACTGCTACTTGTATATAAGAAGCTTAGAATATATATGCAAGCTCGTTCTGTTTATCAGGAACACCATGGATGCAGCAGCGACTGCAATAATGGTATCTCATGCCAATGATTGTCTCTATTCCTCTGTTAAATTCTGCTTTGTGTAAATTGAAGCATGAGCATCCATTTTCGGAAACCAGTCATTCTTGTGATGTTTATATAAAAAAATGGATTCTTCATTCCGCTGATTGCAGAGTCCAAAGATGATGAGATTTGATTATTATTGTACATCGTTCACAAGATCTATTTCGAAGGCAGCAACTTCACAAGTTCAAATCCATGTTGTCCAACCTTCAGTCATGTTCGGAGATACAGATACCTCATCAGAAAGTGAGAATACACAAGATGTCCACTGTCAACGCCAATTCACCAATCCAATGCAGAGTGTTTTCAGCATTTTCTTGATCTTGAAGTTCATCAAATTGCTGGTTGACACAATTAAAAAATTACGAGCGCTCTTCCTCCTTCTTCTCCTTTTCTCCTCTTCACTTTGTTCCCTGTGGCGCCTCTTCACTCCTAGTCAATATCGCACATCATCATCCAATTCAAATCACACAAAACATCAATCCCTGAACCACATCATCCAATTAATATGAAACAGAAAGGAGAGGACAATCAATTCTCTTTCTATACCTCGCTCGTTGTGGTTTTTACTTGAATAGTGACAACTACACAGGCTAATGAGTTTTGTTTTCTCGTTTTGTACAAGAACAAAACTTGGACCGAGTTTCTTCCTCTTTTCTTCGTCTTCTCTTCTCTTTTTCAATTTAGGGTTTTCTAAATTTGATAGTAGATATGTAATTGAGAATTTTGAAAAAAAAAAAAATTATACAGGCTAACGGCTAAGCAGGTTACCACTATTAAATATTCTAGACCGTCCGTCAGATATATTAATATTTTAATTATATCTAACGGTCTAAAATATTTTAAAAAATTGATGTATTTGATACGTCAACGTATACTAGAATTTTCCTTACAATTGAGTAGTAGCAAAAGATCGGACGACCTCGGACAATTTGCTAACACCTTCGAGATGCAAGACAATACATTTAGGTAACTCTTTTTCAAGAATTACATTTTGCAAGCACCGATCATCATGACGTGGCAAATAATTAGTCCACCGATTGGACCTTTTTAAAAAAAAAAAAATTTTAAAAAAACTTTAGCCCACCACACTCTTACATATGTAACTATGTAAGTAAGAATCGAACATTCGAACTCATAACCTTTATAATGTTGGAATTAAAACTTATCAACAGATCATAACTCACTTACCAACAAATCAAAGCTCACTGATTGGACTTTGATCATTTTGTTAATGATCGACTTAATCATGCATGTCAGTAATGTTGCTAATTCGAATTAAAAGTTTTCAGGCATGAAATTGTCTGAAATGGACTTCAATTTTCCTCTTCATTTCATTCTGTTTTCTCCCCATCGAAACAAAAATTGTGATGAGAAAATGAAAATAATAATAATAAGAGACCTAGACACTTTCTGTCCCAAGTTCCCCTACCTGAATCTGAAATATATACCTCTTATTAGACCCAGGATATTGAAGTTAAGGTTAATTGAATAACTGGTCAAAACAAACACTCACTTTTTGGTTATATTCGCTCTCTATAGCAAGCAACATTGATCTCAGATTAGCGCATGCATTTGTTTTGCTCTTTCTCTTCTAATTTGTTGGGTATCTGTCAGTTTACAAGTAGAAAATGACATTGTCTTTCCAAATGTTATTATTCACAAAATCTTATGATATTTAAAAGGCCACCGACTCACCAAAAAGTTATTTTTTGCCAAAAGCTATTGCATGTAGATCTTTCGGTAACCAACTCTACCTCTATTTTCATGAAAGATTAGTGAAGTAGTATATAGTTGACTAGAGTAAAGAAAATGCAAATTAGCAAAGTATGGGAATTATACAAGAATTTCACCAAATTCTTTCATGGAACATCTGGAATCCTCGATATAGAGAAAAGAATGAGAGTCGAGAGTCTTTCCTCGACAAACCCTAGCGTCGCCCTCTTGGTGCAGCTTCTAGGGAGGCCTTTGCCGCCTCCACATACTCGTCGATTGCACCAAGCTGTTGATCAGCTCTTTCCTTGTTTTGCGGAAGGGTGAATTGTATGCTGTTTGAATTGGCTTAGCTTTCGGCCGGGATGGCTCCTTGGTTGGGGGAGAAGACCCGAGATCGGGTTCGAGCGGCATCTCCCTTCTTATAGGGATTGGAAGATCTTCGATGGAGGCACAGGAATGGTAGCAGAGTCATTGCTGAATGGAGCCGGAGTCTTGCTTTGGTGGAAGGTCATGATATGTGGCTGTTGTGGATGCAGATCGACGGCGGCGACGGCATTGGTCAAGCACTGAGTCTGGGTGCCTTGTTCTTGGGTGTCCAGATCAGTGTTATGGGGTACTCACGAGATCTCTGGAAGATCTAGGTTTGGGACCCAGGAATTTACAATATGCCCTTCTATTTTTGCCGAATTTTGGTGGTGTTCCGCCACTGGGAGAGTAGTCTCTAGTCATATTCAAGGGCGAGGAGGAGAGGATCGAGTTTGGGTTGTTTGGGCCTTAGTTTGAATGTGGTGGCTTACTCAAGTGCAGGCTCAGGACAATGGACTAATGGCTTGGACTTGTTTTCAACAAACCATATCTCGTGACCTGCTGGATCTTACATTTGTGGGAGGCTTTTTGCAATCTACTAGTATTTTCGTACACCAATTGAGGTCTCTAGGCAAACTTACTTATTGTTCAATTGATTCGAGTCATGTATCTTCCACTAGGTTGCGATTTTGTCTTGTTTGTCGCTTGTCTAATTGTGCGCATTTGTTTACAATGAGGGTTATTTGTCATTTGTTCGGTGGTTTGTGTCATCTATAACTTTTGGTATGAGGCAACTTATGATGTACATGCCTTCTGATCATTGACAAGTAATGAAGTTATCTATTTCTGAAAGAAGAAAAAAAAGAAAAGCAAATTATGGGAATTAACCCGAGTAATAAGGAAATAAGAGATATTAAATTAACTAAAACTAGAACACATATTATGAGCGATGGACAAAACTATTTACCAATTGCTTGACACACTTTACTAGTCTTTCTTATATTGATGAAGTATGATTAAATAAGATACATTCTATTATTTAGAATGTTTATAATTATAGTTGAGGTTCAAACTGACATCACATCCCTTTCACAATATAATCAAATTATCAATAATAATAATATGAGTGTAGATTGAAAACCCGCTTAATGGGGTTCTTACCCCTCTACTATAATATAATAAAAAAAGACCAGAGTCCTAGACTACGTTCGGATTTTGATCTCAAATACAACAAAACATCAAACAATTAACATTAACAAGTCTGTTGGACTTGGATGATCTAAAACCTCCCACTAAATCCTACTCGCATGCTAGAAGAAGAATTTGCAATTTCCTAGCTCGATCTCCACCGCTGTCTTTGGAAACTTGCTGTCGTTTGAACATGCCTTTGCAAGTAGGAAATGGATACGTCTTTAAATATATACACACACACAGACACACACACACAGATCCTATCCAGAGCGGAGCTCCGCTTTGAAAATTAACGTGTGAAGTTTGAGTTCTGGGTCACTTTTCGGTCGCATATCCACATCTTGACCGTTCATGTTTTAGGTACTAGTGTATAGATCGTCTCTGCAAATTTTCAGCCAAAATGATGATCGTTAAGACATTGATAATTGCCTTAAATTTAGTACGGTTCAGGTTGATAGATTTAGTCCGTCCATTAGTTTAAGCGAGTTAGATACCTTAACGATCATCAATTTGGCTGAAAATTTGCAGAGATGATCTATACACTAGTACCTAAAAACTGAACGGTCGAGATGTGGATATGTGACTGAAAAGTGACCCAAAACTCTAACTTCACAAGTTAATTTTCAAAGCGGAGCTCCGCTCTGGATAAAATCTATATATATATATATATATATATATATATAGTTTAAATGTTAATTTATCCAGTTTTACTTTGCCCTCCAATCACATTTCAAAAGCATTTTCAATTATGCCAAAGCATCAAGCACGACCTGTTCTTTGTTTTATATATAAAAGATACCTAAAAACTTGACAAGTTAGGAAGTAAGTGACAACAATTAAGCTACTTCTTAATCAAACTTTTTAAATCTATGACATCACTAATCAGCCAAAAATTAAACTTAAGGGTTAATTTCAGTTTATCCCCCTGAGGTTTGGGGGTGTCATCATTTCACCCCCTTTACTTTCAATTTTGATTTTTTACCCCCCAAACTTTCCAATTTCAATCAGCCGTGTCCAATTTCTCCTATTCCGTCCAAATTGGACGTTAACTCTGACCTTTGATGGCTAAAATGGTCATTTCAAGACCAATAAAATAAAATAAAATATATTTTTTTTCTGTTTTTTTTTTATAATTTTTTTTTTATTTTGTCTTCAACCTATACACCGCAAGTTATAATAGGTTTATAAAAACAAAAAAAATACTCTAGGTGGTTGAAAGCCGCTCGCTGGTCTACGATATTTGTGATATATCTCCGATAAAGTGAAGAAATATCTGTAAAAAATAATTTTACACTTCATCTGTAAATAAATATCTGTATATCCCCAATAAAGTGAAGAATATATGTGTAAAATCATTTTTGGTCTACGATATTTGTGATATATCTCCAATAAAGTGAAGAATATATATCCCCAATAAAGTGAAGAAATATCTGTAAAAAATGATTTTACACTTTATCTGTAAATATCTGCATATCCCCAATAAAATGAAGAAATATCTGTGTAAAATCATTTTTTACAGATATTTATTTATAGATAAAGTGTAAAATTATTTTTTACAGATATTTCTTCATTTTATTGGGGATATATCCTAAAATTCTTCACTTTATCAGAGATATATCACAAATATTGTAGACCAGCGAGTGTGTAAAATCATTTTTTACAGATAATTATTTACATATAAAGTGTAAAATTATTTTTTACAGATATTTCTTCACTTTATTGGGGATATATCCTAAAATTCTTCACTTTATCGGAGATATATTACAAATATCGTAGACCAGCGAGCGGCTTTTAACCACCTAGAATATTTTTTTTTGTTTTTATAAACCTATTATAACTTGTGGTGTATAGGTTGAAAACAAAATTAAATAAATCAAAATAAATTAAAAAAAAAACGAAGAAACAGGAAAAAAAAAAAAAAAAAAAAAAGAAGATTTTTTTTATTTTTTATTTATTTTTTATCTTGAAATGACCATTTTAGCTCTCAAGGTCAGAGATAACGTCCAATTTGGACGGAATAGGAGAAATTGGACACGACTGATTGAAATTGGAAAGTTTGGGGGGTAAAAAATCAAAATTGAAAGTAGAGGAGGTGAAATGATGACACCCCCAAACCTCAGGGGGGTAAACTGAAATTAATCATAAACTTAATATATAGTAAGTTAGTAACCACTGCTCAGTGGGTCATTAGCCAAAAATTAAACTTAATATATAGTAAGTTAGCAACCACTGCTCAATGGGTCTGCTTCAGCAATAACAAGCATTTTTTTTTTTGGATCAAAAGAGGTCAGCCCATTATATAGATTCAGCAAGCAGTACAAAAATGAAACACCCCTATGGGGTCGACAGAAAGAATGGTTCCTCAGAGCACCTTAAGACTCCTATTCTAAACAAGAATAAGAACCCAGTATACACCCAGTACACCCACCTTTTAGAAAGTCCACGCGCCATTATTTCAAACAAAAACCTAGAAACTCCGAAGCAGGAATAAAAAACCCTCAGAGCTACTGGTTTCTGCGACCAAGATCAAAAATTAAATAAAATTAGGAGTAGAGGATGACGTATCATCATCCACTCCATCTTCATTCATCAGAGCAGCCCAAATTGAGAATCCTCAATCAAACATAGCCCAACAAGAGACCCATACAGCACACAGGAAGTCCACTGTCCAAAAGCAAGCCCAAAGACTCCAACCATGAGCAGAAGTCCACTCCAGGCCCAACAGTCTTAGAGCCTATAAACAAACCCTAGCATTCCTAGCTACCAAACAGCCGCCACCCTCAGCAGGACCACCACCACCACTGCCACCATATACTTTCCCTTCAGCGCCGTCCAGCATAGGAGAAAGATGACCATCATCACCGTCACAATCTAACTGCAGCCTAGCTGCAATCCTTGCCGCCAAAGGGGAACTCGGGTCACCACCGATCACGTCTTAGCCACCATAAAAATCAACCAATCCCATCTGATCGGATCTAAACCCAAGCCAGCCTGAACAACCCAATCATCACCGAGTCCCTGTTCCACATCACCTAACCCAAATACAACGGCAGCGAATAGCCCTGCACTGCCTACTGCCGAAGAGGTTAAAGGCAATGAAACTCGCGCCATCTCAGCCAAGATGGCTGCCTTTAGAATATCTGATCCATTTAGAAGACAAACTGATCCAAACATAGATTAAAGGGACGTCGAAGCCAAGCACCGCCATCACCAAGGAAGGGAGAAGAAGGAGAGACGTCGCCGCCCTTCCAAATCCAAGATGCAGAGCCACAACGTGGCTGAGAAACCTCTCTGTCGAGAGTAAGGAAATTTGCAGTGCCGCCGCCGCCGCCACTCAAGGCCGGTTGCGACCATAGGGTTTTTCTCGTGAGAGAAGAGAGCATCATGAGAATATTCTTTATGTTTTTTGTCTTTTTGCAATAACAAGCAATTGATCCTAATGATATCAATTTCTATTAAAAAAAAAAAAACAATAGTGTTTTCGTTTAAGTAAGAAAACTAATTTTCAAATGTATTTTTAAATTTAAATTTAAATTTTTAATTTTTAAATACTATGGTATCATAATGTAAGTCAAGTAGGTCTAACACCCAAGACCGGTTCCTTTCCGATTGAATACTCGAGCTCGTCCGGTGGCACCCAAGACCTGTTGATTGAATACTTGGCTCTGGGGATCTACTGCCGGACGGGTAGTCGATCCGATCTGTTTCAAGGGTGCTCTATGGATGGTTGCTCTCGAGGTGGTTCAAATGATTTCGACTTAGGTCTTCTGGCATCATCCCTGTTCAGCGACATGGTTCTGAATCGATGGTGGTGCAGACGATGGGAGGTTGGACTGGCGGGATTCGGGATTGGTTTTTTCGTGGTGTGCGGCGGTTTAGGTCGAAGCGTCGAGTGGTTGTGGCGGTGTAGATCGGGGCGGCACAGGTCGTGGCAAAGCGGGTCGGGCAAAAGTGCTGGGCTTGTGACATACGACATGTCGTCAGGGTGATGGGCCAGGACAAAGCCTGCTTGATGGACTCTGGAGCTGGACTACTCCATTTGGATGCTCTTGGGCTGCCATGTTTTTGCCCTAGGCCTATCCTATGTTTTTAGTTTTGTCTAATTACAATAAATTCTATGTATTAGGAAGCTATGCACTGATGTGCACTCTAAATCTCTCTAGCGTCTCTAGAGTGGTACCAAAAGAGGGTCTCCGCTACCTTTACGTATTTGAATGTCTAATGAGTAGGACTATTTGTACGTACCACTTGTGGTTACTATCACTATCTTCTTGTCTGTCTATGGCCTTAAATAACAGCGGAATGGTATATAACAGCATATTCTCACTTGTGATGAATATATTTTTCTCCTGATTCAAAAATAAAATAAAAATGTAAGTCAAGTAGGTTTAATAAATAATAAAAATAATAAATCACAAAAGTATATAGTAAGTCAGAGGTTTGATTTGTTCCGATGTACTAAAAAATAATCACGATTAAGTAGATTAAATACTATGAAAAGAGGCCCATTTTGCTGGGTACTCCGAGTTTTTTCTCATCAGATCAAATATTACGAAATCAAATGGCATTAGCGTATTACTATACTTTGATTAATGGTTTGGGAAAAAATTACAAACAGTACCCAACTTATGGGCCACTCCGAATTTCTATACCCAAGCTTCCGAAACTATCACAATGGTACCCCAAATATCCCACCCGACCCAACATTCGTACCTGCCGTCATGGACGGTGTTAACTATCATGCCACGTGGCATTTTCTTAGGGGTAAAACTGACCCTCTGTCTTTACCTCCAAGGGAAAAAATACAAATAGTACCTAACCTATGACCGACTCTGAATTTCTGTACCCAAATTTTAAAAAACTATCATAATGGTACCCAGGTTATCTAGCCCGACCCAACATATGTACCTACGTCCCACGCTTGCGCAACCCACCCAGGGCCCCGCGCCTGCGCAGCCCACTCGTGCCCAAGATGATGGGAGAGTTGGGAGGAAGAAGAAAATGAAGAGAGTTTCAGGAAGAAGAAGAAACCTGGTGAAAGGACGAGAATGCCCCTCAAAGTTTGACAATTGACTAACTCCGTAACGGCCAACAGTGTTCTAGGTACTAAAGTTGGGTCAGGGTCCGAACTTCAGGTACCAAAGTGATAGTTTTAGAAACTTGGGTACAGAAATTCGGAGTCGACCATAATTTGGATACTATTTTTATTTTTTACCCTTATGGTTTTGGAATAAGCAAAAAACTAGGGTAACGTCACACTTATATTCTCGAATCTAGATTCTATGTTTGACCAAATAATTTATACTTCTAGACTTCTGGTTTTTACTTTCTCTGATATGAAAGCATATACATCTGATGAAACTTTACAAAAACATGTCATAAGTTTTGATTTTATATGCCTCATTTTAACGAGGAAAGATCAATATTATGCAGAGAATCGTAGTATTTTTTCTTTCTTATATAGACCAGTTGGACACGTACTGCTGATGAACATGAAAAAGTTAGTAATATTACACATGAAGTACCAAAATAGTAGGCCACAACCTTGGCACTTAGTCGGTTTCTTTATTTCGATTCCAACCACGTTGTTAAAGAGATGAAAAGATTAATTCACAGATTTCTAGGTAGTCTTATAATAAAGGATTAGGTTGAATACCAGAAAACATCTATAAAACGAGTCACTCCGAAACACTGGCACAACAACGTGCAATTCTGGAAGAAAGGGAGAGAAAAAAGAGAGACAGAAACCAGAAACAGGAGTGAGAGATGGGAAGAAGCAGCTCTCGTTGTGATAAGGAGGGAGCGAACAAAGGAGCCTGGACTGCTCATGAAGATCAGGTTCTGAGAGATTATGTCAAAGAGTACGGTGAAGGGAAATGGGGGAAAATGTCGAGGGAAACAGGTGAGTAATTGCTTTCAGTACTATGAATACAACTTTCTCAATATTGATGTTTTATGAAAATGGCAGAAGATAGTTGAGGATCGATTATTCATGTAAAAATGTAATACATCATTACATTGTTGGGTGCAGGTCTGAAGAGATGTGGAAAGAGTTGCAGGCTTAGGTGGTTGAATTATCTGAGGCCTGATATCAAGAGAGGGAACATTACTGAAGATGAAGAAGAGCTCATCATCAGGCTTCACAAACTCTTAGGCAACAGGTACTTACCGCCTTTGTCCCTTGACTCACTTCAATAACGATAATTCTACAATTCTGATCAATATGGCATACCGAAAGCAAATTCCCTCTAATTACTAGGCTATAGATGGCAGAAGAACTCCTCGTTGTAATAACTACCAACCACCGAGTAAATACGCTACGACAGTAGTACCCATTGAGAATATATAGCTATAGGCATTGCAAGCAACCGCTAAGAATTTTGTTAACTTATTAATCTTTAATTTAATGTTACAACGAGTGTTTAAACTTTAAACTTTATAAGTTTCAATCAGTATTCAGTACTAGTGTTGAATTATTTGTTTTTTTTTTTACTTTCTGGTACTAGTAGATGGTCATTGATAGCTGGAAGGCTTCCAGGGCGAACAGACAATGAGATAAAGAACTATTGGAATTCTACCATAAGGAAGAAACAGGAAAACAGCTCAAGACGGTCTAGAAACGAGAGGAAAACCATCAAGGACCCTTATTTGACCAACAATGAAATCAGACCAACAAGCAGCACCAGAAATGAATTAGCAGAACAACCATTTCTCTCTGGAGTTGAAAGGAATATTAAGGCAGAACCAGATTCTGGTGACGGATTCTTGCAGACCACTGGTGAAAGTGGTATGGCATGGAACTTCATAATGGATCTAAATGCAGGGCAACTTAGCATATCTGAGTTTCTTCATACCGACTTCTCTAAGCTTTGTGAATTGAATACCATGGTCGCCGACTGCACGAATGGTGCCGACATCGGTCATTTAGAGTTATGAAAGTCGTTTCTATTCATGAAAATTGTTGCTGAAGCTTCTTTGTACTTGCAACAGTTGCTAAATAATTGGGCAGGTATGGACAGTTGTCTTCTTGAAGCAGCTTTGGGTCCTTGATTCTTCTATTCCTCTGCTAATTATAAATCCTTCAACAAAAAGATATATATTTTTTTTTCTGTATTTGCAACTTCCATTGGTGTTTGGTCTCACAAAGAGTAAAAGTTGCTACGCTTTCATGGTTCTGTTTACAAAGCAATCCAACTCCACCCCCTTCTCGGACTTATTAAGCTTCCATTTCTGATTTCTGAGGTGTTTTCAATTTTAACCAAAATGCCGTGTTTACAATACTACCAATATTCGTAAAAAGGGATTTTGCTTCGGTTCCTGGTCGTTTTGTTCTACCTAACTAAAACTAATACGAAAATGATGGATTATCTTTCGGGACAGAGGATAATGTCTGGTTTGTTTGTTAGTCCTGCCAGGTTTGTTTATCAAATCGATGGCTTTCGCTTTTGAGCGGGCGCTTAATCATGAACTGGAATTAATTGAGTAGTTTTTTTAGCATCTGGGTGGATGGAAGTTGGTTTCGTAGTACAAGTAACTGATGTATAATGAGTTGGTAGACTTAACCAACAGCCTCATAGGGTAGATACATTTTCCAATACCAATATACTGTGAAAGAAGAATTTAATTTAACTCAAAGTCTGTCGCTGCAAGCATAAAAACTACAAAAAAGAAAGCCTAAAGCCCAAGCAAATAGCACAAATTAATCAATGGCATTGGATCTCAAAACACTCAAAGTTCCTAGGTTCAAAAAACAACTACACTACAGGCTGTGATAGACCGGCGTACCTTTCTATTCTATCTGATGGTCATGCTCTACCCTACTCATCAGAATCATTACCATCAATGTCTTCTTCTTCCATGCTTCCATCATCCTCATGGTTTTCCTTCTCCTTCCCATGATCTTCTCGCAAATGCTCTACCTTACCATTAGTAATGCCATCAAAATCCAACCTATTGGACCCTATTTCAGAGAGTATTTCAAAGTTCCCACTAGACAGGTTTTGAGTTTCACTCCCATCAAGAACCGCTTGTAAAAGCTCCGAGTAACCTTGCCTTTCGATGCTAACTACAGGGTTGCTAGAACAATACGAAGATGATGAGGGATTGGTGACTGGTGTTCTAGAGTACAGCTGATCCAACTTATTAAAATAAGAGCAAGTTTTGGACTGCTGAGGACGTTTTTTCGGGCTGTCTTTGGTTTTCCTGAAGTACTTGTTGATGTTCTCCCACTTCTCTTTGCACCTCTTGGCACTCCTCTGATAACCCAATGAATCCATTGAAGCACTCACCTGTTCCCAAAGAGGCCCTTTAAGCCCTGGCTCCTGAAACTTGGATTCTATATTACTTCTCACTAGAATCAAAGCCTCAACTTCACTTTGAGGCCATCTGCTATTTGTCTGATCAACTTTGACTGGCGTCAACTCCTCCTCCATAGCTCCATTTGAATAATCACATTGCAACAATGATGGGGTTTCCCTAGAAGGAATGTTGACCTTTTGGCCTGTGATTTTCTCAATGTATGAAACAATGAGCGACTCTCTCTTTGAAGCTAGAGCCTGTTCATGGAGTTGGGCAATGGCTTTTCTCTTATGCTTCTCAGCCTCTTGAAGTCTCCACGCCGCTTCTCTCTCCCTCCTCTCTCTGTCCATTTTCTCAATCAATGCCAAGTACTTGTGGTGCAGACTCTCTTGGTGATCCATCACACGCTTCACTAAACCCTCGAAAAATCGAGTCGTTGATGAACTCAATTGCTCCTTCATCCTCCTCTTTCTCTTCCTCTTCTGAACCTTCCTATACGAAACTTCTTCGTCAATGGAGGCTTCTGACCCATCATCAACTCCAGCTGTAGCTGCTGGGCCACCATTGAGGCCATGAGAACCACCAAAAGGCACAGGAACAAGGTCCACATTCTTGGGGGAGTTTTCATTAGTCAGAGCTGACCCAGAACCAGTTTGCTTATTATTAACCTCACCAATCTTTCCAAGACTATAAATTGCTTCAAGCTCACCATAAAGCCTGTATTTGCTCTCCAATTCCTTGCATATCTCTCCTTCAGTTGCTTGCTTCTGCTTCATGCCTTGTGTTTCATGTGGCTTCCTGCAGACGCATTTTCACAAACACATGGCGTTCAAAATTTACAGCAACATGGAAAAAACAGAGACAAACAAACGAAACAAAAACATGTACGTGTGAATCCAATCCAATTACCAAAAGGGTTCTTTTCTAGTGCAAAATTCCTGGGGTTGCCAACTTTTGAAACCCAAATTTTGTGGGCGGCTCTGAAGAAATAGAGGGCTGTTTTCATCAAGCAGAGCAACCTCACCACTGGCACTGTTCTCATTCAGACCCAGCTTGAAATTTATAGGACTCATCTGCCAATGCAGTGTTCCAGATTGCTCTTGTTCTGGTTGTGGGTGTAATCCTTGAAACAACTCATGGGTAATGGGAGTGGGATGAACAAGGTGGTGATGACCCAACTGTTGGTGCTCAAGTTGTCGGTGGAAACTGGGGTGGTTTTGATTTTGGGGAGTAAAGAAAATGGGCAAAACAGGTGAGGAAGAGTTGGTGTCCATGAAGTGTTGCTGAGAAGGGAGGTCTGCTATTTCAAAATTAGACTGCATATTTATCTTCCTCGTCTAAGATATGTGAATGTGTTGGGGGCACAATGCAAAGCTTCTTTCTTTCTTCTTCTTCTTCTTTTTTTGGGAACAAATCCCAACAGAAAGATCTTTTCAAGTTTCAAGGCTTAAACATATAACCGACTGAACCTCCGCAGAGTACTATGAGAAGGGAAGGATAAGATTGCAGTCCGTATTTTTTTTTTTTTATTGGTATGAAATAAAACCCTAATTTCTATATAGGTTTTAACCAAAACCTACAATTTGACCCCCAAAAAAAAAAAAAAAACCTACATATGAGCTTTTGAAATCAAACACATAAATATCATAGAATTATTAAAAATTTAATCAAAATCTGATTTGAATCAGTCGGTTACTTATTAAAATCTAATTGAATTGACTCTGTATCAACCGTACAAACTCAATTCAATCATAGCTCACAGTTTCATTATTTTACTTATATAATATAAATATCGGGAGATATAAATTAACCAAGTCATTTTGACTCTCACAAAGTATAATGTGTTTCTTCAAAAAGATAGATGAGATAACACTTTTACTATAACAACTTTATTCTGCTTTACTGCTCCCCGATAAAAAAAAATTTGTGCATCTCATTCCATATGAATAGCATCGATTTTTTCCATCGCTATTTTTCATTTTTGTTGCTTAGACTATATCTAGTTAACTACACATTTTTTTGAAAAAAAAAAAAAAACATGTTGAAGAGTACATCCACAGCTACACGTGTTGAAGAAATTGTCCTCAAACTGCAAAAGAGTGGGGAGTCTGAGTACGGCATGGGTTGGGTTTTATTCATGCACGTGAAGATTCGAGAGAGAGAGAGAGAGGTTGTCCTCTTGTCTCGGTTGTTTTGGTCTGCTCGACTTGTCTCCACCATTAATTCTCTGTCTGTACTCTCCCCGCATATGGAGCTCTCATCCAACGGCCACTCCCTGTATTTGACAATTTTACAATTATTGCTGTACGGCTCTGCGCCATCACACGACTCTCTCTCTCTCTCCCGACCCTTCCAAATTTCGAAAGCGATTCCTCATTTACTTCGTTTGGTTCTTCTTCTACAATTTGTTTGCTAGGTTTCGAATTTTCCAAACTCTCTGTCAGTTTGGTCCTTCAATTTGATATCACTTTGGTTCCTACCGCCAAATCGTTTGACAAAACACCCTTGATGTGGCTTCAACTAAAATCAGTATTACTCATAGTAGAGAATGTGACTAAAAGTGACCTAATGTACCGAAAGTGAAGAACGGAACATAAAATTGAGGAATAGAAGTGATAATTTGGAATCCCATGCACTATAGAGCATTGGAACAGTTTTGATTGACTCCAAGTTGAGAAGTTTGATCTTGGAAGATCGAATTATCCAAAGCCCAAAGTTAAAAACCAGGGATTGTCCCAAGGCCCAACCCAACTGATATTGAGCAAAACCAGCAAGTCCTAGCCCAGTCGACGAGAATCTGAAATCATTACAGATACGACACGCCAGCCGTCTTGGCGAGCACGGCATCTGCAAGATCATTCCATGGTCCTCCGTCCATCTCTGATTTTTTTTACTTGAAAATGAAAGAGCCTCTTGTCGTTCGTTGAAACTTGGTCGTCAAGGAAAAGATTTATCACACTAATAATGAGAAAGAAGTCCCTAAGGCAGTGTTTGGGTAGGATATTTAAAGGTTCCAAAGAACTCGAAGATGATGAGATTTTGAGGTGATGTAACAAGATCGAAGAAAGAACGAACCTAGAAATCGAGATGGTTGACCGTTGCGTAGTCGTAGTTCTTCGGGTTCTTTGGAATTTCAGAATTACACCTCTTCATGCGGAACTCAGTGGAAGAATTTGCCTCATTATATGTCTCATATATCTAATAATCCTCTCTCAAAACCCCAAATAATTTAAGTTCCTCTCTGTTTTTTTTGTTTTTTTTTAATCTCTCTAGTCCTCTTCTCCCTGCCCAAAGTACCTTACCCAAACACTGCCTAAATGTTGACTATTTTAGCTATAAATCCACCAGTACTGGATCTCAGTTTCGAAACATAATAAGCAATCAGCAAAGAGAAACAATGGAAGACTATCATACTTTTAACACTTTGATCTTCTCTTTGGTTTCACTGATTGTTTATTCTGCTCTGAGAGTCATCAACGTGTATTGGTGGAGACCCAGAAGCTTAGAGAAGCAGTTAAGAAAGCAAGGGATCAGAGGAAGATCTTACAGGCTTTTCCAGGATGACATGAAAGAGATCAGTAGCTCCAACATGGAAGCTTGGTCCAAACCCATGTCCCTCAACCACCAGATTGCCCCACGTGTCTTCCCATTCTTCTATCAAATGGTTCAAAACTATGGTAACTAATTTAAACAAAATGAGTACTTTGCTGAATCTCATTCTGAAATCTGAATAATGATATTGTGATTTTCTTAATTAGGGAAAGTGAGTCTGTGTTGGATTGGAACAAGGCCAAGGCTAGTAATAGCTGACCCGGAGATGATCAAGTCGATATTAGCAGACAAGAATGGACATATTATAAAGCCACCACTGAATCCACTTGTCAATCTTCTGCAACTCGGAGTTACAACCTTGGAGGGAGAGCAATGGGCCAAGCGCAGAAGGCTCATTAGCCCCGCCTTCCACCTCGAGAAATTAAAGGTACACACCAACTCTCTCTTTCAGGCATTAGATTAGAACACCTTGCCTGCATGGATTGAAAATTAATTGCGGGAAAGTAGGGAATGGTACCTGCATTTGAAACCAGTTGTTGTGGCCTGATCAGTCGATGGGATAAACTAGTTGCTGGTGAAGGGTATTGTGAAGTAGATGTGGCGCCTGAGTTTCAAAACCTCGCCGGCGATGTCATAGCTCGAACAGCCTTTGGAAGTAGCTATGAAGAGGGAAAGAAGATATTTGAACTTCAGAAACAGCAAGTTGTTTTAGTGCTTGAAGCCTATTACGGTTTCTACTTCCCAGGTTTAAGGTACTGAAAATGAATATGATGCTATATCTTTCATACTATCAACAATTCAAGATTGAATAAAATTTAGCAACTACGTGACTATGACAAGTATGCTGTCACGTAATGTGGGGTGTAAAAAATTGTGATTCATTAGAAAATGGCGTGTTGATTTCTATCTATGTACCGCAGATTCTTCCCCACTAAAAAGAACAGGAGGAGGTATAACTTGGACAATGAAATTAAACGCATATTGAGGGACATGATCAGAAGGAAAGAGCAAGCCATTGAGAATGGAGAAGTGGGTGGCAATGATCTTCTGGGTTTACTGTTACAATGCACAAAACAAGAGCAGAATAGTATGACAATTGAGGATGTGATAGAGGAATGCAAGCTGTTCTACTTTGCTGGCCAAGAGACCACGGCCAATTGGCTGACTTGGACTATGATCGTCTTGTCTATGCATCCAAGCTGGCAAGGAAAAGCAAGAGAAGAGGTCCTGCGTGTCTGTGGAAACGAAACTCCCGATTTGGATGCCTTAAATCACCTCAAGATCGTAAGTGACATGCTATGTTGTTAGACTAGACATATGAACAATTGATGAAGGATAATCTCGTTTTCAAATCCATAGTTCAAAATAAGAGTCTAACAACGTAGAATGTGTTTATGAACCTTATTTATTTTCCTACTGTGAGCACAAGATGTTCAAACAAATGCCTAACTCAACTGCTGTTAGAGGTTGTTAATTTTTTTCTGAAATGTTATGCAGGTATCAATGATATTAAACGAAGTTCTGAGGCTATATTCAACAGTGAGTGCACTCTATAGGCACACCAACCAGAAAACCAACATAGGAGGCATTTCAGTCCCAGCTGGGGTTGAATTTGTGTTGCTCACTCTGTTTCTTCAACATGACCCCAAATACTGGGGTGAAATCGTTGGGGAATTCAACCCGGAGAGATTTGCCGAAGGAGTTGCAAAAGCATCAAAGGATCAAATGGCGTTCTATCCATTTGGTTGGGGACCAAGAATATGTCTAGGCCAAACATTTGCTGTGATAGAAGCAAAGATGGCCCTGGCTATGATTCTTCAACGTTTTTGGTTCGAGCTCTCGAGCTCATACACTCATGCTCCTGTTATAGGCATTACCGTTCAGCCTCAACATGGAGCCCCAGTTATCCTCCATAGAATTTAAGATACCAGATGAAATTTTTAGCCGGGATTCTGATGTTGTTCACATCCATTTAGTACTTATGATAAGACTATTGTTGGCATCACACTTGATTTATGAAAGTGCTGCCAATAATAAGGTGTAATTGTCACTTGGGTCACATCCATTCAGTTCTTATAATAAAACATTAAAACCAGTTACTGGCATCAAGCTTGAAACTTTGCTTTAAAAGAAGACCAACATAAATTTGTTAATGCAAGGAAAAATCTCAGTGAAGAATACATGGAGAAAATCTAGAGTGGGATTTTTCCTAGAATTAGCAAAAGGCCTTGTCGAAAGTGCTTTAACTACAAACTGAAACGAGGCTCAAATGTCATGCAGAGTAAACCAACTCTCATCCATTTCTAGAAATCTATTCATCCACTCCAAATTCAGAGGCCCCTCGTCAGCAGTTGAGCCATCAAACAAGAACTCATCTCCAGATGATCCATTAAAGCTCATGGACTTGAAGAAGTAGTTCTCCTCGCGTTTCGTGCTGTCATCTTCCATTCCAATTGGTACAGCATTGTTCTCCATTAACTCAACATTCTGAGGCTCGGACGAGGAGGACAACTCTTGTGCTGCTGGATTTGATGATGCACAAAGTAGTCTGTTTTGTTTTTGTGATCTCTCGTTATGCCTGATCTTCTTGCTCAAATGAGAGTTCCAGTAATTCTTAATCTCGTTGTCTGTTCGACCAGGCAGTCTTCCGGCAATCAATGACCACCTAAATTGGAACAGAATCCGACTCAATCCAATTGTGAAACCCCAATAACAAAAAGTAGTGTCTGAAGTGAAAGAAGTAGATCACCTGTTTCCAAGGAGTTTATGAAGCCTGAGTATCAAGTCCTCTTCTTGGTCTGATATATTGCCTCTCTTGATATTTGGTCTAAGATAGTTCATCCATCTCAGTCTGCAACTCTTCCCACATCGGTTTAGACCTGCAATCACAAACAACAAAATTAAAACCTTCAACATTCATCATCATATCTTGAGAAGAAAGAGAGAGAGAGATGAATACTAAACCTGCTTTGGTTGCAACAGACTTCCACTTTCTTGGGCCATGGACTTCAATAACTTGAGCCAGTCTCTGATCTTCTTCTGCTGTCCAAGACCCTCTGTTTACTTCCTTGTTCTTGTAACTTCTAGTGCTTAATGGCACCATTGCCACTTCCCTATTCCTCAGTGATTTCTTGCTGAAAGTAGTAGGGTTGAAGCTTGAGAAGGTTTATATATTTATGGCAGTGAAGAGATGTGGCAATGTTGGTTCTATCTAAGCTAAATTACCAGCTACCTTTCATTGGAAAAGTTTCGACCCCAGCTAACTCTATATAGAAATTCCGAGGACAAACAGACAATGTGCATGTATTTAATGATTGCTCTCATATGAATGTACAGTACACATGACTTGGCACTTTGGCAGTAAGTAAAAATGTGAAAAATGCAGATCAGATGGCCCACATTGTCCAATCATATCTACCCCTGATTTCTAAATAATTGTATGATGCATGTGATGTGTTCTATGAAGGCAATGATGACAAAGTTTGACAGCAGTGAAAAGTAAATTACCCTTTCCATCAGGACAACAAATTAGTCAAGTGATTCAAAAACACAAGAGTCAAATACATCATAAGAAGTATGAAAACTAGTCAATAAGATAAGCATGGGGAGAATAGCAACAACAATTATAAATTAGTAAAACCCAGAGGAGGGAGACACATATTCTTTGCAGGGATTGATTAGATTCTTCTTTTCCACAGAGAGAGAATTTGGATGATTTGTATGTCCTTGCAAGTCCTTACACCACCCACATGATCAGCCATGTTTTATAGTCACAGAATTCTGTGCCCTCATCATGCTTTTGTATTCTGTTTTTGTTGTCTGCTCTCTAGCAAGAGCATATTATAAGACCTAGCTAACCCACGTCTTCTTAGCTGAGGCTGAATACTAGTTACTGACTGAAGGACTCATAGACCACTTGTGAATTGTGATTCCACAATGCACAAATCAAGCGGAGGATCCCATTTCGTATTTTAACCAATTTGGGAAGAGATTATTCTGTTGAGATCATTCTTGTTTATTTATGATTCAAAGATAGACATATTAGTAAATAAAAATCTACAAGAATACCATACATCTACATATTCGGAAACAATCACATCCGGCAACGAACATGTGTAGAATTACATCTGCAGAATTTGAACGTGAATGAAAGCATGTGGAAGCATATGATTTCATAGATTATGTATTTGAGTATTTGCAAATTCTGACAGAGGTTTCCTTAGTTTAGTATTATAATGAATTACATTGTTATTATTATTGCCGCCGCTTGAAAAAGGCTCTCCTCTTTCTCAAGTGCCTGCAGGGATCGTCATTATAATAAACTTAAACTGGAGTCTGATTGATGTTGCTTTTGATTGAGGGTTCGGTAAAAAGCGGGAATCAAAAGCACAGAAGTAGTGGTGGATTTACTTGAATTGGAAGAGTATGGTCAGTTGGATCTTCATGAATGGAACTCTAGATAATAATCAGTATTAACTACTGCAAATAGTTTACAAATTTTAAGATTATCCTTATGAACACCTAAACCCTACTCACTATAATTTATTTTTATTTTAAAAAAATTAAATAGAGGATTAGACGATATTAGTTCATCTGCGACAGCCGATTTGGGATGACTGGCACCCACCCGCAATCTCGAAAGAAAGGGGGCCGATTTGAATATTACTCGCCATAATTCAAGTTCTGAAATCACCAATAAATGAAGTAGTTTTTTAGTGAAAGTTCCATTGTGAAACTCAGAGTCAGAAATTGTTGGATTAATAACTGTTTGTCGTGGAACTCCCAATAATATAATCACTCTCAATTCGAAAATCTCTCTCTCTCTCTCTCATACTATCGAACACCCTATTTTTGAGTTGGTCATCATTGGAAGTCTGGAACCAAGGATGGTGTTTGCATTACACAATGCTCTCGTTAAACCATCAACAAGCTAGTCATCATCATCATTGAGTTTGTTGACCCCCTCAACACGTGGGAGCAGTAATTACCAATTTAACAGGCAGAATTATTAGAAAGAGAGTTATTATAACCAAAATAGTTGAAGTTCGCCCCAAACATACAAGTACCATCATTTAGGGCATGTGAAAAGGCAAAGTGAGGCAAACTATCAATTATATGGCCATGTTTATTTGTACGGCACCCCAAATGCCCCAATAATTTTAGTTGAGATTTCAAACGCTCATTCCTAAATCTATGTAATTAGTAAATAGAGCTCCTACAAATGAAGTATGGATGTTGCAAAGGTTTCTACTTGCATCATTCGAATGGAGTTGTGGTTAGTCTAGGTTAATCGATAGGCATAGTAATACATAATCTTTTTTTTTCGTAGTCCTACAAGATGTATATGTGTTTGATTAAATCTTTACCTTATTAGACTATTATCGTGTAAAATTCAAGTCATGTTTTGAATTTTTTCAAAGACTAATTGCCCTAATATCCTCCTTGTTACCATGATCAAAACTCAAAAGAACAAAGATAATTTTTTTTTTTTTTTGGTCTGAAAAAGAACAAAGATTTCTAACTAACCTTGACTGTAAATTCATTATAAACTTCGAGTGATGTGCAAATTGAATGGCAAGATCACCCAAGATGTCACCTTCTATTTGGGCCTGCTTATTCTATATATGGGCCATAAATTAGTAGACAGCATATTCGACGCCTTAAGCTATTATTGGGCTATAAACTACAAAGTTGCAACAATGCCATGGTTTCCTATTCTCCTCTGACCAATCACTTTCGGGCTTTCGGCAGCGCTCAAACCCAACAGGCTTTTAGCCATCGAATCATTTAACCTAGATTCCAGGTAATTGTTACTGTCCACCTGCACCAAGGCAAAAAATCAGCATTTTTTGCACTCAAATGCCCCATTTTGCCCCTCATTTTGCCTATGGTCTACCTGGACCTTGGTCCATAGTAGAATTTTTGAAGAACAAGTTGTTATATATGTTGTAAACATCATCAACTATTAAAACAAAATCTTAGTTATTTGCTTATGGAAGCAAAATCTGTTTTTGATGAAGACCGAGGATGATCGAATTTGACATTGCAAAGATTCTTAGCCGTATTTCAACTGCAAGAAGATACGCTCAAATCGGCAGTACAATGACTGCAAAAACATCAAATCGTTGGACGATATCCGAGGAAATCTATTGTTAACATGACAGTCAAAGTAAACCATTGATTCATTCCAATTCTCAAAGATCTCATCCCAAGATTTCTATCTATCTGCAGTCTGCAGGCAAAATATATATTGGACGTACAGGAGAACTAATTGGCAACTTGTAATAATATTCTAAGTAAAATGTAAGATTACCACGAAAAAAACTTGTTTGTATAGATATAGTAACCATTATTTCCAATCTTTGGATTAGAATAACAGATTTTCCCGCAGGATTATTGGTCATATCTGTTAATCAAACTACTGATGTAGTATATCCAACGTTTGCATCACAGTATCTTTGAACGTATTACATGACAAACTTCTTCGACTTATTCAAAGTAATTGACAAACAAATTAAGCGGACGTATACATGCAGCTATAATCTTTCTTTTCTAACCAAGCGATCGATGTTGGGAGAAAAGAGAATAGAACTTGTTCCAGACCTTGATAAATCTATTAACAATTAAAGATACAAGTCTCAGCAGAATCTTGCATAATTTTCTACAAGCAATTATTTCATTGAACAATACGCGTGTAGGATAGACATGCAATGAAGCAAACTAGACAGTTACTGAACAGTAGTATACTAGTCCAATAAGCCTGTTCAACTCCACCTCAATAAACTAAAACCCTTAAATTGTTTTGATCGAACAAGTCTGCATCAGACAAAGAAACTTGGTGTTTGGATAGGTTAGAAAGAAATAGAATACTGCCGCCTTTGAATGAGTCTCAATCATTTTTACAAGGCAAAGATAACTAGGTATTAATTATTAGAATGGAAATGTGACAAAGAGTACTAAGTAAATCACAACATTGTTGGAGTTGGACTAATCCAAGTGACATAAGCTAGCCCAGAATCCACAGCAAGATCTGGGATGAGATTGATGCAAAGAGAAACTGACAAGTTTAGACGTAAGAAATATATACTGCGAAAGAAAATCAAGGGTTAAGATTTTGCATTGAATTAATAAAAGAAAGACCAAGGGAGATATGACAGTTTATGACCGTTACTAGTTTAATTAATTATGTTACTTGACCTTCCAGCTTCGTAGGAAGAGTATTTATCTTTGTCATTACGCATTACTAACTTAGCTAAACCTAGCTTGTAAGATCAAATATGGACATAACACATATCATCATAAAGTAATTGATGATTAGCTTAATATCAATCCTAGTTTAACATGGATACAAACAGTAAATCAATACTAGTGACTTAATGAATAGTGTATCAATTCATTAAGGATAGTAATCTATTGCTTAGTCTACAAGGAAGGCTACAAGTTGTGATACATTAAGAATCTAACTAGGAAACCTAAACCGATATGGATAGCTTTAATGGGAAGCTTCTTGAGGTTTAAGTCACCTATATATACAGATGAATTGGTCCCTGATTACTACCGACGTTTTGCATATTGTTCTGTCCATTGAGAAGCAAGTTGGTAAGTAACAGAAGGCCATATTCAGTGTTCGTGTTTGCAGCATAAGATGGAATCCATGCCAGTGATTGCTGAAGGTAAGCCTTAATCCCTTTTATGATTGTGTACATATATTGTGAGCATGTATATGGTTTATAACAATTGGTATCAGAGCATAGGCTCACATATATCAAAATCGTTTTAGGGTTTTTGCAAAACAAATAAAAAAAAATAAAAAATAAAAATAAAAATAAAAAAAAGGTTTTTGCTTTACGGGTGAAGTAACTGACCAAGTCACTGACCATGTAACTGGTCATGTAACTGATCAAAGTAAGTTACTTAAGTCGATTGCTGCATCTGGTTAATTATCAAATTCACGCTTCCGCTGTGATTTTTAGCAGCAAATTGGGGAAAAAGCAAAAACAGGTTTTTCTATGGAAATTGATTTCGATTCATAGCATGATAATTGAATTTTGATTGTGCTCAAGAACACTAGTTGCATTCCCGGCGTGCG
The DNA here is from genome assembly GCF_002994745.2 of Rosa chinensis. Taxonomy (NCBI): domain Eukaryota; kingdom Viridiplantae; phylum Streptophyta; class Magnoliopsida; order Rosales; family Rosaceae; genus Rosa; species Rosa chinensis. The sequence continues at coordinate 68,638,531 of NC_037093.1, forward strand.
TTAGGTTAGAGTAGATGGTGACCGGATGAAATTTACAATTTCTTGATTGTTCTGTGGTTTCTTGGAATCGAAACAATTTTGATTGTGCTTGAATATGCATGATGAATTGATTGATGATATGGTATTGTATCTGTGATTGTGTAAAAATTGCATGAAGAACAAAAATCTCCCAGAATTTTTTACACATTATTAAAATTGACAGATATGAGAGCTTAATTTTCTTACAAGGATGAATCTGGGTAGAATATAAAGTTAAAAGCTCATGGGTTTTGTGGTTTTCTGTTGGCATAAGTGATTATGATGCACAAAGCATTCTTCATTGATGTTGGCAGAAAACGATGATCAGGTAACTGACCAACTAGTCAGGTCACTGACCATGTAACTGGTCGGGTCACTGACCAAGTAACTGGTCAGGTCACTGACCATGTAACTGGTCAGGTCACTGACCATGTAACTGGCCAGGTCACTGACCATGTAACTGGCCAGGTCACTGACCATGTAACTGGCCAGGTCACTGACCATGTAACTGGCCAGGTCACTGACCATGTAACTGGCCAGGTCACGTAACTGGCCAGGTCACTGACCAAGTAACTGGTCAGGTAACTAATCAAGTAACTGATCGAATAACAAAACTGAAATTGTGTTTTGTGTTTTAAAACTATGCTTCAGTTTTATCTTCCAAAGAAGTGGTCAAGTATGGTTTTAGAATACAAAACAGCAATATGCGTGCTTGATGAAAATAAATACGGATACTTAGAAATTTTTCTTCTGTCTAAAGATGTGGATAAATTTCTTTGGATAACTTGTTTTCATTGAACATGGTATATTGATAAAGAACTCCAGGATGTTATGCTTCTGCTCAAAAGTTTTGCTTAACATTATTTTTGGTTATGGACTGATATGAATGCAAGTATGGATTGTTTAGGTTTTCTGTATGTTCTTGTTTTGGTTGCTTAAAGCTAAATAAAACACAGAAAACTTAAAGTTATTTTCTTTACAAATTGAGAACTCACACGAATTTTTGTTTTGCTCCTTAGGTAACTCTTACATGAACTTGAACAGTGTCTTGATGCTAACTGGAACCAACTATAGAGCTTGGCTAGATTCTGTAGAGAACTATATGGGAATGCATGAGAACATAGACTATTGCTTCACTGAGGACAAACCTGAAGAGTTAACTGAAAAGAGCACTAAGAAGGAAACTGATCTTTACAAGAAGTGGCATAGATCCAATAGAATGGCTAAGAACCTCATTCGTACCTCTATGTCCAAGACTGTCAGAGGAAGTATAGAAGAACCTGAGCTAGCATTAGATTTTTTGGAACTCATAGGTGCTAAGTTTAAAGAAAGTGAAAAGGCAGAAGCTGCTAGGCTAACCAAGGAGTTTCATGATTTGAAGTACATGGGTTCAGGGGGAGTTAGAGAGCATATTATGAAGATGATCAATATAAATGGCAGACTCAGGGAGCTCTTGATGGGGGTTAGGGATGAGCAGGTAGTGCATTATGCACTACATTCCTTGCCTAACAGTTTTAGTCATCTTAGGACCAGTTACAACTCTCAAAAGGGAAACTGGACTCTAGATGAACTTATATCCATCTGTGTGGATGAAGAATCTAGGATCAAGGAAGAAAAGGAACCTGCTACAACCATTAACCTCATTGAGAAGCCTAAAAGGAAAAAGCCCCAAAATAAGCTCAAGCCTATTAAAGCCATAACTAAGAGTTCAACAGCTGCAGTGGCCAAGGAAAATAGGCCATTTAGGTTCAAGTGCTACTTTTGCAAAAGAGTAGGACACATGAAAAAGGACTGCACTGGCTATAAAAATTGGTTAGCCAAAAAAGGGTAAGATTTTTTCTAATACAGTTTTTTCTTTAGAAATTAATCTTATAAATGTTGAACCACAGTCTTGGTGGATAGATTCAGGCTCACCTATTCATATTACTAATTCTTTGCAGGGATTCATAAGGAGGAGAATCCCAAAAAGTGATGAAGTGAACCTGTGTGTAGGCAATGGCATGAGAGTGGCAGTCAAGGCTATTGGAACCTTAAAGCTCGATTTAGGATTAGGAAAATTGTTAGTTTTGGACACTGTTTTTTATGTACCTTCCATGAGAAGGAATTTGGTTTCAGTTTCTCTTTTAGTAAAATCTGGTTGTAGACTTGTTATTGATAGTAATGGAATTCTTATTTCTAAAAATTCTGTTCAAATTGGTTCTGGTGTTATCTCGAATGATTATTTAAAGTTAAGTTGTTCAATGGCTCAACAAGAAATTTTACTTGTTGAAGATAACACAAACAGTACTAGCACTTTAACAGGTGTTAAGAGAACCAAGCTAAATGAAAAGTCTGCATTTTTATGGCATAGAAGACTCGGCCAGATTTTACCAAAAGAGAGACTGAAAATTTTGGTGAAAAACAACATCCTAAATGAACTTGATTTTTCTGATCTAACAGACTGTGTTGAATGCTTTAAGGGAAAAATAACTAATACTAGAAAGAAGACTGCATATAGAAGCCAAAATTTATTAGAACTCATACACACTGATATATGTGGACCATTTAGGCATCAAACTATCTGTGGGAATGTGTATTTTATCACATTCATTGATGACTTTTCTAGATACAGTTATATTTATCTACTTTCAGAAAAGGCACAAGCATTGAAAGCCTTTCAAATCTTTAAGTCTGAGGTAGAAAATCAACTAGAAAAGAAAATCAAAACAGTAAGGTCAGATAGAGGGGGAGAGTTCTATGGAAAGTACACTGAATCCGGCCAACAAAAGGGTCCATTTGCCTTGTTTTTGCAAGACAATGGAATTAAAGCTCAATACACAACACCCTATAATCCACAACAGAATGGTGTTGCAGAGAGAAAGAATAGGACTCTTTTGAACATGGTTAGATGCATGATGTGTACAACTGGTTTGCCTAAATTTCTGTGGGGTGAGGCTTTAAAAACTGCAAATTATATTTGCAATAGAACACCTAGCAAAGCCATAGAAAATACTGCTTTTGAGCTTTGGTGTGGCAGGAAACCTAGTCTTCATCACTGTCATGTTTGGGGATGTCATGCAGAAGCTAGGATTTATAATCCAAGCTTGAATAAACTTGACCCCAAAACTGTTAGTTGCTATTTTGTAGGTTATCCAGATAAATCTAAAGGCTATAAGTTATATTCTGCTCATCATTCACCTAGAATTTTTGAAACACATCAAGTAAAGTTTCTAAGTGAAAAAGTTCACAATACAAACCTTGAGGATTTAACCTCAGTTTTTGAGGAAATTGTGTCAGATGAGAATTTAAGTGTAGCATTGCCTTTAGAACAAGATGTAACTGATCATGTCACTGGTCACGTAACTGACTATGTCACTGACCAAGTAACTGTCCCTGGTCGAGTAACTGGTCAAGTAACTGACCAAGTCACTGACCATGTAACTGTACCTGATCAAGTCACTGCCCATGTCACTGCCCATGTCACTGACCATGTAACTACCCAAGTAACTGTACCTGGTCAAGTCACTGCCCATGTCACTGACCAAGTAACTGACCACGTAACTGGTCAAGTAACTGAACCTCAAAATCCTCCAGTAGCTCAACCTAGAAGATCACAGAGAGCAAGAAAACCAACTTATGGGGGGAAGAGAGTGACTACATTGTTTATCTACAAGAAGCAGAAATTGAAATGGACTGTGCAGAGGACAATGATCCAACTACATTTAATCAGGCCATTGAAAGTAGTGAATCTCATCAATGGCAGCTAGCAATGGAAGCAGAAATTAATTCCATGAGTCAAAATGCAGTTTGGGAATTAGTTGAACCTGACCCCAACCAGAAGCCTATAGGTTGTAAATGGGTTTTCAAAACCAAAAGAGATGCAAATGGCAATGTAGAGAGACATAAAGCGAGATTAGTTGCCAAGGGTTTTACACAGAAGGAGGGCATTGATTTTACTGAGACTTTTTCTCCAGTTTCTACAAAAGACTCGTTTAGGATAATCATGGCTTTAGTGGCTCATTTTGATATGGAGCTGCACCAGATGGATGTTAAAACAGCTTTCTTGAATGGTGAACTAGATGAAGTAATTTATATGAGGCAACCAGAAGGGTTTGTGCGAGCTGGAAGTGAAAACTTAGTGTGTAAGTTAAGAAAATCAATTTATGGCCTAAAACAAGCTTCTAGACAGTGGTACAAGAAATTTGATTCTGTGATTTCTACTTTTGGATTTACAGAAAATCTTGTTGATGAGTGTGTTTATTTGAAGACTGTTGGGAACAATTTTATTTTTCTGGTACTCTATGTGGATGATATACTTTTGGCTAGCAGTAACATTAAATTGCTTAAAGATACCAAGAGTTTTCTATCAAGGAATTTTGACATGAAAGACTTAGGAGAAGCATCCTATGTACTAGGTATTGAGATTAAAAGAGATAGGGCACAGAGACTACTTGGTTTGTCTCAACAGAATTATGTTACCAAAATTTTAAAGAGATTTGGTATGGAGAAGTGTGCAGCTGGAGAAGTTCCCATGTCCAAAGGAGATAAGTTAACCAAGAAGCAAAGTCCCAATAGTGATGTTGAGAAAGAAAATATGGAGTCAAAGCCTTATGCCAGACTTGTAGGAAGTCTCATGTATGCACAAGTCTGCACTAGGCCGGATTTGTCTTTTGCAGTAGGGATTTTGTCAAGATTCCAATCTAATCCAGGCCATGAACATTGGGTAGCTGGGAAGAAAGTGTTGAGATACCTGCAGAGAACTAAAAACCACATGCTAGTTTATAGGCAAGTGGAGGATCTGAAACTCATTGGATTCTCAGACTCGGATTTTGCAGGGAATTATCCAGACTCCAAGAAGTCCACTTGTGGATATGTGTTCTTGCTTGCAGGAGGTGCTATTGCTTGGAAAACCATGAAACAAACACTTGTTTCAACTTCTACTATGCAAGCCGAATTTATTGCAGTATATGAAACTGTGTGTGAAGGACTTTGGATTAGGAATTTTCTCATGCAGACCAAAGTATTGAGTCACATTGTGGCTGGCACACTTGTGATTTATTGTGACAATGAGGCTGCAGTTTTCTTTAGCAAGAACAGTAAAAGGTCAAATAATTCCAAGCATATTGATCTAAAGTATTACAGTGTTAGAGAAAGAGTAAAGCATGGTGAAATAGCTGTTTTGAGTATTGACACAAATTCACAGCTAGCAGATCCTTTCACTAAGGCATTGTCAGTAGCAGCATTCCAGAAACATACAGCAAGCATTGGAATTTTAGCTAATTTAGATGCTTAGGTTCAGTAGAGAGTTAGTCCAGTTGGAGCATTTAAAATTCTAAGGTTTTTTGAGTTCTTGTGTTTTAGTTGTGATCTTTTATTTTGTTTATCACAACTTGTTTGTAATGACAGATTTTATTATTAATAAATTTTGAGGTATTTTCAGATTTTGGTTATTACTGCAGTTTTTGTTGAATGTTCTGAAAATTATCGATTTTGTGTTTAAAGTTATACTTGCTATCAGATGGCTTAAATCATGTGAAGCATGATGTTAAGGTTCAAGCAATATCTTTAAGCCATCAGTGTTCAGTAAATTTGCTTGAGTTTTTGGTTTTAGAAACATAAAGTAGGACCTAATATATGTTTACTTGTTGATACACATTAACATATATTGTATCACTTCTGGTTTGACATATGTGGATTGCAGGAGCTTGTGTTTGTGGTTTTGAAACTCTGCATTTTTGTTAAAATGTATACTGTTTCTTGCTCTGCATAAGTAACTGTGATCTGACCATGTTGGAATGGATTTTCGATTTAAGTTTGTTATCTGGCGCGCACTTCAGTAAGTTAAGTAGGTTTTGATGTTCTCTGGTGCAAATCATCGAGCATGATATGTGTGAGTCCAAGGGGGAGATTGTAAGATCAAATATGGACATAACACATATCATCATAAAGTAATTGATGATTAGCTTAATATCAATCCTAGTTTAACATGGATACAAACAGTAAATCAATACTAGTGACTTAATGAATAGTGTATCAATTCATTAAGGATAGTAATCTATTGCTTAGTCTACAAGGAAGGCTACAAGTTGTGATACATTAAGAATCTAACTAGGAAACCTAAACCGATATGGATAGCTTTAATGGGAAGCTTCTTGAGGTTTAAGTCACCTATATATACAGATGAATTGGTCCCTGATTACTACCGACGTTTTGCATATTGTTCTGTCCATTGAGAAGCAAGTTGGTAAGTAACAGAAGGCCATATTCAGTGTTCGTGTTTGCAGCATAAGATGGAATCCATGCCAGTGATTGCTGAAGGTAAGCCTTAATCCCTTTTATGATTGTGTACATATATTGTGAGCATGTATATGGTTTATAACATAGCTCTCATTAGGTTATTGTCTCATTGGTCATATATAAGAGATTTTCCTTTGGTAATCAATTATCATGCAGTTCGGCCGGTTATACGTTTTGGTTTGTTTAATTTTCGTTGAGATCTCTGATTAGGCAATTCAAGATTCTGTAAATCTAATGCCAAATTCAACTTTGATGGTGTTCCTCTAGACGTATGTGGAATTATTGACTTTAACATGTTAATTTTTTTTTCTCCAAATACCTTTGAGTTTTGAGGAAGTTCAGATTTTTTTTTTTAAATATGATATTTATAGTCTCTGTTATGCTCGCAAACAATTGATTATGGAATTGGTAATAGTGAAGGTCATAAAAACAAAATTACTCATATTTTTTAGCTAGTCAAACTATCAAACTCAACACACTTTTATATAATTATTTCACTAAACTTATATTTTTTGATATGAGATATTCTCCAACAATTACGAGTTTAGCATCAAAGTTTTCTCTATTACGGTCTCATTATAATAAAATTCTGGCTTCATACTCGAATCAGCCGAACATGTACGGTGCATGCATGTAAATGTGATAAACCAGGTAACAAGCTAAGCTAAAGATGAGAAAGTTCTCCCATCTTCCCATTTGCATAATTGGTTCATGTTCAAGTTCCGTCCAAAACGAGAACAACAACTTGCCATATAAATTAGTCACGCGCACTTTAATCATAGAGTGAACAAAAGACAAACAGATTGCTATAAACACACACTAGTCCTAAGAGGACAAAAAAGGTTGGTTCCACCAAAACAACCCTAAAGCCTTTTTGTCCAAAGAAAAAGGAACTAGTTAAAGTTTTATTTCATTTTTCATATATGAGAGGCTGAGAGAACACTAGATAAATAAGAGTCTCATTCCCGGCCCTCCTCTCTTCCTCCTCCGTTGTCACCTCTTAAGACAAGTCTCATAAAACTATACGGGTACTAATAAAATTAAATAAAAACTGAAATGATGAAAATACAATATCAATAATCGAGCGAGAGATAATTTTATTTTGTTATTTTGCAACTGCTCACCTTTCCTACGAGTTATTTGTAGAAACTGAGGTTGACCCTTTATAATGATTGGTCTTTATTCCTTTACTTTTACATTCACTTTTGAACTTGAATTTTACTTGTCAATGAAGATTTTGCAAACGAAGTAGAGGTCTTAATTAAACTAAAAGCTCACCATCCATGGCCCATTTTTATAAAAAGGAGGGGAAATAAACGACAACAATTACATGTATAAATACTAAGTGGGACATCATAATTTTTGGATTTTAACACTTAACTAATCGCATTAACATTTCCCTTAACTTAAGTTGTAAACAACTATTGTCTTTCCTTTACTTTATTATGGCAAAACAAAGTGGGTTTCGTTTTTCTGCTTCTGTTATTTGTGCCTCGGATTCTCATTTTTCCATATTTTTTTGGGGTCACCTATACAAATATATGGTTTTTTCTATATACCAGAAGAGGGGTTTAAATGGTGTAGGATTGGGGGTTTGGATTGTCAGGGTTTTTTGTCTAGTCCATTAAGGGCCAAACCCAGAGGAATAGAGATCATCATAGGGTGACATAAAAGACCAGATTGATAGAGATCCCCAGCATCATATGGACCCCAAAAGATGGATTGTTTTATCGAAAGGAAAAATTTCACAAATTGTCACTCAACTATGACTCATTCAACACTTTGGCCACTTAAATTTCAAATATATCACTTTGGTCACTCAACTATTACACTTTCAATCACTTAAGTCACTTTATTAATTTTTTTCATAAAAAAAAATTATAAAAAATACTCTTTGCGTGACTTAAGTGATTGACTTAATTTTTTTTTTATAAGGAAATGAATTTCAGTGATCGAGCCATGTAGAACTCCAATATTTATAAAATGCTAGCTCGGGGTTATACCATCATAAAGAATTAAAGATAAGAGAGCAATGGATTTAGAAACCAATATATATCCAATCCCGTTAGTTACAACGTGAGTATATAGTTTAGTATGAGTGCACTATGAACACCCACACTTGTTAGCAATCCATTCCCTTATAATTAACTACAATATACAGGTCGGTTTGACCTCTGACATATATAACAAATATTTGACCTTAAAGGGTTTTGTGAATTTGTTTTAATTACGATAAATATGTGTCAAAGTCTACTGCATTTTCAGTTAGGATTTCATAATCACTCAAAAATTGGTGTAATATATATATATATATATATATATATATATATATATATATATATATCTATCTTAAATTTGATTGACTTTAGCTACTAGAAGTACAAACCGGTTCTATGCAATATGCATACAAAATTCCTAGTCGTTTATTGAAGGTACAGAACTACAGATCGAGAACTAGTCAAATAAAGATGGAAGAGTCGAGAGACAGAGAGAGAGAGACCTAGCTTGCTTCTCACTAATTAATTTAATTACATTCAATTTCAGAGCATGCGCGTGCCTAATTACTATCTGCACAACTTCTTTAACCTCCGTCCTACCCGCTTTTTGTGACTGATATTTCCATGTTTTTCTTTTGGGTTGAATGATGTGGGAGAGGAGAGAAGCGACCTCCCTAATAGTTCAAAAAATTAATTATATTTTCAAACCCTAAAGTATAAACCGAGTGAGAGATGTTTTAAATATTTCTCAATCCATAGACAATCTGATAAAAAAAAAATTATATATATATATATGTAGATCTTATCAAGAGCGGAGCTCCGCTTTGAAAATTAACGTGTGAAGTTCTAGTTTTTGGTCACTTTTAAGTCGCATATCTACATCTTGACCGTTCAGTTTTTAGGTACTAGTGTATAGATCGTCTCTGCAAATTTTCAGCAAAAATGATGATCGTTAAGGTATTGATAATTGCCTTAAAGCTAGTATGGTTCAGGTTGACAGATTCAGTCCGTCCATTGGTTTAAGCGAGTTAGATACCTTAACGATCATCAATTTGGCTGAAAATTTGCAGAGATAATCTATACACTAGCACCTAAAAACTGAATGGTCGAGATATAAATATGCGACCGAAAAGTGACCCAAAACTCGAACTTCATACGTTAATTTCAAAGCGGAGCTTCGCTCTGGATAGGATCTGTATATATATGTGCTCTTATTTCACTAATTTTATCAACCTCAAAATATTTTCAATTACTATTATGTTTTGAAACACGTGATTTTTTTTTGAGATTTTGAGTAGTTAACTATATTCCGAAACATAGTGAAATTTTTATCAATTGGTCCGTAATGATTTTATTAAGATTAATACTGCCACCAAAAATTAAGTAGGTGCATGCGTGTATCTTGCTGACTTAATCAAACATTCGCCAAACTATCAAGTTATTTGTAGCTAGCTTAATTTGTAGTCTCACAAAACCTCCGGACCAAAAAAGAAGAAGAAATCTTACAAAACCTGATCACAACAGATGGCCCGGCTAGGCATTTGTTCCAAATGTAGCCTCTGGAAATGGAATATAAGAATGAAAAGAGTAAGTCATGGCCACCTGAATCTTTCTTCTCTGCAAATTAAAAAGTCATGTGAAAATCCATTTCAACAACCTTCGTTTTAATATTCTCGATGAATTAGGTTTACTTTTAATTTCTCAATAAAATAACAAATGGAAACTCAAAAATCTTCATTCGACCAAACTTTCATTAATCTATTCTTCTTAGCTAAAGCAGTCATGGTGTACAAGCATTAAGGAGGGGCGTGATAGTATTGTTGACAAGTGAAATGTTCATATAAATAATTCCAATGTCAACATGTGAGAGGAAGGAACAATGTCTAAGCAATTTAAATAAGAATTCTCAAACAGAGATTACTTAAATAATTGCGTTCGTGGAGTTCCTTGATTACTTAAATTTATTGGCTAATTGATGACTCTTAGTAGCTGCCTGATGCAAGAAAATCGTGGATCGAGTTCCTCTGAAAATAGCAGTTACTCTATCAGGATCTGCATCCTTTGGCATAGTTAAAGAGGCGAAGTCAAATATATTTAGTGTTATGAACATGAAAATAGTTGACATTTTTGGGTCTGGCTTTACATTTTATGTAATTTTGTTTTCCGTTTTGCCAGTGATAGAAAATTACAATATCAAGTTCAATTTCATCCTCCAACATTGTGTTGCTAGCCATTTTCAAGTACCCATGACCCTCTTTTTTTGTTTCTTCCTCGGTTACTAAAATTTCATTCTCTAAATTTGGCTCTTGCCAAGTAGAAGAATTTTGTTGCGATATGCCAAATTGTTTTTGACAATCATCATCAAACTAAGTTTTTGTGAGTTTATATATATGAAGTTATTGATAATTTGCTATAACGCGGAGTTGTGTCGTAAATGACAAGAGCATTTTCAAATCTGACTCACAATATTTAAAATGTTTTTGGCCTTTAATGCAGTGAATTTATTGGAACCAATGCTTAGGTTGGTTATGTATGTTTTCATCATAATTTAAAGTTATTCTATGATGAAAGCGATTGTAAGTTTATGTGATATGGGTTCAAACTTTTTTTGATTTATTGATTTTGTCGTCTAATGCTATGCTAATCCTATCCACCACAAAAATTTTCATGTAATGACTTGAGCAACTCCAACAGCTTCCCTATAATTTTTGTATAATAGGGAAGCAAAAGTCAAAGTTTTAACATATTTTTCTTCTCTAACTCCAACAGATTCCCTATTTTACAGCAATCTCTAAAATCTCCATATTCTTCCTTAAATTTTTAGAGATTGCTGTAAATATAGAGAATTTGATTTTCTCTTTCCTCACTTTCTCTAAAATAGGGATAGTTATAGGGAATCTGTTGGAGCAAAAGAGACTTATTTTTCCTTAAAGTAGAAAAAAATCAAAATATGAGAAAACTGTTAGAATTGCTCGGGACATGCAACTAATTAAAATACATAATAGATTCTCATCTTACACAAGTAATTAAAACTTGCATGGGACATGCATGTATATATCATTGAAAACCAACAAATATTTTTACAGCAGAAGAACGATCCCATTCATTTATTTCTAAAGCTAGGGCATGAAAGAGGAGGTCATCCAGTAATCAACACAAGCTTGAACATAAAACCAAATTTGAAAATTCCATTGTTTTGTTCTCAGATAAAAGAAATAAAAATCGTGGAAGTGGCAGACAGAGGATTTCGATAGGATCACAACGTCAACAGAGTATTGAAGGTAGGATGACGTCAAAATAAAATTAATTAAATTTCATAATCCGGGGCTAACCAAACTCAGCCGCTATTTAAGCCTAAACTCCAAACCGTAACCAACCAAGTTATAAAGCTTCAATCTTTTAGAGAGAGAGCCTACGATAAAGCTTCTAGCTTTAGAGAGAGAATCCAACCACGCCGGAAATTTAACCGCCACCGAAATCTTTCTTCACCGGCCAAGATGATAGCTTACCTGGAGTGTTTCGTCCAAGAAAACGACACCGAATCCCAGCCCTACGACGTCGTCTCCGGCCTCGGCGGCGCTCTCGACCTCGAAGGCACCATCGACTGCGGCGACGGCGCCAAACAAGCCGCCAAGGACTTCGGCGGAATGAACTCCCTCGCTCCCCTCGCCTTCGTCCGCCCCGCCGGCACCGGCGACGTGGCAAGCGTGGTGAGAGTAGCGGCGAATCTGAATCTGACGGCGGCGGCGCGCGGCAACGGGCACTCCATCAACGGGCAGGCCATGGCGGTTCGAGGGCTGGTCCTGGACATGCCGGCCATGGAGGACCATTTCCGAGTGGTGAGGACGAGCAATGACTCCGGCTACGCTGACGTGTCGGGAGGGGCATTATGGGAAGATGTGTTGAAACGGTGCGTTCGGGACTACCGGATGGCGCCGAGGTCGTGGACCGACTACCTCAGCTTAACCGTGGGCGGCACTTTATCCAACGCTGGCGTCAGCGGTCAGGCTTTCCGTTACGGCCCGCAGACCTCGAACGTAACGGAATTGGAGGTGGTTACGGGGAAAGGCGAAACTTTCGTCTGCTCCAAAGCAGAAAACTCGGAGCTCTTCTTTTCGGTTCTTGGCGGGCTGGGCCAGTTCGGCATCATCACCAGAGCTAGAGTCTTGCTCCAGCAAGCCCCGGACATGGTTGGTATTACTTAATTTCCAAATTAGCCTCCCCTTCCTCCGCATTTGTCTTTTACTAACACAAAATTTAAAGCCTCCGATTAATTTGAGTGCATGAGCAACACGTTTACGGTACGTAATCCCGGTTTCTTTTTCTTTTATTAATGGTGATTAGGTGAGATGGATAAGGCTGGTATACACCGAGTTCGATGCCTTCACTCGCGACGCAGAGTCGCTCGTCACTCGCTGCCACGAGAGTAGTGACGACGACTCCTTCGACTACGTGGAAGGCTTTGCGTTTATGAACAGCGATAACCCGGCGGACGGGTTGCCCTCGGTTCCTCTACACCCGGACCAGATATTCGACCCGACCCGACTTCCTGAGGAAGCTGGATCAGTCCTCTACTGTCTCGAACTGGCTCGTCACTACCGGAACTCTGACCACCCCTCAATTGTTGATATGGTAAGTTCCAAAAACCCGAAACGCTTCCATTTCTTTTTTATTTATCTCCTACACCGGGGACTACAGTATCCCCTCTGCACCGTATATTCGTAGCCGTCGGAATTTTTTTTTTTTTTTTTTCCGGCTATAGTTTGCGTCATGGCTCTGCATTACGGGCCAAAGTACAGTTGTGCGGGCCCCCAGGGAGGACTTAGTTTTGACCTAGATGGTTGCTAAGTGGGGCCCGCGGACTCGTTAAGAATTTGACCTTGATTGGGTTAAGTGAGTCCCGCGCAAAATTGTCCCGCCAGACCGTGAAAAAGTCAAAACACTCTGAACTCACTCACACGTGTAAGTCGCTCGTCGTTTTAGGACGGCCTTTATTCCCATTTCCCTTTCCCTTTCTCCTTCACCATCATCATCTGTTTCACTGTGGACTGTGGACTGTGGACTGTGTACTTACTACTTAGCTAATTAACCAATCGGTTCAGTTTTTTTTTTTTATTTCCTTCAAAAAACGCTTTTTGTATCTATTTAATTTCCTGTATGGGAATTCTTATTGGTTGGTCGCTTGCTTCAACTTGAAACTGACAATACGCCTTATAGCGTATCTTACTATCTTCCGTTGGATTTTCTGACACTGTACCGCCCATGCCGTATCGTATTTATTACGAGTATGACACTCTGTTCCGGGGAGAAAATAGTAAAAGTGCGTCAGTAGACGTCGTTGATTGAGATTTTGCTGACACCGTGGTCCCCAAGGATCCACAAATGGCCAAAAAGGCCATCATTTTCTGGAATCTGTGAATCATGAATGCCATGTCCCTTGTGGGGGCTGCACTGACGGAAATGCCCTCCTCTGATGACGCTAATTTTTTTTTTTTCCTTTCCTTTTCTCTTGTTTAGGGCGTGACAAGGCTGCTCGACGGCCTAGCATTCGTGGAGGGATTGGAGTTCCAAGTGGACCTGGGATACGAGGAGTTTCTATTGCGTGTGAAGCAGGCAGAGGAGCACGCCAAGGCCAGCGGCATTTGGGACTCTCCTCACCCCTGGCTAAACCTATTCGTGTCGAAATCAGACATAGCCGATTTCGATCGTGTGGTCTTTAAGAAGATCCTCAAGGACGGAATTGGTGGGCCCATGCTGGTTTACCCACTGCTGCGTAGCAAGTAAGTCCTCCCTCTCCCTCGCTCTTCTTCTTTGGTAATCATGACTACATTGACCAGACGTGGAAATTGGATAACCTTGGATGACGAGGTTCACTGCTCTTGCCAGTCCGAATTTTCCACGTGTCAGTTTTTTCTAGTGGGGTCCGAAGTTACGGTCATTTCCAATTTGTCACGGACCGACGTCGTGTCATGGTAACAGTTATTATCACATAAGAAGGGCCAGAGATTTATGCATGTGAGATATATATGGCCATTTCGAGCGCTTTGATGCGGTGCCACGTGATGCATGTTCCGAATGTGAGAGAGTCGAACCCACGCTGTGGTGCTGATGGGAGGGTTATATCTTACAAAACCTGCACCCCACCGTAGGGGATCAGAGACCTGGTGTTACCATTTACGTCACGTACGTTAGGTAGTTTGGTGGGTTGGTTAGAGTATAAGCAAGCGTAGGAAGGACTTGAAGGACAAAGATACGGTGGGGGTCCCGCATAGTAGAATAGTTTTTAATATTTATTTATTTAAATAGTGCTTTTCGCCTGTTAACGTGAAAAATTAGGTCAGGAGATTTTGTCATTATACTAATACAAAAACAGGAGAGACAAAGGTCATTTTAGTAAATTAGAGTCTACGATGTGGATTCTGCCATTTGAGAACCCTTCGTCTCTAACTCCTTGTGCCATTTGAGGGACGACAAGCATCTTTTATTCTCTAGTGGGATTTATCGCTTAATAATGACACCATATTTAATTTGTCTGGCTCTAATTTTTGTAATGTACGAAAATACCCTTCTGTAGCAAAGGCTTTCGTATTGTTGGCTTAAACTAACCAATAATATTGATTATGTTACTAGGTGGGATGCTCGTACGTCTGTGGTGTTACCGGATAGTGAGATCTTCTACATAGTGGCGTTGCTGCGGTTCACTCCGGCGTACCCGAAAGGCCCCTCTTTTGAAAGCCTGGTGGCTCAAAACCAGGAGATTGTACAGTACTGCACAAAGAAGGGTTTCGACTTCAAGTTGTATCTCCCGCACTACCGATCGCAGGAGGAATGGAAGCGGCATTTCGGGAATCAGTGGAGCAGATTTGTCGAGCGAAAAACTTGTTTTGATCCGACGGCTATCCTCTCTCCTGGACAGAAAATTTTCCCGAGAATTATTCCTAAACCCTAGCTAGCTATATAACATATAGTCACTGTCATTTCAGGTTTATTCGGTGTAATTTTCTCCTCTTTTGTATTATGCTGGTGGGGCAGTTTGTTGTTGTCAATCGAACATTTCGACAAAGAAGCTAGCTGTTGGCAGCAAATTAATGTAAAGGAACTAGTGTGAGCAAAAAGATATCGATCTTTTCTATTAGTTCCTTTCATTTTCCACTAATTAATGACGAAAACTAACTAAATCCAAAGAACAGAACTCGAAATAAAAATTATCGCACAAGTAGTCAATGATATGACTACCATGTTCATATATTGAAATGTGGCCAAGATCATCATTGTTCTGATTCAATTATACATGACATTGATGTTGTGCGTGTCTTTCTCAGGATAATAATTGACCAACCCCATCTATCTTTTCCAATCTTTACACTGCTTTTTTCCTTTGACGCTTTTCATATGTTTAGGTTGAATTATTTAGTTTTGGACCGCTCAAAATTCTGATAGGATCTTATCTTAGACTCTTAGTTTATCGTATATATATGATGGTGAATCTTAACGGGCTGAGCTATGTAGCTTTGATGTTCCAGTAGTTCGAGATGATATGACTTCAACTTGGTGGACTAGTTCTCTTTTCAACATGAAAAAAAGTGTTCCTAATTAAGCATCAGATTCTCTGTTTTCATGCGAAAGATTTAAAACCGATGCATGCATTAAAGTGAAATGCCATGCATAAAAGGCTCGCTTTCTCTTTTATCCCACTTGTTTTTTACAGCCTCGAGCTTTGCTTTGGCTGTGTTTGTTTGGTTTCAAGGGAAATCAAATCTCCGACTGGGTTTCTTTATTATCTTTCATCTTGCTTTTTCGTTTCAAACTTAGCTATAGCGAACTTCTTTATTTTTCTTTTTATCCCTTCTTTTTCTGTTATGAAAAGTAGAGAAAAGTTGAAGTATAGTGGAGGAATGTACTTGGCTTTAGAAGGCAATAATAAGATCATGATTTCTTGTAAGGTGCACCAAAGCCAAGCCATGGGATTAAACAAGTGAATAAGAAGAAGGTAAAAGTAAGCAGGGGGTGTTTCATGGCCTCGATCTATGGTTTAATCCCATGCAGATTAATTAAGAATCGCATACGTTCTTTAACGTGTCATGCAAATTATATAGTCGCAAATAAAAGTTAACGTATCTCTGCTTTTTGGAGGCATATGTATTCTTCTGTGTTGGAAGGCTGCGAAAAAACAGAGGCAATGGCTGAAGGCTAATCTCTCTCTCTCTCTCTCTCTGAACCTCGGTATTTGTGTTTTAGGGTTCCTCCCATGAGCTTGTACGTACAAAGCTAGGAACACTTGAACCATGCAGTTACCTCTAGCTACGCACGTGATGTCAGTCTTAGTTTGAATTAAGATTCGTTTCAGATATCGGAATTAATGCTTTATAAACTAAACCATAGTGCCCCGCTCAGCTTTCTTTTAGGCAAATATATGTGAACATTATGTAGATCGTAATACGTTTAGTAATCCACTTCTTAGTATTGACAAAAAAATTATTACCTTAGTAATACACTGAGATGAAAATTAAGCCAGTAAGGTACGTATGAATAATGGTTCATGTCGTTAGGTTAACATATATAGTCAACTACGTACGAAGATAAATGGGATGAAGAAGTTACGGTTATACTTGACGAAATCGGGACTGGTCGTCTTGATTGTAAATTTTTTTGCATAATCACCAAAATTGATACGTCAGTTAACCGGTACCAAGTGGTGTAGACCACAGCAAAGATGCACCCGACGTTACAAACTGTATAGAGATTTTGTGGAAAATAAGTCGCATACTAGAAATGAAGAGAAATAGATTAGAAACTCAATAAATGGAATGGAAAGGAGAAGGGGGATGCGACGGACCTCAGTTTCTGCAGCTCACCATCAGCTTTACCTCTCCGTACCGGCAACTAAGCCGATCCGACACCAACGATGCGGCATTGGAAGCCAATAGTCCATGCTAAATTGCTAATGAGTGAGACTTCCAACCCTACTTTGTAATCCTTGGCATTCCTTGCCTGAGTAGCCTCAAGCCCGTACCCAAGAGAGCATTTACACGAGATGTGATGCGATGGGCCTAATTATACAATCTCGAGCTGATGGATGACATTATAGCTCTTAAAGAAGGCGGAAAGCTTTCGATGATGGGCCTGTTGTGAAGTTTGGTCCTGATGCCCAAGAGGCTTTCTATTTTCAGCCCAGTTAAGTTTGAGGCATCCCAGTCAGAGAGTGTTGACTTGACTACGAAGTAGTAGTAGCAGAAGTAGAAGTGTAGTATAGAAGAAGCTTTGCTTGCTTTAGGAAGATTTTGCGTATTTATCAACATCTTTTTGTCACCATTGATTATGTCGGTGGGGCCTTTATGTTCCCCTATTTGGGGGTCGATGACTCTGTCTATTGTCCAAGGTTCCCCATGGCCAAACCCTAATCATTCCTAATTATCTTTACCCAGACCAAATTATTCTTGCTTAGCACAGCTAATACAAAACACTTAACTCTTCGTAGTTAATCTTGTATTTTTATTTGACCATTTTCTCATTTCCCCGCAAACATGTAGTTTTACATAGTAGCCATGGTGGGACATTATTTTAAACTCAACTCGATGTGCGCATTTTTTAGATAATAATATGAGTGCGAGGTTATGTCTCTTGTCTTATTATATTACAATAAAATTTAAAAATACTCCAGATATCTAATTTTTACTTTAAAAAATGTGCAATTTTGGGACATTTAACAAAATTTGAAATGCCGTAAATAAATTGTTGAAGAGAGAGGTTCACCAACTATACGAGATGCACTATTTATTTATTAATATTTATTTTGAGTCCCACAACCCCATCCTGACACTATAAGCATGTGAGTTAGTTTGATGAAAGATTTGGATGAAATATAAGAAAATGAAGGCAAATAATTTGACCGGGTATAATTTTTCAAAACAGAGAATTAGTGTAAGTCAAGGTGAGGAAAACGTGAAAATAAGTTGTTGGAGTATGTCTCTTTCATCTTTATCAATATTATCATTATGTTATAAAGTGAAGGTGTGGGGTGCAAGGGCCTAGATCGACATGGCTTGTGCGGCTTGGGTCGCTGGCGGGGTGATCGTGGGGGCGCAGATCTTGCGGGTTCAGGTCACGGCGGCGTGCGGCGGATGGGGAGAGGCGTGGCTTGGCTGGTTCGTACGACAGGAAGGTTGGAGAAGGTGGCCTTGGACCGGACCGGGTGATGGGCCTTGGGTGGGCCTTTGTTTGGTGGTTGTCCTCTATTTGGGCTTTAAGTTTCTGGGTTGCGGTCATCAAGGTTTTAAAAAACGCTAGGCGCTAGTCGGGCGGTGGCTTGGGGACTAGCGCCTATGGGCCTAGGCGGGGACTAGGCGGTTTTTATTTTTTTAATCTTTTAATTATTTTGATGACATAAAATTAATAATAATATTAGAAGTCCTACAATTAATTGAAAGTAAAAAAAATAAGGAAAATAAAATGTTTATGAATTAAACCATCATACTTATTATTAGCAATCTCAAATGTGGGAATAAAAGAACAAAACCAAACTGTGCCTATTAGTTGAGGTGGAAAACATGCTTAACATGTTAATCCAAAGAAATTAAAGCCCAAAACAAAACAAGTAGCAGTTAGTCCGTATATCAATACAAGCCTAAAATACCTCTTTGTAGGAACAAATCCTTGCCATCACTCATTCACTCCCCACATCCAACGGCTCAGAATCCCCCTAATTCACTCCCCACATCAATTATCATTGCCGTCTTCTTCACTTCAGTGTCCCCCTCCCTCTCTTCTCTTTCTCTCCTCAGCAAATAAAAGAAAAAAATGGCTGCATCCATTTTGATTATCCAATTTCTTCCCTGCTCTAAATCTGATCCTCATAAAATCAATTCTTTCCAAATTTCTTGTGACCCAAAAGTTTGGGTGACAATCCCATTTGGGTTCTTCTGCTTTTTCAGTTGAAAGTTTGAAACCCAACTCAAAGCTTCAATCTTTCTGTATGGCATGGTTTGGTTTGCAGTAAATTAGTTTAAAGAGGAAGGAGAAAGGGACAGATTTGAGGAGATGATCGAGAGAGACGTAGTGATGTTGGGACTACAGATTGATGGACGACATGAGGAGAGACTAGAGAGAGAATCGAGCCGTCGTGTCGTCGAGGAGAGAGAAACCGTAAGAGAGAGGAGAACATATGCATCCGAGCAGCCCGCCCAGCGCCTAGCCCAACGCCCAGCTCCTGCCTAGCCCGCCTAGGCGCCCGTCGAAACGCAACCCGATCTCCCCTGTCGCCTAGCCCAAAATCGGGGCAGTCACTCAGCGCCCAGCACCTAGGCGGGCGCCCAGACCTATTTTTAGAACCATGGCGGTCATACCCTAGTCCAGTAGATTCAATTTGGGCTAGGGTTTAGGCTCTTGGCCCAACTCTATGTTTTTAGTTTTATCTAAATTTAATAATTTCCTTGTATTAAGAACCTAGATCTCTAGCGCTTCCGGTGTAGTACCAATGGAGGATCTCCGCTATCTCTACGATCTGAAATGTATAATGAGTAAATCTATTTCTATGTACCACTGTGGGTCTACCACTATCTTCTTGTCTGTCTATGTCCTTAAATGACAGCGGAAGGGTATGTAACTGCCTATTCTGGCTTGTGTTGATTATACTATTTCGCCCTGAGGGCTTGATTCAAAAAAATTATGTTATAAAGTGAATAATTTGTGCATTTATTTCATTTATTGTGTACTATACTACTATCTAATATTTACAAAAATAATTACTCACCACCCTCCGCTCACAGGAGAAAGTCTTCTGGCAATAGAACTAGTTGCATGGAATCTTTTAGAACAATTTTAGTGGAGTGATTTTTAATTTTTTTTAATCAAATGATATTTTTTCTACTTATAGATAATATCTTAATTACTAATCCACTATTCATTTGTTGCAAATAAAATATCTTCATGAATACACATGCATACATACACCTACCAAAAAATCTTATAAATGTTCGTATTTTTTGGTTTAAAGAGCAAATATTTATTGTTTATAGTGATGTTTTAAAGGAGAATGTCAAGCAATTAATCAACCAAAAGTAGGTAATTACAAATTATGACTTGTCCACAAGGGCCACGTCAATATTAAGCCATGCTAGACTACCATACAACAACCTAGTAATAGGCGCTAATAACCAAAGTAATCAAGACATGTTAGGGGTGTAGAAGAAGCCCTGTCCTAACATATTCCAAAAGTATATGGGATCGCCTTGCACAGAGGGGGCTACCCGGGGATCCCAAATACTAGCTCAAGAGTGATTGGGCCTAAGAATCACAACCAATTGATCCAGCCCGAACTCAGAGTATAAACCTAGGCCCAACTGCAATTGCTTAGGGCATCCAGTTAATTGGGTACCCAAAGCCTGACTTGTTTGGAAATTATTACGCACTCGAGCAGCAAGGGTTAACTGTTTCAAAATAAAAAGTTAGAGTGTTGATGTGGTTTTAATCAATGACATTTTTGAAAAACACCACATATTTTGTAGTTTTTATTTTACATAAAATTGTAAGTATGTTGACTTAATATTTGAATTTTGAAGATACTCTCTGTGAAGTTGTATTTTCTTTTTCATAATTATCTATGTTGGCGCGCATGTGTGTATGTATATATTTGAGAAGTTGTATCTATCTTCATACATAAGCTGTGAAAATTACGGTAGTACAATAAAAAGAAAATAAAAATGTAGGTTAAGGTAAATAAAAGAGTTACTATTTTGCGACTTTGTGTAAAGCATAATTTCCTCTCTCTCTCTCTTTTTTTTTTTTTTTTTTTTTTCCCGAAAATGATAGTTTCCCGAATTTGATAGCATACTGATGCAACACCCAAACGACGTCGCATCTGTTGACTCATATAGGGAAATTTAGTCATTTTTAAGAGGCAGAGGGAGCGAGAGAGGGGGTGTATTGCAGTTGCCGTTGTAAGTAGAGAAATGAGAGAGAGAGAGAGAAAGAGAGGCAAGGTTGAAGAATAAAAGCATCGTCGGCGAATCAGCTCTCAGGATCCCCTTGTTTCCCTTCAGATCCCACTAATAAGTGTCTCTCTCTTTCTCTCTGATTCTTCTTCAATTTCAATTTCAATTTCAATCTCTGCATGTCCATCAATTCCTCTCTTTCTTTGTTTCCCATCAATCAAATCGCCCCCCTCTCTCATTTCTAGGGTTTCTTAATTTCTTCTCCCCCCCCCCCCCCCTCGTTTTCTGCGGCAATTAGGGTTTTAATTCGGGCGGGGATGTATCGGATCGTGACCTAGGGCTTCTTGCTCCGAATGTATGAAGATTTGGTGCTGCCCGTGCTTCACCGTAGAAGACGAACCGCAAGAGGAGGAGCGTAAGGAGGCCATGAAGGAGGGCGATTTCGTAAATAAGGTGAATTCCGAGGGGGTTATGGCGAATGAGGTGGACGAGGAGGAGGAGGAGGCGCCGCGATTGGAGCTCGCTGTCAGTGACGGCGGTGGCCGTGACCGTGAACGTGACGATCACCTGAGAATGTTTGAAGGGATGGTCCAGGCAATGCGGAGCGGGACCCACTGGGACGAGTCGGTGTGTGTTGGCGCTCTCGACACGTTGAGGGCCGCGATTAGGTCTCCTCGGTGGTCGGAGGGCGAGACTAGCTCGGCTCCTGTGGCGGCTGCCTCCGAGGAGGAGGACGGCGATCACGATTCGCATCATAAGCGAGCTAAAGTTCACTCCTTTTCTCAGTGAGTTTCTCGCTTCCTATCTCTCTTTTTCTAATTTTTGTGGCCTCCTGATTTTGCTTGGTTGTTAATTTTAGGTTCTTTGCTTTTAGGGTACTAGAATTGCGACCTTTAGTAGCTACTAGATGTTTAATTGGGGCCGTGGTTTAGTTCGTTTAGTCTGCAATAGTGTGACTTTCAACTGGGGACGTTCAACATGATCCTATTGAGTTTACCATTAACATGTTTGGTGCTTTTATGTTCAATGCTGCAATGAAATAATTTGGTCCATGATATATCGGTTCTCTAACATCAGCAATCCATTAAATCTGCATTGGGGATACAGATGATATGGGTTAAGATGGACGGTACAAGTGCATTAGAATTGTTGAACCAGTTTTGCAGTGGCGACAATTCTGCATTATTGGGTTATTAATTTGAAGTCAAATTCTGACTAGCCATATTCAGTCACTTTGTTTAAATGGTTTGCCTGTTAGGAGAAATACGAGACACAGCTGCTTAACTGGTAGTGTTATATATTTTATTTAGACTGATGATGCACTTGCAAAATTATTAGAAGGCTTCAGAACTTGTTTGTTTGACTTGGCATGGGTGCTACACTGTCTGCTATACTTATGGTTGGTGTTGACTTTCGTGCAGTGATTTCCATTGTGCAATGGCAATGTCTTCAGGTGCTGGAAATTCTAGTTCCTCTGACAGAGACTACAGCAGAACTCAAGGCTCTAATGTTCTGTATAAGAGCGAAACTTTTTTCCATAGTTTTACACCAAACATTGGTGGTGAGGAGAATCCCTATGACTCTGGCAGTGGGAAAGATGATGAAAGAGATAAGGGTGACACTTCAACAACTGAAGATTTTGAAGTTCGTATGGATCTTACAGATGATCTATTACACATGGTAACCATTGTCTCCCGTATATACACATTTGTAGTATTTAAGGAGCTCTTATCTATTTTTGGCTTTAATTTGATTCCTCTTATGACCATCATTTTGTATTGTCCTTGTTAGGTTTTCTCTTTCTTGGACCACATCAATCTTTGCCGAGCTGCAATAGTCTGCAGGCAATGGCGAGCTGCTAGTGCTCATGAAGATTTCTGGAGGTGCTTGAATTTTGAGAATCGGAACATATCTGTAGAGCAATGTGAGTATTAGCTTATATTTTTTCCGCCGTTTAGTGCCAAGTCTTTCTACTCAAGTCTGACATATTTGAGATGCATCTGTGCTAAATAGCTTGTGATACTTCTGTTATGACATGTTTATCGGGTATTGTTAATGTATTAGTGAAGTTTATATGTCACTGTGGATCTGTCAAATTTAGTTTGCATTTTGAAAATGTGTGAATCTTAGTAATAGTGCATCTATTCTTTGTTCAACATTATTATTATTATTTCTTGGGTCAGTATAGTTTTTTCTATGTAAGATTTTTAAATTAGGTGCTAATTAGTTACTGCAATTGCAGTTGAGGATATATGTTGGCGGTATCCGAATGCCACAGAATTGAATATTTCTGGTACCCCTGCTATTCCGTTGCTTGTGATGACAGCGATCACATCATTGAGGTAAATTGTTTCCTTTTTTATTTTTTGGGGGTAACCTTGTGATGATTGTTGCTTATATATTTTTTCGTTCACGTATCTCAGGAATCTTGAAGTTTTAACTCTAGGCAAAGGGACAATAGGAGATCTTTTTTTTCATTCCTTGGCAGATTGTCTGATGTTGAAAAGTTTGATAGTCAATGATGCTACTCTTGGTACTGGTATTCAGGAGATACCTATAAACCACGATAGACTGCGTCATCTTGAACTGACAAAATGTCGTGTTATGCGCATATCTATCAGGTGAAAAAAGTTAGAAGATTCTTAACTCAACCTTCTCAGGTTGTCAATTTTGTTAAAATTATGTGCTAAATGCAACCTTTTACAGGTGTCCACAACTGGAGACGCTGTCAATGAAGCGCAGTAATATGGCCCAGGCTGTTCTCAATAGCCCTCTTTTGCGCGATCTTGATTTAGGCTCTTGCCACAAGCTTTCCGATGCTGCAATTCGTTCAGCAGCAACTTCTTGTCCCCAATTGGAGTCACTAGATATGTCAAATTGTTCATGTGTTAGTGATGAAACACTACGTGAGATAGCTCTTACTTGTGCAAATCTCCATGTTCTCAATGCATCATACTGTCCTAATGTATCCCTAGAGGTTAGATTTTAGAGGTTGCCATTGTCTTTCTTTTAGCAATATATGGATGATTTGTTATCTGACTTGCTCCTTTGCTTTTCTTTGAAGTCTGTAAGACTGCCAATGTTGACAGTTCTCAAGCTACACAGTTGTGAGGGCATCACTTCTGCTTCCATGGTTGCAATATCAAATAGTTACATGCTGGAGGTTTGTATCTTGTGCCAAATATTGGTCTTTGTTATTGCTGTTTCACCAAATGCTGCAAACACAATTTAATCTGACCTGTTGCAGGTTTTGGAGCTTGACAATTGCAGCCTTCTTACGTCTGTGATCTTGGATCTTCCACGCTTGCAGAATATTAGACTAGTACATTGTCGCAAGTAAGCTTTTTCTTCTGTTTCATCTGGCCTCCCCTCCTCGTGAAAAAAAAAAACATCTCTCTCCCCCCCTCTCTCTCTCTCTCTCTCTCTCTCATCTGTTCGTTTTCTCATATAACATTTAAATACGTACTTCTACAGATTTGCCGACCTGAATCTACGAACTCTCATGCTGTCGTCTATAATGGTGTCTAATTGCCCTGTGCTCCACCGTATCAGCATCACTTCAAATTCACTTGAAGTATGTCTTTTGTTGAAACAATCAGGTTCTTGTTTAATGTCTTACTCATTTGTCAGCCACACGAAACCTGAATGGTCTTTTGGATTTGCAGAAACTATCATTGCAGAAGCAAGAGAGCTTAACTACATTGGCACTGCAATGCCCAAGTTTACAAGAAGTGGATCTCACAGATTGTGAATCTCTAACAAATTCTATATGCAATGTTTTCAGTGATGGTGGTGGGTGCCCTATGCTTAAAACTTTAGTTCTCGAAAACTGTGAGGTTTGTAGACGTTTCTTTTCTTATTAGCTGCTTAAATACTGTTGACCATAGGTTTTGCTAGGATAGTCAAATAGAGAGGGTTGAATCTTCCTTGTTTACTGCATTGGTTGTTTTTGAGTTTTGTTTTGGCTGTAATACATTCTTCTTTAGCTCACATAATGGTTTTATTTCTTTCAGAGCTTAACAGCGGTTCGATTCTGCAGCACGTCTTTAGTCAGTCTTTCACTTGTTGGTTGTCGGGGAATCACTTCTCTTGAACTGACATGCCCGTATCTTGAACAAGTTTCTTTGGATGGTTGTGATCATCTTGAAAGTGCAGCATTTTTTCCGGTAAGTGATAATGATTGTGGTGTAATACAACGTTTAAGAAGTTTTCAATTTTCTACAATGTTTGAGTTCTACAATATATTGCTCTTACATGAATATAATATTTCTTTTATGAAATATAATTTTTTTATTGCACTCTTTCTACTGTATGTTAATTCTTCCATTGAGCAGCGAATAGAGAACTGAATTCTTTTCTCATCCCTTTCTTCAGGTTGGTCTTAGGTCACTAAATTTGGGAATATGTCCCAAACTGAACGCCCTCAGTATCGACGCTCCAAACATGGTGCTGCTTGAGTTGAAGGGATGTGGTGTATTGTCTGAAGCATCAATTAATTGTCCACTCTTAACGTCTCTGGACGCTTCCTTTTGCAGGTTATGTTCTTTATCATATTATACTTCTCTAACCCTAACCTTCCACTCTTCCCTTTGTGAAGTCCAAACTAAAGCTTTAATTTATTTTGTACAATGCAGCCAGCTTAGGGACAATTGCTTGTCTGCAACTGCCGCTTCATGTCCACTGATTGAGTCTTTAATTCTAATGTCATGCCCCTCAGTTGGTTCTGATGGACTCTATTCTCTGCATTGGCTTCCAAATTTGATTGTACTTGATTTGTCATACACTTTCTTAATGAGCTTGAAGCCAGTATTCGAGTCTTGCATTAAGCTAAAGGTAATTTATACAACCTCATACTAATAATAATTGGAGTATAGATTTTCCTTTTAGTTCCTCGGTTACAATTTTTGTAATTTTGGTTGTGCTAACTCTGTAATTTGTTAACACTTTCAATAAAACTAACTGAATCTAATGTTAACTTTTATTTTTGAGTTGAGACAAGGAGAGGGTGCTGGAATTGATTGATTTGAGTTTTGCATTTTATTCTTGTTTTTAAAATTGATGGTGTTAATTTTGGAACAGAACTCTAAAGACAGCAAGCTACAGGGTGTACATTCTCCATATTGAATTTGCAGGATCGAAAGTGACATGACCCAAACAATTAGGACCAAAATTGTACTTCAGTCAGTAATTACTGTCATATGTAGATGGAGTCTTATGTGTCACCATGTATCTTTATTTGAAACTAGATAATGTGTATATTGGGCAGATCCTCTTACCTTATTTTTTTTTCCTTCTTCAGGTTTTAAAATTACAAGCATGCAAGTATCTATCTGATTCATCCCTGGAGCCTCTTTACAAGGAAGGGGCTCTTCCAGCTCTCCAGGAATTGGATTTGTCTTATGGAACCCTCTGTCAGTCTGCTATTGAAGAGCTTCTTTCTTTCTGTACACAGTTAACTCATGTGAGCTTGAATGGCTGTGTGAACATGCATGACCTGAACTGGGGTAGCAGTGGTGGGCAGCCTCTTGTAAAGTCTAGTATCTCTGTCCCATCACTTGAATATGTCCATGAGCCAGTTGAGTATGGAAACCGGCTACTGCAGAATCTCAACTGTGTGGGTTGTCCAAATATCAGGAAAGTTCACATTCCAGTAGCAGCAGGTTGTTTCCATTTGACTTCATTGAACCTTTCTCTGTCTGCAAATTTGAAGGACGTAGAAGTTGCTTGTTTCAACCTATGCTTTCTTAACCTGAGGTAAGTTTTTTTTTTTTCTCTCTTTCGAAAGTTCTCTTTGCATGGTTGGTCCGTAATTTTTTCTTTATGCTCTCCTCATCTCACTAACCTTTGTGTCTCTTATTCAGCAATTGTTATTCTTTGGAAGTTCTGAAGCTTGACTGTCCAAAATTGACTAGTCTCTTTCTTCAGGTATGTATTTTGCCTCTTATGCAAGTCACTTTAGGTTGACTATGTTTTTTTCTTTTACCTTTCTTTTTAGTTTTTTTTTATTTCATTTGCGATACTCACTACACTGGAAATTCAGCACTTTTTTTTTTATCTGGTTTATATATTCAGGTGCGCATTTTCTTTTGTTTGGCCATGGTTTTTCACCTTCCATTATTTTGAAGGACTTCCATTTATTGCTTTTTTGTTCCTTAATTTCATTCTCTCTGGGAATTTTTAGTCTTGCAACATGAATGAAGCAGCAGTGGAAGCTGCAATATCAAAATGTAGCATGCTGGAGACTCTTGATGTCCGTTTTTGTCCCAAGGTCAGTACAAACTTCAATTCCTGTGTGCGCTAATAATGAGGAAAACCTTTCCTTTTAATGGAACCCAATATTGATTTTTGTTGCTGGTGACAGATATGTCCATTAAGCATGGGAAGATTACGTGCTGCGTGCCCAAGTTTGAAGCGCATCTTTAGCAGCCTGTCACCACAGTCATGAGCAAATGCATCTTTCTGGTCAGCAAACGATTTGGTCATCAATCAATGAACTTCTATGTAAATGGTTTCATCTATTTCGGTTGCACTTGCTTTGAGAATATAGGTAGCAGACGTGGGCGTCTTATCTTGCCATACAATGATACAATAAGTTTACCTGGGTTGTAATGTTGTATGATTGTTTCTTTCTTTTAATTCAATTTTTCAGATTTGGCGAAATTCAAAACAAGCTGAATTCTGTGTTTGTATAGGGTACTACATTTGTGTCTGTATGTGATGATACAATAAATTATATTTGTTTCTTATATTCCAAATTATGATTCAAATTTTCCGTTTCTATTTATCTATTCACCTCTGTTCAAAACTATATATGCCCGTGAATGGCGGCAGAAGGAGGTGCGGACGTTTCTGCCCGTGCCGGCGAACTAACGCCTTTCAGCTAAAGCCAAAAAACTATATCCCCGTTTATGATAGTAGTTGTAAAATGATTTCCTCTTCAATGAGAGAGGAGAATATTTACAGTTGTAGACGTAATGAAATGAACCGAGAGATATAACATGAACACTCCATTCCTCTACTCGTTGGGTTTGGAAGGCAACTCTTGTACTAGATACTTGATTGTATGTGTTGATGAAAAAAGAAAAAAAAATGGAAGTTTACAATGCATCCAATCATAATATGGATTGCAATTCCTTCAGTTCTGGGTCTGAAATATCAACATCTGCATTCTCTAATGACCTCCTATAAGAATTGGCCGCGACTTTCCCCTTGTCTAGCACATCTGAAGGCACAGTTTTGAGGAGGCTGCAGAAAGTATGGTCAGTTTTCAGAAACTGTAGCTTTGTGGTGTATGCAAGAAATTAGAGCATGGAAGAACGGGATGATGATGTATGATGTTTCAGGCAACAAAATAGAGGAAGAGTAAGGCAATACTGTAAAGATTCACCTGTCCAATGCATTGAGGGCAGTATTGGTCTGTGTCTTCATTGAATTGACTGAAGCTCCTGGGTCATTTCTTGTGGCGCGTAAAAGCAAGTTATCTAGTTCCTCCAAGGCCCTTCAAAATGAAATTTCACAGGTATTAAAAGTGAGTGGAAATCAACCATAAACTTGTTGCTGTTCTTGTGGTCACATTTCAAAATACTCGACCCCTTCAGAAGTTTAAAAGAGGAAGTATTCCAAGTTAGGTAGCTCTCACAAACCATCATTGTATTCATCAGAGAACAAAAGGAAGACTCTGCGTTGAAATCCAACTATGTTCAACAAAGTGATAGTACCTGAGACATTGATCGACACTGGTAGATGCAGTTTTCCCATCGCCACTGTCTGAAGCATATTGTGCCACCTACAGTTCCGAAGAAAATTTCCTAAGCTCTTATGAATTCATGCATATAAAAAACTGCCATAAAGCAACTGCGAAATAAGCTTCAAAAGTCTCTGCATTTTCCTCCTAGTGTTTGTTGGAAAAGTTAGCCAGATTTTTCTTCCATACACATGTACGAGCTAAGGCACGAGGCTAAGGCTTATAGCCATTCAGTTGAATCTTGCAAGTAATCACACAGCACAGAGCTACTCTTATCTTTTGACATGTAGGAATACAATGCATCAAAATTGAAAGAGTAAAGCATCAACAAAAAATCTCTAGGAATCCTAAACTTACAGCTCTAATATTAACACGAAGAGACGCTGCAGGGCCGGAGCGCAGTAGAGACCGACAGGTAGCAAACTGCGGCTGATCATCTTCCAGAGTTTTCTCTACACGTATGGAAAGATCATACAAGCACAAAACTTCATCAATAATCACTCTATATCACAATGTTGTAAATACATATATATATATTCCTTCCAAAGTACATAATGAATCATCAACCATGACAAGGACAATAAATCATTGGCCAAGCAATAGAACAGAAGGAAAAGGTAAATTACCCAAGTCCTTGATTTGTAACTGGGTCAATATAACCGGTGATACATAAGCCTCGAGCGGGTCAAGCTTCTTCCTGATTCATAAAATTTGTTGGTCACTAAATAAGCTGTTTCCTGATTCGTCAAATTTGGAATATTAGTTGGTCACATAATGTATTAAGTGACAAAAGCTCAAGACTGATCAAATTCGTTACCTTTTCACGTACTTATCGAACACGCCTCCAGCAACAGCATCTGCCCCAAGTAAATTTTTATTCATGCAATAGATTAAAAAAAAAAAACTTATTTGATTTGTTACCAATTACCAAACAGATTTATTCAAAAAAGAAAAAAGAAAAATACCAAACAGAGTTATGGGGATTAGAGAGGCGTACGGTCAGGGGAGAAGAGCAAATGTGAGAGAGCGAGAGAGAGGGAGATGGAGACCAATCGCCTGCTTTCCCGCCAATTTTGGGGTGACAGTGCGCACCTCACTGGCCGGAACTTGTTTGCTCTGGTAGAGACGGTTGAGGAAGTGAAGGGGTTCGTGCTAACGTGCGCAGTGGCGCTCAGTGTAGCACTAGCCATTGCCCAACTCGGATAGCATCGAGGCGAAGCTGGGACTTATCCGTTTACTTATGGGGAAATTACTTATCCACCCTCAGGTAATTGAGGGATTTGGTATCCATTCCTACTTGCAAAGACAGTGACGTTCATACGACCGCAAGTTTCCAAATTAATTGAGGCTTAGGGCGAGTTTGGCCCCGAGGTGATTAATTTAAAATCGGCTTTAGCTGTGCTGTGAGAATAATCAGTTGTGAAATTAAGTAGCTGAGTGTTTGGTAAACTGTGCTTTTAAAAGTGCTGTGAGTACAAAAGCAGTGTTTAAGTGTTTGGTAAACTTTAGTATAAAAGTGCTGTAAGTTTAGAAAATGACCAAAAAGGACATAATGTTAAAATGATGTTACTTATATATCGTGACTTTCCGAAGTTCTGGGGTTTTGAAAATTTATTCAAGGAAATAGAAATCAAGTGGCGCGATCTGAGCCGTCAATTTCCTCCACCATCCAATCTGGTCCGTTGATTTGGCTTTAAAAAGGAAAGGAATTGGCCTAGAAAGCTCGAGAGAGAGAGAGAGGGAGCTTGGAGTCAGAAGGCCACCGACCCGGAAGAGAAGCCTGACCGGAACTTTCATCTCCGACCACCCCACGACGGCGCACGGGCACCATCCTCTTCGTCTCATCATACCCGTCACGTATGTGGCCGTTGATTGTCCATGCACCGGACGACGAAGAAGAATCAAAACGGTGAGAAGGTCCGACTGCTCCGGCTAGTTTCAGCGAATTCCGGTGACTCCGGCCACCGATTGGCTTGCATGTTGTATGAAACCTCATCTTCTCGTCATGGTCTACATGGCTGTGTGATTATTTTCTGAATTCGATTATGTTCTAATGATTTTCGTTTTTGGGAATTCTCAGCTTCGTCGCGGTTCCTCGATGCCGGCGACTTTTCCAGCTCTTCTCGGCTTACTCCTGGCTTTGTTGCATCTGTAGAAGAAAGCTGACCACGATTGGAGTTGGAAGTCACCTGTGATATGATGGCCGACATCACGAACCCACCTGTGATATCCAGAGTCAGTTGTTCCTAATGGAGCAAAGTCCAATTTTTTCAGGTTCCTCATCCTGAAAGAGAACAAGAAAAATGGTTAGTTTCGGAGCGGAAAAAACTACCACGAAAACATATAAAATTTCTGAGCGTAATCGCTTCCAAGAAATTCAATTCCAAGAGGGCTTGGATTATATCGAAATAATGATGTTTGTGGTCGTTTGTTTCTTCTCAACAAACTCTAAGTTTGGAGGACTCTACAAGCTCCAAGCTTGGAGTGAGCACGAACCCCCACAGTTTGGCTTAATTATGTCTCCCCTATAATTAAGAAAGGGGGGGGGGGGGTAGAAGAAGAGAGTTTGCAAGCCCTCGAGAAAAAGAAGAGAAATTGAATTTATAAAAAAAAGGGGAACTTTTAGTAAAAAAATACATTGAAATAGGTCGGCGGAAAATTTGGCAAGAAAAAGTCACCGGAAATGGCCTGAAAAGTTGTCGGAGCTTACGTGGCAGGGCTGCTGACGTCAATGGGCCTGTGGGCTACTGGGCATGGGCTAGGGGTGGGTTCGGGAAACCGAAAACCGAAAAAAACCGAGCCGAAAGCCTAACCGAAGCCGGTTCGGTTCGGTTTTCGGTTTTAATATGTCAAAAACCGAACTGAACCGAAAAAACTGAACTGGTCAAAAACGACGTCGTTTTGTCTATGTTTTGACTTTTAAGTCAGAAACCCTAAGTGGTTCCACGACTTCTCTCATTCTCGTTTCTCGCCTCTCTAATTCAGTTTTTCTCTTTCTTCTCTGGCCTCTCACTCTCTCTTTCTTCTCTTCATCAATCCTCTTAGTTTTCTCTTCGTCATTGAGAATTCAAGATTGCCAAGGGCCGCTGCTCTGTCTACACTCATCTCTTCTTCATAATCCGCAGATCCAGAGCCTCTTTCTCAAGTACTCTTTCTATTTCTCTCTGTATTTGCAGATCTCTATAGATCTTTCTCTTTCTGTTTGATTCTAGTTGATATTAACAGTTTTGTATTTCGTGAAAACAGAGATGAAGGTGATCGTTGCATATTTGCTCGCTGTGTTGGGTGGCAAGACCAGCCCTAGAATCTGCCGAAGACATCCTTGGCGCCGGTATGTTTTGGCTTTCTATGATTCATTTGCTTATTGTGTGGTTAAACATAGACCCAAAGTTTGTGGCTTTATGATCGATTAGTGCTGAATCTAATTATGCATACTATGAAAAATGACCCCCAAAATGTCTAAAGTGATGTTTGACTGTTTGAGTTTCTCTTAGGAGCTTTCTGTTCAGAGTTTTCAGTTTAGTTCGTGGGTATGTTGGGATGTGGGTATCAGTTCGTGCCAATGTCGGGAGACAGTTTGCAAGGGAGGCATTGCAGATTTGCAGGTTCTTATCCTTCGTAGTTAGTTGTATGAGAATGCATTACTTGTCTGCTGCATCTTAATCATAAATTTATTAACTTTAGTCATTGAAAGGAGGCAACCACAATGACATGTGTCATCGATGTGGATCAAGTGAGCATTGGTTCAAGCAATGCAAGGCAAGGCAAGGCAAGGGAGCAACTAGCTTCAAGATACAGGGCATACAGGGACCTGAGGGAGCAAGAAGTGTACCTTGCAGAAGAAGAAGAAAATGGTGGAGACATCCATCTCACCATAGAAGACTTCAAAGCTGATGATGAAGTGCACAAGGATGGTTTAGGGTTTAGGGACCTATTCAACCAACTTGCGGACCATTTAGATATTTTATGGTGTTGGTTGATGCATCGACACGATGGTCACATGTCATGCTATTGTCCACAAGAAATGCTGCATTTGCTAAACTCCTAGCACAAATCATTAAATTAAGGGCTTACCACCCTGATCATCCCATTAAGTCAATTCGTTTTGACAATGCTGGAGAGTTTACATCAAAAATGTTTGATGATTATTGCATGTCCATTGGGATTGAGGTTGAACACCTTGTTCCTCATGTTCACACCTCAAATGGTCTCGCAGAAGCTGCCATTAAAAGACTTCAAATGGTCACTAAAGCATTGGTTATGCGCACCAATCTCCCTGTTTCTGCTTGGAGCTATGCAATATTGCATGCAACAGTGCTTATTCGTCTGAGGCCGACTGCCACTCACCCCTTTTCTACGTCCCAGATGGTTACTGGATATGAGCTTGATGCCTCACACTTACACATATTTGGGTGTACAGTTTATGTGTCAATTGCGCTGCCACATCGCACCAAAATGGGTCCTCAAAGACAATTAGGCATTTATGTTGGATATGACTCTCCAACCATTATCCGCTACTTAGAACCCTTGACAGGCGATCTATTTACCGCTAGATTTGCTGATTGTCACTTTGATGAGACAGTATTCTCGTCGTTAGGGGGAGATAGGAACAATAATGTTCAACAGGCACGACAGGAATTCTTGTGGTCTGTCCCCACTTTGTCTCATCTTAATCCCCAAACCGTACAGTCTGAAATTGAAGTGCGGAGAATTCTCGTTCTTCAGAATGTAGCAGACGCTATGCCTGATGCGTTTTCTGATATCGCTAAAGTGACAAGATCACATATACCTGCTGCAAACGTACCTGCAAGGATTGATGTCCCTAAAAATCATGAACATGACACCACCCCTAAGGGTATTGGGCATGGCTAAAGTGACAAGATCACATATACCTGCTGCAAACGTGCCTGCAAGGATTGATGTCCCTAAAAATCATGGACATGGCACCACCCCTAAGGGTATTGGGTATGGCGCCTCCACTACTAATAGTGATTGCAATGTGGCTCAGGCCGGGCTCCCAGCAAGGAAACGTGGGAGGCCCAAAGGTTCGATGGATTCTCGCCTGAGAAAGAAAGAGAGTTTGGCACAGAAAGATCCATTAATCATCGACATAAATAACCCGTTTCATGAAGATATTCTGGATTATGGTTATGTCCAAGAGACATCATTGGGGGACGCTCCAATGTTAGAACCAATTCCAGGGAATAGGGAGATCTCCATGAATTACACTAGTGTATATGAGACGTTGAATCAAGATTCTATTATCCTTGCTCAAGGAATTATAGAACACGATGATATCGAACCTCGCTTCGTTGAGGAATGTCAACGAAGAGCAGACTGGCCTAAATAGAAAGATGCGATCCAGGTTGAATTGGATTCACTAACAAAGAGACAGGTATTTGGGCCTATAACGCTAACACCCCCAAATATAAAGTCTGTTGGTCATAAATGGGTCTTTGTTAGAAAGCGTAATGAGAAAAATGAGGTTGTTAGATACAAAGCCCGCCTTATGGCGCAAGGTTTCTCACAACACCCTTGACTCGACTACGAGGAGACATATTCTCCCATAATGGATGTTAAAAAACTTGACATGCAACTTATGGATGTGGTTACAACATATCTCTATGGGAATCTAGATTCAGAGATATATATGAAGGTTCCAGATGGACTTCAATTACCTAAGTCAAGTGGCTCTAAACCACGGAGCACGTTTTCAATAAAATTGAGACGCTCACTATATGGATTGAAACAATCCGGACGGATGTGGTATAACTATCTAAGTGACTACTTGATTAGGAAGGGATATGTCAACAATGAAATATATCCATGTGTGTTTATAAAGAGGACAAGTTCCGGATCTGCAATTGTAGCAGTTTATGTCGATGACATGAACCTAATTGAAACTCTAGATGAGTTAAAGGAAACTGCTAAGTACTAAAATTCCGAATTTGAGATAAAAAAATATTGGGAAAACACGGTTTTACTTCGGACTAGAACTCGAGCACCGTAGTGATGGGATTATGATCCATCAGTCAACATATACTCAAAAATTATTAAGGCGCTTTAATGAAGATAAAGCAAAGCCTGTGAGTACTCTCATGATCGGTCATAGTCTTGAGCATGAAAAAGATCCGTTTCGTCCAACGGATGAGGACGAAGACTTATTAGAGGCTGAAGTGCCCTATCTAAGTGCAATAGGCGCATTATTGTACTTAGCTCAATGCACAAGACCAGACATCTCATTCGCAGTGAACTTGTTAGCTCGACACAGTTCTGCGCCAACACACCGCCATTGGATTGGCATAAAGACAATCTTTCGATACTTGAGAGGTACGATTGATATGGGCTTGTTCTATCCCTACAGAGAGAAGAAATAACGGAAGTGTGGGATCGAACTCCACAAGGCAAAACACCACCTTCTGTGCTCTTCCTCCCTTCCATCAAAATGACAACGATGTCTTGATGGGTTTTGCCGATGCAAGTTATCTCTCTGACCCTCACAAAGGTCGCTCCCAAACGGGTAATGTCTTTACCATGGAAAGCACTGCGATATCTTAGAGTTCTACAAAGCAGACCCTTGTTGCTACTTCCTCAAATCATGCAGAGATTATCGCTCTACATGAAGCCGTGTGAGAATGCATATGGCTAAGGTCTGTAGTTAGACACATTTGAGAAACTTATGGTTTGAAGTCTACCACAGATGAACCTACATGCATTTATAAAGATAATGCAGCTTGTATTGAGCAAACGAAGTTAGGTTTCATCAAGGGCGACAACACCAGGCATATATCGCCTAAGTTCTTTTACAATCAACAACAACAAACACTTCTAAATATTGAAGTGAATCAAATCCGTTCAGAGGATAATGTAACGGACTTGTTTACCAAGTCGTTACCTAAATCCACCTTCGAGAAACATGTGAAAAGCATCGGATTAAGAAAGTTATCCTAATTCCCATAATTGTAGAAATCAGGGGGAGACCTTGACATCAGGGGGAGGTATGATATCTACATGTTCGATCTCGAAGAGTGAAGGACGTGTTGTGCTCTTTTTGCCCTTCGAACAGAGTTATTTTTGTCCCACATGGTTTTTGTTACCTGACAAGGTTTTTAGTGAGGCAACGATCCAAACGTCATCACCGAGTTTGAGCGGCATAAGGGGGAGTGTGGAAGGATGTCGACTACTTCACATTCACGCGCGTTGTGCTTTTTTTCTCCTTCGACCAAGGTTGTTTTTTCCCACAAAGTTTTTATTACTTGGCAAGGTTTTTGATGAGGCAACTTAGAAGCGCGTAGCAGAGGCAACACTATTAACATGGAATATCTAAGGGGGAGTGTTGTAAATAATAATGATTATTCATGCAATATGTATTACTTAATGTATGCGATTGACAAACTCGTAATGTATGCGATTGATATACTTGTAATATGCGATTGATTAGTATAGCTATTATGTATTGCCTTTTGTATACATGATGTAACCCTATATAAACCTCAAGGTGAGATGAATACAATACAATTATCCAATTCTCTACAACAATATATATATATATATATATATATATATATATATATATATAAGGGGTGAGAACCCCATCAAATGGGTTCTCAATCTACACCTCAATTATTATTATCATTGTTGATAATTTCATTAATCTGTGAGCGGAACGTGATGTTTGAACTTCAAGTACAGTTATAAATATATTAAAAGAGAATAATGAAATAATAGAGATGAGAACCAAACATCATCAAGATAAGAAATACCAGCAAAGTGTGTCAAGCAATTGGCAAATAGTTTTGTCCATCGCTTATAAAAATGTAGTCTGGTCCAAGTTAACTCATTATCTCTTATCTCGTTATTACTTTGGCTAATTTGCGTTTTCTTTACTCCGGTCAATGATAAACTAGTACACTAATCTTTCATGGAAATAGAGGTAGAGTTGGTTATTGCAAGAGTATCGCAATCTAAGGTAAAGTAGCTTTCCGGTGAGTCGTTGACTTTTTAGATATCATAACATTTTGTGAATAATAACATTTAAAAAAGGACTAAATTCTGCTTACTACATTGTGCTTTCAAGGGTTCATCAGTTCAGTCCCTGCACTTCTAATTTAATCAGAAAAGTCCTTGCACTCTCCAATTTCGTCAAATCTATCCAATCCATCACCACTCCGTCAATTTTCGGGGAAAATTTCCAAACTACCCATCTGCATTCACAACACTAATGCGTCGGCGGGCTACCTAGCGATGCGTAGTTTGGAAATTTTCCCTTTAAGAAGGTCCCACGTCACCATTTTAACAGCGGAATAATGACGGATTGGATCGATTAGATGAAATTGGAGAGTGCAAGGCCTTTTCTGATTAAATTAGAAGTGTAAGGACTAAACTGATGAACCCTTGAAAGTACAAGGTAGTAAGCATAATTTATTCCTTTAAAAACAATGTCGTTTTGTACTAGTAAACCCATTAATCCTCCATGCATTCCGAAACATACCCAAAAAGGAACAGACCTTGAACACCCTTGCAGTGAGAATTTTTCCAACCATGAAAACCTCAGATTGCCTAAAACCCTTCCACCTACTTCCTCCCCTCAGCAATCACAAGAGAAGAAGCCAGATAAGTGGCCATGTTATCAATAAAACTCATGAAGATTGCACAGAAACAGTAACCTTAACCCTAGGTTTTTTTTTTCGAGGGAGAAACGGCTGCTAACTCTACTTTAAGATTCTCTACTATAATTGCTTTTTCCTATGATCTACTATAATTTGCTATTAGGCTGCCACATCAGCATCAGCCAATCAACGACTAATAATAAAGAGTCTACAAAATCACATTGGTGGACTTGAAGCACCATATCGTGTCCTCTCTTCTCCTTCTTCCCTTCTCTCTCGCCTTCTCTGTAATTAAAACTGAGACTGTTGCAGACAACTTTCTCAATGAAAAGAGTTGCAGTCATCTTTCTTTAAACACAAAATAGCAATTCTTTCTTTAAACACAAAATACCCTCAAATTCATGAAAGACCTTACAGTATGAACAAAACTCAGTTGAAATCAATTTATAAGTACAAAAACCCAGAAAATAGAAAGTAATCGACAATGACAAATCTCGTATGAGATTATGATGATTCTTCATAGATGTAGGATTCTGCAAGTGTTTCAAGGACTACTCAAGAGGATTCTTGAAGCTCCAAAACGGATATAACAATTTCGTCATGTTCGATGAAAACCCATAATGGAAGTTGCTGGTAGTTGTTTCATAACTAGATAAGAATCATAAACCAGATCGATATGAGAGAAAGAGAGATGGGATCTGCTATTGCTTTGTGAAAATTGGGCTCTTGCAAATTTTTCATCTCAGCCATCAGATTTTATTAAGATGATGTGGCTGGCTCTCATAAAAATCCAAGCAGATCTGAGCATTATATTTTCTAGCAGAGAATCCAAGTCCAACTTAAATGGGTACAATAAGAGGTAAATATTTCATATTTAAAGTTGGGGAACTTGGGATAGAAAGTGGAAATTTTCTTAGGTATCCCATTTTTTGAACAATTGAGCCGAAGAAAAGCTGACGATGTGGTGTTAACTCAATGGTTAGAACACCCACTACCTAAGATCTAGGTCCTGGGTTTGAGTTACCATGAGAGTAGGAGTGAAATCATTTTATCCTCTTTAAAAATTAAAAGAAAAAAAAAGCCGAAGAAAAGTAGAGAAGAGAAAGGAAGAAGTGCCCAGTTGTAAACTCTCAGTTTGGGTGTATATAGATATAGGTATACAATGGTTAGAGCACCCACTACCTAAGATCTAGGTCCTGGGTTTGAGTCACCATGAGAGTAGGAGTGAAATCCTTTTATCCTCTTTAAAAATTAAAAGAAAAAAAAAAAGCCGAAGAAAAGTAGAGAAGAGAAAGGAAGAAGTGCCCAGTTGTAAACTCTCAGTTTGGGTGTATATAGATATAGGTATATAATCTAATCCTGAGGCCAAGATGTAAGATAACATGAATCACACAAGATCAATCACAAAATCACATAACAAAAGCACCTGCACAAGAATCAACCAAGTTATGCAGCACACCAGAAACTTTCCTAGTCGGTTTAGGAATAACCACCTGGATTCACATACACTTTCAATCCCAGCAGCCACAGCTTGTCCAAGAGCATTCATCAAGGCAGACATCTTCAAGGATCTGAAACGAGCAGCTGCACTATGGAGGAAGGTCTTCTATGTTTCAACACTTTATGCTTCAGAATGGGACTGATAATGTATGCAAAAGGTAGTGTTGAATATAGGGACTTTCTTCTCCTTTTATATTGGCCAAAACCTCATCCCGGACTCATCCCATAAGGAGTCCTAGTTTTACTTCACGTTTATCAGATAGAAGACTTAAGCTTTATCACAATTGTTTATGTTAATCAGGTTTTAACAATGAGAGTCCTACTCCCATCAAGAGATATACACCTCGATGGGTGACTGGTATTAGATTTACAGCTACATATTTCTTGTTATTTATTCAACTAAATCAATTGTTCCATTTACTTAAATGCTTTTAGATAATGATAAGTCCACTTTATTCCAACATTCTCCCACTTGGACTAACATTGTCTATTTGCAGAACAATTGAACCAATAACTTGTATTAAACAACAACTGAAGTGTGCACTTGAAACATGTAAAAAATTCAGATCTCATTCAGCTTGGTCAAACACAGAAACTAATGCAGAATTTAGAACCAACTAAGTTTGGAACAAACACATTGGTTAAAAACTACTAACACCAGCTACTGTGTTCACAGAAGCTTTAAGTGATAACAAGAGAGCTATATGGCAAGTATATCTACCTGTAATGCCATTTTGCTCACAGTCTATCAGAATGATTTTGATAAAACAAAATCTTGACAACAACCTCTAAACACCAGTGAACTTGTAGTTGTTTTTCTATAACTGAAAATCTATGCAAGCATAGCAGTTCACCTAATAACACACAATGCTCAAAATGACAACATCCATAAATAAATAACCAGTTTTTGAAATACCTCAATTTTATTTATAACTTGCAGATGCAAAATACAAATATTAGAAAATTCAAAAACTAAATTGGAACTGTTACACATGAATAAAAATTCAAAAAATGAATCTAAACTCCCACTGAACTCAAGCTTCCAAACTAGACAATACCCCCATATTTTCTGTATGTCTCTTAAAATTTGCAACTAACAAGGCCTTGGTGAATGGATCTGCAAGCTGGGATTCTGTGTCAATGTTTAAACCAATAACTTCACTATGCTTTACTCTCTCTCTTACACTGTAATATTTCAAATCAATATGCTTGAGGTTATTTGACCTCTTACTGTTCTTGCCAAAAAATAATGCAGCTTCATTATCACAATAAATCTTAAGTGCATCTGATACAATTGAGCTCAACACTTTGGTCTGCATTAAAAAATTCTTAATCCATAAACCTTCACACATTCCTTCATAAATAGCTATGAATTCAGCCTGCATAGTGGAGGTAGAGACCAGTGACTGTTTCATAGTTTTACATGCCACAGCCCCTCCTGCAAGCATGAACACATAACCAGATGTGGACTTCTTTGAATATGGATAATTTCCTGTAAAATCTGAATTAGTGTAGCCTACTAATTCCAGTTGCTTTACTTTCCTATATACCAACATGTGTGATTTGGTCCTCTATAAATATCTAAGTACCTTTTTTCCTGCAGTCCAATGTTCTTGAGTAGGATTTGATTGAAATCTAGACAAAATTCCAACTGCAAAATCTAAATCAGGTCTTGTACCTGTGCATACATGAGGCTGCCTATTAGTCTAGCATAAGGTTTGCTATCCATATCAGACAGCTTCCCCCCATTTTTAGAATTTTTATTCTTTGACAGTTTATCTCCTTTTGTCATAGGAGCTTCACTTGATGCACAAGTTTCCATCCCATATCTCTTTAAAACTTTTAAAATATAGTTTTGTTGAGATAAGCCTAATAAACCATGTGCCCTATCTCTCTTGATTTCAATACCTAGAACATAAGAGGTTTCTCCTAAATCTTTCATGTCAAAATTATTTGACAGAAAAGTTTTGGTGTCTTTAAGTAACTTAATATTGCTGCTAGCTAAAAGAATATCATCCACATACAGTATGAGAAAAATAAAGTTCTTTCCAACTGTTTTCATGTACACACATTCATCAACTATATTTTTTGTAAAACCAAATGATGAAATCACAGAGTCAAACTTCTTATACCATTGCCTAGAAGCTTGTTTAAGTCCATAAATGGATTTCTTTAGTCTGCATACATGGTTTTCTTTTCCAGATTTCACAAAACCCTCAGGCTGTTTCATATAAATGACTTCATCTAGTTCCCCATTTAAAAATATTGTTTAACATCCATTTGGTGCAATTCCATGTTATAACGTGCCACTAAAGCCATTATAATTCTGAATGAATCTTTTGTGGATACAGGAGAAAAAGTTTCAGTATAGTCTATGTCTTCCTTTTGTGTGAAACCCTTGGCTACCAACCTAGCTTTATGCCTCTCTATGTTACCATTGGCATCCCTTTTGGTCTTAAATACCTATTTGCACCCTATGGCTTTCTGGTTTGGATCAGGTTTAACTAGCTCCCACACTTTGTTTTGACTCATGGATGAAATCTCAGCTTCCATAGCTTTCTGCCATTCTTCAACTTCACTGCTTTCTAATGCTTGTTTAAAACTCAATGGATCACTGTCATATGCAAGGACATCAATTTCTTGCATGTAAACAGCATAATCACTATCACTACTAGAAATATGCCCTATGGGCACAGCCCTATTGGGCACGACCTTCTTTCTGTGGCCTCTATACGGTCAATAGGGACAAATGGGTTTATTTAGTGGCCTCTACTAGCAAAATATATTCTCCCCATAAACTAGTCTTCTTTCTCTCTGGGATCTCCTAGGCTGAGGGTTAACATTTTCTAATTGCACATTTTGGGCTACATCAGGTGCTTCATCACCTAAGGCTACTGGCTCTACTGAATCTCAATTATTAACTTCACTTTCTGAAACAACAGTTTGCATTTCATTTTAAGATATTAAAGGTAAAAATTTTTCTAAAGTCTCATTTTCTGCAATTTCTTCAAACTCTAAAGACAAGTCTTCAAAACTTGTATTACAGACTACTTCATTCAAGAATTTTGCTTGATTTGTTTCAAAAGTCCTGGTTGTATGATAAGCTGAATAAAATTTATAACCCTTTGATTTTTCACAATATCCTATGAAATGGCAACTCACCTTTTTTGGATCTAACTTCTGCGTCAAGGCATCATGTGTTTTAGCCTCAACTTTGCATCCCCAAACATGATAGTGATGCAAGCTTGGTTGTTTTCCACACCAAATCTCATAAGGTGTCTTTTCTACAGATTTACTAGGTGATCTATTGCAAATGTAATTTGCAGTCTTAAGAGCCTCACCCCATAAATATTTTGGCAGACCTGAAGTGCACATCATACTCCTCACCATGTTTAACAAGGTTCTATTTTTTTTTCACCATGTTTAACAAGGTTCTATTTTTTCTTTCTGCTATTCCATTTTGTTGAGGATTATAGGGAGTTGTATATTGAGCTTTAATGCCATTTTCTTGTAAGTAAAGTGCAAAAGGTCCCTTTTGCTGGCCTACCTCAGTATGTTTACCATAGAACTCACCTCCTCTATCAGATCTCACTACTTTAATTTTCTTTTCAAGCTGTAATTCAACTTCAGTTTTATATACTTTGAATGCCTCAAGAGCTTGTGATTTTTTTGACAACAAGTAGATATAGCAGTATCTTGAGAAGTCATCTATGAATGTGATGAAATAAAAGTTTCCACAGAGTATCTTATGTTTGAATGGACCACATATATCTGTATGAATTAGTTCTAAGAGATTTTGACTTCTTAAGGTCTTCTACTTCCTGCAGTTTGTCAATTTTCCCTTAAAACATTCAATGCAATCATCCAAGTCTGTATAATCCAATGCAGGAAAAATTTTATTTTTCTCGAGTGTTTTAAGTCTTTCTTTAGATATATGGCCTAGTCTCTTGTGCCATAACTTTGCAGACTTATTATTGAACAGAGTTCTTTTTATACCAGTAATGTTGTTA
Organism: Rosa chinensis; assembly: GCF_002994745.2. Lineage (NCBI taxonomy): Eukaryota > Viridiplantae > Streptophyta > Magnoliopsida > Rosales > Rosaceae > Rosa > Rosa chinensis. The sequence continues at coordinate 68,681,614 of NC_037093.1, forward strand.
TCTAAATTCATGTTTTCATGGTTCTCAATCAATAGAATTTCCTGCTTAATAATAGAACAATCCAATCTCAACTAATTATTTGAAAACATTCCACAACCAATGTATTCAGAACCCTGAAATAATTTTATTCCACTAAAATCAATAATGAGTTTGCATCCAATACTAACTAAAAGCCCTACTGAAATAAGATTCCTTTTTAAAGAAGGAAAATAATAAACATTGTCCTGAAAAATAAGTTTTCCTAATCCTAAGTCGATCTTCAGAGTTCCAATAGCCTTAACTGCTACCCTTGTTCCATTTCCCACACAGACCTGCTGCTCACTTTTCCTTGGTGCCCTCCTCTTTGTTAAACCGTGCAATGAGGTGGTAATCTGAATAGGTGAGCCTGAATCTAACCAATAAGTGTGTGAATCTACATTTATTAAATTAACTTCTAGAGAAAAGACTGAATTAGGAAATGACTCACCCTTTTTGATCATCCAAGCTTTAAAGCCATTGCAATCCCTCTTCATGTGCCCTATCTTTTTACAGAAATAGCACTTATACTTAAAGACTTTTCCAGCTTTAGCTTCTGCAGGTTTCCCAGCTACTTTAGTGATGGTGGTCTTTTTAGGCTTAAGCTTATTCTGCTTTTTCCACTTTGGCTTCTCAACCAAGTTAACTGTAGTAGTTGGTGCTCATTCTCTCTCAATTCTTTCCTCCTCATCCACACAGATAGAGATTAGCTTATTGAGGTTCCATTTGGTCTCTAGGGCATTATATGAAGTTCTCAGGTTGCTGTAGGTGTTTGGCAGAGAATGAAGTGCCACATGCACTACCTGCTCATCTTTAACTCCCATGTCTAGGTCTCTGAGCCTAGAATTAATATCAATTAGCTGCATAATGTGCTCCCTCACACTGCCCTTCCCAAAAAAACTCAGTTCATTGAACTTCCTAGACAACCTAGCTGCCTCAGCTTTGTCACTCTCTATATTTGTCTGCAATTGCCTCCAGAAAGTCCATGGCTAACTCGGACTCCTCTATAGACCCTTTCACTGTGTCAGACATAGTACACCTAATCACATTTTTGGCTTTCCTGTTGCTGCTATACCACTCCTTATAAAGCCTCCTATCCTCATTTGTACTTTCATTATCTAGTTCAAAAGGTTGGTCCTCAATTAGGCAAAGATCCATGTTTTGATGCATGGACAAGTAAAATTCCACCGGATTTCTCCACTTCTTATAGTTCCACCCATTAAGCATCTCAACCTGACCTAAGGTCACAACAAGAGGTCCTAGACAAAAGAAAAAATAAAAAGTGTAAGCTACTGCATTGTTCCATTTTGTGTGTTTAAAACTTCATTTAAATTTTATGTGTTTCATGCAAGGTTCAAAAGAAAGCAATCAAAACAAAACAATCAATTGCTCAAGCATAGAAACACAACTTCAAACAATAGTCCCAAAAACTGCAATAATATCAAGTAATGCCTTTGTGGCATAAAACTTAACATTATTAAGATTCTAAATCACCATGCTATATCCTGCATATACCAGTTATTTGTTGAAACAATCATATCTTTAGATAAGAAAAGTCTCAAAAATCAGTGTAGGTATTTGAGTTTATACATGGTGTTGTACCATAATCAAGATTACACAGTGAACATCTTCCTTGGAAGAACAAAATATAAGTGTAATTTTAAAAATGGCAACACAAGTGTTAATTTGTTCAGTTTTAAGAATTTCTCTAAAAAATGATTCATTGCTTTGTGCAACATGATTAAAAACTACAATAAGAAATTCACAAATCAAAATTAATAATTTTGTGCTTTATCTAAGGGCTAAATACAAATTACTACCCTGTGGTATAGGTCTAAAATCAATTTAGTCCCTAAACATTCAATTTCATCAAAAACACCCCTGCATTATGATTTATCATCCAATAGGTCATTCCGTCTTGCTTCCGTCAAATGGAGCCGTTAAACAGCTGACTTGGCATGCCACGTCAACTCTAATGAGACCCACAAGAAAGGTAAAATACCAAAATTAACCCTGGCTCTCTTTAAACCCAGCTTTCACCCAAAACCCTTGTTATGCGGCTTTCTTTCTTAACACAATCCCAAATCAAAAAAAATTTCGAGAAATCCAGAATTTCTTTCATGTGAAGAATTAACAGTTTTGGTGAAGTCTGGGTTAGAGACTCGGAGTAATGAAGAGGGACTCAATTGCATCCACCTTATCAAATTCAAAAGATTTATTCTTTTTCAATTCCATCGAATCACTCACATTGTATAAAACCCAGAACCCAAAATTGGTTCTTGATCTTAAAGTTCAAGTCTTTCACCTCTCTCTTTCTTCACAATCCAATCCCGGTCTTATTACTTCGATTCCATCATTTGGGCCGTCTTAATTTGTATCCAAATCTCTGATTTCAATATGCTAAAATAGCACCGTCTTCGTTTTGGCGAGAATCGAAATGGTTAACGAGCTCAACCTCGACACTTTGCTCCGCTACGCAGTCACTAACGTCATCGGCTTTCCTCCCTCGCCGTCCAATTTCACCTTCTCTAAGGTTCGCTACCTCTCTCTGGCTCTCTAATGTTTTATATCTCTGCACGCATTTTTGAAATTTGAGAATCGGATTTTGTGTTGTTTGTGAATGAACTTGAGTTCGAGCATGGACAATCGAATCCGACTTATCTGATGCAAGTAGGATCCGGAGCGTTGGTGAAATGCTATGTTTTGAGAAAGAAGCCGCCGGGGAAGTTGCTTCAGTCTGCTCAAGTTGTGGAGAGAGAATTCCAGGTTAACCCATCAAACTTTGTTCTCTCTCTCTCTCTCTCACCGATTGTTCTTATTTTTGCGGCTATGTAATTTACTTCCTGATGCTCGTTTGAAATTGAAATCAAGATCATATGCTGAGCTGAGAATGTTGTAATTTTTTAATTTTGGAGCTACACGTTCTTCAAGCATTGGGTAATCATACTGTAGTTTCAGTTCTGAAAGTTTTTTGTTTGTGTACTGATCCAAGTGTGATTGGAACCGCTTTTTACATCATGGATTTTTTAGAATTAATGGCGCATTTTTGTTAACCCCAGGCTACCGGTATTAGTTTTTGATTTGGGACTGTGTTAAGAAAGAAAGCCGCATAACAAGGGTTTTGGGTGAGAGCTGGGTTTAAAGAGAGCCAGGGATAATTTTGGTATTTTACCTTTCATGTGGGTCCCACCAGAGTTGACGTGGTATGCCATGGCAGCTGTTTAATGGCTCCATTTGATGGAAGCAAGACGGAAGGACCTATTGGATGATAAATCATAATGCAGGGGTGTTTTTGATGAAATTGAATGTTTAAGGACCGAATTGATTTTAGACCTATACCACAAGGTAGTAATTCATATTTAGCCCTTTATCTAATTATTCATGGTTTATTAACCATGTTTTGCATATATGAAAACACAACAAGACTGCAAAAAACCATATTCCGGAGATTTATACTCAATTCTTGTCAGCTTTAAATTTCATACTCAACTGAAAGCAACAAAATTATCAAGAATATCAATCACATATGCATTTGCATATCAAGAACATCACATCCATATATTCATTATCAATTGAAACATCAGTCGATATTTGTTATGAGCATGATCGATATTTGTTATGAGCAAAATTACCCTATTGTCTTGGAGTTATTAGGTTAACTATGACTATAGTTGGTATTAATGGTATTCCTGAGTGAATGACTACATGTGTGTGTGTATATATATATATTTATACATGAAATATATATGCATTGATGAATCTTTGTGATGATTGTCATGTGAAGTTTGTGTAGGAATATTTGTGTAATGAATTGTTAGAATCAGTGTGATGATTGCCATGTGAAGTTTGTGTATGAATATTTGTGTAATGAATTGTTGGAATCAGTTTGATAAATCTTTGTGATGATTACTATCTGAGTGATGACGGGCGAAATCTGTGTGATGATCAGCTAGACAATTGCTATCTATGTGATGATCAGTAGGACAATGGCTATCTGTGTAATGACCGGCGAAATCTGTGTGATGATCAGCTGGACAATTGCTATCTCTGTGATGATCCTTGAAATCTATGTGATGATCAGTAGGACGATGGCTATATGTGTGATGACCGGTGGAATCTGTGCGATGATCAGTGTGACGACTGCTCGGTACGTAACGGAACTGAACTATTATTAAGTTAACAATAATCGAGAAGACTGCTGTGATGGTCGGGGCTACCTACAGACGTCAGAGTGTGGGATTACGTTGATTACTATGATTTGAATTGCTTGACTTAGTGTGACCTCCTGAACTAAATTATATGCAGGGGTTACCATGAATTGTTTTACTTGTTTTGAATTGTGATTGCTTTGTTTCTTCTTGATTGTATTGATTGATGGTTTGATTTATCTTAAGAGCCATAGTGGTGACGAATTGTACTCTGTGGTGAGGATAGGAATGTGATTCATTGATTTTTCACCTTTGATGTCATGTCGATGACAAAAAGCTCCCAGGGGGAGGGAATGAGTGTGATTTGGAATTCGCCGTAGTGCGTTACAATAACGTCAAACATTGCTTGAGGAAGTCTTACGTAAATACGATATGCATGGAAAGATATGGAATTGATGGCCGTAGGTGTGAGATATGTGCATATCGTTGTTTAGGTTGAGGTGACTTAAGAAATGTGTTTTACTTTGTGATTTTGAGTTTACTCATACGGGCTTGCAAAAGCTTACCGGGTTTGTTGTGTGACAACCCGGTGCACCATTCAAACTGTGTAGGGGTTAATCTTACAGGTCAGGATAATCGGGGCTGAAGCTGAGGTAGCGCTTTTGCAACTTTACCGTAGGAAGCCATTTTTGTGACTTTACCATTGATAAGGACTTCCGTTGTATAATTAACTCTGAGCAGCATTTACGTTTTATTTTTTTGTTGACAATTTAATTCGTAAGCTTATGTAATATATGACTCTATGGAGCGGGTCAATATGGTCACAGTGGGTTCAGGGCATCAATATGTAATTGGTTTAAAAGGAAAAAAGTTTACAGGTATTTTGTATTGATGGCTGAACGTTCACGCATATGTAATTATGAGATTATATATCGATTTTTATTTGTGTTAAAAATCAGGGGCGTGACAGGTTCTAGTCAAAAACTAGATTTCAACCTCTTTGTTCTTAATAGAGCTGGCTGAGTTTACCCAATAACCAAGCTGACAACTTGACAAGTCTCATACAACACTCCTTACCATTTTCATTGTTGAACAGTGATCTGATTTTGGAGCACAGATGCAAGACGAGTTTTTTATTTTTTTTATTTTTTTTTTTTATTAAGAATATGAGATTCTTAATGACTAAATTGGGTAAGAAATAATAATTAAAAGAAAAAAAAGATAAATGGCGACAGATATATGGAGAGTGCTCCTAGGGGTCTTTATCGAAGTCGTAGACGAGGTGTAAAGAGAAACAATGGGGTAAAATAGGAAGTTTAAAGAGCTAAAAATTGAAGGGAGATCCAAATACTAAATAGAAAGGTCTGAATAGACGCACTGTAATGAAATCTTTCATTTCAAGAGGGAAAAAGGAGTCTTTAGTTTTTCTATTTTAGAAACAAAATTGGACATTACTAGTCTTTCATTTTAGACGTACCCTAATTTAAAGAAGGGTATATTCCTTCTATGGTATCTGAGGTCTGGCCAATTGGACACTTTGATACCTAGTCTTCAAAAGAGGATAATTTAATACATGAACTTAGGCTCCGTCTGATAGTTTGGTACTTCTGATAATTTTTTCAGTTAAATGTAAGGATAAAATTGACATGTAGAATAGTAGAATATATGTATAAAAACAAAATAAAAAACATGAGTATTGTGGGTTAATGACTATCAGCCTTCTGGGTCTTCATCATTTTTTGCATCATTTGGGAGAAAATGAACATGAATTAATGCTTTTGAGTTATGTTGAAAATGACATAATTGAATTTTATGTTTAAAAAATTTAGTCGTCGTGATTTGAACACTCACGAGCTACTTTCAGTGGATTAGACATAGTTCGGTGGAATAGTCTCGTGGGTGTTCAAATCACGATTACTATATTTCTTAAAAATAAAATTCAATTATTTCATCTTCAACATAACCCATAAGTATTAATTCATACCCATAAAATGATGAAGAACCGCCATCAACCACAAAACTCATGTTTTTTATTTTGTTTTTATACATATATTCTAAATGTCAATTTTATCCTTACATTTAACTGAAAAATTAACAAAGTACCAAAGTGTCGGAGCCTAATTTCAGATATCAAATTATCCTCTTTTAAAAACTATGTACCAAAGTGTCCAATTTATATGGTACTATAGAAGGAATTTACCCTTAAAAGAATTAAATAGACTAAAGGAAGAGCATAACACAATTGGCATATATAATTAATAAAGCTGCATTGAATTTCCTGCACGAAAACTTTCAATTGGATGCATTAACATCACGCACATGCATAACTGAGAAATTAATTGATAGAGGAATATTCAAGGTCCAGTAGCTCAAGCAATTTTATTTGGCATGTCCTGTTGATCGGTGCAGCAATCTCCGACGTCGATAACGTTTACCTTAGATTCTCAAATCTCGGGGAAGTCGGTTTGGAATTCAGATATGTCGAGTTGGGTAGCATTGAAATCCATTATGAAATTGTTCCACCAAAGGTCATCCCTCAGATATTCATCATCACCAGTACCGTTATTATTGGTTGCTCCAACTCCAACTCCAACGTCAACATCGTGAGGCTGACGATGATGATCTTCGTCTTCAATGACATTGTCTTTGGTCAAATGTGGGTCGTCCTCATCAGCGGCAGAGGATGTGAAGCCCTCCTTGATCTCCTCATCTTTTGACACTTCTAAGTGATTTTCTTCTTCTAGCTTCCTCTTTAAGGTGGAATTCCAGTAGTTTTTTATTTCATTGTCAGTTCGCCCTGGTAACCTTCCGGCTATCAATGACCATCTACACCAAGTGTATAGTGAACAGAAAGTTAAGAAAGAATAACGTACGTACTAATTGATTACCTCGCATACAATTAGTTAAGTAGGGTTTTTACGAAAAGAGTCAAAAACTATACTGAATTTTTTTGGGAATTGATATTAACAAAGTTGTGAGCGGTGTTTTTCCATAACAATTCTCTTCTCAAGTTCAGTTCAAGCTAGACTCATTCATTTTCGATCCAATTTCATCACACCTACACCGCCATATATAACCACAACTACCTCAACAGTTCGCCCAAAAAAAGGTTTTATTTTTATTTTTTATACCCCAGGGAAGTAAGTAAGGGATTACCTGTTTCCCAGGAGTTTGTGGAGCCTGATGATGAGCTCTTCTTCATCTTCTGTAATGTTGCCTTTGATGATATCAGGCCTCAGATAGTTCAACCACCTGAGTCTCACACTCTTCCCACATCTCTTCAGACCTGCCCACAAACACATGCACTTATCATAAACGAAACAAGAGGTTCGTCATGCATGGAAATTAATTATAATGAATTGCAGCGAGTCAAAGGTGTATATATATATATATACACACACACACACACATATATATAGTGCTATACATGAATGAAACACAAGAAATTAAACTTGAATTGCCTGTTTCCCTGGATAGTTTGCCCCATTTTCCGACACCGTGTTTTTTGACGTAGGCTTTGACAATCTGGTCTTCACTTGCTGCCCAGGCTCCTTTCTTCAGTCCATCATTCTTATCATAGTAAGTACTGCTTCGCCCCATCTCTCTCTCTCTGTAGCGGCTCGATCTATGATATAGTCGAGCTTCACAATATTACTAGATACACACACACACATATATATGAATTAGTTACTAATCTCTCTCTCCATCTGTCGGTCTCTCAGAGTTGTGTCCTCTAATTGGAGGTAAGGAGGTGAAGATATATATCTGGAACCCGAATTCATTTCTCTCGATCTGTCGGTCTCTAGGAGTTGTGTCTACTAATTACAGGTAAGGAGGTGAATATATATATATATATATATATATATATATATATGATTTTTCTCAGGTGCGAACGTCTGTACCGAAATTTCGGTACGGATTTCCTGTTTTCACCCACTTTCCTATCACATATTTTGATCTTAACCGTTCAGTATTTAGGTCCTACTGTATAGATCATCTCTACAAAACTTCAGCCAATTTGGTGATTGTTAGGACATCCAAAACTGCAATTTACACGAACGAACCGAATCTATCTAACCGGCACCTTTCTTGTATATTGTTGTAATTTGCAGTTTTGAATGCCTTAACGATTACCAAATTGGCTGAAATTTTGCATTGGTGCTCTATACATTAGGACCTAAAAACTAAATTGTTAATATGTGAAAATGTGATTGGAAAGTGGGAAAAAATGGAAAATCTGTACCGTCTACACCGTAGCCGGACTATATATATATATATATATATATATATATATATATATATATATATGGAACCCGAATTCATGCATGGTCATATCAAGCAGATTTCTCATGAACAAAATATCAAATGTCATGTATAATATTAATTTTATGTTTCTGCTTGATGGAGTGCGTACGTACAAGGTACGTAACAAATTAAAATACACAGATAATAAGGAGGTCCTTATGGAATCATACAGCTAAGTTGACTGGACGAGCTCCAAAATAAATTGGTCCAAGTCGCATCATTTTCAGTTTTTCACATAGAACGGTACTGCTCATTCAAAATGTGCATGTCTTTATAATTTCAAATCTGTGAGGCACTGAGGCTTTGTCCAATAAACTAACAAACGTTCATCGAAAAAAAAAAAAACGAACCTTCAAAATAACCCTACACTAACAAATCTTCTCTCACTAGCGATAAAAAGCTTAAGCAAAGTCTATAGTTTGCTTCTCCGTGACGATCTAGTCTCTGAGTTTTAGCTTAAGAAGAAAAACATGAACACTACCACAAATGGAACAGAACGCACACGAAGCAAAACCCTCATTGCATCTCTTTATTTGTTCTTGTTGGGACTTGGGAGTGATGCTCAACATGGTACGTCAGAAATGTAAAGTGTTGCCTACATTTGTATATTGCAATCTTCTTGATCTCCGGTTTATATCAGAGTCCCCTATCACTTATGACATAAATCATCAATTTAATTGAATTTTTTAGTGCTTGAATTTTATTTATGAACCTTGATTACAAACTTGAAAGCGTTCGGCATAAGGAAAAACAAATTCATACAACCATAAGTCAAAGACTAAGATAAATTGAACCACATCCAAACTCTAAAGTCTTCTCAATCATCTTCTCAATCATCCAAACTCTAAAGTCTTCTCTCAAACTCTAGTTGAATTTTCAGTACTCGAATTTTAATATATAATAGATTTTTTTTTTTTTACAACTCTAAAGGTGCCAGCTCAATTGTCATAAATCAAAAAGTACAACGAATCCATCCGCATCCAAGAACAAAAGATTTGCGAACTCAATTACTTTTGTCCGTCTCAAAAATTCACAAATGTTGTTCACGTTTTAAAATAAACAGTAAGAACCAGTCACGTAGGACCAATTATCTCGAAATTTGAAGGTGTCAGTCCACGTTCCACAATTTTTTTATTTTTTTTGAAAATTTGGGTGTGACTAATCCACGTTCCACTGTTGAGTTGGGACCGGTACGTAACGTTGGACACCATGCTTGCCTGGAGATTAGGCCCGCGCGTTCCTCACCCCCGAACACTAGGGTGGGTCAGGGTCTGGATTTTATGACCAAATCTGGCCATCTTCAATAGAGTTGCAGAACTTATTCCAGTTTACGCCCAATCAAAAGGTACAGGACAAAGAAATAGACCAAAGATCCCGACAAAATGATCCATCATTTTCACCGTTAATTAGTATTAGTTACGTGAAACAAAAAGGCGACGAACCTAAATGGCAGTACTGTAACATGGCGTGTTGGATATATCATAACATCCAAAAGAGTGAAAAGACCGATCGATGCTTTCGGAAATGGAACCCTAGCAGAACGACTGGATGTTGGAATTAAGCCTTTCACCATCTAAAGGTACCAAGGGTAGCAATTAAGTACCTGTTGCCTAAGATGTTGTGAAGCATGGTGATGAGGTCTTCTTCATCGTCTGAAATGGCCCCCGAGAGTCCAACAACCTAAAAATAAAAAAAAGGACAGGAATCAACCACTTCCGGCTTCAGGAGGATTAATCAGCACTGACCGTTTGGTGACTTTGGACTTCTGAATTTTACTCTTATGTACCCCGGCCGAGGCAGAAGCAATGGCATAGAAGGTCCTTAAAACTTCTTCTTTTTTTTTCTTTTTTCGAGGGAGAGGTCCTTAATTAAAACATACCTGTGAGCCTGAAACTTGAAGGAGAAAAAAAAGAAAAGGAAACTATACAAATCTAAATACAATACACCACTATTAAGAAAAGACACATAATTATCAGGGAAAACAAGAGAAAAGATGAACATTTTCCACTATAAAACAATACCTATTTGCAAGATAGAAACAGAAAATCATAATGCCGGAATTAACCTTATGTTGTCAATTTCTTCCCCTCGAGTTCTTGTTCTTTTGCTGCTCTATACATACATTGATGGAATGGATAGGAATTTAATCATGTTAAAATTAACTATATTTCTAACTAAGCCTATTCACCTCCTCTATGCTTGATATATAGGACATATCTATATATAATTGTATGTATTTAATTATTATTTTTCTTGTTGCAATTTTTCTTTCGATGAGGAACGAACAAACATAATGAAATCTTTCATTTCAAGGGGTCTTTAGTTTTTCTTTTCTAGAAAAAAAATATTACTAAGTAATTGGAACGTTTCTTTTCTAGAAATAAAATTGGACATTACTAGTCTTTCATTTTAGATGCATCATAATTTAAAAAAGGGTCCTGGACCCAAAACACCAATGTTTTAGCTAATTATCTTACTTACTTCAGCAACATATTTTTATTCTTACTAACTCAAATTAAAGAGAAATGACAACTTTGCCCTTAACCTAATTAAGAAATTACATGGTGCCACTCTCTCATCTCTCTCCTCCCTCTGTTCAGTCTCTCTCTCTCTCTCTCTCCCCCTCTCTCCGGAGCTCCCTCCTCGTCAGAATCGGACAGACGATGTCACCGATCTACGTGCTCAATGATGGCGGCTTCTGCGACTTGCAAGAACGGGAAACCGGCTCGAGAACTCGTAATTGTCTCCGTTACTCATCACATCCAAAAATTCGCTTAAGATGAAGATCAGGCAATTTCAAAAATTCCAGTTCCCACTTCCCAGGCAGAAGTACATCCCCGTCTCCAAGGCCGAGCTGCTAGACGGCGCCGTTTCTCCAAGTCAGATTCTAGTTCTTGCAAATGGGTGTTTGAAGTTAAGGTGTCTATGATTTGTTCTCATCTCGGAAGAGATGCCAAACTCCAGCATTCTCTCAAATTAATGGGTATTTGAAGACGGCTTCAGTGAATTGGGTGTTGGATAATCGAAATTTGTTTCGAGACGTTTTGAGCGTACATGAATTTGAATTCCATTGGTTGCTGACATGCATAGAAAGTTAGAAAGTTAGAAACTATCCTTGCAGAGTTTATCTCTTTATTAATTCCAGTATGATGCAATTATCACTACAAAAAAATGAGTTTTTTGCGACATAAGAAAAACGTCGTAAAAAAAGCAAAAAGCGTCGTAAATAAATTTTTGCGACGGTTTTGCGACGCTTACAGAAGCGTCGTCATAAATCGAGTCGCAAATACTTTTTTTCTTTTTACGACGTGTAAAGTGGCGTCGCAAATACCTTTTGTGATGGTCCTGCGACGAATTTTCGAGTGTCGCAATAACTTGTGTCATAAATAGTTATTATTAATACGACGTGTAAGCAAGCGTCGCAAAAACCTTTTGCGACAAGGTTGCGACGTTTTTTATCCGTCGCAAATACTTTATGGGGTAAATTAAAAAAAATTACGACTGTCATCTTGACTGTCGCAATAAGAGGTTTGATCTTTCACTTTATTAGAATCTACAAGTAACACCATTTGCATTTATTTTAGAAATACATTTCACTCATATTTAATAAACATCATATATGATATAAATGTCTACACAAAAAATATTCTAATGTCGTACATAAATATTACTATTCAAAGTAATCATATGGGCAAGTACACTCTGTAAAGTAAAGTAGCTTTTTACATCCAAACTAATTATGATATATTGTGTGGCTCTATCTTTGGTTGGCTGGTAGGGTCACACAATAAAGTGTAGTTTACAGCTTTGCAACCTTGTTGCTAGATCTTCCAAGTGGAAACCATATTCTTCCCAGCCATGTGATTTCAATGATTTTTGTCTTTTTTGAAAGGTGTCAACGTGAATGAGAACTAATGCGATGATTTAGAGTAGCTTTGCAATGATATTTGTCTTTATTTGAAAGATGTTATTTTTTTTTTTTTTTTATAAAATGGGGGCAGATGGCTCAGAAAGAAAGTTCTATTGGAGAGAAATAAACGTCTATTAGGGGGCAATAAATGTTTTGAATTGATGTAATCTCTTCATTTTTTTCCTTAATCATTCTAATTTTAGAAAGATTAGTTCTCATTCCAGCGATTGAAATGTTTATTGGGGATGCAATAAAGGTCTATTGGGGGGCAATAAACCTCTTTGACCCCCATATGATATCTCCAACAACAACTTTGGGGACTTCCAGTGAGGTTTCATAAACCTCTATTGCCCCTCAATAAAGGTCTATTATGGGGCATTAAAGGTTTATTGGAGAGCAATAGAGGTCTAATTGGGGCAATAAACATTTCCAGCGACTTATGAGATCTCCAATGATCTCTTTAGGGACCTCCGGCGAGGTTTTCAGAGAAGTCCAGTAAATGACGGATAGTGACCGAAATCCGACAATCGGTGGCCGAAATCTGACTGCTGGTGACGGGACTCCAGCGAAGTCTCCTATGGGTTCTCTCTCTCTCTCTCTCTCTCTCTCTATGTAACAAAGAGGTGAGGGTAAAATAGTCTCAAAAATAATAATAATAATAAAAAAAAACTTAATTGGGTATTAGGGAATACCTTATTAGAGTTTTTTTATGAGTAAGTGATCATTAAAAAAACTTAATAGTGCAAGTGGGAAAAAAATCCCTAGATTTAAGATAATGGACAAAAACTCTGTAAAAAAATAAATAAACTAAAGGAGGAGCATAACACAATGGACATAATTAATAGGGGGAAAATATCTAAAATTAGAGTAAATAGTCAAATAAGTTGCATTGAATTTCCTACATGAAATATTTCAATTGGATGGGTTAACGTACATCACGCAAGTGCATAATTAGGAAATTAATTGATAGACAAATCAAGGTCCAGTAGCTCAAGCAATATTATCTAGCATGCCCTGTTGATAGGGCCGGCCTTGCTGCTGGGCAGCATTGGTGACCGCACAGAGCACAACAAAGAGGGGGGCACCAGATTTTTAAAATAAGATTTTATATATATATATATATATATATATAAATAAGTAAGGAACGTTAAAAAAAATTGCAGATCTCTAGACGCAATTATTACAACATCTTTGCTTCTTTCTTTTTCCAATGGGTGTTCTATTCATACCTCCCAATTTACTATTTGGACCTCCTTCATTTTTTACACAATTTTAAAACCAATTTTACCCTTCTACAAATAAAATTAAAAAAACCTGCATCTACATCATGGGAGCTGCAGCTCCCCTCTTACATCTTGCAGTTCTCTCTCCAATTCTATCCCTATCCACAAAATTTAGAAAGTTAAAATTAAAACTTTGAAATAACTACTCCATCTTATTTATTTGAAATCACCATCTAATCAAATATTAAGAAGAGGAAGAAATACGTTTTGATCAAAACTGGAAAACAGAAAAAGAAAAACATGTATCATATGATCTAAGCAGTAGAGATCTCTCTTTCTCTCCAACTCTCTATTGTAATCCTCTCTCTATTCTCATTTCCCTCTCTCTCTCTCTTCTCGTACCCATCTCTGTACCTACATGTGCCAGAACGAGCATAATTAGCTATAATGAGCCACCCTCATGGTACCGTCAGAGGTATCGACTCCCACCAAGGAGGTGACCTGCGAAGGCACGGCCAGGCGGGCTACCGTTCGAGCCCTGGACAGCCCCCATATCACCGCTGACGCGCCGCGTCAAGATAGCATCAGAAGCTCCAGACGCTGGGAATCGAAGCACATCAGTCCCACATCGGAAACAAGAAGATGATCAACCTCTTCCTTACCTATAAAAGGTCCTCTCCTCTCTCCTCATTAATTACGCAATTACTAGTCATTTATTGTTATGCTGCCCATATACAGTGACTGACTTAGGCATCAGAGGAGTGAAGACCGCCCAACGCAGTCTCCCTCTAACACCCTGTCTCTCGTGTTGCAATAAACGGAAGTCATCTAATCCTCGGAGTAGTGGTCCGCCCATCGGACCCGCGTTAAACAAAGAGTCGGCTACCGCCGGACTCGAGCATCAACAATCTCCTAATTGGTTGTCACTGGCTCCAGGAGCTTGAGACGTCTTTATTGTTTCATCTCAAGTTTATTATTAGATTCTATAAATTATAGATTGGATGATATTTGAAATCTTTGAATTTAAATTTATGCAATTTCAACGTCAATATATCTTTGAAATCGGAAAACAAAAACAGGGTCATGACTTACTTTCACTGACTTTTCTCTCAACCCAAAGAGGATTTGTGGTGGGCCCAATTTGGAAAACAAACCACTAAGTAACAACCAGTATAAGAGACGCGCCCCAGGGTTACGGGCCTCTCAAAGTTTTGTAAATAAGCGAGTAGAAAAAAAATAAACAAATCAGTAAGAAAGCAAATAAATAAGGGACTTCAAAATCCAATAAAGGACTAAGACCTTAATTTAGTAAATTCAAAGAGAAATACGCCAAGCCGGGCTATGTGCCTCCCCTGTACGCTCCCCGACCACATGTTCGAAACCTGCACACTGTTGTAGGGGTGAGTTTTCGTCCTCATATGCCCAGTAAGGGCCGACCCAACCATGCTAGGTTTGAAAAATAATATACCTGAAAATATCTACTAAATAATATTGTGCACGTTTATCGAAAATACTTTAAAAGAGGCAACCGCAAACATTTGTTCTCTTTTATAAAACATATGCATGCAGCATGCTTCACACAACTTGGAGCTCCGAGATACTTACTTGCCGGCTATTCTAAAACAATCGGTGACCGGTCTGGTTCGTCATCTTTCGAGAACTGGCCAACTACTCTGTAGTGCATATGACTACAAATAGCGAAAGTGTCCATTTCATGGCCCTGAGTGCCCTATGACTGGTTCACCGTCAGTACTCACATTTCCTCAATGAACATAGGAGCACAGCCCCCTCCGGAGGTTCACGGTTATCGATACCGTGGGATCCCTAGGAATCAACGCTTCTAGGTCTCATTCACTTTCAGGTCACAAGTACAAATATACAATGGGTACAATATCTCAACATGCAAGTCTAACCTCGATTTTCGCAATCAGCAATTATCAATTATGAAAACACAGGTATCACGAGGCATCAACTAATGAACAACAAAAAACGTACTTGCAGGCAACATACTATTATACTAGAGCATTCCACGTATATCAAAGAGCCTCTAACAAGGAAGGGACAACTCACCCTACTTGGAATTGGAGTGTTCGCCCAAACTTAGCTTCGTTTCCGACTTTCGATACTTCTTCCAAATTCAAGTGCACACGCACGAGTCCTTTATAATAAAATTAAACCAATGAGTAACTTGGCGTCATTATAACTCAACCAACCAAGCAACCAAAGCATTTATTTAATTTCCTTAAAGTTCATCGGATTATCCTTTAACATAAAAATCTACTATCCATTCCCAAATAATCTAAATGATATTGCATTTAAACCGTTTGGGATATGGTGATCATGCTTAGCATTTGGCCTTTATTTCTTTACCCTTTTTACTTTAAGAAAACAAAAGACAATTTCCATTCCCGAACATTCCACTAAACATAATAAGCTCATTCGGGATATGGTGATCGTACTTCTTTCCTTAATGTAATTCGGGTCAACCAAGTTGACATTTTTACTTAGTCTTTAAACCTTAAGCAAATAAATAGTGGTTATCATTCCCAAACAATTTCATTCCTTAATTCCATTTCAGGGTATGATAGGTTTAGAGCACTTCATTTATAGTTTGGTCCATTACCTTGACTGAGAATCCCCTTTTAACCTAAGTACGTAAAACTCACTATTTTCATTACCCATTTCCACCCAACATTGATAGTTACTCATGCTCAACATTTTCTTTCACAACAATGCTTTAACTTGCAATTTACAACTTCTTTAAAGAATTCACTGATTTAGTCATTCACCTTATTTCCAACATAATCGATCACTCAAATAGGCATTAACCATTCGAGCAGCATACTAGATTTCATTTCAAAATACAATTACCACACCAAATCCCATAGCTTGTCAGAGACCAATAATCACCGCTTCTTCTTTTCCAAAACAGAAACCAATTTCGTCGTAGCTGCATTCCCACCACCAACAACCTTTTAGATCTCTAATAGACAAAACAAGATCAATAATCCATTTTTAACCAATCCATATCCAAAACAAGGTCTCGAGTTTCTTACCATTCCTCCACATCAACTTAACTGACCTAGCAGCTCCTCCCTTCCAAAACTCCAAATTCCCGAACTTCACAGACCTCATTTCCTCCAAAATCTCCCGAACACAGATTTCAAGTCCCTCACATTCCAAATCAAACAACACAAATTAGGGTTTTCAATCTAAATCGAAATGGAGACCTCAACCAAGAATAGGGCGACGCAAATTACCTAACAGAGATGATCTGAAGGCTCAGCGACCGTGAGCGGCGGAGCTACGGTGGTCCACGCGCCAGCGACGGCCCGTACAACGGGTACGGCGGCTCTGGTTGGAATCGGAGGTTGGGACCATGGGGATTTGGATAAAGGATAGGTGCTGATACCATTTATGGTGGTGGTGTCGCTCAACCGAGGCCGGAGAACAGTGAATCAATCTCAACAGAAAGAGAGATTCCGTCGACCCTCGTGCAGCCTTGACCGGCTTTTGTGGATGGCTAGACTTCTGGGTTTTCCTCCTCCATGTCTACTGAGTCAAGCAGTAGTGGCTGTGAGTGCAGAAAGTGATCAGAAGTAGCCTTTCTAGCTAGGCATGGTGGCGAGAACTGTGGTGGTTGCATGCGGTAGCTGGAGGCGGTGCATGCCGGTGATTCTTGCTGGGTTTAGGTCGGAATTTGGTCCTGATTCGATTGGTGGTGGTGGTGACTAGAGGTGGTGGCCGGAGCTGGAGTCTCCGGCGCTTGCAGAGGGAAGACGGGAAGAGAGAGGTCGGGGGGAGAGAGAGTGCGACGCGGCTGGGTGAGAGGAAGAGAGAGTTTAGGTTTTTGGGTTCCTAAGTTCCTATTTATACTCGCGTGTGTGAAATGTCGAATTTGCCCTTCCGACGAGTTACACAATTTTGCTAGTTGATTGCTTCTAGCTAGGTTTTGGGCTCGTAACTTTTCTTTTCTTTGTCTTTCATCGACAACACCCTTTTTAAATTCTCAACTTTGCCTTAAGTCCAAAACTCAATTTTGTAAAAGCCCAAAATCCAAGACTTTGCTACAACTCAATTTATCGTCTTTGAAACTTCAACAAGCTATTGCCTCAATAAACTTCTATGACCTTCTAGGCCCAAATGAAAGAATTTCGACCCAAACTTAGTTCGAATAACCCAATTGGTAGTCTCGACACCAAATTAATCTCCCAAGTCACTTTCTTCACTTAAATCACCTTGCGAAAATCTTATTGGCAAAAAATTATCTTCTAAAAATTAAGCAAAATTTTCGGGGGCTCACAGGATTGACCAAGATTAATCATCAAACCTGGCTAGGCAATCAAGAATTATAAGGTTCTTTAAATTGCTCCAATGGAAATCTAACTTCAACTGCATCAAGTAATGCCAAATTGTTTGAAGAACACAAAATGGGATTTGATATTGAGAGTTCAAATTAGTCGATCGTAATTATCAAAAACAGAGAAATCGTTAATCTTAAAAGAAATTTTTTTTTTGGTGTGCTCCCAGTTGATCATGAACGCTAAGTGGAGTTTGGAAGTGCAATTTTTTTTTCTTTTATTATTGGAACATCGCATATATAACAGAAGTGTAAATAGATAAAAATATGGATAAATCAGGAAGTTCAGTGGCAAGAGAGGTCCAAATAGTAAATTGGGAGGTCTAAATAGACCCACCCTTTTCTAACTGCACACACGATGCCATTATCTCACAAACCTTGAAATCAAGCAAATTCTCTTTAAATTGGTTTTAATGGTTGTTCAATCCTTCAATTTCTTCTCATCATTTATCATCACCAATACTCTTTCTCCTATCTATGCTTTTGTTCTTCTACGGTTTCACACAAATTCTTCGGGTTTCCATCACTGTAGGCTGGGGTACAAATCAAAATACGTATTAGGTGTTTTTCAATTTTGATTTTGGGTTACTTGATTTCTGGGTTCTATTGATTGCTAATTCGTTTTCAATTTTCAATATTAGGTGCAATTGGAAGTTGGAGTTCTAAGTCGATCTCGAGTAGAAAAGGAAAAACAAGAAGGACCAAAGTTGATTCCACGTCTTATTGTTCTATTCTGAAGTATTTACATTCAAAGTTTAGTAGACTGATGTTTGGCTTCTCTTTAGAGATCTCAATTATTGAAGACTTCTTTTTTTCATTTCATTTTATTGATGTACATATATTTTTCGCCCAGGGCCTTGAAAAACTTAGAACTTGCCTTGTCTGTTGATTGGTGCAACAATCTCCGATGTCGATCGATAACGTTCGATCACCTCAGATTCCTAAATCTCGGGGATGTCGTTTTGGAGTTCAGATACGTCGAATTGGGTATCATTGAAATCCATTATGAAATTGTTCCGCCAAAGGTCATCCCTCAGATATTCATCATCACCAGTACCCTTATTGTTAGTTGCTTCAGCTGCAACTCCAACTCCAACGTCAGCATCATGATGCTGACGATGATTAACTTCGTCTTCAATGACATTGTTTTTGGTCAAACGTGAGACGTCCTCATCAGTGGCAGCGGCAACAACGACAGAGGATGACAAGTCCTCCTTGATCTCCTCATCTTTGGACACTTCTAAGTGATTTTCTTGTTGTAGCTTCCTCTTTAAGGTGGAATTCCAGTAGTTTTTTATTTCATTGTCAGTTCGCCCTGGTATCCTTCCGGCTATCAATGACCATCTACACCAAGTTTATGGTGAACCGAAAGTTAAGAAAGAATTACGTACGTATTAATTGATTACCTCTCATACAATTAGTCAAGTAGGGTTTTCACGAAAAGAGTCAAAAACTATACTGAATTTTTCTGAGAATTAATATTGACAAAGTTGTGTTCGATGTTTTTCCATAACAATTCCCTTCTCAAGTTCAGTTCAAGCTAGATTCATTCATTTTCGATCCAATTTCATCACACCTACACGGCTACACCGCCATAACCACAAGCACCTCAACAGTTTTCCCAAAAAAGAGGCTTATTTTTTTATTTATTTTATACCCCAGTGAAGTAAATAAGGGATTTACCTGTTTCCCAGGAGTTTGTGGAGCCTGATGATGAGCTCTTCTTCTTCTTCTGTAATGTTGCCTTTGATAATATCAGGCCTCAGATAGTTCAACCACCTGAGTCTCACACTCTTCCCACATCTCTTCAGACCTGCCCACAAACACATGCACTTATCATAAACGAAACAATTAAGAGGTTCGTCATCCATGGAAATTATAATGAATTGCAGCGAGTCAAAGTAAGCAAATATATATATATATATATATATATATATATATATATATATATAGTGCTATACATGAATGAAAACAATAAATTAAACTTGAATTGCCTGTTTCCCTGGATAGTTTGCCCCATTTTCCGACCATGTTTTTCGACGTAGGCTTTGACAATCTGGTCTTCACTTGCAGCCCAGGCTCCTTTCTTCAGTCCATCATTCTTATCATAGTAAGTACTGCTTCTCATCCCCAGTGGCGGATCCAGGATTGGAACCTTGGACGGGCTGGATTTCTTAAACAAACAAAAAAAGAAACAAGTACCTTGGAAAGCAATAAGCATTAGATTGTAGCTACTGTAATAATGTTGTCCAGAAGTACTTTACTTCCATCCTGCACAACAGCACAAGATCACATACATAGATGCACCGATGCACACACGAACAACAAATTAAAACAGAGAAACCCCGAATCAGCCCACAACAGCACAAGATCACATACATAGATGCATTGATGCACACATGAACAACAAATTAAAACAAAGAAACCCTGAATCAGCCCACAGCCTACCTGATTTCCTCATTTCCAGTCTGCATTCTGCAACCTTCATTCTTCATTCTTCAATCCCCAATTTCCAGTTCAGACTTCAGAGCCCTAAATCCCTAATTTCAACAAAATCCCCAATTTTACTGAATCAAATCAATAACAAATCGGTTTGATTAAGAGGAACTAGATTCAGAATCAGATAGTGAGAGAAAAAGAAAGAGTACCTGGTGTAGTCGGAGATGGAGAGTTGGAGACGAGTCAGACGACGAAGTCTAGTGGTGAAACTTCGAATAGGCCGTAGATCGGTAGATCCGTAGTCGATGAGTGGACTAGTGGAGTCGGGAGAGCTGGCTGAGCCGCAGGTGGCGAGAGGAGGAGGAAGACCGAGAGAGTCCGTCGCCTAGTCTCGATGAGTGAGAGTCCGTAGCGGGAGAGAGTGACTGAGTGAGAGTCCATCGCCTAGCCTCGATGAGTGAGAGTCTGTCGCGGGAGAGAGTGACTGAGTAGCGATGTCCGTCGCCTAGTCTCGATGAGTGAGAGTCTGTGGAGAGAGTGACTGAGTAGCGATGTCTGTCGCCTAGTCTCGATGAGTGAGAGTCTGTCGCGGGAGAGAGTGGGCGATGTCTCGATGAGACCGAGGTTTTGCAGCGAGACTGGGCGACGTCTGGACAAACCCCAATTAAAAAAAAAAAAAAACATATATCTAATTTTTTTTTGGGCTTCAAAATCTCGGACGGGCTCAAGCCCATCTTAGTCTGTGAATGGATCCGCCCCTACTCATCTCTCTCTCTGTGTAGCGGCTCGATCTATAATATAGTCGAGCTTCACAATATTACTAGCTATATATATAAATATATTTTTATTTATATATATGAATTGGTTACTAAATATTACTAGCTATATCCATCTGTCGGTCTCTCAGAGTTGTGTTATCTAATTGGAGGTAAGGAGGTGAAGATATTTATCTGGAACCCGAATTCATGCATGGTCATATGAAGCAGATATTTCGTGGATAAAATATCAAATGTCAAGTACAGTATTAATTTTATGTTTCTACTTCTGGAGTGCGTACAAACCTACAGGCTAGGGTAAAAAAAAGAAGTAAAATACACAGTAAGGAAATCGAAGCCTCTTCATTTATGGAACCATACAGCCAAGTTGACCGGGACATGGGCTCCAAAACAAATTGATCCGTTGATCCAAGCTAGTAACATCATTTTCACATCAGAGTTGGCTATTCAATTTCTAGGTCCACATTTGAATAAAATAAAATATAAAAAAAATAAAAATAAAAATAAAAACAAATAAACTTCTAGATCACCCACAAAATTATAGGCTCAGAAAAGTAAAGAACATGGTACGGTACTGCTCATCAATAACGTGCATATCCTTATAATTGTAAAATTGTGAACTTTTGCCCAATAAAATAACGAACCTTCAAGCAAACCCTGAACAAATCTTCTGTCATTAGCTTGCTTCTCCATGACGAGCTAGTTTCTGAGGCCTAGCTAGCTTAAGAAGAAAAGCATAATGCTCCCACACAAAAAACAGAACACACAGGAGCAAAACCCTCAGTGTACCTCGTTATTTGTTCAGGTTGGGACTTAATGGAAGTAATGCTCAACATGGTCAGAAATGTAAAATGTTGCCTACATTAATGTATTATACATTACTCTTCTTGAATCAAAGACTAAGATGAATTAACCATTTATCAAAGTCTGCCTCTCAAAACGACATATATCATCGATCTAGTTGAATTTTCAGTACTCGAATTTAAATTATAGATTTGAATTACAGCTCTACAGATGCTTGAGCAAAAGCAAAAAAACAAATGTAGACTGTAATAAATCAAAAAGTACAATAATCTATCCGCATCCAAACAAAGGAGTCAAAAACTCAATTATTTTTGTTCCTCTAAGAAGTTCATAAATATTGTTCACGGTTTCAAAGAAACGCTTGGGTGGAGGACCAAATGATTTATGTCCAGATTTGAAGATATCGATCGATCGATCCACAGTTGCGTTGGGGCCAGTAACGTTGGAAACCAATCAAACCACGCAAAACGTGGATGCAGGTAAACCTGAAAGATCCAACTTGTTCGAAAATCGAAACCTTACGGGTACGCAGATGCAAAAAAAAAACAAACGTGCTACTATTGTCTGTTTGGAGCATGTGGCCGTGAAGACGCCCCTGGGAGTCCAACCCCCTTGGTCCTAAAAAAGTAGGAGGCAACCGCATCAGGAGGAATAATTAGCATTGACCGTTTGGTGACTTTGGGCTTCTGAAATTTACTCTTATTTACCCCGGGTAGGCCTCATCATATGGCCCTTGGGCCCAAAGCCCGGCCGGCCCGGTCCTTCCATTAGGGCCGGCCGGCCCGACCCTTTCTCAAATAGGGTAGGGTATGGGTCATACAAATGAAGTCAAACCCTACCCTACGGCCATGCCCGATTGAGCCAGTAAGGGCTAGGCCCGGGCCTACCCTTAAGGCCTAGCCCTAACCCAGCAATAAAACTTATATTTTATTTTTGTTATTTTCTATTACATGTGTATAAAACTATAGAAGTATGGAGAATTATTTGTATCTGTTATACTAGAGAATATGTCTTTCAAATTGAGTCTATCCCTTTTAAGGCCCAAACTTATTAGTAGGTATGAAGCCTAACGCCAGGAGTCCAACTATCCAAGTCCAACTTAAGTCTCCAAGAGGGCAAAACCTAGAGGCCAGCATCAAAGTCTTCAGACAGCAAATTGACCATATCCACCTCTCTCAGAAAACCCTCTCTTCCTTCCCAATGAACGCTACAACTTGGTGGACCGCTCCGTCTCGGTCGGCGAGGGCTTGTCTCAACAGCTTCGTCTCCAGCCGACGGCGGGAACGAGCGCGGTAGTGACAGCGACTTGCTTGTCCAGGCCTAGAGAGAAGAGCACGGTGTTGACGCTTTGCATCACCAGGAGGAGGTTGTCGATCATCGTCGTGTCGTTAAAGGTGAGGACTTCATTTCCGACGCACACTTGATAATTAGACTATGGTGGTTTGTGGTCAGATTCTTTACAATTACATGTTGTCTGTATTATTGATTATACTTGCAGTCTTGGTTCCTACTGGACCAAGCTGGGTTTTCTTTTTTTCTTCATCATAGATCTAGTGGCTCGAGCTTTTTTATGTGTTAACAATTGAATTGTTTTTCTGCAAGTTTCTGTTTGTTTTAGCAGAAACTTTGTCTGCTCAAAAAACCTTTATT
Source organism: Rosa chinensis (assembly GCF_002994745.2). Classification (NCBI taxonomy): domain Eukaryota; kingdom Viridiplantae; phylum Streptophyta; class Magnoliopsida; order Rosales; family Rosaceae; genus Rosa; species Rosa chinensis. The sequence goes on from NC_037093.1 coordinate 68,705,244, forward strand.
CATGCCCTCATTTATTTTGGTGGGCCAATCATGATGAGAAAAATACATGATGTCCAATCCATCAGAATTCCTTAAAGTCGGGTTATATTGCTCTGTGGTTTTAATTTTCATGTAGATTTGTCATTTTGTGCTGTTAACATGTTTTGGTTTGAATATTGATTTTTCATCTGTTAATTTGGTTATTTTTGTTTTCATTCAGCACTGCAGTTGATAATTTTGTAGCCTGATGTCTCCACCACAGCTGGTTGGTAAGGGGGAAGGGAAGAGCAATGGATATATGGTAGCTTGTTCTCCCTCTGTGGACATGAATCACCAGAATCTGTCGGACAAGGGAAGTTTCATGTGAGTTCAATCAATGTAAATTTGCATATTCTCATATAAATTGAATTCAGTACTGATCAATTAGGAACCTTTATTCATAATTGCAGGAAATTCTAAGTACAATAGAGCATGGTGGAAGTTCATTGACATAATTGCAGAAATCTTCAAGTCCACTAGAATGATTTATCTTGTAATTTTTTGTTTTTGAAGAAGTAATTGATATCATCAGACTGCTCTTCATATCTCAATTCTTCTCATTGCTTTTAAAGAAGTAATTGAAAATTTCAGTTTCAGTTGGTGAAATTGATATCATTAGACAGCAGACTACTTTCTTAAGTTTTAAGGGACTTCTAATTTAATTGCATATATTGAAGAAAATTTGTTTTTCCCTCCAATTTGAGTTTATTTCAAGTAAGCCCGGCCCTTTCGACCCTTGCGGAATGGGCCTTAAGGGCGGGTAAGGGCTTACATATTGAAGCCTCGGCTCGGCCTTAAGTTTTGTTGACTTGGTCAAAACTCGGCCCGGCCCTACCCTAAGCCCTAAAATTTAGGGTAGGTTTGGCTCTAGCCCGGCCCATGATGACCCCTAACCCCGAGCAGAACTCAGAAGCTATGGCATAGAAGCCTAGCTAGAAGGTCCTTAAATTATAAATATCTATGAGCCTAAAACTGAAAACATCATAAAATTATTGTTTGTCTCAAGCTGCACAAAGTAGAAGTCTTCCTTAAATTACATTGAACAAGTAATTATAATTCTACAGTAAATCCTCACACATGGGAAGTATTACAACCACCTCAATCTAATTGCTTATAACACATTCAATCTTCATTATATAAGTTCATTAGTTACTCTAATTTTCGTAAAGAAAATTAAATTATGGCTGAAGGATAATTTTGGTATCTCATGTCCCATCTATAGGTACTTGGTTGTAAGGCCAAGAGCCCATGACAAGGGATCAATGTGAGGCCCGGAAATATTTAAGGAGCTAAAGTTGAGTACTTCGAGATTTGATCTGTAATTTCAGTAATTGCTAAGAACACTCGGGAAGATTTTTTTTGAATTTTTTAAAAGATGAAATCTTTTAATTTAAAGGTTCGATATTAAAGTATGTGACGCGACGAGTTCGTGAGAATTTTCGGGGGACTCTTCGGACACCCAAGCTAATTATTATGATTTTTCGAAGTTTCAGGATTATAGAAATTATTTAATGGAAAAGAAAAATAGAGCGACGCGATCTCACCCGTCCAAATTAATCACCGTGTGATCTGGATCGTGCATTTTAAATGAATATTTGTCTATAAAGAACCGAAGATGGATGGAACGCCCCAGATCACTCTTGAACTCTCAACGTCGAGACCCGTTTCCTCGACCCGGAAACCTGCGCCGGCAACCCGATTCCGTCTCCATCTTCCGGCCACGACACAGCGGCAAACCGACCCCCTTTCTATTCGTCTCCTCAACTTCGGCGTCCTCCTTGTCACGGATCGTCCATTCGACGACGGAACGCGACAAAACGAGGTTGAGAAATTGCTGCAACTCCGGCGATTTTCCGGCGACTCCGGTCACCATTGTTGATGCATGAGGTATGAAACGTGATCTTCTCTTCGTGCTCTACATGTTGGTATGAATGGATTTTGGAATTGATCGAGTTTGTTGGATTGGTGTTTTGGCTGTCGTCGGCTGATGTCGAGGCTACTGTTCCGGCAGAGAGTTCCAGAGTTCTTTGATTCAATTTTGATGATAATTCTGGTCCTAGAACGAGCAGCGAGATGTGGGTTGCATTGAAATTCAGAATTGGTGTGGTGGAGCACAGTCGGGTAGCAGAACAAAGAGTTCGAAAATCTGTGAAGTACGTTTGATAGTGAAAAGTCTGGTTTTGTTCGTACTGGAACAAGACATAGACATGCAAAGGGAGAGAGATTCAGAAGCTTGCCAGAGTTGGTAATTGGGTTCGAGTATTCCTCGATCAATTCTTAATAGCATAGGATTTCAACTCGGAGGTTTTAAAGACGAATTGTGTAATTGGACGAGGGCTGTCCAAGTTCATTTTGAGTTCCACGGTGAAGGTAAGGAATTACTCAAATTGGTTCTATTGCGTTGTGTTAATTAAGTTTGGTTTTGAAACTTGTCTTCTGGATTTAGAACGGGAGTGATGGCGAAATGTATAAAGGATGCAGAACCTCGGTGGGCTAAGAACTCCAACAATTGCAATGGAAAAAGTATTCATGGTAAGTTGGGAGTTTGTATTACAAGTTAAATTTAAGAAAAGTAGTAACGTGATTGATGAGGAAAAGTGATGTTTGTCTGGGAATAAATTGTGGACAGTGAGATTAGCATTATTAGTTGCAAAACTGCGGTTGTGGTTTGATAGTTGGAAATTAAAGAAAGAAATTGTCAAAGCTCATGTTACCATGCACATTAAGTGGCTGCAGTTTTGAGTCAATTATTGATTACAAGTTGTTTGTGATTAGATGCTAGAAGTAGAAATCTGGGCTTATAGATTATAAATTGTATTGAACAATTACAAGATATAATTGCCCTTGATCAAGCTTTGTGCTAGCGATGGGCTTGTGAGTTCTCTAATTTATTGATAAGTATGTCGTTTACATACAATTAAAGGAATTGGGTTTCTTGACATTTGTGAATGTTGGAAGTGCACTGAATATATAGAAATGATTATAAAGCTAAGAACTTGACGTACTATCAAGTGTTTTCCAAGAGAAGTATGAGGTTAATTGATATATATATATATATATATATATATATATATATATATGGACCAAACCAATTGTAAAGATATTTGATTTGGATGCCTTTCTGGGTTGGTATCTAATCATGAATTTGATCGAATTTTAATTTGATTATGGGTGTCCATAGCAAATTTGGACATGTCTGTGATACATTGGAACCTAGACTATTCGAATATCTTGGTAAAGTGAATTTGGTATGATCATATTACTGTCGTCAATTTCAAATATTCAAATAACAATGAATTGTTATCGGACTTAGGGACTCCAGTTACCCGGAACGTGAAAGATTGTGGTGTTGGCCTAAAAGAGCGAATGGAATCAAAGCTACGATATTCCAGGTAGGGGATTCTGGACTCGCCTCAGTTAGAAATTTTTATGCATGGATTTTATGGAAATTAATGATGCATGAAAAAGAATTTGGTCTTTATTTCATTTTCTATGAGCTATTGTTTGATGACCTGAGAGTGAGAGGAGCATAGCGACTTCCTTGGGCTTCGATCCCCTAAACCTCCGGAGGGGCTGTATGGACTGAAGAGTGTCTAACATCCGTTGAGGTGTGGCACTGCTTCTAGGTGATACGGCGTAAGTGGACACTCTCGCTACACATTGCCGGTGTAAACGATATTAATCGTGGTAAGGTTGTAGTTGGCATAGCGATCGGTCATCAGGTCTGTTTCATTCTTTTGGGCCTTACTATATTTTTATAAACGAACTACGGTTTGTGGTTTCGAACATCTTTATCTATATGCATTGTTTCTCACTTACTTTGCCGGCATCTATATTTTAAATTACTTTCACACCTAGCTGGGGTAGAGTCTTATTGAGCAGTGAGGACGAAAGCTCACCCCTACAACAGTTTGTGGATGCAGGTATTGTGTACGAAGACGGGACAGTTGGATGATGCTAATTGTGGCTTAGTTACCTTGTACTTTAAATGGTCATCGACGGAGTTAGATCCGCGTGACAGGTTCTCTTATTTCTTTTACTCCCGTGTAACTTGTTTACCGAGGTTGTGATTATTTGTAAAATACCTTTTTCGTATTTTTTTCGGACTTTGGCCTTGAACCGGACGAACATTCGATAATTGTTTTGAAATGACTTGTATTTGTTTTCTTTAAAGGATTTCTGATGGTTTTATAGTTTTCACCTCACTTAAACAACTGCTTCTGTGCTCAATTTTTCCTAATGTATTTACTAAAGTATTCTTAACTTCCTTGTGTTGCCTTGCGGGTTCTTGAGACTTAAGTATCTTAGCTTAGGTTCTAAGGGCACGCGGCACTGTAATGTACTCAGTTTGAAGAGGTGCAAATCGGGGCGTTACAGTCAAGGCCTCTCTTAGATTGTTTTGAGTAAGTGAAGTACGTAGATTAGAATGCTTTTATTTTGGATTTTTGTCTATTTACCCCATTTCCAGGGATTTTTTTTCCACTTATCCCATTAAGTTTTTTTAATTCTCTCTTACCTAAAACACTCTAAGGAAGTGTTCTGTAATATCTATTAAGATTTTTTTTTAATACAATTTTACCCTCAGTTCTTTGTTACTTAGAGAGAGAGAGAGAAATCATAGAAGACTTCGCCAGAGTCCCATCACCGGCCGCTAGATTCCGGTTGTCGCTCGCAAGACTTTTCTGAAAACCTCACCAGAGGTCCCCAAAGAGGTCGTTGGAAATGTTTATTTCCCAAATAGACATCTATTACCCTCCAATAGAACTTTCGGTCGCCGGAATTGGAACTAATTTTCTTAAATTTAGACAAATAAAACTTTGATTAAAGAAAAAACCGAGGAGATTACATCCATTTAAAACGTCTATTGCCCCAATAGAATTTTTTTTTTTCTTTTCATTTTGGGCTTCTGCCCCATTTTACCCAAAATAAAATAAAATGATTTGGGCACCCAGAGAAAAGCTCTAGGCACCAAATCGCCGTTCTCCTCTACCACCGGCGTACCAGATTGCCGTTCTCCTTCACCACCGACATACCAGATCAACGTTCTCCTCTGCTACCGGCCTGTATCGAGTGCCGGAGAGCCTGGGTCGAGCACCGGAGGTCGAGGTCGAGGTCGAGGTCGAGCGCCAAATCTTGCCAAAGATGATCTCCGATTTTGATTTCGTGACTGGCGAAGCCCAAGCAACTGGTGATCCTACCGGTTCAGATTGCAGCCTGAAAGTGAGGCGAGAAGCTGAATCGTGGATAGGAAAACGGCATTGCTGCAAAGGGAGAAAAGGTCGGCGAAGTCGTGGTGATGAGAGAGGAGGACAAAACCGGAATCAGAAATGCAGTCAACGGGGCCAAAAACCGACCCCAGTTCGTTGGGGTTTCGGCCTACGGCGGCCTGGGCGATCCAGCGGTGTTGGGGCCTTGCAGGGCGCAGAGAGAGAGAGAGAGAGAGAGAGAGAGAGAGAGGGGGGGGCAGTGTACAAAACTGTCATTTTCCTTTAAACAGGGTAAGTGAGAATAAAATTTTGTTGCTGGGATAAGTGGGATAACTTTGTCAAATTTTGGTGCTTTGGGTCAAGGACCCTTTTATTTTTATACTTCTTTTTAGTTCGTGCAGAAAAGTTTTTTTTTTTCCTCCAAATTAGAAGCAATTAGTCAATCATATTATACTTTAATAGTTTTGATCATCTCTAATTTAGTAATTTTATTATATTTTCTTTATAGAAAAAAATAGAAGCAAAAGAAAATTACAAAGCAAAAACCTTTGTGAAGCAAAGAAATCAAATTTTATTGATACTCACAAAAAACTCTCTCTCAGAAAGATCCCTAGAAGGAAAACCCTAGCCGCTTTTGCACTAGTTCGGCGTCCTTCAGCATTGGTGTCATCTTCGACCTCGTTGGCGCGTTGTGGGTGCGGTCGGACCGGTCTACTTGACTATCAGGGACATCAGGTCCTTGATGGCTGATGGTGGAAAGTCTCGACGACAATCGAGTCGCATAGATGGTTATGGATTGACGACTTCAATGACTCTTAATCGACCACAATCTACCTCGTCAGGGAATGAAGGTGAAGGTAGATCCAGGTCTGTGTTGGTTTCCCGATTGGCTGGAATGAAGGTGAAGGTTTGAATTGGCTCCAATCTGGCCTGGTTTGGATGGTGCGTACACTGCCGATGATGACTGGAGATGGACCTGCCGGAGATCGTTGGACGGCAGTGACGAGGTTGAGGTGATGGGGATTCTGAGGCTGGTTTCTTTATAGCCTTCTTGGTGGGCTCTATGGGGGTATGGCTTGGTTTTTAACCATGGGCCCAAATTGGCTTATTTTTGTTTTTAGTTGTTTTTGTCTTTTACAATTAGGTGGTTTTATGCCAATAATAAGTCCATTCCGTTATAGGTTAAGGTTATGTGGGTTGGTCCCGATCTATGCACTCTGTGTGCCTTGTCTGCTCTAAGTTGGTGGCAACTTTATTGCATTGGCAAATGGTCGCAGCTTCTTAGTGGCAGTAATGTGCCTACTCTAAGTAGGAGGCGAGTTCCTTGCTTGGTCAAATGGTCGCTACCGCCTAGTGGCAGGGTGAGACTAAATGTCGTCGGATCTATTCTCCGGTGGTAACATAACAGAAAAGTTGTGCTTATAGTAAAAATGCTATGTTGTAATCGGGTTACATATCGAGTTATCTTTCCGTTATGTCAAAGCAAATGGAATAGTCAGTATATCACTCTTTGCTAGTTTGTGCTTGTTAGAATACATGTCTTTTGTAGATATTTCTGATATTATTTTGAGAAATACTCTAGGTGCTTTTTGTAATCAAATGTTTAGGCTCAATGTTCCCCCTTTGTATTTGACAGTTTTATTAATCAAAACTTGAGGGCAGCCACTCCAACTCTTTATTCAAAAAAAATAAAAATCAAATTTGAAAGCTTACAAATAGTATAAATGAGTCTTAAATTTGTTAAAACATCTACAGTAAAGTTTGGTTCAAAAATGATGTGGGGCAGCTAATTATGTAATCACTTTAATGGTATTTCGGATGCTCAATTGGAAAGTTGGAATCACTCTTCGACTTGAAATTTCTTTGATGCTAAACAGTTGGATTTACCCTCGCGTTGAACAGTTGGGTATTTAAGTAATTGTAACCAGATGTAGCCTTGCTTAGCCAGAAGACCCTTTAACTACCACTACTTTCTTGTTGGAGAGACTTCTGAAATAAGCAATAAATAAAAAAAAAACAAAAGAGGAAATAATAGCTGTCCGTTCTGAGACTAAACGACCCACCTCGCCTTCTTTCTTTCTCTCGGAGGTTGCAACAGAAGCAAAGCAAAGTAGCAATGGCAATGGTCATATGGGTTCTTTTGGTTTATCTTCTTGTTGTCTCTGTTTCTGCTGCTACTCAAAGTAAGTCTCTTTCAAATCAAAGTTTGTTTCTTTGTGCATATTGTTTATAGGACAATGTGACCCTGCAAACTTCAGATTTGGAACTTGTATCTAAATGGGCAGTGAAGATTGGATCTGCTTAAAACAATTTGGGATTCTGTTTCCTTGTTTTGAATTTGTGTCTTTGATGCATTTTCCAAATGTGGCTACACTTTCCACATTTGCATTTGCACTCTTTTAGTGCATGAGTTATTGATTCAAGCTTTGCCTTGGCTTTAGATCTTTGTGGGTAAGATCAGAAATCAGCTTTAGTTACTTGATCTGTTTGGTTAAGATTTTTTAATCTCATTTGTCATTCTAGTCATTCTTGGTTTGGGGACAGATAATTTGGATCTTGGATTGGGCACCTGGATTTACAATGAGAATAAAAGATTGAAACTTGAAGATTTAGTACAAGTACAGAAAATAATAGTGAAGGCCAAAACTTGCGCTCTGGGACAATGTAATAAATGAAGCACTCTGCTTTATGGATGGTGTTTCTTCTGTACTATTTTGGTGAAGTTTTTTTTTTGTTGCTTCATTGGACTTATTTTGACTTATGAAGTGCAAATGGTGTTTTTCTTTTTGCTTCATCGTCTTTTGTGTTCGTAATGTGGATCAGATATAGGACTTGTATTAATGAGATTGATCGTGGATGAACATTGCAGTGAAAGTTACTAATAACCCTGCGGATGAGTTAGTGGCTGTTCTTAACGCTAACAGAACTGCACACAAATCATCTTCCCTCTATGACAACCCTGGATTGGCCTGCATTGCCTTGCAGTACATAAAAGCGTACAAAGGTGACTGTGGTGCTGTAGGAGGTCCAGATGCCAAGAAGCCAGCTGATTCCGAGTTTGTTGAAGCTTTTGCTCCAAACTGTGGTATCCAAGTCTCAACCCTCTCTCCAATTACCGGTCGTTTACTTGGCTGCGAGACTAAATATGTCCACGCTGCTGAAGCATTTTCAAACATCTTGATTGAAAGCAGTAAGAGCTTGGACATTCTCTACAATAAGAACCACACTGAAGTCGGAGCTGCCGTGAGTGGCAGTGATGGTGGTTCTCCATATTTCTGGTGTGTGTTGTTCAGCGGCGGCAAAACTAACAGCAGCTTTGTTGCCGAGGGAGGTGTGGTTAAGATAACAAGACCTGGGTGCTTTAGTGGTGCAGATGACGAGTGCAGTGGCGCTTATGATTGGTCTAGAAGTAGTAGTGTGTGGGCATGTTTCACGACAGCTCTGATTGCAATGGGGTTTGCCTTTGGATTATGAAGATGTATGAGAATCTAGATTCGTTTCCACTAAATTCAGGGCCCTTTTTTCGGTTCTGTTGTATTCAAAGGCACGGCCTTTGTAGTTTGTTCTGTGTTTCTCGGTTTCATTGTATGTAAGAGTTTTACTGTGAGATTAATGCCATTCATTTTCTTCAGCTTTTCCCTTCTATTTAGGACCTACCAAGCTTCCCTCTTTTTTCAGTGTGCGGGTTTGTTCATAGAGAGAAAATTCCTATGGTCTTTTTTAGAGGTAAATGGATTGGTTTACATTTATAATGACCGAAGCAGCTGATTCTCCGTTCGGAAACAAAAACCCCAACACTTTGAATTCAACGAGAAACTGCTTACTTTTATTATAGAAAGATACATGAACTTTGCCCTGTTAAAACCAGTACCCAAGTTACATAGCAGAAAAACGTAATAGTACTGCAAAAGGAGTTGAGTTAAGCCTCCCGGTTCCAAACAGAAGCTTTACACTTCAAAACCAACGCCAGAACCAGGAGAGTTATTATAATCCCACTCGAAGAACCGCCAACTCTGTAAATCCAGTAAGGATCGAACCTGGTAAAGCTTCGGTCCAAGTAAAGCGACAAAGTGATGGCCAAGATCAACACCACGAGCAGCAGGGGCAGCCAAGCAGCAAAATTGATGGGCTCTTGCAAGTCAAGTTCTGAATCATCCACTGTTGTGCGGTCAATATAGAGAGGAGAAAGCACAGCTAGAAGTGCCAACCCGATGGCGACCAACCTCTCATATGAAGAAAACCGGTTCGTCCTCCTTGTAGCTCCGGGCTCCATTCAAGAGTGTCAGAATGCAGCACTTGAGAACCAAAATAACTAAGAACAGTGGACTGTCTATGAGACTATGACTAATGATAAGCTTATACTCTACGCTCTATCTTGTGCAAAGATGTCCAAATTTAATGGTTGTCATAGAGAGCTTGAGCAAAAGGACACTGATTTTTAGCTTTATCCTCCAGAAGGAATCCACCTAGAAACTAACAGATAATGTTCCCTTCGAGACTAGGAGTCAGAGGCTTAATCAAGAAGTTTTGGGTGTCACTGGTCAGAGTGAGTGGGATAGAATATTCCCCATTAACGAAAATTAAAATTGATACTGCCTGTTCCTGCATAATTCTCTGGAATCAGATGCTATATAGCTCCTATGAATTTCAAGTGTCTTACCATTGAATCAAATGGTTGAAAATACAAATAAAGTTGGATTAATCTAGAGAGAAAAGGACCCTAAAAGAAAGGTAAGGTTCTTAGGCACATTGAACACCATGGGTGCATAGGCATCAAAAAAGTCCAATAAACGAAAACATGGGCTTGATTGCCTATACTATCAGCTTCATTAGACTAGTAATAGTAGTGTGTAAATAAATTATAAACTTGGCATATCCAGTCATGCTTAATGCTTGCATTTTCAAAATAGACAGCAGCAACTGAAAGCATCACTACTCTATAATATTGCAAGGCAAAAAATTCTTCAGTTCAGCCAAATACAAAGAAAGAAAGGAATTGCCGTACGTTTAGTGTCATGTACTCGAATATTACAAGAAAGTATGGCAACCTAACTGACTCAGTCTCAGCTCTTTGTGTTGCTGCCCTGAAGCCTTGTGATCCATTTCTTCTGCGGCGTAGTGAGGTGAGTAATTCCAGTAGCAGAAGAAGCACCGAGTTCTTGGGAAGCTGCTGGTGATGCTGGAAGCTCGGCCGGTAGCGCGGCGGCTGTGCTTGTAAAGGCATTTAGAACCAAGAATGCCAGAATGGGAGAGAGATCCAATGTGCCTCCGAGTGGCGGGATTAGCCCCCGAAATATGTTCAAGTAAGGGTCACATATTGTACTGCACCACATTCACATCATAATCAGTTACTACTTTACTATATATCAATATGTAACGCAATGTTCTCTCACAAGATAATCTGACATGTTATGTTGCCGAACCAGTAAGTAGGTTGAATTAATGGTTGAGAATACCTGAGAGGGCCGACAATGGCAGGAGGGGAGTTTGGGAACCAGGTCAACACAAGCCTGCAGACCAATAGAGTGTTGTATAAGTTCAGGAAGTTGGAGACCCCATTTGCAACGACAAGTCCGGCCACCGAGTCCCCGGGTAAAACCGCGGCGAAATTGTGAGTAGATAAACTCTTCAACTTCCTGTACCTCGTAGTCTGAACCTGAAAGTAATTAAACTTCAACTGTTACGAAAAACCCCATTTCGAGTGAGAATTCAATCAATTCGGAGCGAACGCCGGCCTACCTGGTGGCAGAAACTCTGGAATTCGCCATGGAAGGAGATTAGTTTGTTGAGAAAAGGGTTCTGCGAAGCCAGTGAGTGGAGCAATTCGAGGCAGTTGTGGGTTGCGGAAGCGATGGAAGATTGAATATCGGGAAGAACAAAACTGGGCTTCTTGGAACAAGATGAGGAGGAGGGTGAGGATGATCTGAGAAATGGTGCGAAATTGGTTGGGGAGAGTAGCATTGAGAAGTATGGAGTAAAATGTGGGGTGGGCGGCAACGATTTTGGGGACTCAGTGGCGGAGGCCAACTCGCTCTGAGCCATTTTCTGGAGTTGAGCTAAGAAGAAGAAGAAGCAGAAGCAGAACAAGTGTGGATCAGGAGACGGGTACTAGATTTGGATAATTTGCGCAAAATGTATCCCGGGCATTGTGCTACATACGACGACGTTCGCTCTCCACTCGTTTTTCCCTGGTTGTTACTCAATACAGTCGTACCAATTTTATGTAATTTATGGAATTAAAACCTCAAATAGTACTAAAACATTCTTTCCTTTTTTTTTTTTTTTTTTTTTTTGAAATGAGAGATTGGTGCGGCTACCCTCTAGTCTTGATTAATGAAATTGCCGAATACAAGGGTGGGACATTGAGCCTAAACCCCTTAATACAATGAGCATCTAGAGCACGTCCTGAAATAATATCATAATACTCTACAAAATACATGTATTTCTAACAAGCACCAATTAGCAAAGAGTGCACAACTAGCTACTCTATTTGCTATGACAGAGTGGTGACATACCGGAAAGATAACTCGACTACAACAAAGCATAATTACCAAAAATAGGCCATCACATACCCTCCCCCTGTAATCTATGAATAGACACGGTGATATATAGATTTGGTCCACTCATTGAACACTCCACGCTCACTTAAAAAAACGAGCCTATAAACTAAGTTAACACGACGGCATGGTAAATAGGCACACCAAAACACACAAGTGCATAGCTTCTTAAAAACAATATGGAATTATTAGAAAGTAAAAATAACTAACTAAGTGGCAGCCCTAAGGTCCAAAGGAAAGTCAGCCCTATGCCCAACATACTATGCTTTTGTGCAAATTCGTCAAGAGTAATCTCGATCTACAGTCGTTGTCACCATAGAAGTCTTGTGTTGCTGCTTAATGTCAAAATAAGAACCTGAAGCATCCCCTCCTACGCCACTCAACGCCAAAGCAATAACTCGACGCACCTAACTTCCTTGCTGCAGAAGCATCGAACAAGAGAACCAGTGACCGCTGAGAAAACCACAAAACCAAGCCATCTTGAGAACCAGGCCATAGGAAACCACCCGTCTAGCGCCAACAAACACGACAGCAGCACGACAAAGATCGGCACTAATGCCAGCCACCGCCGGATGAGTAGCGAATGGAAAACTAGAAGCCGACTAGGGTTTAACAAGAAGAGAGAGGCAGCTAAAGAGTATAATAGGTCAGGGGACAGTGAAATCAATCCATATTTGAGTACTTTAAATTTCGAAACTATTAGTTTGATGCCTAAATTTCATTTTTTTTTTTTCATTTTGATATATAACTCTAAATAAGATAAAGCAACATAGTTCGATTAAAAAAAAAAAAAAAAACCTCAAACTAAGTAATTCGAGAAGTTTGGGAATACCAAATATCATTGACTATGTGGAGCATGGGTGAAGGGGATGAGGGAGGGAGGAGAAAAGTCCTGTGAAGAAAAATTTATGGAACATATCATAATTCGCTTGATTGTTAGTAGCTCGGTTGTGTGCAAGAAAAATATAGGAAGAAATTGGGAACTTAAGCAAGACAATTACGCCACTCCATTTTGCAATTGTCAGAGCGATAAGTGAGGAGAGCGGAGAAATTGAACATTGAGATTAACATAGGATAAAGATCCCTCAAAATTCATGATCTTTGGTCAGATTTGTCCTAATGCTAATTGACCTCATTTTAAACAAGGTGCGCACTAGCCGACAAAACCCGTTAGTGAAGTTGGTGACGTGTCAAACCATAGTTTATTCAAGCCTCTCCTTTCATACCGCCAAATAATCTTTCAGAATTCAACGACCACCTCTACCTTCCTCACCCCTTCTTCATCGATCCTCTCTTCTCTCTATCACAATCACAATCACAATCACAATCAGATCTCTCTAATCTCTCTCTCAAAGCTTCCTTTATTTTCCGATGATGAATACTATTCTCAATATCAGAGCCTCTCTCTCGCCGGACCCGAAGCTCTTGTTCAGCTACACCACCAACTCCAATGTCGACCGCTTCGCCTTCAACTTCAAGCCTCACCTCCCGATACGCCGTCGTTTCCCTCATCGCCGTCATCTCCGGCAGCAGTCTAACCCTAATTTCACTCTCTCCAGCTGCCTGCAGGCCGCCGCGGCCCCAAATCATATCGCCACGGCGGCGGCGCCGATTCAGGAGGAGGCGTCGGTGCTGCTCGACGTCTCCGGGATGATGTGCGGCGGCTGCGTGTCGCGAGTCAAGTCGGTGCTGTCTGCGGACGACCGAGTCCACTCCGTGGCGGTCAACATGTTGACCGAGACGGCGGCGATTAAGCTGAGGCCGGAGGTTGAAGGTGGAGCGCAGGCCGTGGCGGAGAGCTTGGCCGGAAGGTTGACGGAGTGCGGATTTGCGGCGAGGAGGAGGGCTTCCGGGGTGGGAGTGACGGAGAGTGTGAGGAAGTGGAAGGAGATGGCGAAGAAGAAGGAGGAGATGCTGGTGAAGAGTAGGAACCGAGTCATTTTGGCTTGGACTCTGGTGGCCTTGTGCTGTGGATCACACGCTTCCCACATTTTGCATTCTCTGGGAATTCACATTGCTCATGGTAATGATTCCAAACCAGTAATGCTGTAGAGTTTCATTTCTTATCTTTGGTGTTTTGAGCACGATTCTCTTTCTGTGTTAACAAAACAACTAAATTTAAGTCTGCATTTGTTTTGTGTTCATTGGTTTAGGATCGTATATGGATGTGCTCCATAATTCGTATGTGAAGGGTGGTTTGGCCATGGCAGCTTTGTTGGGACCCGGACGAGGTTGGTTTCGCTTCGTTCACTTTATTCAAAGTTCTTTGATCACAATCTTCTAAGCAGTGATGCTCTCTGTGAAATTACAAGTTTTATGCACCTGCCGAGCCTGACATTGTGAAATCAATTCATTGTAGACTTGCTTTTTGATGGTTTGAGGGCTTTCAAAAAAGGATCACCCAATATGAATTCTCTCGTGGGATTTGGATCCCTGGCTGCTTTTACAATTAGTGCGGTTGGTCTCTCTCTTCTTAAAACTAGCTTTCATTTTTCTTTTTTCAGTCCAATGCAAGATGGTACCAATTGGTTTTTATTTTAGATTTTGTTTAACTTTAAGCTTTTTACTCTTGTAGGTCTCTCTTCTTAACCCTGAACTTCAATGGGATGCAGCCTTCTTTGATGAGCCGGTGACTGATTTTGCTTTCAATCTCTGCATTGTTTTTCCTTTACAACTTTTTCAAACCTTGGTTGATCAGGAGAAAAACTCATGTAAAGCTCCTGTGTTTTAGTATGCAGGTCATGCTTCTTGGTTTTGTGCTCCTAGGACGTTCTCTTGAAGAAAGGGCAAGGATCAGGGCATCTAGTGATATGAACGAACTCTTGGTAAGTTAGAATGTAACTCATGTCTATAATTCAAATATATAAACTCAACATAATATATCATATATGGGATGCATAACCAACACATGTTTGATTGGAATATGCTTGGCAGTCACTGATAAACACTCAATCAAGACTTATAATTGCATCCTCAGAAAATGATTCCTCCAGTGACACTGTACTTGGCTCCGATGCAATTTGCATTGAGGTCCCAACTGATGATGTTCGTGTGGGAGATTCTGTTTTGGTATTGCCAGGAGAAACTATACCCGTGGATGTAAGCATTTTAATCACTGCTCAATCAGATTGACATGGCCCATTAAGATTTGAGCAAAAACTAGAAAGTTTCTGCTGAAATGGTGTGAATCCTTGGATGTCTTAATTAGTTTGCTGTTGTCTTTGTTTTAGACCAAAGGCTCGTATTGGTGGCTTAGATATATAACTGTTATACTTTTATTTTTTGATGAATGTTTGCTGAATATAAACTGCTTCCACAGGGAAGAGTTCTGGCTGGAAGAAGTGTTGTGGATGAGTCCATGCTCACAGGAGAATCGCTTCCTGTATTTAAGGAAAAAGAACTTACCGTCTCAGCTGGAACAATAAATTGGGTATGATTGTTAAACTGGAGAGTGATATGTTGTCACATGTAGCACTTATTTTTGGTAGTTTCTCAAGTTTGAGAGCTTTCTCAGTCATGTATTACATTTAATGTTGGACAGAGTTCCCATATTATCATGATCAACAGGGAATATAGTGATGAGATTAAGAGCTCCAGCTATTACTTCCTTCATATAGTTACCTTCAGTAGATATATATATATATATATATATATATATATATATTTTTTTTTTTTTCTTTACTTAAAAAAAGAAAAGAAAAGAAGACTTTATTATGAAAAGAAGAAGACAATTTCATTTGATATATAGTTTTTGCATAGTTAAAACAGAAGGGAATTGTTTATATATTTCAGGATGGTCCTCTGAGAATTGAAGCAACTTCAACTGGCTCCAATTCAATGATTTCCAAGATTGTTCGCATGGTTAGTGAACTACTTTTACTCATGACACAGACAATTGTTTTGAGCAACCTTGCGTTTGTGCAGAAACACTAATTCATTAAGGATATTTATGTACTTGTTCAAGGAATATCTCTTTCTTTTGTTTATTTTCCATGGGAAGGGGGTTGCAATGCAGGGAAGTTTTCTGTTTGATATCTTAATCAGTCAGCACCTTTTACTCATTAGACAGTGCATGCATTTCATATTTGTCAGGTTGAGGATGCTCAAGGCCATGAAGCACCAATTCAAAGGCTTGCTGATTCAATAGCTGGACCTTTTGTATACACTATAATGACTCTCTCAGCTACAACATTTGCTTTTTGGTAGGTGGTGATTTTTCTTTCACATAATACATGTTTATAAAAATGTCATTATAGACTGAAATGAACCTGAAGTTTTAGATAGTTGTAATTGGTTATAAATCTAATCAACTTAAAGGGCAATGTGTGATTTCTTTTTACTTAAGAAAATGCTTTGTGGTTCTTTTCAACTAGGCATGCTTATGCTTTGAATTCATTTCAGGTACTACATTGGAACTCATATTTTTCCTGATGTTTTGCTCAATGATATTGCTGGGCCAGATGGAGATTCATTGCTGTTGAGCTTGAAACTAGCTGTGGATGTCTTGGTGAGTATGGTGAACAAATGAATATAAAGATACCCCCAATCATTATTAATCTGTGACTGATTGACTGTATTTAGGGGAACTGGTTTATGATAGTTAAACATTATTCGCAAGAGTTTTAATTTAGGGATGAAGTATTTTTATGTAATGATGTAAATACCAGAAATAGTTCTTCATTATAAGGCATACATGTCAAACTATTACAAAAGGAAAAGTATAATAAAATTAGATCTCGTATTGAAATCTCATATAAGGCATACATGTCAAAACATGAAGTATTTGTGTTTTATTGCAGGTAGTTTCTTGCCCTTGTGCACTGGGTCTTGCAACACCCACAGCAATCCTAGTTGGCACTTCTCTTGGTACACCATCTACCATCTTCATTTATATTCACTTTGATTTTGTATATCTGTGAGAAACTCGTGCTGGGTATTGGATAAATAATTGTCATACTTCTGTCAACCTTACTTAATATTGTTAATTTGGTGTTTGAGAGGTTCAATCATATATTCAAGCATGCTTAATATTCTTGCTAGTTATAACACTAAGGTATTTCTGGAGAGTTCTAATATTACTTTTGTTACACTGAAAAATGAGCAGGAGCAAGGCAAGGACTCCTTGTGAGAGGAGCAGATGTATTGGAACGCTTGGCCAGTATAGATCATATTGCTTTAGACAAGGTAGATTTGCATTTACACAATCATGCTCACTCATACACATTGTACTGGCTCTGAAGAGATGAATCATCTTACTCTTGCTCATATGTGAAGTTATCTCTGCAATCTCACTCTAAGCTTCAACCTTCAGACAGGAACCCTCACTGAAGGAAAACCTGCTGTTTCTAGCATTGCTTCTTTCAAGTATAAAGACTCGGAAATTCTTCAAATAGCTGCTGCTGTAGAGAGTACAGCATCACATCCAATTGCTGATGCTATCTTAAACAAAGCCAAATCATTGGAGTTGAGTATCCCAGTCACAAAAAGGCAATTAACCGAACCGGGTTTTGGAACATTAGCAGAAGTAGATGGCCTTTTAGTTGCAGTGGGTTCTTTGGAATGGGTTCATGAGCGTTTCCAGAGAAGAACAGATCGATCTGACATTTCAAAACTAGAGCATGCTGTGCACCAATCATCAGAAGGCATAACACCCTCAAATTATTCAAAAACAATTGTATATGTTGGACGTGAAGGGGAAGGTATCATCGGTGCTATTGCAATATCCGACAGCCTGCGGGAAGATGCTGAGTTTACTGTAACTAGGTAATATCTCTATCACATTTGAAGCATTGAGGTGCAAAGTGCATGACAATGATTTATCTGTATTATTATTTGTATTTCTGGTGAACTTTACCATGGCAACCATAGCAATGCTCTTGTCATTTTGTTTCCATTCAATGTTTTGTGTTCATGGAACCATAAAAAAGATTGTTATGGTGGTTTTGTGATGGCGTTTTTCATGTGTGGCTGTGGTTTCATTCATACAATAGGCAGTTGATGATTTGAAAAGTTGAAATTACCAAGGATTATCTGGTCTGTAGATTTCTGATATAAACACGTCTTAGTTTTACACCTTTGTTGGAGCCTAAATCTGCATTCTTTGGACCTCTATACACGATCCTTATCAAGTTATCAAGATTTTTTTTCTGCATGGTGTGCTGACTTGTTTTTGCTTTGACTGGAAGACTCCAGCAGAAGGGTATCAGAACTGTCCTGTTTTCTGGGGACAGGGAAGAGGCAGTTGCAACTATAGCAAAATCAGTTGGAATAGAAAAGGAATTTATCAAGTCATCATTGACTCCACAGGGAAAATCTGGAGCCATTTCTAGTCTTAAAGCTGCAGGGCATCATGTTGCAATGGTAACCATCTCCAATTTGTTCTGTAAATTTTGCTTTTTCATATGTTTTTAGCTATGCCAAAGCAGTTGTAACATTGAAATCCAAGTGTGGTGGCTGCCTCACTCCACTATATCCATTTTATACTCTACATTTCAGCAATGGGATTAACTGGTGGTTTTGGTAAATAGCCAATAGTTTAAACCATATGACCATGGATGCAATCAAATAGCTCTTTTAGAGCTCCTCTTTGCATCAAGGTGGTTGTTCATTAATTCATTCTCATGACATGATCATATAAATCGTAAGTTTTGCTATACCTCTTCTGTGACAATTGTTTTTTTTCGCAGGTTGGTGATGGCATAAATGATGCACCTTCTTTGGCTCTTGCCGACGTTGGGATTGCTCTTCAGATTGAGGGACAAGAAAATGCTGCTTCAAATGCTGCGTCGATTATACTACTTGGAAACAAATTATCACAAGTATGTCATTTCTACAGTCCTCATAAACAATACTAATCATGAGAGCTTCTCCATGTTTGTATACTCAAGGAACCTCTTTCTGGCAGGTTGTAGATGCACTGGAACTTGCACAGGCAACAATGGGAAAAGTGTATCAAAATTTATCTTGGGCTGTTGCGTACAACGTAATTGCCATCCCCATTGCTGCTGGAGTACTGCTTCCTCAATACGATTTTGCCATGACACCCTCACTTTCTGGTGAGTAAAATCATTTCCTCTTTCCTTTTTCGTATTTGCTAGGAATGGTTGGAATTGGAATACAACGGATATTCAGTTTCTGCAAGATGCTAGGAATTCCATGTCTAGAATGATTAACTCTTTGATTAACCCAGTATTCGGTTGGACAGGTGGGATGATGGCCTTGAGCTCGATATTTGTAGTAACCAACTCTTTGCTTCTACAGCTTCATAAGTCTGAAAGTGCTAGGAAGAATTAGCTCCGGTAATGCTTACATACCCATCTAATCAAGACTTCGAGTTATATAATTCGGTTAAATTCATTTTCTGTCAACAATTATTGGAACAAGGAAGTTATTGCTTCCTCATGTAATTAGTCTATATTTCACAAATAATAATAACTTACTGTACCAAATCACCGAATGTGTTTTCATATATCTTTGCTTTTCTGCATGGAGCTTATGATGGAGGTAGACCAGAACTGATATAATTGATCTGGACGTCCTTGTTACTCGCAGGACAAACGTCCCACCACCAGCCGACACTCATTTAATTTCTTACTTAATAGTAGAGCCCCAGACCAGACTGCAAGGTGTGTGAAACTCTTTGAACCAAAAACTACAGCAAAGAAATAAATTACTATGAAGGTTTTTGCTGACTATATACCTTATGATGTGATTTCTATGGTATGATACCCCATGAGAAATAGAAGACAAACAAGCCTCACCATGTTCGCATGCTGGATCGATACCCCATAAGAAATAGAACACAAATCGTTAGGTTAAACCTTTGATGTATAAGTGCCCAAGTTCTGTGGCTTCTTTGAGGATATTTCTTTGTTGCTTTCTCTATTTGGCTCTTTGCCATGCTGTTTTCGTCATATGAGTTTGGCTTTCATGTTCCACCACTCGATGTTTTGTTTAATCATTTTGCTTTCTTTCAATAAAATTTACTTTTGCCTCTCTATTTGAAACGCTAGGGTTTCAAGCCTATTGGCGGTGTCAATTTGAAATCGTTAAGCCTGGTGGTTTAGAAGACGGTGACTTCACGTGTCTTCGTCTATGGCCGAGTGCGGAGTCATGCTTGGTGGTCAACAGGGTTCATTTCTTTGCTTACCAGTGGTGTTCCAGGTCGGATCTGGTTCGGGTTATTCATCTTGTTTTTCATTGTAGTCTAGAGCTTTGCTAAAATAGGGTGCTTTTGCCGCCCTCAATAGTTAACGAGTTTGGTGGGTCTTAACTCTTTAAGGAGTTAGTGGAGGTTCCTCATTTCCTCCCAAGCTTATTTACTTGTCGAAGTGCCTCTATGAGATTTCGCAACACTAATAACTATTTTCGTGCCACAATTGCTCCTTAGGCGAATTAGGTTGGTAATACGATTTTCTTCCTTCGACTTTCTCGGGGAAAAATGATTCTATGATATGATTGATATCCATCTTCTCTGATATAAGACTGAGAATCTGAGAAATGGTTCAGCAGCAGGAGGCCAAGTCTGGTATTGAGAACAATGGAGAATGATATGTATGGCCCCCTTGCAAACATTATTGTACACATTTAATGGGCATGTGAGAGAGAACTATTGCAGACGAGGGGATTTCATGCTATAACGCTTTGCATGTGATTGGGGGCCCAACATCCTCCTCCCTTTTCTGGGTTATAGACCTGGGAGCAGTGTTAATTTCTGTGTTTCTTTTCAGCCATGATTCCATGTACATGCACATCTTCTTCGGCTAATTTCTAGTTTACGGGGTAGAAAATGTTACTTAATACTTCATTTCTCACTAGGATTTTCCTTGAATAACCCCGATTGACTTAGTTTCCATATTACTATACACAATAATGCTTTCCGATCAAGTTTATTTTTATTTTTAATCGAGTCTCAAACTAATTCCACTCGACTAGAACGTGATATTTTTGTTGGCTATTCCTAGATCGTTTGCTTGAGGCACCACAATGATCATTTCCGAGCATTCGCCTAAAATGACTTTGTTTGGAACAAACTTTCTAGTCTCATTCTTTGAGTGGTCAACTATTAGTAGTGTCATATCAAATTAAAATATTGCCTTAAATTTAATAAATTATGTTCCTCTACATGATTGACGACCTCATTAGGTATGAGATTTATCTCAAATTTGCTAGGTTAGAGGAGTACATTTTATACATTATATACGTTGTTTTGTACCTATTTTCCTGCTGCACGTATTTTTTTTTTTTTCCAACATATTTCCTTGTATTGAACTGGACAACTTATGAGACCTAAAAAAAAAAACTGGACAACTTCAAAGTTTCTTTGAAACAAAAACAAAAGGAGGTAACAATTTAACCTAATTCAATAAACTTAGGGACAGGACGTAAAATTTGTAGGAGAAGGTTGACAATCCACGTGGCAACCCCTGAATGGTGATGTAATTATAATTTTCTTGGTGATGGATATGTTGCTATAAGAGGAGCATACCGTAACACGGGAAACATTCGCGGATTAACGGTAAAGCTGAAAGTTGGTTATTTCCCAAATCACTTTCTAATTTACCGAAACAAAAAAAAACAATTAATAAAATACAAACAAAGGCGTTAATGGACAGAAGCAGTGAGAAGGACGTGTGAGAGGGAGAGGCGCCAGCCTCCGACAGCGACGTTAACGGAGTCCGTCAATGGCTGTCGTCAGCTCCGTCAGTCTTTCGGGCCCCCCATACCCCGGAATCAACGTGCTGTGTCAGACGGAGACGACATGCATATATGACCTTCCCGAGGTGAAAAAAAGTTAAAATTTCTTCTTGCTTTGGTTCGAGTAAAATTCACAGTAGTACGATGGGACTTGTGGGCCCCCACTCGTTTCTGATTCCTCTGCATGCATGTCTCTCTCTCTCTCTCTCGCACCTCGCGCTTCTGTTTTACTTTTACCCAAAAGTTTTTACCCCTCTTCTGTGGATAGGAGGATTCAGTGCAGCGAAGTGCACTTGAACCGACATAAATGGACGGTTAGATTATATTAAATACACTATTAGGTTATTAATAAAAATATTAATTATAAATATCAAGGGTTGAGATCATCTTATAAGTGTTGGGTTATTTACACCGTCGGTGTATAGAATAATTTCCACTCTTCTGCGTTTTCTTTGGAGTATTCGATTTTGATTTATTAAAGAAAGTTGTGTTTAGGGATTTTATCGAAATTTTGGGTTTTGATTGAAACATCAACAAATGTCGATAAATATGTTGGTTGGTAAGTTGACTGAGTGAGGTATACGTGATGCTTCTTATGACCTAATTGTTCTACACTTATTTTGATGTAGGTTGTTATATGGGTCGTGAGTGAGAACTGAGAACTATCTTTTAATTATTGTTATGATTAAATTATAAATATTTCTATAACTCAAAGAAAAAAAAAAAAATTGAATTTTGGCCCTACATTACTTTACACGTCTTCTTGTACTTCAAATTACTGTGTCTGCATGGCGAGTACGACCGTATGAGTATGACTTTCTTCTGTTTATACGGTGAAGTTGATGATTTGGTTTTTGACAATGAAGTTTGTATGAATGTGGTCCTAAATCTGCGAGAAGTCCCCAAAAATGGAGGTTGAAGGGCACTTGTTTAGTGTAGGATTAGTCAATTGCTAATACTATTTTCGATGTATTGGATTAGATGGAGAACATTACAAAAGCCATCATAGTTTTAACTCTTTCCTAACCACCAAAATTAGTTTTAGGAATCTAGGGTATAGGGCATTCAATTATTTCTAATCATACATATATACCAGCTGAAGGAAAATTTGAAGATGCAATGGATTATTTTGCTTTGATCGTTCAGGAATAACACTTTTTAGCACTATGCCATCTAATAGGGAACCTCATCTTATAATAAAATCAAGTAATGTCAACTTTAACAAAATGGTGAGCAGATTCAGCTTATATCCTATGTCATTCATTTTTCACATAATCGGACGCATATTTCATTCTGTTCTAATAAGATAAGGAAAACGAGTGTTTTTTTCATGGGGAATTTGATTCTACACCCAAATTCACACACACCTTTTAGATTAAACTCATCTTTAGGATTGTTTTAATATACACCAAAACCTATTAATTAGGTTTATCTATAAAAAAAAAATCTATTAAATAGGATAAATATTAAAACCCATTGTTGTTAAGAATTACTAAAGCTGCCACCATCCCCAAACTTTCTACAAATGCAAGTCTAGAAACGGTTGCGCAAAGACATCGCCCATAATTAATCAACTCTTGATTCCAGCAATTAAAATCAATACCTAGGTTGGAGGTTATGTAATCTCCACATTCAAAACCTTAATTTAAATCAATGCATGGGTTGTAGCTCATGTAATCTCCACATTCAAAAGTTGGAATTATAGATGCCTAAGTCATTAGCTGAATGATTTAGGTACAAATTATGAACTCCCTGAATGATAGGTATCTACATCATTTGCTTATGTTAAAACTCATATGATGTCTAACATCTGAATGATAGACAAAATTATGCAATTTTACCTGAGTTATTTCCTGATTGATAGGTACCTAAATCATTTGCTAATGTACATATTGATAGGTACAAATTGTGAACTCCTAAATGAACGTCCAACCATCGCGGTCTCCAGCAGCACGACCCCATCGCGGTCTCCACCCCACACCAGCCAACGACGGGAAGCTCTGCATCGAAAACCAAAATGAACGTCCGAGCAGCACACCATTAGTAAGCCATCGATCCATCCAAACAGCCTCCGATCCACGCCACCAAGCCATCGAACCCGACACGCCGACCACTGAATGCCACCAATCACCACTTCAACCCGGCACAGCCCCGATCCAATCCCACACCCTCGACGCAGCCACTGCTTTCAGCCAAAAGAGAAGAAATAGTACCCCTCCAGAACCCAGCCTCCGAGCCTGAGAAACGATCACTGAACAAAACATCCATCCGGCTGCACACATCGTGCACAGGCTAGGCCAGAGGCCATTGCCAGCGCCGAGGCGCAGCCGGACAGGCTCAACCATATAAAACGGAGATATAGAGCGAGAGCTTCTCTAGGGTTTTTTTTATCAGAATGGTTTCGTTTTGAGATATAGATGAGTCTCCACATCTTTTCTAGCTTCAATTAGGTTACAAACACCATCAAATCACTTAAGAGAAATTCTTAAGTAGAACAAATGTACCAGTTACATGGTACGCCCGCCCAATTATATTTCTTTATTTTTTAATTGTATTATGAAACTATCTATATTTAATTCAAATAAAATATCCAAAATATATCCTACATAGACACTAATCGACTAAACGTACTGCCACGTGATACGCATGCTCTACCTAAAAATCTATTATCACGTAATCATGGATTCAGAGTCATTGCCAAACAGGATAACAAACCATTGCCAAACAGGATTACAAACCATTACGTACAAAATAATTGGAGGACCATATTACAAAATCAACATTTCAAAAGATAAAATTATAAATAAACAAAGCATATGAAAACTGAAGCCTTGTCCCACATAAATTGGCTCTGGCAAAGATAAATGAAAAGGAAAGCGACCGCTTATATCACAATGGACATTTAGACAGAGGGGAAAGGGAAATCCAAATACTGAAAAAATATATAACAAGATAGAAAGTCCATAGAGCTGAGCTGAGCTGAGCAGTAGTAATGTTTTGCAGGTTTTCATTGCAGAGCTCTGGCATGTGGCCTTTTAACTTTATCCACCCAAATAATTTCTCATGTCTAGCACTCTAAAGCCTAGCTCTAGCTCTTACCACTCTCTGTGTGTGTGTGTGTGAGACAGTGTGCCTCTCTCTCTCTAGTTGTTAACAGTTGTATTAGAGAGCCCAATGTGGCAGAGCGATGTGATTGAACAAGCCCAGGCTTTAACTTAGAGAGGAGCTCGAATAAATATCAGTTACACCCAGTTAAGGCTTTCAATAAACAAAGACAAAGGAAGGAGCTTTTTCAAAAACCGAACATGGGTTCTCACACTCTTGAGACCGTTTCAGTGTAAGAAGAGAGAAACAGGGCATCTTTGTCTTTTGGGGGTGTACTTCTTTCTCTGTGTTTCAGACTAGTGGAAGAAGAAGAAGAAGAAGAAGAAGAAGAAGGAGTTTTTAATTTGTGAAATGGGGTTTTAATAGGAGGGAAGTTATGGCATTTCGGTTTGACTTGTTGCTGCTTCTGGGTTTGCTCGTTGGTGTGAGCTTTGGTAATGTGGATTCAGATGAAGGTGAGTTTCAGAATCTCTGGTGGTTTTTGCTCTGCTCTTGGTATCCAGAAAACTTGAGGGTGTATAAATCTTCAACCTTTAGCCAAACTAACTTGAGTGACTATAAGAACCTGGCTTCTATTTCTATAGAACAAAAAATTTCTGTGATTTAATGGGGTTGTGTTCTGTTTTTGGTTCCCAGAAAACCCGAGGGAGTGTAAAGTTTCAACCTTTAGCTTAACTAACTTGAGTGACTTGGTAGAGGTCTTCTATTTCATTAGAACATGGAATTTCTGTAGTTTAATGGGTTTTTAGTTTTGTTTAATGGGGTTTTATAGCTTTTGATTTGTGAGCCTGAAATGAAATTTTGATTATAATATGAAGGAGCAACACTGCTGGAGATAAAGAAGTCGTTTAGGGATGTGGACAATGTTCTATACGACTGGAGAGACTCACCGTCTTTAGACTATTGTGTTTGGAGAGGCGTCACATGTGACAATGTCACCTTCAATGTCATAGCCCTGTAAGCCGCTTTTCGTTTCTTATTTGGGGTTGACTTAAATTATTATGATTATTATAATTTTTCGAGACAATTTGATTCTTTTTGTTTCATTTTGGATTTGCTGTTTTGTGTTTGTTGTGTGCAGCAATCTATCAGGTCTAAATCTTGATGGAGAAATCTCACCTGCAATAGGAAATCTCAAGGGCCTCCAGTCCATGTAAACACATTCTTTACCACAATTTCATGGTTTTTCATTTCTGGGTTTATTAAGGTTCTAGCTTTAACAGATGTGGCGGGTATTTAAGTAAAAGATTGATATTTGTTGTGTCTTATTTGATCAGTGATTTGAGAGGGAACCGACTTTCAGGCCAGATCCCAGATGAGATTGGTGACTGTTCGTCTCTGAGATACCTGTAATTTCTCTAACTGGATTAAGATTTGCTTAAGCTTATAATGATTTGTAGATACAGAAATGTAAGTAATCAATGACTGTGTGATCAGGGACCTGTCCTTCAATGAGATATATGGAGACATCCCATTTTCAATATCCAAGTTGAAGCAACTGGAAAGCATGTAAGTTCTGGAAGATGCTTAATTTTATAGATAAAAGAACTCGTGTATATTTTATAATAGCCTGACTTTCTAATTGGACTTCCAGAATGTTGAAAAATAATCAGTTGATTGGACCACTCCCTTCAACACTGTCCCAGATTCCGAACCTGAAGATGTTGTAAGTTCTTTTTCTCATCTCCATTCAGAATTTTAAACTTAATAAACATAATAAATTAATTAAGTTTATTTACCATTGATCAAATTTCTGTTGATATGGTTACTTGTTCTAGAGACCTAGCCCAGAATAATCTCAGTGGGGAAATACCAAGGCTTATTTACTGGAATGAAGTTCTACAATATCTGTGAGTAAACTGATAGTTCGCGATTCCAAATCTTACTCTTCATGTTAATGTTATTTCATCTTTGACTTTAATTTCATTTCCTATTCATTGTAGTGGTTTGCGAGGAAACAATTTAGTTGGGAAACTTTCTCCAGATATGTGCCAGTTAACTGGGTTATGGTATTTGTAAGTGGACTTTTAACCTCTTCAATCATGTCTCGAACAATTTTACATTCTCCAACCAGTGTAACAATCTTCTCTACTATGCTCCAGTGATGTGCGAAACAACAGTTTGACCGGTAGTATTCCTCAAAATATAGGGAACTGCACTGCCTTCCAAGTCTTGTACGTATTTCATCCAACTTGTGAGGTGAAATATATAGTAATGCCTTGCTAGGATAATTGACATATGTCTTGCATATTTTTAATGGCAGGGACCTGTCCTATAACCAGCTAACTGGAGAGATTCCTTTCAACATTGGGTTCCTGCAAGTAGCCACCTTGTATGTACTTTCAATTCCTTTGACATTGTCGTCATCTTGTTTTGTCATCATAAATATTAGGTTATTGATTTGTTAAATATTATCTTCTTTTTTTATTGCAAGATCATTGCAGGGTAATCAACTTTCTGGGCCTATCCCTTCCGTTATTGGCCTGATGCAGGCACTCGCTGTATTGTAAGTCTTTTAATTGTATCTTTCTGAAGTTCATACTCTTTCGATGTTTCATCTCTTCTGTGTCTTATATTCCTTGGCTCCAATCCAGAGATTTGAGTGGCAACATGCTAAGTGGACCGATTCCTCCTATTCTGGGGAATTTGACTTATACAGAGAAATTGTAAGTATTACAGTATAGGAAACATAAACTTTGTTACAAATAGTTATAAACTATATGAGTGCATGGCTTTGTAATACTACGATCATAGACATACATCTAATTTGCAACAGATCCTCGGAAAGCGACTATAATTTGTATTATGTATGGAGAGTATAAGTTATTTAAAGGTATATGTAATTTATACATGTATCAGAGACCTACATCAAGCATCCAACATCATCATTTTACTTCTGAATTGGCTTGCCTGGCCAGACCAGATTAGTTGTTTTTTAGTGCTTAGGCTTCGGTCCTCATTAAAACTGAAAAGAAATGATGATAGGAAACTTGACAAAATTTCTAAACAATGCAATGTGCTTTTGTATGCAATATACAGACTGAATATCTTGATTGTATAGGTACTTGCATGCCAACAAGCTTACAGGATCAATTCCCCCAGAGCTCGGACAAATGGCACAGCTTCATTATTTGTATGAGACTTTCCCACTTTCTTTTACTTTTTCAAAATCAATTTTTCCCTCGTATGTTTTGACGACTACATATGCATCTAAATTCGAAGTTGGAACATCTTTGTTTTGATTTATTCATGTGATGTGGATATAGTGCCACTTGTTGTACACCATTAAATTTTTTTCTGATTTTCAGTACCTCTCTAAGTTTTGCTTCTGTGTTTGCAGGGTGTTGAATGATAACCATCTTACTGGCCAAATTCCACCTGAACTTGGGAAGCTTACCAACTTGTTTGACCTGTAGGTTTTCTTGCCATGATTTTTTAAATTCAGAATGGTGTTGCGTGTTTGAAGTTTTAAGTTGCTTAATTAATATTCTCGCAGAAATGTTGCTAACAACAATCTTCAAGGGCCCATCCCTGATAATATTAGCTCATGTACAAATCTCAACACCCTGTAAGCATATAACCTCAACTATTACATTGTTTTATAAACCTAGTTCAAGGTGGTTATGCCTAATTGATGTATGTATCAGCAATGTGCATGGGAACAAATTGAATGGAACCATCCCGCCTGCTCTCCAGAGGCTGGAGAGTATGACTTATCTGTAAGTTTCACCAATCTCTTTGTGAAAATTGGTTTAAGGTTGAAATATTATACGTTGTTTTCTACCATCTTTTATGTTCGTCATGGACATGTTATTGGCCAGATAGTGGGCAGCAAGGTTTCTGTCATTAACAAAAATAATTCTTTTTCTCTCAGAAATCTGTCCTCCAACAATCTTCGTGGCTCAATACCAATTGAGCTATCTCGGATTGGCAATTTGGATACTTTGTAAGTATAAATCATTCTAGTTTATTCCTCTTCTGTTGCTTTCTCTAAGTATATGTTTTCATGTTTTTGCACAGGGATCTTTCTAATAACAAGTTTACTGGATCCATACCTTCTTCGCTTGGTGATTTGGAACATCTTCTTAAGCTGTGAGTTCAACTGCTTCATTTTTTACATCCATGGTTTTTGTTGTTTTTCTGTTCTCCTGACACCTGCTTTACTGTGCTAGGAATTTGAGTAGAAATCATATGACAGGATTTATTCCAGCAGAGTTTGGTAATCTAAGGAGTGTTGTGGACATGTAAGTGCTTGTTATAGTTCTTTTTAATGAATTAAATGGATACTATTTTCTTCTGTCTTTTGTGCGTGTGTGTGTTATTTCTTTTCCTAATCGTAGACATGTTTTGCAGAGATCTTTCAAATAATCGGCTCACAGGAATGATTCCTCAGGAGCTCAGTCAGCTGCAGAATTTGTTCTCACTGTAAGTGCCCATGTCTGTTGTCATAAGTTTAGGATGTTTAAGTACTGAAACTTGATGTTTTCAGTTTTGATATTGTTATCATTTGTGAAAATTTTTACAGGAGGCTAGAGCACAACAATATATCAGGGGAAGTGGTGTCTTTGATCAATTGCCTCAGTCTTGCAGTGCTGTGAGTTAATTTTTATAGTATATTCTGATTTCATATTTTATGTAGCGCAGTCTGATGTAAGATTGCCCATATATTATTCAATTTCACTAATATGAAATTGAATCCTTGCAGAAATGTGTCTTATAACAACCTGGCGGGAGATATTCCCACATCCAATAACTTCTCAAGGTTTTCATCCGACAGGTTAGAGAATCTGATGTATTTCCTAAGCTTCTAAAAGATTTAGCTGCACATTGATGGTTCAGCTTACTTCATTGATGTCCACAAGATGTTATCACAACTCCTTTTTCATGCTTTTTTTTTTTTGCTAATGAAACCTTTTGTTTGCAGCTTTGTTGGAAATCCTGATCTTTGTGGCTATTGGCTCAATTCTCCGTGTCATGAGTCCCGTCCAACAGAGAGAGGTAAATATAATTATCAATGAAGCCAGTTATTTGCCATCATCTTTTGCTTATCCTGCGAGTATCAAATGCAACCAATATGGTGGCCATAATTTGACAAGGCAGACTACATATATTTTATCTTGGAGAGTTATCATTTGTCATCCCGTCAATTTCTTCTCTGCAGTTGCATTATCTAAAGCAGCTATCCTGGGAATTGCTCTTGGTGCCCTTGTGATTCTTCTCATGATCCTTATTGCCGCCTGCCGCCCTTACCATCCAACTCCTTTTCCTGACGGTACACTTGACAAACCAGGTACTCTTTTTTATAATTGTTCTGCAACTTCTTGATGCTTAAATTAGACGCCGGGTAATTTCTGACAGTATCGTTGAACATTCAAGTTCAGTTTAAGAATATATTTTAGTAAGTTGACTAGACTTAAAATGAAACGCACCCAATTGATGTGACATTTTGAGAGGAAAACTAAGTTGGCTAAATGACAACAAGGGCGATTAGACTAATTACTATGTCTATTAGAATTTCCTGGTAATCAAGTAATAGTAAAGAAGCCATATGGTGTGTCTGACTAAATTATTTTTACTAGCTTACATTATTGTTTATAGCTGTTTTTGTTCATTGCCTTCTTAAGTTTAGCTTTAGTGGAAAATGACTGGCTAATCATTTTCATATTGTGTACTAGCAGTTAATTACTCAACACCAAAGCTAGTGATTCTTAACATGAATATGGCACTTCATGTGTATGAGGATATCATGAGGATGACTGAAAACTTGAGTGAGAAGTATATAATTGGTTATGGCGCATCAAGCACGGTATACAAATGTGTTCTTAAGAATTGTAAGCCAGTGGCGATCAAGAGACTCTACTCTCATTATCCACAGTGCTTGAAGGAATTTGAGACAGAACTTGGAACAGTTGGCAGCATCAAGCATCGAAATCTAGTCAGCCTCCAAGGATACTCCTTGTCTTCTTCTGGAAACCTTCTCTTTTATGATTACATGGAAAATGGCAGTCTCTGGGATCTCCTTCATGGTAAGTCAATATGTTCCTAATATTGCGATTATTTTAATTATTAGTCATGCAACTCTTTCTATGTGTCGTCTTACTAGTTGGGTTATTAGAGTCAGGACATCTACGATCTTATGTTTAAGGAGTATCCTTCAGGAACATAATTCATATAATAGCAGAATGCTGTTAGCAGTACAAGGTGATTTACTTGTATTTATTTTGCTAGGCCCAACTACCAAGAAGAAGAAGCTTGACTGGGAAACTCGTATCCAGATAGCACTCGGAGCAGCCCAAGGGCTTGCCTATCTCCATCATGATTGTAGTCCACGTATCATACACAGGGATGTGAAGTCGTCTAACATTCTGTTGGACAAGGATTTCGAGGCTCATTTAACTGATTTTGGTATTGCCAAGAGCTTATGCACGTCAAAGACCCATACATCTACTTGCGTAATGGGCACCATTGGCTACATAGACCCTGAGTATGCTCGAACTTCCCGCCTCACTGAGAAGTCGGACGTTTATAGTTATGGAATTGTCCTGCTGGAGTTGCTAACAGGAAGGAAGGCTGTAGACAATGAAGGCAATCTCCATCAATTGGTAAGTCTCCATTTGTTCCTTTTCAATGTTTACAATGCTAAACAAATGTTGAATCACCCAGTTCCTCACATAGTGCTTCACATTTGTCTCTCAGATCTTATCAAAGACAGCGAACAATGCTGTGATGGAAACTGTTGATCCAGAGATCATGGCCACATGCGTGGACCTTGGAGCTGTGAAGAAGGTTTTTCAGCTTGCACTCCTATGCACAAAGAGGCAGCCAACAGACCGGCCAACTATGCATGAAATAACACGAGTTTTGGGTAGTCTTGTGCCATCACCTACACTGCCGAAACAAGCAACCCTCAATCCTCCATCCACTACACTCTCATCTGTGAAAGCGCCGTGCTACATGGATGAGTATGCAAACCTCAAAACCCCACACATGCTCAATTGCCCATCTATGAGTACCTCAGACGCCCAGCTCTTTCTCAAGTTTGGAGAGGTAATTTCTCAGAACAGTGAGTGAAGAATCATTGGGAAGAATAGTAATGCTATTGATTATTTGACTTTTCAATATGGTAAGTAGTGGTAGAGCTGAAGGTTCAATTTATTGCAAATGTGTACAAAAGATCTGGGTTCATCAGTTATTAATGTAGGCGGAAAGAAGTAAAAAGATGGACAAGTTTTACTAATAGATTTATTTCTAAAATGCTTTAACTAGTTCGCTCTGGCATTATAATTTTTAATACTCCGGAGCACTATATGACATGACACCCGCATGGTTTATCACTTACGTGGTGCGGGTTAAACCATGCAGTAACTTTCTTTTGTATTGTTGGGTTGGGTACACAGTCCTGGTGGGGTTACAGTCTACAGAGTCAGGGTTCAGGCTGGAGAGTGCATTATTTGCATGACCAGCAATAATGCACTGTGAAGAAGCAATAATGCACTGTGGAGCCTTTCATGGCTGGACCATTTCTGTGTCAGTCTGAAGGGGAGAGATTGAGATTGCTTTTCTCCATCATCATCATTGATGCAAATGGGTTTTGCTAGGCTGCATTTAAACCATTATGTTTTTGAATTTCAGTTCTGTGCCTTGTATGCGGTGCCCATTATGCCGTTTGGGCTTGCATCATATAACCTCCAAGGCCTTTTCCTTTTTCTTCTTTATGGCGGAACGAGGCCCATAGTCGTTTTGGCTTCTTCTATCGTCACACATCGTTGGTGGATAGACAGAATGACCTCCAAACCAGAACCACATTTAATAATCAGAAGAAGACTCTTTCTGATGTAGAATGCAACTATGTATCTGCCAAGAGAAAACTTGAGTGTCACCCGTTGCACCTAACAAGGCAACAATTCTCATCGTCATTTTCATTGAAAAAGAAAGAGCCATTTCGACAGTCCCATTAAACAGTACTATGCGCTAGTAACAATTCTCTCAAAAATTGGTAACTCCGAAAACACTGTCATCTCCAATGTACAATCGGCAGCAACGACTTTATACAAACAAAAATGCTCTATCAAATTTCTTTTTTTCTTGTTGTTGCCAATGGGAATTTTCTCAAAGTTTCCTCTTTAGATGGAACCCCATAATGACGTGCGAAAGAGGTAATAAATAGGAAACAAAAAAATTACTAAATCCAGCAGACAATGCGAATCTGTACGTTACAAGATTCAAACCCTTCTTCGAACAAATACAAAAAAAGTAGAGTAAAAACGGAAATTTCGTAACGTTCTCCGTTCTAGTAAGTTCTAAGTTAGGTCAGCGCGGCCAAAACTCGCACGTGCCTTGTGGTAGTGGTTTAGCTGCCCAAACAAAATGAACCGCCATTCATATTGAAAACCCTCTCTCTCACTCTCTGGGCGACTATCCCTGGTGACGTGTCCAGTACACTTTCAAAGTGCTGCTTCGCCATTTTGGACTCTCCTACTCTCCACCTGTTAGGGCGGGAACCCAAAATTTTTCACCCAAAAACCTCATTTCCCTTCTCTCTCTTCCCTCTCGCCTTTTGTCTTTCTCTCCTTTCTTTGTTTGTTTGGCCCTCGATTTTTGGCTTCTTCAACCTCGAGAACTCTAGGGTTTTCTCGTTCGGTCCTCTCCGGGAGTCCGCAATGAGTCTCCGGAAGGGCGCCAAGGTCTGGCTCGAGGACCGCGATTCGGCGTGGGTGCCGGCCGAGGTCGCCGACTTCAAAGGCAAGCAAGTCCAGCTCGTCGCCGCCTCCGGGAAGAAGGTCCGGATTTTTTTTTTTTTTGCGTGATTTGTGGAATTGCGGTGTTGACTTGTGAGGTTCTGACTCTGTGTGTGTGTGTGTGTCTAGGTTTTGGCTTCGCCGGAGAAGCTGTTTCCGAGGGACGCCGACGAGGACGAGCATGGGGGAGTGGATGACATGACCAAATTGACGTATTTGAACGAGCCGGGAGTGCTTTACAATCTTCGGAGGAGATATGCTCTCAATGATATATATGTGAGTGAAATTTCTTCATCAATGTAGTGCTACTGGTAGTTAATCAAAGGGCTTTTTGAATTTCTTTCTTGATTGTGGTTAATTCGGTACTAATTTATGATTTCTGGGCTTACTACTTGGTGGAGTGATGGAATCCATGTCCCAATTTCCATGTTAGTCGAGTATTGTAACTAAATGGTACTGTTAAAGTGACAGTGTTTAAGTTTCCTGTCTTAGTTGACAGTGTTTAGTTGCTTGTCAAATGCATTATTAATTGCTTCGCGATGGTTTACACTTGGCAAGCTACTGGTTCTTGTTTAACCCTAGATAAGACTAAGATAATGCTTTCAATCTCATGCATTCTATAAAATGTTAAAGGTATTCCAAATAAGGGCTTGAGTTCACCCTTTGAGAGTTGACAGGGTTTAATTTGACTGCTTAAATGTACAGGCAAGCACGTGTAATGAGTGTGTATAAGACTTGATAATTAACATCCCTTATTTGACTTCTTTGTTTTGGGTTGGGGGTGGGTTAGGATAAAGACGTAGTATTATTATTCGATGCGGAAAGGGCCATATACATAATGTTCATTCATTATTTCAAATGAGATACTATACCATAACGGTTCTTTTTATGTTTCTATTTTAGGAAATGCATTCATATAACCTTTTTTCTCTTTTTCGGGATTGCAGTGACACTCAACATGAATTGTTTTCTTTTGTCGTTAGACATATACAGGGAGCATTTTGATTGCAGTTAATCCATTCACTAAGCTTCCCCATCTATACAATGTACATATGATGGAGCAATATAGGGGAGCTCCTTTTGGCGAGCTAAGTCCCCATGTTTTTGCTGTGGCTGATGCATCTTATAGGTGTGCTAACTTTTTCTTCTTATATGAAAATTGACTGCTGACCTATGTTACGTTGCCATTACATTTAATGACTTAAGCTAGCTTCTTTATAATCCAGAGCAATGACGACTGAGGGTCGAAGCCAATCAATACTTGTCAGTGGTGAAAGTGGAGCTGGGAAAACAGAGACGACAAAACTGATTATGCAGTATCTTACTTATGTAGGAGGCCGAGCTGCTAGTGATGAGAGAACTGTTGAGCAACAAGTTCTTGAAGTAAGATTTCACATTGATTCAAACAGGTTTACTTTACCAACTATTTGCAATCTGGACAAGACTATGCATAATTTTTTATTCTGTCGTAGATAATGGTTTTTCATATTTGCCACTGAATTTTGGCAAAGAAGGTAGGGTTGAGGTATATGGATTCTCTTTTTCAGTTTGGACTTGGGGGGTCTTCTGGTTGGCCTGAAGCCTAGGAAAAGGAGATGATATTTACCTGTACTGAGAAGTTCAATTACCATGGTGTTCTAATAATTTTTTTTTCCCCATCTTGTTGTTGTTATTGTGTCACTGATTTTATTTTATGCATGGTTCAGTCAAATCCCCTGCTGGAGGCTTTTGGGAATGCGAGGACTGTTAGAAATGACAATTCAAGGTGCGGTATATGCTAGTTCTTATCCCACACTCTCGCTAATTTGATTATGCAGAAGCTAGAAATTGCTTGTTACTGTTCAGTGTTATGTTTTAGCTAGAATGCTAGTATGAAGGGAGATGATATAGATTGTCCTTACCCAAACCTTTCTGCCCTCTTGTTATAATGATATTATGTCATCATAAGAACTTCTTGTTTATTGCATTTGAATGAACTACAATAAGGTTGTTATAGTCTGTAGAGTTATTCTTGCAGCTTTATATCATGCATTTTTCTGTTGGATTTATTCAATGTTACTAATATTTAAACTAAAATTAGTTTTATTTGCATTTTCATACTTCTACGAGCAGTCGTTTTGGCAAGTTTGTTGAGATTCAGTTCGATGCAAACGGGAGAATATCTGGAGCTGCAATTAGAACTTACCTGTTGGAAAGATCCCGTGTTGTGCAGATAACAGACCCTGAAAGGAATTACCACTGTTTTTACCAATTGTGCGCATCTGGAAAGGTACTCTCTATCATGTGTGGATGGATTTTTCTCATGATTACCATTGTACATAACAGTATCTAAGCATCTATGTTCATGTATCTGTTTACATTGTGTCTATATACGCATGCATGCATTTATTAGCACTTTTAAGGACTATGGTGCTAATGTTCCTTGCCCCTCAGGTTGTTTCAAGTTGTTCATGTGTTTGCTTATGTCTGTGTCCATGTACATGACGATAGGTCTTGAATTTATCTTCAAGCTTATATTGTTCATTGGTTGTCTTATTTGTCTAGGATGCAGAAAAGTACAAGTTAGGCCATCCAAGCCACTTTCACTACCTGAATCAAAGCAAGACATATGAACTGGATGGAGTGAGCAATGCGGAAGAATATATGAAGACAAGAACAGCAATGGATATTGTTGGCATCAGCCACGAAGAGCAGGTTTATAAACACTGTCCAAGAGGATGGCTTTTTAAAATGAACAGTTTGATTTTCCCCCTTTTGATAGTTTGTTCGTGGATGTTAATGTAAATCATATGTTTTATTTTTATCCAATCAATAGGAAGCAATATTTCGCACCTTGGCTGCAATTCTACATTTGGGAAATGTTGAATTTTCTCCTGGAAAAGAGCACGACTCTTCAGTTCTAAAGGATCAGACATCCAGCTTTCATATGCAGATGGCTGCTAATCTTTTTATGTAAGTGATTTATGTAGCTTGACTTGAACTTTTATCTTTTCTGAACCGGCATTAGCAGATTGATGGGTAATCTGACTAAATGTGATTGTGGGTCTTTTCTTTTAGGATGTTATATTGTTCTTTATAGGTAACCCTTGGAATTTAATATTTAATGAGTAGAGTAACTTAATTGTTAAACTTTTTTTTTTTTTTTGCTATAGGAGCATTCCAAAATATCCAGAACTGTATAATAGGGTGCATTTATTCTTTCATTTTTTAACCTGGCTTCTTTATAAATCAGGTGTGATGAAAACCTCTTGTTAGCAACATTATCTACTCGTACAATCCAAACTCGTGAAGGAATTATTATTAAAGCTCTCGACTGCAATGGTGCTGTTTCTAGTAGAGATGCATTGGCAAAGACTGTTTATGCACGATTGTTTGACTGGTATGCTTTAACTCCCCCCCTTCAGAGCTGTTCTATTTTTATCTGACTCTTTCTAAAGATTTCTTTTTCATTTTCCTTGGAATTTGATATTTTCATAGGCTTGTCGAGAAGATTAACAGGTCTGTTGGGCAAGACTTGAATTCCCAAATGCAGATAGGAGTATTGGACATTTATGGTTTTGAATGCTTTAAAGACAACAGGTGAGATTGTTAAATCGTCTGTGTTGAAATTTAGTTTATGCCATTACTATGCAATTTTGCTTTACTGTTGGAGTAGTCATTAAGTGCCAACACAGTTTTGTGTGGTTTATTATCATGGTACATTGGTACTCTGAACATACTTGACATGTCCAGAAGGTTTATGAGCCTTCACTTCATAAACTTTCATCGAAGGTTGTCTATTAATTGGTGATAGTCACCGACTCATAGTCTTTGCACCTTAATGTTATTCCTTCATCATTTATCATCATTATTATAAGAATTGATTGTCATTATGATTGTTCTTTATTCCTTTGATTAATTAAGGTATCTCTCTTCCACAGTTTTGAGCAATTTTGCATTAATTTTGCAAATGAGAAGCTGCAGCAACATTTTAATGAGGTGTGTGTTTCTGTTTTATGAAATTAATATACTTTTATCTTCTGTTGTTAAGTAAGTTTGTGTTACTAATAATCCCACTTCTCTCACACTTGCTCCAGCATGTATTCAAGATGGAGCAGGAGGAGTATAGCAAAGAGGAAATCGATTGGAGCTACATTGAATTCATAGACAACCAAGATGTTCTAGATTTGATTGAGAAGGTTGCCCTTCTGTCTCTCAAGTTTGGTCAATACCTAATTTCTAGCAATTTATACATGGACCTTAATGTTATCCTACATTGATTTGCAGAAACCTCTTGGGATAATTGCTCTGTTGGATGAAGCTTGGTAATTACACTAAAATTTGGTGCATGTTATACTCTCTTTAGCGGTTCCATGATTTTTGTCCTTATCCTGATTTTCTTTTCTTTGCAGCATGTTCCCGAAATCAACACACCACACATTTTCAACCAGGTTGTTTCAGAGTTTCCGGGACCATCCAAGGTGGGAGAAGGCAAAATTTTCGGAGACGGATTTTACCTTGTCCCATTATGCTGGAAAGGTATATTATTTTCATGACCTATTTGTGCATCTGTTGATCCACATATTTTTACTAACTAGTCTACTAATTCACTACTTCTGTAGGTCACTTATCACACAGATTTCTTTTTGGATAAAAACCGTGATTATGTTGTGGTGGATCATTGCAATCTTTTGTCTTCCTCGAAATGCCCCTTTGTTGCTGATCTTTTCTGCTCACTACCTGAAGAATCTTCAAGATCATCGTACAAGTTTTCTTCTGTAGCCACTAGATTTAAGGTATATTTAATTTTGGGTGTTTCCTTATTTAACATTCATTGGATGCATGACGTAATAAAAGAAATTAAATGGGAGAAGGCTATTACCATAAGAATATTCTCTTTTATTCTCCATATGTGGCTGGCTATAAATTTATTTCAAGAGCTTGCGTCGGATCGATATCTGATTCATAATTAGACAGTTTATTGGAGAAACAAATAGTGTTTTGCTGATTTAGTTTTGAAGTGATCTTTTCTCCAACTGACCTACATCCAACAAAATCGATGATATATTAGAGAATAGATGTGTGTGTGTGTGTGTGTGTTTGTTGAAGTGTTCATGCTGCTAATATTTCCTCCATGTTATTTTGGGATTTCCAGCAACAACTTCAAGCATTGATGGAAACCCTCAATACAACAGAGCCTCATTATGTACGCTGTGTTAAGCCAAACTCATTGAATCGACCGCAGAAATTTGAGAATCTGAGCATCTTACATCAATTACGTTGTGGGGTTAGTACAATCAAAAACTTTTGTTGGGACTGTTGACATACTTATAGATACCAAAGTTGCCTACATAATATTTTTTAAGGTTGTACTTTGAAGATTTTTTTGATGGTTTGAAGGATCTTACACTTTAGCGTTTAGGGTTTAGGGAACCAAGAAAAGGGAAAACAAAAATAGAATCAGCTATTCTTACATTAATAAAGGAAAATGGTGGTCTCTCTCTCTCTCTCTCTGTGAAGCAAGTGTACCCAAAATTTCATTTCAAGTGTAGTATTTGGCTGCTACATCTACATTATGATGTATCAGATATGACATAGATAAACCATGCAAATTGTTATGATGATTCTTGGTTCAGGGATATGGCAGGGGTTATTATTATTTTCTAAAGAAAAACGAGCTTGAGCACAGTGTTTGGTTTTTAAAAGGGATTTGGATGTTAATTTAAGATGTTAAGAGCTGGTACAAAAACAGGATGAAACATGGTTAAGAAAGAAAATATTTAACAAATTTGGTATGTTATTTTATTGTGTTTAATCAAACTGTATCTTAGCGCTTGGACCTGTATGATATGGGTCTTATTATAGCTGTTTGGTGTTACGAATCTGTATCTGGGGAACAAGGAACAAATCTATACCAACCAATTAACTATCATGCACTTGTTGTAGTTTCCCCACTCACTGACTTGGTGCATTTTGTTTTTAATTGATGGCACATTGATAAAGCTGTTTCATCCAATGATTCTCTTATTTGACTTTAGGGTGTTTTAGAGGCTGTTCGGATAAGTCTGGCAGGTTATCCCACACGTAGAACTTACTCAGAGTTTGTAGATCGTTTTGGATTATT
Organism: Rosa chinensis; assembly: GCF_002994745.2. Classification (NCBI taxonomy): domain Eukaryota; kingdom Viridiplantae; phylum Streptophyta; class Magnoliopsida; order Rosales; family Rosaceae; genus Rosa; species Rosa chinensis. The sequence continues at coordinate 68,744,668 of NC_037093.1, forward strand.
AGCTCCTGAATTAATGGACATAAGGTAGATTCATTCATCTTTCTTAATGTTTTCTAATGTTCACTTTATTTGTTTTGGTTGTTCCATTTAGACATCCACATAGTCAAAGCTGGATGATTCTATTTATCTGTTTTTGTTTGTTTTAATTTATAATTTTCTTTTATTCTTCTATTACTTCATTTTTTTATCTTCCAAAAGTTTTTTGCACAATTTTTTTCGCCTTCCCTTATTCTGCATACTAATATCGTAAACTTCTTTGATTTATTATGTCTATGTAGCTATGATGAAAAATCTACAACTGAGAAAATTCTGAAGAATTTGAAGCTTGAGAATTTTCAGGTACTTGTCCTATAATCATGTATCTAGGCTGTTCTCAATTTATTATTGCTCATGCATGTATTCATTTATGTTTGAAAGCATTGTGAGTGGGCATGTATCTGTATGGTGAACACTGTTAATATTTGAAAATTATCATGTGTAGTAAATAATTGACAAGGATCTCTGTTCTTTCTTTTGAAGTTGGGTAGGACCAAAGTGTTTCTTAGGGCTGGTCAAATTGGTGTTTTGGACTCCAGACGCGCTGAGGTCTTGGAAAATGCTGCAAAGCGTATTCAATGTCAGTTGCGAACATTCGTTGCTCGCAGGAATTTTGTTTCAACTCGAGCTGCTGCATTAGCACTTCAAGCTTTTTGTAGAGGTTCTTTCGATTGCTTCTGCCAGATTTCATCAGAAATGCAAAATCTTATTCTTCCTGTCACTTTATTGAGATTTTTTATATATTGATTTTCTATTCTTTTTCTGTTTTTAATGTTTGCAGGATTCCTTGCTAGAGCACTTTATGCTTTAAAACGAGAGACAGCTGCTGCTATTTTCATACAGAAACATGTCCGAAGGTGGCTATTGAGGCATGCGTATGTTGAATTATATTCAGCTGCTGTTACCATACAGTCCAATATTCGTGGTTTTTCAACCCGCCAAAGATTTGTGCATGGAAAAAAACATAAAGCTGCAACTATGATACAGGTAAACAAATTTCCTGTGTTATAATTTGCCTTGTGCAGAGTAGTAATATTATTTAAGGTTGTGAAAGTGGCGTTATAAGTGCAGCCTCTGCAATGTTTGGTGTGCTTTTAATCTTTGGTGCACTTGTCTTGGGTTGGGGGAAAATTGTTAGTAATAGCAGCATGCTGTTACTTATAGAGTTGTGTTCTATTCATACATTCATATATGTCTTCTGTGTAATGTCATCTGGCTGGCTTCTGCTTCATATGCCATCATAGCTTGGTTTTATTTTGACATAATATAAATTTGTTAGGCTCGGTGGAGGATGCGCAAGGTTCGCTCAGCTTTCCAACACCATCAAGCTTCTATTGTAGCAATACAATGTCTTTGGAGGCGGAAGTTGGCTAAGAGAGAGCTTCGAAAGCTTAAACAGGTGAGTGAAATTACATTGCTTCTCTTACATACAAATATGCATAAAAGGTATCTAATGCAGCAGCCACAATTTGGTTAGAAAAGAAATATCCTCTTTGGAAGCCGAAGACTGAGCCCCTTTTTTGGTCCAAAGGGAAGTCTCGGTGGTAGTTTAAGGGTCTTGCAAGTCATTTTTCAGTTATATGAAGAGTATTTATGAGTCTAGTAATTCAGAGTGTATTTAAGTATTAAGGTGAGTACTCAAGAGTCTTGAGTGTGTCTTTATGTCTATTTAAGTCTATTTATGTCTTTTATTTAAGGGTCTTATTATTATTAAGTCTTTAATTGAGTCTTCTGGTGTTCTAGGAGTCAAAGGGTAATGTATTTTAAGCTTGTAAATATGGCTACCTATTGTAAACCCAAATCAGATTGGAATGAAATAAACTCAAGTTGTTGAAAGGGTTGGTGCCTGGTTTTCTCCCTAACCTCCCTCGACTATTTTTCCCTTGTACAGCTAGAAACCCTCCGTTTCTTCTAAAACCTTTCTGCTCTCTTAATCTCTCGACATTCCCCAACCCACCATAATCATACTTTCACCAACTGTTGCTCTGTTCTGCATCAGTATCGCAACACCATTAATTTTTCATTTACTATTTGCAGCTGGCAAATGAAAGTGGTGCCTTACGTTTAGCTAAGACTAAACTTGAGAAGCAATTGGAAGATCTCACTTGGCGATTGCAGCTTGAGAAAAGAATGCGGGTATATTTTTCTTCTGTGCAAATTGTTCATTCCAATACTTCGTGTAGTACTGGCAATGAAGGTACTTTTTACCTTAAAAAATGTTGGAAGGCGCTGTTTTTCGTATAAACAATTAGTATTATCTTGACTCTGTCTCACCCAAATTTAACTATATGACAAACTACTGTGCTCATATGGATACTTGAAGTTCCTTTCTTATTGCAAGCTTTATGGAATGCAGGTTTCTAATGAAGAAGCTAAGTCAGCAGAAATTTTAAGGCTTCAGACAGTGGTGGAATCTTTGAACCTTGAGTTAGAGGCATCAAACCTGGCAACAATTAATGAGTGCAACAAGAATGCAGTGCTACAGAATCAATTGGAACTGTCAGGGAAAGAAAAATCTTCTTTGGAAAGAGAACTCAAGGATATGGCTGAATTGAGAAAGGAAAATGCACTTTTAAAAGTGAGGGATGCGATGCTTATTGAATTTTATTTTTTGAAAATTTTCTAGTTTAATTAGATAATTGAAATTATGAAACATGAACTACTCTGTGGATGCTTAAACCTCCTTGCTTAACTTCTTCCTGTTAAAAATTTGATCACAGAGCATTTTGGACCATTTTATGGGTTTGCAGTGTGTATTCCTTGAAAAATTGCTTAACTATTTTGTTTGCAGAGTTCTTTGGATGCTTTGGATAAGAAGAATTCTGATATGGAGAATGAGCTTTGCAAGGCTCAGAAAAACAGTAATGACACCATTCAAAAGCTGCAGGAATTTGAACACAAGTGTTATGATCTCCAACAGAATGTAAACAGGTGTTTTTTTAGAAATTCATGACTTACTCCAATTCTTCTCATTATGTATATAATTCTAGATATTGATTTTAAATATGTATTTTTCTGTAAATATATTTTTTTCTTTTCAGTTTCTGCATCTGTTATGCTCTTATATCTTAATTTGTGCTTACTAATTTTTTTAATTTACAGTCTTAAGGAGAAACTCTCGGTTTTAGAGGATGAGAATCACATCATGCGACAAAAATCCCTTGCTGTGTCTCCAAAGAGCAATCGACGTGGTTATGAAAAGGCATCAGTTCCCGAGGTAATATATGCAGATTAAATGTTTTCACCTACAGAACTTTCTTTTTTCTAAGTGCCTGCATTGCAAACATCCCATTATTTTCAATTTCTCCTTGTAAACACTACAATGATTGGAATTGCCAGCATCCCACTGTTTAAGTTTTGAGAACAGTGGCAAAATAATGAACTTATCATTTGCTTACCTATATTTTCTGTCTTGTCACTAGTGTGCAACTTTTGTCCATAAGATTTTCTCTTGGTAGTAAAGTGCTTTTTCATTTGTATATTAGAGCCATGAGTTTTTCTAAGATTATTGTTTTTAAATGGTAACAGAAGAACTCTGGTGCACTTGTTCCCCACACTGATCGAAAGCCTGAATTTGTAAGACATGATATCTCTCTCCCAATCTCTCTCTCTCTAATTGTTGTAACAAACATCTTTCTTCTAAATGTATGATATATCTGATGCAGGAGTCACCCACACCTTCAAAACTTATAACACCCTTTTCACATGGCCTGTCCGAATCACGGCGAACAAAGTTAGCAGTGGAGAGGCACCAGGTTGTAACTCTTATTGTTTCTTGGGCCTGATATTCATCTTTTGGAATTCACGGTCATCTTGTTACTGATTGTAATTAGCGTTATCTTCAATACTGTAATTGTGTTTAGCACCTTGCTTTGATGTGTACAGGAGAACTATGAATTCCTATCAAGGTGTATTAAAGAGGATATTGGGTTTAAAGACAGTAAACCATCGGCGGCTTGTATCATATACAAATGCCTTCTTCAGTGGCATGCTTTTGAGTCTGAGCGGACAGTTATTTTTGATCATATAATTGAGGGGATAAATGATGTTCTGAGGGTAACTATCTTCTATCTAGTTAATTTGTGCTTATGTTTTGGATGTTTTCTCATACCTGAAATACATAACGTTCGAGAACTTCAATTTTTGTTATTTTTATTGTTTCAGGTTGGGGATGAGAACATTACCTTGCCATATTGGCTATCCAATGCCTCAGCACTTCTATGTCTACTGCAGAGGAATTTAAGACCAAATGGTTTCCCAGCAACTCAGCGTTCAGCTGGGTCTTCCAGTTTAGCTCTTAGGATTGCGCATGTAAGTTGCAATTAAATGTGGGCTCACTGAATTTTTCGTTGTTCATTTAATCTCGTTGGTAAATTTCATATTGCATTTTCACAGGGACTGACATCACCATTTAAACAAGGAGATGGTATGTCACATTTAGAAGCAAGATATCCAGCTATACTGTTCAAACAACAGCTTACTGCTTGTGTAGAAAAAATATTTGGCTTGATGCGTGACAGTTTGAAGAAGGAGTTGGCTCCACTATTGGGATCATGCATTCAGGTGACTTGGGCTAATCTGTTTCTAATTCAAATTATAGGGGCATAATCACTGTATTCATTTTATTTTTCTATTGTTAGCACCAGTCCAGAATCTATATCCATGTTTAGTGTGCTCATTCAGTGGTACAGTGGTTTTGTCTTTTTTTATTTTTGATCCTTGGCTATTCATATTATTTGTTAGGCACCCAAAGCTGCACGAGTTCATGCTGGGAAGTCTAGATCACCTGGTAATGCTCCTCAACAATTGACTGGGAGTCAGTGGGACAACATAATCAAGTTTCTGGATAACCTTATGATTCGATTACGTGGAAATCATGTATGTGGGCTAGATTTTTCTCATTCATTTATATAGCACTTTTGTTGCTTTGAATCTATATATCTCATGCTTTACCACTTTTTCTCATTCATGTTAACCCAAGCTATATATAGAGTTGAGTAAGACTTGCTAGTCATCAGATGATTTTATTGATATATGTCATCTATGATGGAGTCAACTCTTTATTGTTTACGCGCCAAGTTTAGGGTCCTATCATATGTCATCTAATTGTTGTTGAAGAAGCTTAAAAAATATTTGCTGCACCCTTGATGAGTGAAACACCAGGTTTTACTCCTGGGCGTGAGTGTTTAAAAGTTGCAATTGAATGCTGTTTCGTTTTGACCTTTTATTTTGATTCTGACCTAAGCGTTATACTTTATTCAGGTACCTTCATTTTTCATTCGTAAGCTAATTACACAGGTCTTTTCGTTCATCAATATGTCACTTTTCAACAGGCAAGAGTTTACTGCTATTTCTGTTTTTATATTGCTTGTTTAGTTAATTTCCAATGATTTATTGATTCCTCCTTTTTTCCCTTGGTAGTCTGCTTCTGCGACGTGAGTGTTGCACATTTTCGAATGGAGAATATGTAAAATCAGGTCTAGCTGAACTGGAGAAGTGGATTGTCAACACAGGGGATGAGGCAAGTAAAATTCCATGTTGCAAGAATTTTCTGTTTAAGTAGTTTATACTTTGCTCTGAATCTTCGATCGGTGTAGTTTGTAGGAACCTCCTGGCACGAGCTAAATTATATTAGGCAAGCTGTTGGTTTTCTGGTATATGAGCTAAAACTTTTCCTTTGACATATTAAAATCCATGATCTATCAGAATTCAGGAACCTTTTCTGCTTGTTGCAATTGGTATAGGTGATTCATCAGAAGAGGAGAAAATCTCTGGATGAGATTAGGCAGGACCTTTGTCCGGTATGATTCTTTTGCTTGTGAATGTCTCAATTTTATGCTGTCCTATCATTCTCAGTGTGGACAACCTTCAAACTCACAAACTGAACGTATCGTGGTGGTGATCATTGTACAGGCATTGACAATTAGGCAAATCTATCGAATTAGTACCATGTACTGGGATGACAAATATGGCACACAGAGTGTGTCCAATGAGGCATGTTTGCATACTTGGTTCCTTGTTTCATAAATCTGTGATTATGGACCCATTTTTATTTCTCTCTTTTAACATTATCTTGCTGCTGGCAGGTGGTTGCCCAAATGAGGGAGCTTTTGAACAAGGACAACCAGAATCTAACCTCCAATTCATTCCTATTGGATGATGATCTAAGGTAATCTGCTTTGCATTGGGATATTGGGTGTAATTATGTTCACAACAAAATCATGCTTCCTGTACGATTCAAAATCGAATGGCAGAACTTTTTACCTTAAATATTTTTCTCCTTGAACATTTTTAAACCATGGGCATGAAGCTGATTTTACATACACTTGCTTCACATTTGGGTTTTTGCCATCTTAAGTTAGAACTGGATCCTTTTGACTTTCTGAATTTCTCATCTTACTTTGCATGCATTGCAGATGCTTTTCTTCTTGTCTCTCATATTTTGGTTTTCTAAACTTTTGATTTTCTAATTGCAGCATTCCATTCTCTACGGAAGATATTGACAAGGCAATCCCGCTTATTGATCCTTCAGATATCGAAATTCCATCTTCCTTGTCTGGTTATTCTTGTGTTCAGTTTCTTGTCCAGCACCAGAATGAAATAGTCCGTTCGTCCCAAGTAGTTGCTGCATAAGCTTGTTCTGAATTTGATGAGTAAAACAGTGCTTCCTTTGAAGTTATAAGGTGTAGGGAACAGTGGCTTCTCTCCTCCCAGACAAGACATGGAGCAGTAGTCATCTAAGTATTAGTGGCTTCTCTCCACCCAGACAAGACTTGGAGCAGTAGTCATCTAAATATTAGAGGGTGACTCCGTTCATTGCTCTAATTTGTTATTAGTGTTCCGGGGGTTCATCAGGCCTGATGAATTCATTTCCCTTCAATCATTTGTAGGTTTAGGACTGGTTGATTGAAATTAGGTTGAATTATATCTTATTAGGTTCTTTATTCTTTTTTTTTTTCCTTTGTTTTTGGGGGGAGGGTTGTGGATAGTTGAACTTCGCCTAAGGTGACACTTTGTACCCTTGGAATCTGGTTCATGTTGTATTATAGTGTCAATGTAAATTCTTTTGTACATTTAGCGGTGGCCATTGAGGAATTTGATTCATTGTTGTGATACATGAACTGGAATTTTAACTAGTCTTTTATAGCATTACTTTGGAAAACCATCATTAGATTGTAACCAAAAAGGAAAGAAAACCAGCATAAGATATGTGTAATAGAAGATGAGGTTTCTGGCACTGGCATCAAAGCATCAAACCACCGATATTGGCACTTCATATTTGTAACAATATACATGGATTGCATATTCTTCCCTGTGGGTTTTACTAGTTAAGTATATGTACAAACTAACAATGAAAGTTCTAGGGTTACATTTTCAAACAAGATTAGATCAGATACTACTCAACTCTAAAGCAAACGATGCTTTGTGATATGGGCAAGAACGGTGTGGCGTTTCAAGTCAGGGCTGCAAATTTGGTTTTGAAGGAAAGAAGCGAGAAGTGGTATTTACAGCTGCAGAAGTGGCACATTCTTGCAAATCAGCCAAGGATAATGATCGCCAAGCAACGTGATTTCCGAGTTTATTGAAGGATGGAGGAGTAAGGGAGCTTGAATTGGAATCACCACTTGTACTGGGACTGGTTTCCGAGCTGCACATTGCCACGGCCAAAGCCAAGGTGCTTTGACTTGCGGTGATTGTTCTCTTTGAGGAGGACTTTGATATCCCACCCCTACAACTCAGTGGGGAATTCCGATTCTTGTCCCAGAAGAGATTCGAAGCGAGCAGGTTCCTGCGTTTCCTGGTATAGGCATTATCTGGCTTCGCAATCTCTTTAATGGAGGAAGAAGTTGAAACATCTGCCAGACTCGTGAAGGACTTGGATTTGTAGTTATAGAACTTGGAGATGCCTCTCCTGCAAAACCACCATTTAGTCATATGAATATCAATCAATAGGGCACTCATCCAACCAAGATAGTAGTAATTGATTTGCAATATATTGATCACCATGTGCTTTGGTATACAAAATCAACAATCTAGCTATCAACTACGAACAGATTCCTAGCGAAAAAGTCCTTTATCTTCAACCATAATCTCAACAAAATCGAAAAATGTGTAGATTCTTGTGGAACACTACAGCCTATTTGCCTTCAAAGTTCAAATTAATGTTCACAAATATTTAATTTAGAACAACAATACATAACGACACGAATTTTCTACCCCATGATTCAAGGAAAAATGATATAAAACAAAACAAAAATCGCAGAAAAAGAAAATGGAAGTTCGGTTCTAACCTGATAGGCAAAACCTCCTCCAAAGCCTCCATCATATCCAAAGGACCATTATACGAGCTCTGAGCCTCGTCATTTTCCTCGTCGCCTTCGTCCGACAACCCGTCGCTGTTCTTCCCAATCGACGTCGACGAGGAAGACGCAACGGCCGGAGCTCTATCCTCTCCCGGCGACGACTCGAATATCAAGCCAAAAGACATGGCCCCACCGTGCATGAAGCCAGACGAGGGCGCGACATCACCGATCCTATCCAATGCGATCGACATGAATGAATGCAAATCCGAATCCAAATCCGAATCCAAATCCAGGCAAATAAGGTTTGGTTGTGAATATATATAAACTACCGAGAGAAATGAGAAGCAGATCCAGAGAGAGCAACCTACATTGTCCTTATCTATCTATCTATTTAATCCACCATTTTATATATATATATATATATATATATATATATATATATATAGGTACTGTAATTACTTAATCTATTTATAGCTAAGATGATTAAGATTAAGTGGCTAGGCCATTGATTATAGAGTTGATTAGAGGATAATGCACCTGGAAATAATAATATTTTATTTTTATTTTGGTAGCTGTTAAAGCCAGAACACTCGGCCTTATCCTCATTACGAGAAAGCGTCCCATTACCAACTGGATGTACGTCCCACTACTTATCACGAGCTGTTATCATCTGCTTCGCAACCTCATTCTACTCATAACGGCTTTCTTTTTTCCTGTTTTTATTTTTAGCTGTTTCTATAAAAATCAGCACAACGACAAATAACGATCTGGATATAATGTAAATAATGGTCTGACTACTTCTACAGATAAACAGAAAAATGTAAGATACTTCGTTCTGGTTATTTTTACAGATAAACATAAGCATAAAAATACAAGAAACTTCAGACGTTTTAAATAATAACCTCGTAATCAATCTAAATAGAATGTAAATAACGACACTATTTATTTACACGCTTATGATAATAATAATTTTTTTTTTTTTAAGAAATAATTAGTTCTAAATTCACATAATCAAGTTCGTAGTAGTCATCATTCGCTGAGTGATAAGTCCATAATTTGTAATTTATTTGTAATTCTTAATTAGAAGAATATATGATTCATTTTGTGCATAGGACTTTTGTAGCCAAAAAAGATCGTGCCACGACTTTTTTCTAATGGGTTGAGAAATTGAGTCCACCAAAGTGAAGAGGTAGGTGATCACAACCAAATCCCATGTTTTTTATAAATTCAGGGGCGTTATTCCGAAATACCTGCTCGAACTGCCAACAGTTTTTGGTGAGGAACTATTTTGCCACGTGGAACCTATAATTAAGCACCCACGTTGAGAAATGAGGTCGGTTCTGGTCGGGTGGATAACGTGGCAATAAGAAAGGTCACTGATCCTCGTGAATGGTGAGGCTTATCCAAAATGAGTAGGACCCAACAAGGTAAACCAGCCTTACGGTATTTCGGATAAGATCTTTGTCTCCCCAACTGGGTTACACTGAGCCTGCTCTAGTTTTAACTTTAATCAAGTTCTGATCATTAGGTTTGATTGAAAACAAATCTTGCGATGCTTCGGAATATCTGATACAATAGCTCGTCAACTGATTGATATAGTGTTATTTATTCCGAAACATAATATAAAAAATTTATTTAAAAAAAACAGAAAAAAGATTTAGCCTATCTAACTCTTACATTGAACCCATGATAATTAGTTAATCACAATGTCAAAATTATAACTTACTAACAGTTCTATAACTCTTAAAATAGACTTAATGTTTATCATCTAATTTGAAATTAAAATAGTAAGTGGTCGGCTAACACGTGTCACTGTGTCATTGTGGCAAGGAGATAATCAATTATTCAATTTTATCTTGAATTCTTGATGATTTCAGCTTGGTGTGGCATCTAGGCGATGCTTAAGCAATGATGGCAACGTGTGGCTAATGTAAGTTAAGAAGAAAACTGGGGTACTGCGTACACATTATGTTGGGTGTGTACGTATTAATATCACGATTTTGTAAAGAAGATATTGATTCCATTAATTAATTAGTGTAATGAGAGGTTAAGAGTTATGTCCAACGTTACAAAATCATTTCTGTGGTTTAGCATGGTACACACATTGGGGGTCTCGTGGTCTAAACAATGTTTAATAACATTATGAGCTCACAACACTAGTTGGAATTCCATCTGGGCGGTCCTGGAAATTAACACTAAACTTAATTAATGTTAGTAAACTATAAGGGTGAAGAAAACAAGACAGAAACTTTGTGGGAAATTTTCTGATATTACTTCATTGAATTAAACTGATTACAAGAGTGCACATTTATACAAGGGGGAAAGACAAGCAACCATACTTTTATCCTCAACTAAGCCCATAACTATGTTTAACAACCCTATCTTAACAACTAAGGTAAGGCATGAACAGTATAAATTAATGTACAAACCAGTAAACTAAGCCATACTGCTACTGCCAATAAAGGGTCGTATTAGTTGACATTTTAAACCACAAGAATGATCATTTCCAATTAGATGATTGTTGTCATATTCATCATTGTGGTTCGGACCAAGACTAGTCAAACCACATAAACAAACAATTTATAATGGAAAACCATGAGCTAGGTTGTTAATTAGTAACTCTTAGCCCTTACTCAAAAGTTTGACGAATTTCATATATATTGATTACATAAATGTTCACTTGGTCGCCAATGACTAAGTGAACACTACTCTACATATAATCAGTACTATAAAGCATGTAAGCGCGCAACTGCAAATTTTAGATAGGTATACATAAATTTGCGTCAATTTACAGCGATTGTGGTGAATTCTTATTCGAATGTCACTGTCAAAAAAATGCTGGCCATAGTCTGTACTATATATACATTTAATTCGTTCATCACGCAATAGACTTGGTTGCGAGCTTTGCCAAGACCCCAACCGCTAGTGAATTGACGTAGGTGCATGGCTCAGTCATCGCAGACTCCCACCGCTTGTCGTTGAACTTATCGTCCTTGTCAGGCCCTCCCAAGATGGCACCGGTCAGCTCGTTAGGGTTTGGTGTATCCTTGTTGTACCAGTACACGAAGCTCATGGGGCAGCTGACCTGGCTGGTATCAGCCCCCACGGGAATCGACGCACCCCGGTGGTGCGCCTGTGTCGGGGGGTTGCTGCCGAAGCCAACCATGTAGGATTTGCCGTTAGGGTTGTTGCCTAGCAATAGGTCGATTTGTTTCTTAGCGAAGGCCATAAGGTGGGTGCTATCGAACTGTTTATCGGAACATATGACCTTTTGGTTGTGTCGGGCTAGAATGTCGCTGTAGACGCTGAACACCATGGCGGTCCCGGTGACATATTGAGAGTTGGCCCCGTCTCTGAGGTGGACCATACCGGCCGGAGTGGTGTGGACTTGCATGTATGGACTCTCGGGGAGGTTCGAGCAAATGTAGCTGTCTGCTTGGTTCTTGTAGTTTTCTAGTTCCTTTTCGCCCTCAAAGAACAGCTGCAACAATATTTGGAAATTTTCACAATTTTTTTAATTTTTAATAATAGACTTGAAGATTACACGATATTAGTGCCTCAGTAAAAAGTGGAGAAAATTAATTAATTACCTTGGAGACAAGGACTTGAGCTCCAGCATACTTAAGATCCCAGCTAAACTCAGCCACGGTAGCGGGAATGGCCTCTTCGTGTATGTAAGTTAAGTACTCTGGTCTTTTGGTGGCCATATACAACCATGTCGCTGCCCACAATAGCTCGTCCTACAACCACATATTCCAAAACAGGTAAGAAAATTAGATGAGGATCGATTTTGTCATATAAGATTTTGATTTTGTTAGGTAGATTTTCGATCGTTACATTGTAGCCGGAGAAGGAGCAGTAGAAAGGGCACTCTCCGTCGTAAGTTCCTTTATGAGTTTTGGCCATTTGGAAGAGCTACAAGAAAGGGGAAAAATTAGAAGTAGGTCGAAAACTCGACAACCTAGCTTGAAATAAATTAATTGATTAAACTGAAACATATGGATGTATATATACCAGCTTGGCTTTGTTGAGGAGACGACGAGCATAGACCTGATCAGTGGATCTGAACGCGATGGAAGCAGCAGCCATTGCAGCTGAGGTTTCACCTGCAATTTCTGATCCGGGAGTGTTCTCATCGATCCTATACACAGTTCTTGGTGTCCTCATCTCTTCTGGTCGAACCCAACATTGATGGTCTAGATTGGGGTCTCCTACTTGAACGTACAACTTGTGTTTGGAAATAGCTTTGAAAAAGTAATCGGTTCCCCATTTAATGCCGTCCATGACATTTTGCAATTCGCCCGTAGCCTTTAGCTCCGAATTGTATTGGATGGCGGCCCACGACAGGGTTGTGATCGTAAAAGCCATCGGAAGTCCGTACTTGACATTGTCGCCGGCATCATAATATCCCCCAGAAAGGTCCACCTGTGACCAAAATTGACAAATTAAAAACACAGCCACCAAAACTAAAACTCGATACAAATTCATGTGATTCAACTGACCCTAATGATTAAGGGTCATGCATACATGCATGCATGAGTATACCAAAATTTTGGTGGGAAATGCACATATGAAGTCTTTTTTATCATGAAAAGAACGCCACACGTGATCGGCATAGATAGAGAGATGTACGTACATTTACTAGTTTTCCATCGTCGAGGGCGGAGTCTCCTCTCCATTTTGGTCTGTGATTAGGAGGGAGCTTCCCTGACCTTTGTGCCTCAAGGAAGATGATGGACTTGGTTAGCGCATCCTTGTAATTCAAATCAGCATTTACACAGAGGAGGAGTCCTTCAAAGAGTGCGAGCCACACAACAATGATCGCCGAGGGTTTACCCACATGCATGATGTTCCTATAGATTAAACCTTTTTTTTTCTTTCTTTTTTCAGAATAATCTATAGATGTAGATTAAACTTGGCGATGATGGAAATGCAGAAAACCTCGCTTCTTTAATAGTCGAGCAACTAGGGAGAGGGAGAGGAAAAAAAGGTTGGATTTCTGTTTGGACGGCCGTTAATTTTATTTCTTGGGATACTAATTAACAGAATGATGGTGGCGGAGGGATCGGAGTTTAATCAACGGAAGCCATTTTTGGGAGGAGGAAGGAGCTTAAACGTGGGGTGGGAATTGAAGAAAGCATTTGGACTACAGGTTTACTAATAACCGTTTCATGCCTATATCTACCTCTTTTCTGTACTTGAATTTGACGGTAGATATTTACCGGACTAATATTGAGACACCCAGAATAGTAAAACGATCGAGCAAAAAAGTAACCATTCTTAGAAAACCAAAACGTGATGTAGTGTGACCCGCCAAATCAAAAACTACTCGGTAAATGCAAAAGCCATTGACCACACCCAAGACAAGCTACAAACACCACTTTGATTTGTCTTTGATTCTCATTAGTGGTGATTTCAGTTGGGTTTGGTTAAAGTAGAGGAAACCATAATAGCTTTTGTTAGGTCGATCTCTATGTTCAAAACTTCAAATTCTTTCTAAAGAAAGATCAATCCCCAACCTCAGTATTAACAAAACCATGACTCAAAAGCTATCGACCACACCCAAAAGCTATGGAGACGTTTTTTGGACCAAAACGTTCAAATTAATGACAAAGCTTCTACTTTGATTTGTCTTCGATTCTCTGCAATGATAGTTCTAGATAAGAAATCATGCAACACATATTCATAGAACCAGTGGCGGAACCAGGATCCAAAACCTGTATAGGCTAATTAGCAATCAGTTAAATTAGACTAATTTCTCTATAATTTATATATATATATATATATATGTGGTACAATGACTATAGCTCACAGCTTTCTGTATAATGACGATAGCCCATAAGAAACCAAGCAGTATCAGCAGAGGTATTAAGAGTAAGTAATTCATTCCACAATTCAAGAAACTGTTTTTCCTTTTGAGGATACATGTATAAAAATGTAATGTACTAGCGATCAACATTTTTAGGATTAGAGAAGCAGAAAAATGAATATAACGAGAATGTTCAAGAACAAGTGAAATACTATAATTTATTTCATTCCAAAGTAATATCAAGCCACCACATTGCCCATCCGTTGGAATACAACAAGCATTACCAAAAGGAAGCTTAGAAACTAGCTTATCTAAAGCATCCGTATCGAGTCTAGTATCCATTAAACATAAAACATCAAGAGCAACTAAAGAAGAGAGAAAGGTTACTTGAGGGAGAAAACCTGGCCGTGAACAACCATGACAATTCCAACTTAGGATTGTCATTCTAAACTATTGAAAGAAGAAGGTTCTGCATTGGATTCTTTAACAAAGTCTCTGCCTCGTTTACAAGGACTTATGAAGAAAGATCCAAAATAAGGAGTCACATAATCTTGACTAGAGGTATGTAAATTTATGCTAGAGTTGAATCCGGTAAAACAAGTACACCATAAGCCTAAGCTTGTAATATGCAGATTAACAAAATCAAGAACAAACACTCAAACAGAGAGCCAATAAAATTAATTGAGCAAAAGTAAAAAACAAACCTGGCCTTCACGAACTCATAGCTACAATTAAACATTAATTGATAATTATCCAAGCAGAAAGAGAGAGCACAGTGACCAATTGTATAGGTAAGAACTTGAACCCAACTCACCGTCATAAGTAAAACCTAATTGAAGGCAAGGGGGCAAGGGGGCATCTGCAATCCTCAAAGCCAAAGAGACGCGGAGCCATCAAGGAGTAGAAATAACCTCAACCCAAATGGATATCGAAGAGATTCTCTGGACCAGTGATGCGTCTGATTCCAAAAACCCCAATTTTCCTTTGTTGCCATGCCATATTGTCTTGGTCTCCTCCGCGAAAAAACTGATGATCGAGAGATTTATGATTTGGTTCTTCAAATTGAAAATCTCTGAGATAGAATTGATTGAAACCCAGCCAGGGATCTTTCCATTTGATCACCAAAGCTACCCAGAATCCCTAAGTTTGTGGGTTCAAGTCGAGTAGCTCCAGTCTCCGGATAGGTTTTTTTTTTTTCTTTCCTTTGGTTATGGGCTGAGAGAAAATATACATATACTTAAGGGTTTTTGGGTCAAATTCTTGTCTAGGCTGCAGCCCAGACAACCTACCATGTAGTTCCGCCCCTGCATAGAACTATTGACGATCAATTCCCAACCCTAACATTGGTGAAAGCTGAAACCATACTGACTAAACTCAAGAGCTATTGAGCCCAAATCACAAATTATTGACTAGATGCAAAAGCTATTGCCCACGCCCAAAATGTTCAGATGACGAATGAGCTTCTCTCGATTCTCCTCCATGATATATAGTTACCTAGTTAGATAGCAGTTGGGTTTCGTCATCGATAGGTTTTCCTATAAATGAAATAACTCTCGGCAAATGTTTAGGTATCTGTCAACAAAAAATAGTTGGTAAAGATTCTTTTTGGTTACATTAGAGGGGAATCCAACTATTCCAACCTCTAACCTAGCCTAATCCTTATCCAATCCCCAACTCCCCCTCACCAGTTCGGTAAAGATACTGTCGGCGATCGTTCGTTGAAGGTTGTTGTCTAAATGAGATATATCTCTGACGAAAATTTGTTAACATAACTTTACATTTCTGCCTATGAATATTTCGTCAATAAAAGTCATTCATTAAATAAAATATCTTTAAAAGGTTTATGCCAAGTAAGAACTCATCGGAATAAGTTGTTCTCTAACAAAAATTTGTCAATTTAGGTTTTTCACCAAGATGTCGAAGAAGGTTGTTTTACTAAAGGTTTTTCCTGCCGTTTAGTGGTCGATAAAGATTATTAATCTCTAAAACAAAATATCTAAAGGGGAGTGAACTCCCTATTTTACAATCTACACTCCATATTTCTTTTTTTAGTATCTTAAATTTTATCTTTTTTGTTGAGTTTATTGTAAAAGTGATGTTGAAATACTAAAAAAAAAAAAAAGATAGAATGTGAATTGTAAAATAAAAAAGTAAATTTCACTCCCCTATCCAATAGGTACCAATGAATACGTTTAAGCTACATTGGACTGTTAATTTGTTTGGGCTTTATATTGGACTAGAAATGTCAGGTAGCCGCTGTCTTCAAGATTTTGAAACCAATCAAATTGCTACACTTTGGAATGAGGGAAGAACCGCATTATC
The DNA here is from genome assembly GCF_002994745.2 of Rosa chinensis. Classification (NCBI taxonomy): domain Eukaryota; kingdom Viridiplantae; phylum Streptophyta; class Magnoliopsida; order Rosales; family Rosaceae; genus Rosa; species Rosa chinensis. The sequence goes on from NC_037093.1 coordinate 68,761,138, forward strand.
CTACTTCGTTAAAATTACAACAGGAATCTGATAGGGATTGCCTATCTAACTTATGTAAATCCCCATATAATGGCTGCAAAGAATTGCAGACTGGTAAGCGAATGATCACACTCCGAAAGGCCCAAGAGGCCCAAAGAATGCGCGCTCACTTATGCCTTGTAATGCTTTTCGGCTATGACATCTTTGTCCTCCTGAGCAGTTCATCTCCTCAACAAACCACTTGCCCCTAAAAAAAGTGAGGCAATGGCAATAAATGGACTAGTTCAGCAACGCCTAATGATACTAGCAACATTTCTGCCAATCTCTTCTTTTGTCTGCTCTGACACAGGACCATCTCCCAGGTACATGTCAAAGAAGGCCCCTGAGAGAAAAATTGTGCATCAAATATTTATCCCAAAAACAATTTCACGAGACGCGTGTTGAAATACTAGAGAAATGGAAGGGGAAAACGGAAAGAGATTCACTTACTGCACAGTTCCTTGCTTTGGACTGCTCCAATCTGATTATCTCCAACTGCAAAATCAATTTTCCATCAATTTTGTATGAATAAATCAATCAAGAGTAAAACATGACACAAATCTGTTATAGACATCATCCAGCTGAAAATATGAAGCAGCAAGCAATGTACAGCACAAGAGCAACTAGAAAACAGAAATGAACTGGAAAGAGGGGTTATAAGGCTTTGAAACTGTATCCTTTATGCTTAAATTGACGCATGGCAGATGTACTGGTATAAACAATCTAATCAATCACCGCTTACTTTTAGTAATCAATTTTCCATCAGCTGTTCGTTGAAAATCAATTGTTGTTCCCTGATATATTCAAAAGAGTTGACGTAAGAATAATTTACTCCAAAATCACTAGATAACATGGAAAAGAATAAGAATAATATAATATTACCGCTGGCAATGGAATATCTTGTGTGAAGTTTGAACCAAATGTTGTTATGCAACGATAGTCAGTCTCTGGGTTTGTCTAACAAAAGTGAACAAAAATGACAAGAATTAGTAAATACAATATCAAAAAGTACAAAATACAGAATGAGCGAAGAATATGATTTACCTTCACTAATCGGGCTCGAAGGGATTTCTCAAAGGCACTGCATTCAATTATAACCAAAAGCACATAAGCAGGAATGACGTAAAGTATATTCTAAAAGAAAAAAAAATGACAAACAGTAAACATTAAGCATATTAAACACAGCAAGGAAGGAATAAAGATAACTCAGCTGAAGCTCAGCTTGGTATACACAGAAACTTGGAGAATCAGTTTTTGGCTTTAGATCGTGAAAGAATTTAGAATTTATAAAACATTGTAGGCTTGTAGCTCATATATCTATGGCCTAAAATTTCCCAAACGAATCCCCCATTTCAAGGTAACCCCATCAAAGCCACTACAAAATATTGAGCTAACACAATATTAATCTAAACGGTATCGTAGCATTAATAATAAAAAAACAAGAGAAGCTAAGCTATGCACACTCAGCTAACCAAGCTATTGATACCAGGAATAGAAAATCTTCCATGAGGGAAAAAAAAATCCCTTGTATCCAAGAATTTTAATTAGCTGTTAGAAATTATAAAGAGAAATCACACAATTGTTCCGAGTCTCAAACAAGATAGCATACACATTTAAATATCCAAGATTATGTCGAGAACAGGAATATAACTTACTCTCTCACAGTATTGATTTTCATGCCATTGCAACTAACCACAAGCCTAACTGTCATATCAATATCTTCCCTGCAGGCCAAAAAAAATGCAGTAGAAAGTTCATCAAATCCAGGAAACACAGCTCAGCCATAATAAGTAATTGAACAACTTGGCCAAAACCACTTATATGCCAACCCGGCTTCGAAATAAAATAGGGGGAAAAAAGACGGTAGACAAACACTTTCAACAATATAAATGTAAATGAAAAACAGAAGAAATTTTTTTTGAGCAAGACAGTTGTCAATACCTGAGAAGGTCCTGATAAAAATCATGGCGTTTGTTTAGTTCATCAGCCGAAACAGAAGCATATTTTGGACCCAATTTCTTGCAAACAGAGTAAGGATGAATATCTATATAAAAAAAAATTAAAAAAACAAATGAAAGACCACATAAGATAATGGATGTGAAAAATAGTCCAGATTGGAAGAAACTCAAAAAATGAGTGGAACTACTAATAACTTACAAAAGCCAAACGCATAGAGCTTCAGAGATTTTATTCTAATTATTGTCATTGTTCTGGATCCAGTCCCCACAAGGACCTGAAATGGATTTACAAAATATCAACATTAAATATATTTCAAAAATGTGAACTTTATATACAAGCTGCCTTTGCCTATTGCAGAAAAGTAGAATGCTAGCTCTCAACCTTATGCTTCCATTTACTGATCATGCTTCCATGAAAGTAAAACATGCCCAACACATGAAATTAATAAGTAAAGCCATTGCAAATTAATACACTACACCATCTATAAACAAGAGAAATGAACTACGAGAAAACTAAACAAGTAAAAAAATTTAACAAACCCCACCACCTAAAGCAACAGAAAAACTCCGAAGTGCTAACCTCTGAACTTAAACTGGAATTGTTCCCTGCTCTTAAAATATTGTCCAAAACCATAGGGAACTCAATGCCAGTTCTAGGCTCCACTGCATGTATTCTCCAGTCCAAATTGGGAAGAGGTAGACCAGCACATCCTTGGCGTCCAACCTCACAAGGCCTTTGATCCATAACGTCAGTGTTTGCTGATGAAACAGCTAACATGTTTGAAGATCTGGTAGAAATTACCAAAGAAGAGAATTTTCTAATCAACATAAAAAACAGAGCCAGGAGAATTTTTGCTCTTCAATCCACCCCTTTTGTGAAAGATATAGTGACTTACAAGTTGCCAAAAGGTGGTACAAGAGCAGTAGCTAACGAGAGCAAGGAATATGAATATCGCCTTTCAGCTTCTCTTTGTAGGAATTGCATAACAAAAGCCGATATCTTACCAAAATCCATGGGGTTATTACATTCTCCTTTTGGCCCAAAACTGAAGTGAAATCCTTTGAATTTTTGTCTACTTGAAGTAATGTGTTTTACTTGTGCAGAAGAACTGGAGGTTCCAGGTTCAAAACCATCCAAGTTACCTGCTATTACCCTAGTAGCATTTGTACTGGTCCCAGAAGAGAACATCACTAGTAAAGCACCAGCAAACTTTGAAATATGATTAAACGCACCTTCAAGAGCTAAGCTTCCAGGCACATGAAAGCATCTACAATGGTGCAATGAATTGTCCATAAATGAACTAACATGTGAAAACACATGACCCCCAAAACTATGCAAAATCAGAGGCTCCAGCGGAAAGTTGTACGAAGACCCGTCATCAAAATCCCCAAACCAAAACCAATTATTCTTCATGCTTTTGCTATGTCCTATAATTCTACCCAGATTGGCTCTTGAAGCTTCCTCAACTGAGAAATTGGGTTTATGACATCAATCCAGACAGATAGAATACACCTGCACAAAGCCAAAAAGTTTTTGTCATTTAAGATCGAAAGAACATAACTAAACAAGGCTATATAAAACAGAACAGAACAGGACAAAAAATAAGCACCAGCTTATAAACGGTGCTTTTGAGGTTAACTCTAGCTCAAAATAAGTTCTATATTGATTGGTCTATAATCCAATTTACTTGGACACTAAATGGGTTCATAATTCAAACCCAAAATGACAAATTCCACAACACACAAGACCAATTTGCCATTACTATCTTCCCAACCACCAAAGACCCCTTCTTTCCTCAAACCCAAAATAATATGATCATGCAACAAAACCTGACAGCTCTCTGTTTTATAAATCAGGGATCACATGGATCAAATTAGTGCCCCTTTTACGTCCTCCAAAAGAATCAAACAAAATTGAAAAGAAAAAACCAGAAAAAGGAAGCAAATGCATGAAATGTAAAAGCCACTTTCTTCTGGCATTTCACTTTTTTGCTTTCTTGCTCTGATTCCTTTTCCTCAACCACGACACAGAAAACAAAGGCAAACCCAGAAAAGAAAACGAGAATAACAAACCTGGGATCAAAGCCAAATTGGGTTTTCACGGCGAGATCAAGGATTCTTCTTCTGCATTAGAAGAAGAAGCTGGGTTCTCTTTGTCTGCGTGCATGTACGTTTCAGAGAGAGAGAGGAATATGCTTTGGGGTGCCAAACGCGATCAAGTCACAGTTGATTCAAGAGCCTTCTTTCTTCTGGGGTCAAAATTGGAAACACACAGAAACAAAAAAGAAAACCAATTTTTCTCCCAAACTCTGTGAATTAGGTCCTTTTTTTCCTTGCCCAATTTTTTTCAGGTGGGCGGCGAATAAAAATATGGGGTTGAAATGACGGTTTTGACCTTGAATCTTAGTTGGGTGAGTTGTGTCCTTTTTTCGGTGTCTCTGGGACACGTGTGGTCAAATCCCAGTCGGCAGGGTTGAAGGCATAGGAAGGGAGAGGGACAGATACTCGATGCCATAAAATGTGTCTAATAAGAATTGTTACTTACTAGGGCTGATGTCATCGAAAGTTGGATCTTTTGTAAATTTTTTCTTTAGTATACTAATGCAGCATAGATATAATCAATTTAATTCTTTTTGACAATAGTTAAATAACAAATTGAGAGATGAGGGAGTAAACGTGTGAAATTGAAAAAACATGGACTGAACTGTTTTTTCCCTGAAAGTTCAGGGAGTAAATAATATTTAACCCTTAATTTAATTCTTATGAACGGTTTAGGTTGCAAGAGTTGATTCATTTATTGGTTTGATTGGATTAGTGGATGACAGCTAATAAGAATTGCAATAATTGTGAAGTTGGTTAATTGATACTATAATTAACTTGTTGTAAAAATGATATACTCATAAAAACTTAAAAATTGAACAATTAAGATGCTTATATGTGATCAAATAATCGATAAAAAAAAACTCCTTATGACCAAATAAAAGAAATTTCTTAATACAAAAGCTCTCTATTATGAAGTTCTACTCAACCATCACATAGTTTTTAAATGACCATGAGGTTTATGATGACTGAAAGCAAATGTATAACGTTACTCTTTAATATATTAGTGCTTCTCTAAAAATATATTTTCTTTTCGTGCCACTCCGAGCAAAGAAAACACACTTGGGGTTGGGTTTCAAAGTTTCAACAATGGTACATAACTTACATGAGAAAAGTATTGGCCAAAAGAAAAGCATGCAAAAAATACCTGTCAGATTTGATGGTTGGACTTTGACCGATGGGGAGTGAGTAAATCATGTTTGACAAGTACCTACCGCATATGGACCGACTTATTTATTTAATTTTTTTTTTTTTTGACAAATCGAAAATCATTCATTCATTCAACCAAAAAGCAATATATTGGGGAGGACCTGACCACAACCCCAACCCGCAGTTACAGAAACCATCAGGCCAAAAGGCTCAAACTCTAACCGCCAAACGCCCATGTCCAGAGCTACCTTGAGACATATTACCCGAAAGTTCCAATAAAACCTCGTAATCAACAGCAAAAACGACAGCATCCTCTTCAACACCGTGTCCAAAAGTACTAGACCACGTGTAAAGGATCGCATGTCAGCGACTCGACAACAAAGGCAAACCAGAATAGAACCAAATCGTCCACGGGAATGACACCATATAAATGGCATACCACCTAGACCTAATCCAAGCTCAAAGGAGTAGGAACTCAACCCTATCTCCGATAAGTAGGGACATATTAACACAGAACCAACCAACAACAGAACTGAAATTAAACAACTAAAGCCTGAAAAACTGAAAACAAAACAACACCAGCATGGCCCAAAAGCAAAGGCCCAGCCCAACTACCTTTTCCCCCAACAGAGAGATTGTGCCGTCGACAACCATTCCTGCCACCGAAGAACTCCATCGTCCCAACTCCTCAACCTCACCTCACCTCGCCGCCTCACTGCATCCCTACGCTGCCACTCTGCCTAGCCAAATTGCAGACAGACCCGATACCCTGTTAAAAGCCTTAACTAGATCCAAACCCAAGAACGAAACAGATCCCAAAAGGAATCGACCCTGTCGAGTTTCGATCTCCACCGCCACAACTCAGATCTTCGAGTCAGAAACGCCAAATCCCACCGCCGGAAAGAACCAGCATGTCGCGGCACCACTCTCTCCCTCGCCCCTGTTTCGAGAGGGACAGAACGATCTGCCTAACCCGGAAACAACACCCCATCCTCCATCCCTGGATCGCACCTCTGCTCAAAAAGCACGCCCTTATTCAGAAACAACATCCTCTCCTGGGTTGGAAACGCTGCGACGCAATCGCCGGTAGCGTTCAGCCGGGAGAGAAAACACTCCTTTTTTTTTTTTTTTTTCCTCCCACACGTTCTTTTTTCCTAAGTTTAAGTTTTTGATATTGACAGACTTATTTAGTTAAAACATAAAATTTCGGCAAAGACCGATTTATCACCGACCACGCTATATGTGCCGACGACGACTGGTTTTAAGACCGGTATATTCTCTGAAGTTCAAGTCAGTCATGAGTTTAGACTCTTTATATATTCTGTTTCCGAAATGTACGTCGGAACTAGCGTCGCTCTTTATTGAAAAGAAAAATACCCGTGAAAAGATTAACAATCATTCATTTATATATCTTAAAAGATCTGTCTCGACACTCATAATCGGAACACGATTTAATGGAAAATTAAATGCTAATAATCAAGGAATATGAGCGCTCAAAATGTGAAAATACAATCTTTTATGGCCCAGAAAAATGGTCCGTCCCTCTCTGGTCACAACAAACCTGCCTCGAACAGATTTCTCCGTCTTAAGGTCTCATCCACAAGCTTGAAAGTCTTCTTCACCAACTTTTGATCAAGGGCAGTAGTTCTATAGATCTTAAACACGCGGTCCACACGATCCGGGGTGGTGCTCTGAAAATACAATTCCTCAAATTTTTTCTTCACAAACCTGAAAGCAAACATGTACAATGGTTATTAGACCTATAGCAACAGTAGGTCCAGGCAGGCTTAGAACACTAATAATTGAGCAGGTTCGGCCACACGTTGAGTGTCTCCATTTTAGTTTCTCTATAATGAAAACGGTTGAGCTTTAGTGAAGCTTTCAGCCAGCTATAGATCCAATTTTGACCACAGATTGGACAAGAAACAGTTTGCAGAGCTATGGTAGTTCTGTTCCTTCCATTTTAAGCAAAGGACCACAAAGATGCAGACACTTACTCGTATGCATGTTCAATTTCTTGTTTTCCTGTAGAAACTGGCTGGTAATCTTTGAACCACTCACACACATTAAGTGGCACCTACACAATGAATCATCAAGTATCAACAACCCATACAAATGTGAGCTTGCTGCTAACGAATAACTGCATACTGATCTACTGACTCTTACCTTTAGAACCTTCTTCTCGAATATATCGAACTTGTTTAGAAATAGCATGAAGGACGTTTTCTGCATCCAAAAGCAAAAATGAAAACAAAGCATTCAATGTAAAAAAGCCAAACTTTTAGAGAAAGGAATTTCCAGTCGCACATGCGACACACACACACACACACACAGAGGACAACTTGGAAGAAAAGAAACCTCAAAACAAGGTTGCTTCAGGACCCAGTCAAAAAGTTCCTTTGTTTCCATCATTCGATTCTTGCTTTCATCTTCAAAGAGTGTTTGATCATAACTGTAACACAATTTTCAAAACAGGACTAATTTAGCTTGACAGTGGTATTTGACATGCTTATGCTGACATACTACATGCAAGAAAATAGGGGTGGCAATTGCATACTCAAGACCGAAAACTGTTTCATACGTCCCTTTTACTTTCCCTACTGCAATTAATGGAATAGTGTACATAAAACAACTTTCAGTGACAGCAATGGAAGTTAACATGAATTAATTTCCTTATTGAGTTATTTTCATGTTAACAAGGATCTTGGGGACTTTCTTAAGAGGTACTTTCCTGCTTTGACCCATTAACAAAGAAAACAAAATGGCAACCACAAGCAAGATATGGGCATATTGCTCTGAAAGAATGGCTGCTGATGATTAGTCAAGAACCGGGATCAATTGCTACGATCATGCATGCGTATGAGGATGTAATAGTAATGTGAAAGCAAGGAGGATCTTACTCGCTAACAGCAGCACAAAATATAACAGCTGTAACACCTTCAAAAAGATGGATCCATTTCCTCCTCTCGTTTCTCTGGCCTCCAACATCAAAGAGTCTATATACTTCACCACTTTTCTTGTTTTCGCCAACAGGGCTGCCAATCAAAATTATCGCTGAGTTGTCTGATTGTACTTTGAACCATATAAATGAGTTGCAGTATCATAAGAATATTTCTGAAAGAAATTCATCGTGAACTAAACTATATCCTTAGAGCATCCTCAAGTTGCTTTCATCCTTTGTATTTTTGAATAATGGCTGATTAAGGACGAATGGATGGCATGATTAAACACATAGAAATAAGAAATAATTACCTGAACTGGATCTCTACAACACCAGTTGTACGAACTCTTGCATAAAGAACATCTTCCTGCAATATCAAACATGCCAACTTTCTGAGAGAACAGTTGTACCTTTTCCACAGTGTAAACAGTAACCAACAGATATATCAACTCCTGCACCTTCTTCAGTTCAAGAAACAATCAGTTACTAGAGTGAACTGTACATACCTTGGTTGGAATGTAATTTGTGTCAGCTAATCTTTGTAGATTTTCCATGAAATAGTTGGCACAATCAGGAACTTGGAGCTCATTACCACGAGTATATGTTTCCTACAATTGCATGAATGGGATACTTCACTTAAAGCATTGGACAGAAGACCGAAGCTGTGCTAAGCACAATTGTTTAAGCACTAGGAATGATGTCAAACAATTGGAATATATCAGGTACAAGAAGTTACAGCTACCTGAATTGCTGCATCTTTCCAAAGAGTCTCTATCTCCTGTGCAAGCTCTTTAGTTAGACGTGGATAATCCAATCTGCCCCCTATTTTTGATAGTTTCTCTCCAATTTCCTGATAAAAGGAACCAAACTTTTTACTTAGCAAACAAGCACTTCTCTTCAAACACGGTATGAGCAAGCAGGAATCTTAAAAGGACAAAATTCATAAATTGGCTGTAAGGATAAATCATATGTTAAAAACAGTGAAACTTTCACCATTTGTACAGTAAATAAAAAGATAAAACCTGATAAGGCAGTTTAGTAAACTATGAAATGATGAGATCAAACCTGATTTTCACTAGATATTTCATATGTTTCACTGTCATTCTGAGCGAGCTCCTTTGACCCATCATACAATATCTGTTCAACCACATCATGCATACATTAAATACAGGACTAACATTCATCTTCTTTTGCACCAAAGAAGAGTGCTTGCAGGAAAACAATGCTTTCTGCTATAAAGAGCTCACACTAATATTCTTTGTATTATGCAGAAAGGGAAATAACCAACACACCCTTTCAAGTATTGCGTACTTTTATGGTCTGATACACATTGGCATGTATGACTGATATGTAGCTCTTGAGTTCTGCATCATCGAAGCCGGTTTGAAACAAAAGCTTTATCTGCAAATAAACCATATTTAATATTTTTGTTTTAGTAAACAAAATTTATAAAATCTTAAACCGAGAAACATATACAATATCTTACCTGCTTGAAGATTGTGGACTTCCCTGACTCCCCAGCACCTTAAAACAATAGAATGATCACATTACTTATAGAACAAAGTTTAGCCTTTACTACGGATTTTAAAAAAATAAATATATCTAAACTGGAACGTGAGAAAGGAAAAGGTACGAATGTAGTTTTTATATGTGGAAAACATTACATATAAATTTATGTTTATTACTATACCTATAAATTTATGTTTATTACTAGCAATAGCATTAGAAGATAAAACAGTACTTGACACCTCTTGGTCATAAAGATTCTAGTTTTCAACCATAGCAAACTCAAACTGTTGAGAACATGATGTTCTGCATGCAAATCTTAAAAAGGCAAGCAGAACATTATATATACCTAGTAGGAGAAGTTTCTGGATATGTTTTTCAGCCTTCGTTTCTTGTTCAATTCTCCTTTCAATTTCTGCAGTCTGGATGCAAGGCATCAAAAATAAATTAGATGCTGATAAAAGATTCAAAGAACGATAATTAAAACATCATCGACCTGAAAGAATCTTGTTCGAAACAAATGAAATATTTAAAAAAAAAATGCAAAGCTGCTCTGGCAACACTTGATCAATGAGATAACAAAATTTGAATTATCATGCAGAATCCACCTGTGCATTCTCTTCATTGTCCGCTTCATTGTAATGCTGGTTTTTGCTGCAGAGTGAGCCCATATTTTCTAATACAATAGACAGCATAGAAGATGCACAAGTCAAGCTCAATACCGTCTTATATGTATCTCCAATTCCCTTCTGTAATGTTCCTACATAATGTGTTTCAAAAGCACCTAATCACAAAGCTAAATATATCAAGGAGCAATAAAGATAATCTCACACTACTTCCCTGAATAGAAAAACCATTGGCCCCGGAACAAAACATTACAAGTAAAAAGCACAGTGCCTGGGCATGAATTCGTTATGAGCTAAAGTGATAGAGTTTCTATTGATTCTAAGTTGGGCAGACAACAAAAACATGATGCAAACCACAAAATACTAGTTAATCAGTGAGGCTCAGATTCGTATTGGCTTTTCACACTTCCTATAAATTTAGTAATACATATTAATTAATATGTAGAATTTGCCCATCTTCCAGAAGGAAAAGTAGCCCAGTATACAAAATCAGTAAATAGACAAACCCAAAACGCTATTCCATCAACCCAGTTCCTAATTCTTGACAATATAATTTTCCCATCAACTACAAAAAAAAAAACTCATAGTTCCAGAAATATTAGGACTAGCCCATGAAACAAAATCACTAAATAAACAAGCCCAGTAACTCAATCAAGAAACAAAAGAGAATCCAAAACCTCTTGATCTAGCAACAACACCAGAGATCTGTTGAGAACCTGAAATGAGCTATTGTAAGTAAGAAAGTTTACCTGCAGAGAAAAGAAAAGAAAATTGAATCGCCCGAGGAGGAGTTGTGTGTTGAAACTTCGGATACTGGGGTAGGGTTATATACAAAAACCAATGCAGGGTGTTTGAGAGTCCGTGTGTATATATAAGTGTGTGGATAGTTGGGAAGAAATCGAAATGGGGGTGTTGGCTAAATCTGGAAATAAGAAGAAGAAAAGAAAGAAAGTAAACAAAGAGCGCCGAAAGCTGCAAGAGCCAGCCTATTGTTTCTTCTTGGCTATTCACTTTCAGTCAAAGATGGAGAAAGAAAAGACAGGACCCCAAAATAAAAAAATGAAACTATATTTATTTATATACTTGTTTGAAAAAAAAAATATATTAGAATAATAATATTATCTTCTTGGGACAATCCACGGTCTGTGTCTGAGACTATATACGCTTTTGACTGCCTTACGTACTGATGAGTCTTCTAGTTCTTGGGGTGCATCTGCCCAAAACAATGCCAGGTTGTGCCACCATATGGTGGGTCATCTGCTCCTCCTTCCCCTACTCCCCATCTTTGTCTCTGTCTCTGTCTCTGTCCTCCCAAACACTGGCGGTGATGACAGTTTACCTTCCGGGCCTTTCCATGTTCTTCAATGTGATTCCTTTTCTCGACTCACCTTAATTAGGGACGAATTTAAGAACCTTTTTTTGTTTCATGTAATAAGATAATCAGTTTGACAACGGATTTAAAGTTTGGAGGATTTATTGAACAATTTATCACGACAGTTGCACACTCGATGACATTTTTTGCTCTTGCATTCTCCATCACATCGTCCATCCTCTTACGTAAAGATGGGTTACTCCAATGGTTGTTTTAACAACTTTAGTTATTGCTCCTAACAAATCTTCCACAAATCTTCTATTTTTTTTTTTTCCTCAGAGAACATAATCCACGAAAATTGTGAATAATGGTAACACGGGATGTTACTGGTTGGTCAATATCTTCAATTAGTAGTCCAAAAAGGACTTGATCATATTTTTACAATCATTTATCTTATGAAAATTCTAGATTAACTATCATTATATAAGTTGAAAGGCAAATCTAGCATTGAAAAATCCGGAGCATCCCGTACTCCAAATTACGTTAACAAGTTCAGATTTCATATTTTTAATAAATACTTATGAAATATGTAAATTGTAATTAAAATCTCAACCAAGTTAATTTTTTTTTTATCTCAAAAAAAAGAATCTCAATCAAGTTACCAAAGACAAAGAATGAAATAATTAGAAACTATAAATTCCTTCAAAAAAAATTAGAAACAATAAATAGATATCAGCCCAACTTATACTACGAGCCGATAAGACAGTCCAACCGAGCTTAGAAAAGGAATCTAATACCAGTCCAGCTCGGAAAATGGATATAATACCAGCGCAGCACACCCATTCAAATCCACAGCCCAGCCCAAAACCTCCCTATCCCCCAATGTCCCAGCCTAACAGCAAGTTACAGTTCAGACTCGGTCCTTGCACAAGAAGCTTTGTACAATGTTGTTGAACTGTACAGCATCTTCAATCTGGGGAATGTGTGATGTGTTCTTGATCACCTCCAGTCTCGCTTTCGTCCCCAGAAGCCTGCAATCACAAGAAGCGAAATAACAAGTAACATGATAACATACATCTCGAAGCAATTAAATTGATCAAACACAAATCGAAAAATAGTACATACTGCTTCAGCTCAGTAGCCATCTCCAGAGGAAATATCTGGTCGTTTTCTCCCCACACTATCAAAACCTCCTACATTATACAGCCCAAGTAGCAACTTAGCATTGCAAATCAAAATCAAAATCACTGTTAGTTACTTAAACCATAGAATTACCGGGTTGCTAATACCTTATCATGAAGAGGAGATATGTTTGCTTTGTCATCTCTTCCAATTGTCACTCCCTTCAAAAGTTCCATCTTCTCCTTCCTTTTATCCGAGTACAATTTCTACATTTGTAAACAAATCCAATCAATACAATTCGGATGAATCTCGAAATAATATACCGACATATGAAGTAGACATTTTTCATCGGAGAATTTTTACTGCTGTAGAAAAGATGATCTTATCACATGAAAAGGGATAATGTAATGTTGATTCGACCTCTATGAAAATACATATATATACCTGTACGAAGTCATTCATGAAAAATTGGGGGATCATGTCAAGTTTCTTGGACATGGCGAGAGCCATCAACTTGTGGAGCTGCGCGGCGGTGGCCGGAAGCATAAGGTCCTCAATTTTGTCGACGTCGGCTCTGTTGAGCAATGCCTCGCTATCTCTCCGTCTCATGTTGACCCCTGAGCTGGCGATCACCACCTTCTCGACTCTCTCCGGCCACGTCCTGGCCAAGTGATACGCCACGAACCCGCCGTAGCTGGTCCCCACCACGCTGAACCTCTCCACGCCCAGCTTCTCGAGCAGCTTCGCCACCGAGGCCGCCTGAAACGTTTCGGCCCGGTTCGGTGACGTGGTGGTCGAGCCGCCGAAGAAGACCAGATCGGGGACGTAGACGTTGAATATGGGAGAGAAGAACTGGACCTGCTTCCGCCACTGCCACATGGCGGCAGGTCCGAAGCCGTGGATGAGGACCAAGGAGGGCTTTTGGTTTTGTTTGGGGTTTGTTTGGTAATTCGGGTTGGGGCCCCAGAAGTGGAGGGTGGTGTCGTCGTCGATCTTCATAGACTGCTGCGAGAGGCCGGAGGCGGCGAGGCAGCGGCGGACGTAGATGCCCCATAGGGTTACGGGGCTGAGGAACGAGGGCAGAATCGTCATTTTATGATCAGTGGAGGAAGAAGACTGTATGGGAAAGTGATATACGAACAATGGTCTCCTGTTTTTGCGTTTGGTTTTTCTGTCTCTTTTACCCTAATTTTGGAAACAAAGAATGAAATGCGTGTGGGCGTGAGAATTGATATACTTAATTTACAGATGGGGGTTGGTTTCGGTAGATGTGCCCAACTTTCACCAATCTCTTGCTTTTTCTATAATTGGGCTGCCAAGTGGTTAGTGTTTATAAACTGTGTAAACAGTACAGTACACATCTTCCGATTCCATGAACGACACCAAACTTTGTTTTTCGTACATATACCCACACCAAACTTTGTCAAGCTAGCTAACTGCATGTGAATAGTAATTCCAAACAACATGAGCGGACAGATGCAATCCACAATATGATCGTTTTACAACAGCGATGATGATCTAATGGTAGAAATTGTTAATACCGACCCTTTTTTTATTTCTTTTTGAAGAAGAAGAAGAAGAACTGCTATGCCAATTGTTCAGCATACATTAATTGCATGTCATTGGTGTTGAATGTACATCAACAACTAGCTGCTGTAATAATATTATGAGGGTAAAGGCTGAGCCTCTCAGCTTAATCGGTTCCAAATCCCATTATAGACAAATTTTTTTAACAAGCAGCCGCTATAAGACAACCAGAAGACAGAAGTTTAGGGCTGCTTCGTTCCAAGTTGAAGTCAATAGCCCACGCTATCTTCTACTAATAATAGTTAGTAAGAAATTAAGGGTTGAACTTCGTGTTCAATGAAATTGAAATGAGGTCACGTACTATTGTACTAAGCTATACATAAGAGCCCACGTAGCTAGCTAACAGTACTTTTCTCGTATCCCACCAACTATGATTTGGATCGATGGAAAAAGAATTGATCCTTCACGATCCAACGACCATTCATATTCTTCCGATTATTGCACAAGCAGAGACTAAAACCTTGCCTGATGATCACTTGCTAGGTTAATTTACTATTAGGAGAAGGTTGAAAGCTAGGGGTTACCAAATTTTTATCCTCTATAATTATGCTTTAACTTAAACCCTTGTTATTTTTAGTGTGACATGTATTGCTATATAATGCATATGCTATGTGCCAAGTTCTCCAAACTATGCAAAATGCCCGCAAGGCGTTGGACGAAATTCCTCAGAGAACATTGGCAGAGTGCTCAAGCTAGCTGATCTCACTGGTGTGCGCTATGCTTGTGTCGTTGATTCGAGGCCGGCAAATCAAAGGTAAACCCTACATACTCAAATCATATTTCAATTCCTGTCATGCTTATAATCACCAAGGGAATTTGTTGTTTTATGTATTATGGTCATATTTGAGCTTTCCAGTTTAGCCAAAAGACAAGCTTAGGTTTACACATTCTAGGAGCTTTCCTTGTTGCCATTGACGAAAGAGAGTCTTGAGAATTCTATCCAAATAAGCCAGTGGGTGTTCGGTGTTCTTCCAGTGGCAACATGCCAAAATCTGATCTTGACCTCTTAACACCACTAGTCTACTATTCAAAATATCATTCAGCATAGCCTTACCTACCCCAGAAATGAGACATTAGGCCAATAAACAAGTAGCCATAGAATCATAGATTCTGTATATCAATATATATCCCTTTATTTTC
The DNA here is from genome assembly GCF_002994745.2 of Rosa chinensis. Lineage (NCBI taxonomy): Eukaryota > Viridiplantae > Streptophyta > Magnoliopsida > Rosales > Rosaceae > Rosa > Rosa chinensis. The sequence continues at coordinate 68,776,597 of NC_037093.1, forward strand.
CTTAGTGGATTGCCTCGATAGTTATTGGTTTTTGTGTGTGTATGTGTGTGTGGGGCTAACTATTGAAATAGGAGCATTTTATAAATTCATCTATTACTCGTTTGGTGCTTCATGTAGTTTGTATAGCCAAGAAAAGTCAAGAGTTAGGCAAGTCATTCGCTGTACAAATTGTATTTGAAAAATGGAGGGTGTTGCAGGACCCCAGAGAATACACATATATATGTATGGTTGGTGAGAAAATGAATGATGAGGCTAGGTCTCTCATCCTCAGCCTTCTTGGAAATCCTACATAATTTCCATCTCGTCTAGAAGACGTTGGTTAATTTTCTGGACCGTCTCATTCTCAATATGACTGCAGAGAAGATGTCATGGAAATGTATCCTCCCAGTCTGTTGTTCCAAAAGTAGTGATGCGGATTCCACAAGACAAGTTCAAGATAAGCGAACCCCTTTTCTGCAGCAAAGGCTGTCCATGTCGGATGTAATTAGCGATCCCAGCTATGCAGATGATCTCTCCAATTCTTTTTCCGGCCTAAACCTCCACGTGTTTTCACTAGCGGAGCTTAAAGTTGCAACAAACAACTTTTCATGGAGTAATTTGCTTGGTGAAGGCGGCTTTGGACCGGTTTACAAGGGGTTTGTTGATGACAATCTTAGGCCTGGAAAATTGAAGGCTCAGCCTGTAGCCGTCAAACTATTAGACTTGGATGGCTTTCAAGGCCATAGGGAGTGGCTGGTATGTTCTTTTAGCTCTTACACACTCTGTGTTTCAAATGTCGAGTAATGTTCATGTTCTAATTTCTAAGTAGCTAGTGTGGGATTAAAATAGTACTTTTGAGTGATTGTATGTGCTTCTCTTATCGTATAGGCAGAACTTGTTTTTCTTGGACAGCTGAGGCATCCCAATATTGTTAAGCTGATCGGATATTGTTGCGAAGAGGAGCATAGGCTTTTGGTATACGAATACATAGCCAGAGGAAGCTTGGAAGATCAACTCTTCAGAAGTGAGTTTCTTATTTCCATTTTTCTTGACATTTATATTAATCAGCTGCCAACTCTTCTAGTATTAATCGATCAGAGGCTTTTAGGATATTCTGCTGCTCTTCCATGGTCAACCAGAATGAAAATCGCAGTTGGGGCGGCTAAGGGCCTAGCATTCCTGCATGAAGATCATAGGCCTGTCATATTCAGGGATTTTAAAACTTCAAATGTTCTGCTAGACTCTGTAAGTTTTGTTCTGAGCTCTCCTTCTCTGGGTCCCGTTCCCCTGGTCAGCTGCTGACCAGGGATTTTGTGCTCAACTACCGTCCGATTGACCGTCCGATTTCAATCGGACAGTTAATATGTATTATCTCTGAAAAATTTAAATACATATCAACCGTCCGATTGAAATCGGACGGTAGTTGAGCACAAAATCCCTGGTCAGCTGCTGACCAGGGGAACATCTCTGATTTCTCTGACTCTATACATGGCATGTAATACAAGGAAACCAAGTAACATTTACACTTCATATTTTAGGATTATACAGCAAAACTTTCGGATTTTGGGTTAGCAAAGGATGGCCCAGAAGGAGAAGAAACTCATGTGGTAACACGTATACTAGGGACTCAAGGGTATGCAGCCCCTGAATACGTAAGGACAGGTAATTCCAATTCAATTCAAGCTAGCTGCTTAGGCACAACATGAAAACTCATGAATTTAAATTAATCAAATTTGACACGTTCGACTTCAGGTCACTTAACAACCAAGAGCGATGTGTATAGCTTTGGAGTAGTTCTATTAGAGCTGTTGACAGGTAAAAGGTCACTAGACAGAACCCGCCGGAGCCGTGAACAATGCCTTGTAGAATGGGCGAGGCCTCTGTTGAAGGACCCAAGAAAGCTTAACCGGATCATAGACCCGAGATTGGAGGGACAGTATTCCAGCAAAGGGGCTAGAAAGGCAGCTACATTGGCTTATACTTGCTTGAGCAACAACCCGAAGTCGAGGCCTATGATGACGGATGTGGTTATGATCTTGGAGTCTCTTCAGGGCTTCAACGAAGCGTTAACCTATCAACCATTTGTTTATGTCGCACCAAATGAAGAAAAGGACTGCAATGAAGATAAGGGAAAGTACCATTGCGGATACACCCTAAAAGAAGCTCTCAAGACGGAATTGATTTGACACATTATCTTGGTATATGTGGGGAATTTGTAAGTACTCATAATAGTGGTATGCCATTGTATTTTCTGAACTATAAAATGATGGAAAAGAATGAAGCATAGATGATATCGTATGGTAATGATTAAGATACACTTGACTGAGAATAGACCAAAAACCTACCGGATGTCTCAATCAATAAGGCAGCTCCTGATGATGTTAGTAATGACTGGAATTTCAAGTTTCAATCACCACCAACCCACAGGCCACAGGGCTTGAAATTTCTTCCCAGGTAGGCCCTAACTTCATTAGGTTTTTAGTGTTCACTCGAATATTTTTTTTTTTAAAAAAAAAAAAACATGTCGATCTTGTTGTTTGGCTCATATGTGGATGTACCAACCTTCTGGCGTACGCAAGATGTTTCTTCTCTGAGTGAAGGATTGAAAATGAAGATTGAAGAATTGGTTGCTTAACAACCATATAAAGTATTAATTATGAGATAAATGTTTCACATGGACCATAAAGGGATGAGTCGCACCAAATTAAAGTTGGCATATTCCCCTCTAGCACGTAACATAGATTCTCATCAAGTGGAAGTTGTAGTAGAGTTAAGTTTTCATGTACACTTCATATATTAGGTATTTTTAGGTGCGTTTTTTCAGAAAAACGAATGTTTCAAAAATTTTAAGAGAAAAAATTACATCAAAAGACTCTAACTAGATCTTCAAGCAAGTGATATTCACATTAAGGAGATAGCAAAGTTATCATCGACAAAGTTTGTATCACGACATATAGATAATTATAGTAATTTATTTTAAATGTGCTTTAAATCAAAAACTAGCTTCCTCTACCAAAAGGAAAAAGAAAACAACTATCTTCGTCATGTTGCCATGACCATAAGATGGGAGACGATTGGAAACTAATAAGGAGATAACGAGTTTTGGACCAACACTTTTATCAGAAGAGATTCAAAAGCACTGATGTGCACTTGCAGTGCCAACGAAAACAGACGGCTGGATAACATTGTACTTTTTTATTATTAAAAAAAATTTACTCCAAATATCAATAATTAAGATCACCTAATAGGCCTCTGGGCGACTTACACTTCCGATGCATAGAATAATTTACGCACTTTACATATGTAATTAATAAATCTAATCAAATGCTCTAAAATTGTTGCAAATTTTGTTCTCAAGACTCGAACCCGGGAAAAGGGAAGTAAAACAATGCAGCGCAGAGTAAACGTTTCCAAGTTTTTGACCACTCGACCGAAACGACACGCCGTCGCGTTTCTATATTCCCCGGAAACCAAAACCAAAACCAACCGACGCCCGATTCGAGACCATTGGCGCGATTCGATCATAATTGCAGCGGACAAGAGAAAATGGCGTCGACGGGGCAAGTCGCCGGAGGCCTGACGTCGTACGATCGCCAAGTTTTGACTGCGGTCAATGCCGGAGCGGCCAGCCTCTCCTTCGTCGGCTCCGGCTTCATCGTCCTCTGCTACGTCCTCTTCAAAGAGCTCCGCAAGTTCTCCTTCAAGCTCGTCTTCTACCTCGCTCTCTCCGTAAGCCTCTCTCTTCTCTCCTTATCTTACTTTTACTTCCGATAATCGAAATCGCGTGTCTTGTTAGATCTCATGGCTCCCTCTCTGGTTCTCTGCTGCGTTCTAGTTTTAGAAACTTTGAGCTCTCGGAAATTGAGCATTTGATTACTTAAAATTTGTTTAGAAAGATGTAATTTGGTGACTTGTGCTTGAAGGATTTGATATAGCTTCAAAATTCGCTCCACTTGAAATTTGGAAATTGTTCGGTTTTTGTTTAGGGTGAGAGTAAAGCATGTGCTCATGTGTTGCATGTTTTGGAATGCAGGACATGCTTTGTAGCTTCTTCAGCATGGTTGGGTATGCTTCAATTCGCAGACACTAGTGTGAGGTGATAGATTGTTTATCTGATTCTTGCTGTTAAGTGACGGAGAGTGAGTCTCTCTTATATTGCAGGGATCCATCCAGAGGATTTTTCTGTTACTCGCATGGCTACAGCACTCATTTCTTCTGTGTTGCGTCGTTCCTGTGGACTACGACAATTGCTTTTACTCTTCACCGTACTGTTGTTAAGCACAAAACTGATGTGGAAGATTTGGAGGCAATGTTTCATTTGTATGTTTGGGGTATGACCTTTTTATGTGTTCCCAGAAGGATATTTCTGATTTTAATTCCATTGTGAGAGAGGGTAGTGTGGTTTCAATTGACACTTTCTATTTTTATGCTCGGTTTTCTTTCTCCTGGTATGCATTGGCTATATTTGATGTATGAAGCTGATAAGCAGTGCACTTGCATTTTTACAGGGACTTCACTAGTTGTGACAGTTGTGCGATCTATAGGTAATAACCATAGTCACCTAGGTACATGGTGTTGGTCGCAGTCTGGGCGTACAGGAAAGGTAATTACATAGTACTTATTGGCTAGGAGAATATTGCGCGATGGCTGAATGTTTCTTTAGGTTTCCGGTCTATGGGATTTTCTGTAGCTCTTCTGCAATTAGTTGGTTTTATTAGAACTCCTCCAACTCATGCGTGGGTTACATGCTTTATTACTCTATTGCAATAGGCCTATATGTCTATTATCAATATTATGTATTCTATAAATGAAGTGGAGGATATTGAGAAATTGTGGATTATGTTTTGGAGAATATGTTTATTGTCAAAGCTGCTGTCACCAGAAACATAATTGTGGATTATGTTTTGGATAATGAAGTACATCTGTACCCTACTTATGAGTACATTAGCTATTACCTGCACAAATGATATCTACACTTTGGACTAAGTTGATCCTGAAATTTATTAGTCAATGTCCAAGCTCTGCTCCCCGTAGCTGAGTTTCATTAAATCTTGATACACACACACATATACACGTTGGAAATGATGCTTTAGCTTTTTCAAACCTTACATATTAACAGTTCAATTGTATATACCTTCCAAATTTCAGTCGTGTTTATCAAATCTAAATAAAGTCAGTATCGAGCAATTGGCCCAGTTAGATTTCTGACTATGGCCGTCTGATTACCTGTATCTTTCTAATTGTCTTCTACTTTTTCAACCCTTTCTTACAGGCACTTCACTTTGTAACCTTTTATATGCCACTCTGGGGTGCAATTCTTTACAATGGTTTTACATACTTTCAAGTCATACGCATGCTGAACAATGCAAGGCGTGTATGTATTCCAGTTGTCAACTTTTTTTTTTTTTTCCTCACACATAATTCCCACTCACTTTTACTATTATTGAGATCATCCTTCTGATGTGAAAATTACAGATGGCAGGTAGCATATCCGACCGCCCTTACCAATCAGATGCCAGAGCAGAAACAAAGGTATGATGTGTTCCAAATGGCTTCCTAGGGTCAGTTCAGAAGTTCCCATGGCATAGGAAAATATGAAAATTGCATATGCAAAATAGAGATTTACTGTTTGTGTAGCTTTTTTGCTAGAAGCCTATGTTTCATGCATCTTATGTCATTTATGCGAACTCCTATGGCACATTCAGTATTACATTGAAGATAATAGAGCAATCTTAGTGGTTTGATAATCATCTGTGTCTAAATGAAAAGAATTCTAGTTGGAACTGCTCTTTTCAGTAATGATAGTGTTGTACTTCCTTCAACAGGCTTTGAACAGGTGGGGGTACTACCCACTCATCCTGATAGGATCATGGGCTTTTGGCACCATCAACCGCATTCATGACTTTATTGAACCGGATCATAAAATATTTTGGCTCTCAGTTCTTGATGTTGGGACAGCGGCACTTATGGTAATTCACTAATTTTCAATGGCGATAATTGTAATTTTTTATAGTAATGTACTGTCAACATATTATGGTACTGAATTTGGTTATATTTATCTACTTGTCCAGGGTCTGTTCAATTCAATAGCCTATGGCTTGAATTCCTCAGTTCGACGGGCAATACAAGAAAGATTGGATCTGTAAGTTGCAATTGCTTGTTGTTTTTCCATGTTCAGTATCTCAAGGACCTGTATGCAATATCTGATTTGTTTTGCATTCCTCTTAATGGAATGGTTTTCTTGGAAATCTTGTAATCAGGTTCTGGCCAGACAGGCTTCGAAGATGGTTCCCCAACAGTTCAAGGCCTAGAAACCAACATGAAGAGAGTGAACTAGCATCACTAAAGATTCAAGATCAGCACTAGCTTCCTTTTCGCTGCTCTTGTCAATTCTTTCATCCTTTTCTCACCATGTATGACCGTTGATGGAATGGAGAAACAAAAAGGAACAAACCCACTGACTTGCATCAATTGCGAAGTCCGCCAAGTGCTCCCGTGATTAACAACATATCCATACTCTATTTGTTCCGTCATGAGTTTGATTTGAAGCAGCGTGTTAGATGTAGCCATAGATCAGTTGTGTCGTTTGTAGAAGTTGTGATTATTAGATGGATGATCCCAGTAACAATAGGAAACTGTACACTTCATTTGTAGAGAGAGACAGGAGCACTCTTTAGTTAGAAATCTATTATTCTATTTGTGATTTTGTCCCAGCCTTTCATTTACAGTTCCAAAAATAACCAGGCCCGTTCTTCTGGAGAAGATGTAAATAGTCACCATCACAATTTGGTGTTTTTCAACTTTCTCTTCCCCCAATGAAGAATGACGCAGTGCTCCTCTGCTTACCAATCACGCATATAATTCCACAATTTTTACAGAATCCCCGAAAGGGCAAGATACAAAGCACAGTAGTAAATTCAGATTCATAAAACAAGAGAAATTGCAATTGCAAATCTTCGATTTCGATCTAAAAAATATAATATAGTCTAAGCACAAGCACAGGGATTTTCAACCGCAGCCGAAACTTCCTCATCTCCACTCCTGAAAAACAAATACCCGATCGCCAACCCCAAAACGATCGCCACGAAAACGCCGCCGTTGTACGACATCACCGCCAGCATCAGCATGTACCCGATCGCAGAATTCACGGCGAAGATCACGGCTCCGGCCAACTTAACCACAGAGAACTTCCCTCCTCCGGCGGGCTTGGCTCGCAGGAGCGGAGTCTCGATCGGATCGGACCCCGCCGCCGCCGCCGCCTTCCCGGCCGAAGACACGAGCCTGAGGCGCACGCGCAGGCCCTCGAGGTACTGGTAGAACGCCGGGACGATGAGGCAGGCGAGGAGCGTGAGGGCGTAGCCGAGCCACGTGGTGGTGCTCCACGAGTCGAACAGGAGCGTCACCTGCTTGCTCCAGTAGAAGGTCATGTGCATCATCTTGGCTCCGCCGGAGTTTGTAGAGAGAGAAAGAAGCAGAGGTCAAAATTCCGGTGGTGATGAAGTTTGAAGGAGACTTGTGAAGACAGAAATAATGATATTTCTTCTATTCTCTCTTTTGATAAATTGGTTGGTCTGGACCGTGTAGTACACGCTGTACTAACTTTTTTAAGTTGAGTACGACGGAAGGCCATGTACACAAAAAGCGTAAATGCCCTCCGGGGATTCAGTTAATTACCGTTTTGTCCCCGCGGGAAAAGCTGGAATTGGCTTTTGGTTCTTGGACTTTGTTGATTGTGTTTGGAGGGGGGTGGGTTCGGTAGTTGAAAGATTCGGGACAGCTCGGTTTGATCGAAAAGTGATTTTGACTGGTTGTTGTTACTTGTTGGAGAAGGATTAGTGGGCTGGGCCCAGAAAAGAAAGAGGCTAAATTTGGTAATGGCAGTTTTGTGGATATGGGAAGTTGGGGTGGGACCGGAAGGAAATTCGCAAAATGCAGTACGAGCGATTAAGGACCCTGCTGCAGGACGGCACAACTATACAGTACAAAGCCCATGCAACGGACACGTGCCTGTCAATCTCAATGATTAAGGCACAGGTTTCTTTTCTTTTTTTTCTTCAGGAGATCTCTCCATAAACCATCAACCGTCCACTTTTTTATTTTCTGCACCCTCTCTTCTGCTCTGATTTAGATCTAAATCGACAGGCTAAGAATCGAGGTCCGTCTATTTTAATTTTAGAAATTCTATTAAGAAAGTTTTTTTTTAAAAATTACAAACCGTTTACTCTATATGTTCACCGTCTCTCTCTTTTGCTCAAATTTAGATTGACAAGCTTAAAAGTTGAGAATAGAGGAAATTCTTTTCTTTTCTTTTTTTTAACAAAGCTCGCTCTATAAACCACAAGTTTTTCTCTATGTGTGTTTTCCGCCCTTTCTCTTTTGCCCGTATCTAAATTGGCAATGTTAACAGCTAAGGATGATCCATCATCGTCTGTATATTTGATCACAGTAACTCTAATATTGATATCTAAATGTTCCCAAAACTATATATGAATGATATTATGAACAATATGAAGACTCAGTATCCTTTCTAGACAGAGAATTGGAGCTCTTCTAGTCTCCGCCATCTATAGGTGCTCGATCAAAGTTCTGAAGCTACTTGATAGGCAAACATTGGGATATAGTCAGGAGCAGAACAAAAGTGGGATTGTTCAGCAACAGGAAGTCTTCGACTGGATGAGACTATTAATTTTTATTTCTTTAGTCTGTCAATAACTCATACAATAAAAACTCTATATAAACCGATTAAACTTTGCAGTTTGGCGATTTGCATAGACACCCTACCAATACTCGTGGTCCAATGCACTCTTATAAACTTAACTACCAAGACCCAAAATCAAAAGAAAAATTAAAACAGGTGGTGATGGATTTTAAATGTTTTTAAAATAGTAATTATCGAATTTTATTGGCAAAATTTAAGAGACAAAAGATGTTAAAATTTTGAGGAAAAAAAATATACTATTTGTCTTTAATTATATTACAACATGAATTGATCAAAGAGTATCAAAATATTAAGGCTACTATTTGATAAGAGCGCAAAACCCTAGGGGCGGCGGCAATCCTAGACCGAATTGATCGCTCTCGTCCAGTGGCGACCCCGGCATCTTGGCTAGCCTTTGGCCTCGCCGACGCTGCACGGTCTGCTACTAGATGGAGATGAAAGCTATCGTTTCGAGGAGCTTCTTTTGAGGGGTCTTGTTTGAGGTTTTTTGTAGGTTGGCTCGGGATGAAGGCTTGGCTTGAAATCTCTATATGCGGTGGCTATGTAGGCGGAATCGGGACCTCGGTTTGCTGCTGGATCAACCACCTTCTGCGAAGGGTTAACTTTTTGCGGCGGCGGGGATTGCAAGCTTTTGGATCAGGGCGCATCGTGGTGCTGCCAGGTGTGGCGACGTGATTCTGGGTGATTTGGGCTGTGACGATGATTCGTTGCGGTGGGATCATGGCAGAACAGGCGGGGCATGGTCGGCGGAGCAGGCGCAGCGCTGCATCTATTCTATGCCCAGGCGTGTGTGGAGATGAAGGTTGGGCCTGGGCCCGGTCAGACTTGCTGGGCTTTTTGCATGGGCCTCTTTGGATCTTCCTTGAACTGAATATGTTGGGCTAGGGTTTTTCCCTAGGCCCATCCCTATGTTAATTAGTTTGTCTAGTTACAAAAATTTCCTTTGTTTTAGGAACCTAAGCACCTTATGTCTCTTTAGCATCTTTGGAGTAGTACCGAAGGAGGATATCCACTATTTCTATGTATTTGAATGTACAATGAGTAGTACTATATGTACATACCACTTGTGGGTACTACCACTAGCTTCTTGTCTGTCTATAAATGACAGAGAAAAAGTATGTAACGGCTTATTCTAGCTTGTGAAGAATATACTATTTCGCCTCCGTGGCATTACAACTCAAAAATAAAAAAAATTCAATTATATACAGCGATAAAGAACCCACCATTATTAAAATCAAAATCTTATATATTATGATCTTGTAGCACTAATTAGTATTTGGGCTTCGAAAGCTTTTAAGAAACTCGAGTCCTCGATTAAAAAAATCTTTTAGATTTGTTTACTGACAAAGGCAGGGAAGTTAGAACTTCATCATCCACCCCCTCAATCACAATACACATGTCACTAACCCATTCAAAATCAGAATCACTACACCAAATACTAACTTTTCACTTTTAACTAGTCCACCCTGTAAAATTACCCTAGCTAGCTACCACGACTACCATATTAAGCTAGCTAGACCCTGTAATTCAATCAGTCTAGACCCTTCTCTCCTAGAGTCGCAAAGCAGCTCTTCGACCTCAAAAGACGGTGATCAAACGCCCCGCGACCGGAACCCGTCCCGGTCCTCCTCGGCGAGTCCAAAGTCCGCCGCAGGAGCTGCATCACCTTCGAGATCAACAAGTCCTTCTCCTCCTCCTCGTCCTCCGCCGCGGAAGAATCCACACTCCTCCTCGGAGACGTCGACCGAAAGTTCTCGTAAAACTTGACGTGACGCCTGATGGCCTCGTCGGCGGTGATCTTCCTCTGCAACTTCATCCCATCTTCCTCGATCGCCGTCGTGCAAAGCCCGCAGATCCAACGGCCATGGTGCTTCTCCCTTTCCCGCGCTATATATCCCGGCGTGCACTCCTCCTCTAACCCGCAGCAGTGACACGTCACCATCTCCACCTCATCGGCACCAGCTGCAGACTCCTCCATCGGAGATATGATGCTGAGATTTTTTTTTTTTTTTTACAGTTTCGGGAGTACTTAGGAACGATTGGAATGTTGAAATTTGAGAAAATTCGGGGAGTTAAATTTCACGTTACGGCGAGATTACCTCTCTGATTTCTAGCTTTCTATGAAGCACCCTGATTTATTTATAGCAAATATATCCAAGATCCAACTTCTCCTGTTAACTACGTATCAAAAAAAAACTTCTCCTGTTAACTGTTAAGATTCGATTTTCTGGTTAATCATATTCCTACTTGGAATGGGGGACCCTTAAAAATTCTTTACCCGATTTTGTTTGGACACTGTCGTTACCCGTATGTGCTTGGGATTTATAATATTTCCCTTACTATCTGGGATACGTGTAGCGTTGAAATTGGCTATAGTTGGTTACCTGTCTTCTAATTTTTCATGCAATTATGGTTAATTGCCCCCGGGTGGACGTATGCCATTTGCATCCTAGCTTGTGTGTTTTTAGGCAAGTTTTGCCAACCGCGATATAGTTGATTAAGCCTAATTAGGGAAACAATTCAACTGTTTAGCTTTCGCCGGTTTGGCTTTAAGGTCACGGCAAAAGCTAAACACTTGAATTGTATGTTGGTTAAAACTAAATAAAGCAGCAACTTAAGTGTCACTTGTTGCTTAGTAATTATTTGTAATTAGATAAATGTAATACATATGTTTTACGTCGACTAGTGAAATTAACTACGGCATTTATCCACATAGAGATGAATATTTCGCTTAAGTATTGTTAAATTTTTATTTGAGTACATGATTTATTAACACAAAAAGAATGTGGAATGCAAGTAAGCTCCGCATCAAGGTTCATGTGACCAAAATGTTTTTTTATATTAAATGTCTAATAATTCAATTAATTGGATATGCAGTTGTAATTGATAATCTATAGGATATCATGTTATATTTTTTCACGCAATTTTATCAAAACGCATTATATTTTCATGCATATCAAACCTCATTATTTTGATTAAGCCTAATTAATGGAGCAATTTAAATGTGTTTACTGTTTGTGTGTGTGTGTGAAGGGTTGTTTGCTGTTTAGCTTGAGTTTAGTCTCAAACGTCCACATTTAGTTGTAGCTATTCTTTATTTGTAAAGAGATTTAAACTGCTCACACCCTCTGGGTGTGGAAAAGTGGGTGGTTATCAGTTTAAAAATGGGCAGTTAATATATATTTTTATTGTTTTAGTGTTTTGACGATTATGTCCTGTAGAATGAAAATTGTGCTTTGTTTTTTAATATTTTAAGGGTATTTTAGTACATTTTTTTAGTTTTGGCTAACAAAGCCTATTCTATTAATATTAGTATAGATTAATAAAACTTATTAAGGGCTACACATGGATTGGGTTGAATTGGTTTTGACTCCAAACCGTCTCTATGCCAAAATGAGCAATTTACGCATTTTGAACAACCTGTCATCGAAAAAATTAAGCTTAATCCAATTCAAAAAAAAATGGTTTGGTTTGGTCGGTTAAGTGGTTTTAACCTATATAATATTAACATGTTGTTTATGAAAAATTTCATAGTAAAATTCAATCAAAACCCAAAGTCTATAATAGATTCAAAGTGATTCACTTATTTCATGACTTATTAGCCATCAGTACTAGCTTAATATGGTCCAATCCAAAAAAAGATGGTTTGGTTTGGTCAGTTAAGTGGTTTTAACCTATATAATATTAACATGTTGTTTATGAAAAATTTCATAGTAAAATTCAATCAAAACCCAAAATCTATAATAGATTCAAAGTGATTCACTTATTTCATGACTTATTAGCTATCAGTACTAACTTAATATGGTAGTATTAGAGGTTAGAGAATGAAAGATTGAGAGATGTGATGTGAAAGGATCAAAGTAATTGTAGAGATTCTATATTAGGGTTTTAGGTATTTGGGGTTTGGATTCAATATGGTAGTATATCATTTGAGAATAGAGTTATAAATGAAGATTTATAACTTATATAGAACAGACTAGACAAATGAATATATATTTATTACGTATATAAACTGGAAACTTTTTTCCTATTATATTTCAAACATACTGGTCGGGTTGGGTTCCGCTGTTAAAGTATAAGATAAACCAAACCAACCCAACTCATAAACAGTTTGGTTGGATATTTAATTGACTTTTAATTTTTAAAATATAAAAACTTTAACTAAACCATATTTAATGGTCAGTTTCGACCAATTTATATAGTGCTTTGCACCCCCCAAAACTTATCATTTACTTGTAGCTATTCATTGTTTGCAATTAGATTCAATATAAATCAATAAAACTTATTCGCGTGGCTCAAGTCATGTGCCGCTGGTCAATTTACAATATTATGGCAAGTTTACTATCGAGATAATAAATGAATGAGATAAACTCATGTGCTAGTAACACATTTAATTACTTAAAATTTGTATAAATCAAAGGAAAAAGATTTCAGTGCCTGACTTTCCCTTCATTTATTAACACAAATAGAATCCGATTGCAAGCGGGTCCATAAAAAAGTTAATAAATTCCCTCTTTTTTTTTTTTTTTGATGGAAAAATAAATTCCCTCATTTTGATGATGTGAAGAGATAAAGGCAATCGACTTTGGCACTACTCGGAGCAAAACGTAGGGTTTGGAAAACAGAGGGGCGGGGTTGTGGCTTGTCCAACGGCGTCCCAACATCGATGATGGCTTTTGCTTGCGTCGGTGTGTGGTGAACGTTGCCGGACAGGGTGCTAGGATGGTCGGCTCTCCCTTGGTGGAGCGATCTGAGTCTTTTGGCTTGAGAGGATTTAGGCGACGGCAGCAGATTTCTCTTTTCCTTCATACGACAGCGGTTGGTGGATGGGCATGCTTCACGCTGGGGTGGAAAGGGGCAGAAAGGTTGAGAGTCAAAGGTTGGTTGTGGGTAGCAGTTCCAGGCCTGCGGTGGCGATGTAGATTGCTCTCTCTTTCATGTTTTTTCGGTCTTTTGCGTTGTAAATGTTCCAGGCTTGGTCCACTTTTTGGCTGGAGACGATGCAGAGAGCGGCGGTGGAAGGCCACACGGTAGGCTTGGGTGTCTGCAAGGGGGTGAGCCGGTGTGGATGGGCTCGGTGCAGCGGTTTACTAGTGGTTGGGGTCCAACGTCGAGGAAATTGGAAGCATGTTGCGGTGGCCGAATTCTTTGTTTTATTAGGTTTTTAGGTTTTGGCTTTTGGTTAGTTCTAATAAGTCTCTCCTCAATTGAGCGAGGGTTTGAGTGTATTGGTTTCATGGTTGTGCCATTGCTATGGTGTTTTTCCTGTGAACGAGTTGGCTCAACTCTGGTTTACTTTTGTTGTCAATTTGCCGACGAGCGATCATTTACAAGTGGTCTGGTACTTTTTTGATACGGTGTTGAAGAGGACGACGTCTTCTGTGCTGCTGACTACGGGGTATTACAGGGACTTTCGGGATCACATGCTCAAAGTAGCCTTGGAAATAGGTGTTTTGTGGTTAGAGTTTGGGTCCATTGGCCTGATGGTATCTGTAACCGCGGTTTTTTTTGGGGTATTGGTTTATGTCTCCTCCAATGTATGCGTTTTGGTTGATTGAATGAAAGTTCTATCTCATTCTCAAGAAAAAAAAAAAAAGGCAATCGACTTTGCATAAGAAGAAATACTCTTACTCAAATAAATTCTAACAGATTCTATTTTTTTTTAGTAAATTAAAACACCGAAATATTGCAATTGCCACAGTGTAGGTGAACTATCAGCTTCAATGCCTGCACAGTTGCAACTGTCCCTATTTACACCATAGAGAATTAGCTTCTAGTTATGGACCAACCAATACCGAGCCAAAAATCAAACATAGCTTTAAAAAGCAGTTTGTAAGAGACATTTTGGTAAAGCAGTTAAGTTCCATATGTAACCTTCACCAAATGTGTCGGTATCAACTTTACTACACTAACCCCCCCTACATTCAATTTGGGGTTGTCCTCTATGATAATGATGTGTCATAATCCCACTAGACATTTGATTAATTTGACATGTACTCCTTTGTCCTTAAATTTGCATGCGGAATGCTTTTAAACTTATGTTGAATAAGGTTCCATTAATACAGTACACTCATAAGAAATTATGGAATGGTGCCATCATGTCACTTGATTTTTTCACATCGTCTCTTCGTGTAGTCAAAAAAGCTATGAACTATATGTCGTCTTCAATATTTTAATAATTCCTTTTCATATAATAAAAGAAACGTTAATTTCATTTATAAAAAGTAAAATTACATATGACATCTCACCCCAAACGATAGTCTACAAAAAAAATTTACTAAGTAATTTCATATGCAACAATGGTGATAATACAACTAGGAAATATTAGAGATTATGAGATTGAAATATACAAGTGAACTCAAGATCTAACACTTTCCGTGACATAGCTTAAAATAAAAAAACTATGTTCTCTAAATTTAGACAACAATCTAGAATTCTAGATTCAACAACTTAAACTTTGCTCGTAGCGGTTGATTATTTGTATCAAATAGCAACACAAGCTGGGCTAATTTCACGCCATTTGACTTAGAATGAGGTCAACTTGACCTATCAAGAAAATCAAATGCATTGAGCAAAAACATAAAAATTCAGGAGATGTTATATCCAAATAACACCACCAGTTACGGTGTTTCTCTGAACTTCTTTGCTTGAAATTTCAGCCAAAGGAGCAATGAGCAAACGACCATTGAATGTATGCCAATACGGTGTTTCTCTGGACTTCTTATTACGTTATTTTATGAATTGTATTTTTAAAAAGTAGATATTTTGCCCAAAAAAAAACAAAAAATTGTGATGATAAAGGAATAAGTGAATCACTAACGACTAGAATATTCCCCAGCAAAAAGAAAAAGACTAGAACATAAAAATGAAAAATAAACCACTAAAATATTCAGCCCAAAAAAATGCCGTGCTCAGCCATCCCCGTCTCAAATCCCAATTACCCCAAATAAATCTTACTATAATGCCAATTTGGACAGGAGAGAGAGAGAGAGAGAGAGAAGGTTTGGGGTCAAATCGAGTGGCCAAGGGATTGAATCGTCTTTTCTGTTTTTGTGTGGTGGTGGTGTTGGTATTACCCCTTTACAGGGTTTCAAACAAAAAAGCTCACAGAGACACATAGAGAAGGAAGAAGAAGAAGAAGAAGAAGATATCAAGATAGAGAGCCCTGAAAGCTCTAGATAATACTGCAACACACACAAGCAGCTCCTTCAAGCTCAAACGTAAAAGCATCAAATCTCTGATTCTCTTTCGCTTTCCTTTCACTATATTTCTAAGCTCGGCTTATACCAGCTCATGGATCCCTTCGATTTGGTGCGAAAAGGTATTGCTCCGCTTCGGATCTTCCACTTGGCTTTGGGATTGGTTTTGGTTTATCTTCGTTTTGGATTTTGTGCGTGGTTTTGTGATTTTTGGCGTTGAATTTGATGAGATCTATTGAATTTGATTGGTTTTATGGCTGCGGATTTGGTTTCTGAGCTGCTCTTGTTGTTTTGAGCTTGATTTTGTTTGGATTTTCTGTGGAAATTGGACTTGTTTTAATGAAGTTGGGAATTAAATTTTTCTGTTACCGTATCTAGCTTTGTTTGTTTGAAAATTATTATGTATTTTTTTGTTTCAACTTCGGGGGGTTTAATCGGATTTGAAACTTTGTTTCTGTGGAGTTTGGCTTTGCACAGAATCTTGAAAAATGATTTGGTTTTCGGATAATTGTACTGGTGAGGAAAGAATAAAAGGAATTTCGAAAGTGCTTTTGAAATTTGGTTTCATTTTTGCTCTTGTTTTTCATGTGCTCTTTCAGTTGAATTATGGGGAAAGACTTCTGATTCGGTGAATTGCGAGTCGGTTTGCTTTGAAATTGAAGTTCTTGGTCAATGGACTAATGATAGTGCTTCACTGGAACTGTTTTGCAGGGTTTGGTTGATGCTTGATGAAAGCTGTGCTCCTCTTTAATTCAGAGCTTATCGAGTTGTATCTAATTCAGTAAATAATGAGCTTGTCCAAGAAAGGATCCTTTACGAATGACACAAAGCTAGGCGCTGCTGCAAGCAAGGCAACTACTTTAAATCCAAATGCAGCAGAGTTTGTTCCCTTTTCCCTCAGATCTCCTTCATCTGGAAGCACCAGCACACCTCAGGCATTTTCTTCATCTCGAACCTTTGGAAAAGCAGTATTAGATCGAACAGAGTCTTCCACCTCGAATAATTCTGATGACGAGGCCCACCAATATTGGCGCCACCAGCTCCCTGATGATATCACCCCTGACTTTAAGGTCATGGGAGAAGATGAGTCACCAGGTCTTGGAAACATCTCTTTGGCGGGATTGTCCTTGCATGATGACAGTGAAGCAACACACTTTCCTGCTTCTACAGGCAGTGGATACTTATATAATGACATTAATGGTAATAGCTTTTCTGAAAAGTTAAGAGTTGCTACATCCCCCTATGGGGATGATCTTTCCTCGCCCAGTTTCATGCACATGTCAACCAAGCCTTGGGATAAGCAGATTCTGAATAGCAATCAGCTTGTTAGCAATGGTCATGAGGGGTCTCTTTATGATGGCATTTCTAGACATGGATTCATGAATGATATATTGGGTGAGCAACCAGTTGTTGATGATAGCGAAATTAACCCTGCCGATTTTTTGGCTTCACAGTTCCCCGGGTTTTCCTCTCAGAGCCTTGCAGAAGTTTACTTAGCCAATGGTGGTGACTTAAACCTGACTATTGAGATGTTGACTCAGTTGGAGGTATACTTTTATTTTGTTAATGCATTCATCTTTAGGGAACTTTCATGCCTTTTTCTAGATTGAAGATGTTGGGATGGGGAATGCTGGTTTGTTGATGTTATATACTTGCAATTTTCTAGTTTTGCTGTTAGTTCAAACGTGGTCAGAAAATATTTGTTTGTCTAAACTACATGATGTCATTTAAAATTTTTCTTTTGCTATTTGTTGTTTTCATTACTGCGAATTGATGTGATAGTGCATGTTTGTTTTGAATTGTAGCTTCAAGTTGATGGTGGTTTTAATGAAAATATGAATCCAAAGACCTTGTCAGCTCCTGATCTTAGTTCAATGGACTTTCCTGCACTAACTCCAACAGATGGTCAGCATGGTCATCCAAAATATGTTGGAGACGATGATTTCCAGCAAAGTGGCAATCCATATCGAACTTCTGACAAGGACAGCATGCTGATGTTTAAGTCTAGCTCATCCATTCCGTCTAGAGGTTCAATAGATTTTGCTTCAGCTGTCAGGAAATTGGCGACTCAGGATTCTGGTGGATGGAAGTATGAGAGGAATGGGTCTGCTGATGCTGCTATTGGCTCAAGTAGAGCTTCCCATCTTGTAAATAGCACTTACAATACTGGGCATGGAAGAGCCATCTACAGTGATAGGTCGCAGACTCGTGGTTCAGCTCGGACTGCTCCTGTTTGGCTTGAAACTGGAGATGCTGTTGGTAATGTTCCTTGGTCAACCAAATTACTTCTGTTTATGTCCATTCAGTTGTGGAACAAATCCCTTATCGATTTATACTTGCTTTAACATTTGAGATGACAGCAAATATGTATACCGATCTGCGGGAGGAAGCTCGTGATCATGCACGCCTACGGAATGCATACTTTGAGCAGGTTTGTCCTTTCAAGTGGTATTTTCCTGTAAAACCTCAGTCACCCTTTCCATTTATTTCTAGCTTTACATTAACATTGAAGCCGCAACTTGGCGTGAAAAAAAAAAAAAAAATCATGCAGCATGTATAAGTCTGGACTGATTTGATTTAAAATCTTTTTGGCCAAGCTTGATGTGAATACGAAAAAGGAAAATGCACAGACAAGGAACAAATTGCAGTGGCACATGGCTGGTGAACACCTGATATTGGTTTTAAGGCATAAACCTTTTAGCCAATATGGGGGGTAAACTCCCATACCACTGTGCGACTGCAGTTTCATCAATTTCTTTCTACTATGCATGCTGTGGGCTGAGCCAAATAATACTTGTGAAATAAATACTTTCCTGATTGTTTGTATTTAAAAACAGGCACGACAAGCATACCTTGTTGGAAACAAGGCTCTAGCAAAGGAACTGAGTGTTAAAGGGCAGCTGCACAACATGCATATGAAGGCAGCTCATGGAAAAGCTCAAGAATCTATATATCGCCAGAGGTTTGTTGTCCTCCACTATTTGTGGTTGGTCTGTGCCATAGAGGATGTCCTGAGTATTTACTTTGTTTTTGCCTTTGTGTTACTCATAATCATCTCCAAAGGAGATGGCTAAATGCTGTTCCTGGCATATTTGCATTTTTCCGTCACCTGTTTTGAATTATATTTGTTCAACTGTGAGGGATTGAAACTCCTTTGTTCTGTTTTTGAATCTCTGTCCTGTTCTCTCTCATGGACTCGCTACAAGTTGATTGGGTTTTCTTTTTGTCTTCTCTGCCTTCAAGAAATCCGTTTCAGATTAAACCCATAGATGAGCTTCTATGTCACTGCTTATAGTTTTGAACTCTCCGAGAATGAGATGCATTCCAGCTGCCTCCTGTTCTGGGCCTTGTCTGAGACAGCCTGGAACAAGCGTCTAGCTTGATGAAGCTACTTATTTTCATACAGAGCATGAGTTTGATAATTGACAACAGTGTCGGATACTATTGGGGTTCACCCTAATAAACTTAATTGTAATCTTTATTGGTTAAGTTAATTGTTGCCTTTCTTGCTTTTCTCCATTGTTTTCAGGAACCCAGAAATGCAATTCAATGGAAGACAGGAGAGGATGATAGACCTGCATGGACTTCACGTAAGTGAAGCTCTTCATAGGCTCAAGCATGAGCTGAGCATATTGAGGAACACTGCTAGAGCAGCAGAGACGGGTCTTCAGGTTTATATATGTGTTGGAACAGGCCACCACACCCGGGGTTCACGCACTCCAGCGAGGCTTCCAGTTGCTGTACAGCGTTACCTACTGGAAGAAGAGGGGCTCAACTACAATGAGCCACAGCCAGGGCTGCTTCGAGTTCTGATGTACTGAGCCAGGAAGATAGTATTTTGACAGAGGGAAATCCACGAAGTCATAGTGATCGTAGCCATTCTTGTATCTGTGTATATGGGAAGCAATCAAGATTAGTCCAGTCTGAAAAAAGGAAAGGAAAAAAAATGGAAGAGAGATGAAGAAGTTAGAGGGAAAAAAAAGATGGAAAAAAAAGAAGTGGAGAAGTGTATCATTAAGTTCGACCAGTAGGCAGAAGTGATCCTACCTTAGCAGACGTCTTGCAAAGTTCTTTTTTGTATCTTAAAATTTTCATTTCTTTGTTAATTCCTTTTTGATTCTCAGATGTAACTGATAGAATTGAATTAGGAAAAACTACACCCACCTCCTTGACCAAACTCTAAAACACAAAAAACTCCACTACATTTGTTTTTAGACACTTAAGGACATTTTGTCTTTAGCAAGTTTCACTTTCTCTTCAAGTTTTTATCTTTCCTTTCAGTAAAAAGAAAATTGACGGAGCGTAGTGGGCCCATGCTTTTGAATTTGTTTGTTTAACCATATTGCAGGTATAAATCCATCCTCTATACTCGAAGGTAAACGGTTATTTTTACCATTCATAATTTCGATTGTTGATAGACTTGAGTTGATTGCTATCTGCAAAATTACTACTAAGGAATTGCAAAAGGAGAGAGAGAAATTGAGAAAATTAAAAACCTATAGAGATAATCTTAGTAGAGATTCTCCCAATTACTGGGATATTATCTACAGACTACAGACTAGAATCTATAGAATAGAAGAGGAGATAGATAATCTCTTAGAAGTTCTGGAAGAGGAACAAAAACCTCTTGATTATTTGAGCATTGGTTAGATCCGCAAACAACTGGTATCAGAGCTTGTAAAATAGCTCAAAGGAGAACCCCTCCTTAATGGGGACAATGTCAGAATTGTTATTAGAGAAAATAAATTCTCTATTGAAATCTTCTGATGAGAAATATCAGAAGTTGTTACTAGAAATATCTAGATGTCAAACTCATCTAGAAAAATTACCTGCTATAATCCACCAATTGGAAAGATTGGAAAACAAACTGGATTATATCAAAGAACTTCCAAAAACGGAAGAAGAAAAACTGACAGTCGTCAGTAGAAAAATCAATGAACAGCAAAAAACGCTGGAATCTATGAAAAATATACTGAAGGACAAGAAAGGGCCTACAGTAAAAAAGAAAACTAATGGATTCAAACCATTAGAAAAACCAGACACAAATCGTGTTCCAAACATGATTTTTCTGGAACCATCTACTAGTCAGACTAGTATACGGTATGAAAACCCGGAAAAAAGAGAAATGAAGATGTTAAGCATCTTTGGGAAAAAGAAGGGAGTACAGCTCCTAAATGCTGAAGAATTCGAATTCAACGAAATCGAACAAGAGGTAAAAAATTCCTCAATCCCAAAGTTAGATTTTAAACAAATCTACAAAAGGGGAAAGTTTGATTTAATGGATAGCCATTATTTTAAACTTCTAGAAATTACAACTCCAGCTACAGCAGGAGGAGAGACTGATCTTCTATTGATCACTCCTTCAGAAGTTGCTAGAGCTCAAGCAAAAAAATATCAATTTATGCATATTGGAGCAGTCCAAGTAGGCATAAATCTGCTTGCACGTGAAGGCATAAACTGTTCGGTCCTATGTGTTCTACAAGACAATAGGTTAACAGACTTCCAAGCTAGTTTGTTGGGAACACTCGAAGCATCCTTATGTGATCAAGTAGCGTATTTCAACTGCTTCCCCAACTTCACCACCAGCTTGAAAGATGCAGCTCATTGTCTACGACTGAGGGTCAAGACAGATGGCATATCTATGAAAGAAGATATGCAAGAACTTGCTATAGTATATAGAATATACTATAAATTGATGAGTACTACAGTAGCCCCTAAGACAAGGATAACAAATATCCCAGGTCTTACTACTGGATTCCTCACCAATCAGAAGAACCATTCACAACAGATCCACAAAGTTACTTGGAATGAAGTAACTTTTCCTCTCGAATGGAAATTATCCGGTCCAAAAAAACAGCCGGAAAGAGCAAAAGCAAAGATCTACGAGAGTAGAAAGACTGGAGAAATTAGTCTTAATTTTGACAATCACAGAAAAAGTGATGTCTGTCCTGAGAATCTCAGGATAAACAAGAACAATCTTTTGAGAAGAAGCTACAGCACTAGAGAAGCTAGTGTCAGTGGTATAAAACCTACTATTGAAGAGCCAATTTCTGAAGAAGAATTAGAAGCTGATCTGAACAGACCAGTCCATATGTTCAGAACTAAGAAGCTCTATGATCTTTATGAAGAAGCTGAGAATTGCGAAAATCCTGAACGATTAGAAAAACTAATCGAAGAAATGAAAGAATACAAATTCAGAAAGACAAGAAAAGTCTTTCCTTATCAAGATATTGAAATGGAAGAAGGAGAAAGCTCCAGAACTTTCATTAGCAGAGAAAAAAAAGAAATAAAACTCCCATTTCAGAAAGCCCCCACGGGTAAAAAAGGAGAAAGAAATTCCCAAAGATTTGTTCCAGAGGACAATCTGCCTAGAGTTCCTATCACGAACTATGGCATATGGTTAAATCTAGACAAGAGTCTAGACAAAAGAAAAACTATTGACCAATGGGTAGACAGCCTGATGATGGCTTCAGCACTCACCCTTGGCAAATTTGAAGCACCAGATCTGCAGGTGTACTATGAAACTACTCTCACTGGAGTAGCAAAAAAGTACTACCTATCTTTCAAAGAAACTGCCAGAGGAAGAGACTGGCTGGAAGAAATCAAAAATTCAAAATCTCCGTATGATTTTGCAGTACCACTGTACGATCAGTTCTGTGGAGATCTTTCAAATCTGAGTGAAAAAGCCAAAGAAACGGCAAAATCGAATATCTATGCTCTCAAAATCTGTGACATGAGATATTTCGAAGAATACTTGAATGAGTTTCAAGAGTACTACTGTACAATTGGTGAACTAGAGAATACTGATCTAGTTAATCTGTTGCACAGAAAACTCCCTGAACCATGGAGAACAGCTGTGAGAGAAAGCATAGCTGAAAAACCAATTGAAAGATTTTCAGTTGGAGGAATTGCCGACAGAATCCGGCAATTACTGAAAGAGCAGTGCAAAGCCAATCTTAGAGCTAAGATGGCCAAGAAACAACTCAAAGGAGTTGAAAATTTCTGTTATGGAATATTAGATATGCCCACAAACTGGGGATGCCATGACTCCAAATTCCACAGAAAGAAGAAAAAAGAAAAATATTACTCTAAAAAATTTAAAAAGAGTAATCAGAAAAAGAATTGGAAATTCAAGAGAAGTTCCAATTACAAAAAGCAACAGGATGAAGATCCTAAAAAGAAATTCTTCAAAAAGAAGAATACTCATCAGCAGCATAAACAGCCTAGCAAGAAAGCTTGCAGATGTTGGTTGTGTAAAGCTGAAGGACACTATGCAAATGAATGCCCGGAAAAGGGTAAAAGATCTACTAAGGCTCTCTTTGAAGAATATGAGCAAATAGTAGAGGTAGCAAACATGAAAGGCTACGAAATAGCCTATTCTGATGATGAAGATGACGACAGGTCAGTCTACTCTGCCTGGTCTGGAGAAGAAGAAAGTTCATCAGAAGAGTCTGAGATTGATTCTGAAGTAGAGTACTTCGAATCTAGACAACTGAATGTTTTGAGAATAAAAAACTGGGAAGAAAGCAAGACAGAATCCTTCATGTCTTCTTATCAGGTGAACCCTGGTACATTCGTTTGTGACTACTGCTTTTGTCACGAAAAGAATGGTCTCCCAATGTTTTGTGAAGAGTCTAAGAAGACTTATCACAAAGAATGCTTCATAGCTGAAGCGAGAAGAAAAACCAAGAATGGTCTTGTCAGCCAATTGGTTAAGCAAGAATATGAAGAGTATTTTGCCGAGCAAAAGGCAAAAGAAATTGAAACTCTTTTCCAAGAAACCATGGAACCATCTTCCTCGAAAAAGGAAGAAATCGTCGATAAAGAAAAAGTCGATGAAGATCTTGAACTGGTTGAAATACCAGAAAATGTAGAACTGGTGAAACCACCAGAAACTGTTCATCTCTTAGAAAGACAAGAGGCTACTGACACATGGGATCTACTTGGCCAACCTTCTGGCAAGTATGATTATAAAGTCAGATATGATCCTCCGTCCTGGTTCAGTGATCCAGACATCAAAGAGATAATTCCTACAAACTGGGATGATAGTGAAGATAAATCACCCATGCAGGAAAATGTTTCAGAAGAATGTAAACCATTCATTCCAAAAGAGCAAGCTCAAGAAAATGAGCCTCACCAATCGAAAGTCGTCTCTACAAGTAGATACAGCAACTACATAGAGATCGGGCTCAAGTTCCCTGATCACAGGAAATATCATCTACATGCCTTTGTAGATAATGGATCAGGTTTTACTGTTGCAAAGAGATTTGCAATTCCAGATGAACTCTGGAAAGAAGATAAGAAAAAGTCTGCTACTGGTGTTACATTTGATGGAAGCCATCTCACCATGAAGAAAGTAGCAAAAAATGTTCATATCACCATTGGTGGAGGAACATTTATCATCCAGAATGTTTGGCAGTCAGAAGGCCAAGGATCAGATTTCCTGATAGGAAATGATTTTATTCTCCAACAGAGATTCATTCAGGATGAAGAAGCGATAGGTTTCAGGAAAGGAGAACGGGTGTTCTGGGCAGATCGACTCACACATGCATTCAGTGTGGTAGGTCCCGGTTTTACTACTCACTATCAGAGATCGCAACCGAATAGTGGTGATCTTACCCCCTACAAACCCAAATTCGAGCCCATACTCCAAATCAAACAACAAGAAGAATTGCTTGTTGAAGAATCCTCAGAAGAAAAAGAAGAAGAAGCTAGTGAAGATGAAGAAGCTAGTTTCATCCATGAACACAACCTCAAGCACTTTCAGAATAAGCTTGAGTCTCAGCAAACTCCCACTCTTGAAAAAATCAAGAAACTACTCGAGCAGAATGTGGATACAAATCCTCAAAAGTTTTGGGAAAAAGACCCAGTGGTCTGTGAATTGAAATTGCATGACATGAATGCTATCTGCCATGTCAAAGCCATTCCTCATTACAAAGAAGAAGATCAAAAAGAATTCAGAAAAGATATTGAAGATCTCCTGAACAAGAAATTGATTCAACCTTCCACTAGCCCTCATCATGCTCCAGCATTCTACGTGAGAAATCATGCAGAAACTCTACGAGGAAAAGCTAGAATGGTGATTGACTACAGAGATGTCAACAAAAAGACTGTCAAAGATGGTTATCAAATTGCTCAAGTAAGAGTACTGATCAACCAGCTCAGAGGAGCCAAAGTCTTTTCGAAATTCGATGCAAAGTCGGGTTTCTGGCAAGTCAAGATGCATCCCGAGAGTGTACCTCTCACTGCATTTGGAACACCACAAGGTCATTACGAGTGGCTGGTGATGCCTTTCGGTCTCAAGCAAGCTCCCTCAATCTTCCAAAGAAAGATGGACAACATCTTCAAGCATGTGGCGGAGTTCTGTGTCGTCTACATAGATGACATTCTGGTCTTCTCCAAAAACAAAGAAGAACACATGAGACACCTCCATGAGGTAGTAAAGCTGATAGTTCAGCATGGAATTATCTTAGGAGAAAAGAAAATCTTCTTTATCCTCGATGAAGTTGATTTCCTAGGAATAAACATCAAAAATGGGGTCATAAAACTCCAACCTCATATCCTTGAGAAAATCTGGAAGTTCCCAGATAGAATTCCTGATGCTAAGAGTCTAGAGAGATTCCTTGGTGTCATAAATTATGGGAGAGACTTCATCCCTAAAATCTCAGGGTTAACAGCAATGTTATCTCCTAAGACAAGTTCCAAAAGAAAATGGAACTTCACAGAAGATGATGAAAAGATTGTGAAGCAGATAAAAAATCTCTGCAAAAATCTCCCTCCTCTCCAACAACCAGAAGAGAATGATGAAATTATCCTCCAGACAGATGCGAGCGATAATTACTGGTCCGGTGTTGTTCTGGCAAGAGCGCCTGGAACTAACATTGAAAAGATCTGCAAATTTTGTAGTGGCAAGTTCAGCCCTGCAGAACTGAATTATCCCACAGGGGAAAAAGAAATTTTGGCTGTCAAGAAAACGATTTTAAATTCACCAGCTTTTCTTGGAAAAACCTTTACTGTCCGCACCGATTGTGCCAGAGTAAAGAATTTCAAAAATTTTAAACTTGATAAAGCTGCTGATAGGGGAAGATTAGCAAACTGGCAATTATTTCTTAACCAATATGATTATAATGTTGAATTAATTGCAGGAAACAAGAATTATCTTCCAGACGCATTGACCAGGGAAATGGCAATGTTTAGCCAAAGAGAAGACGACGAAGGTCGTAATCCCAGAAGCAGAAGGACTGGGAAAGAACATGAGCATCAAGAAGATCCTATGGAAACCAAAGAAAAAATTCTTAAAAGGTTTTTGCTAAGTCCTAAAGGACTAGCCTCAACTGATCAATCCCAGGGTAAAGGATTGGCTAGCCCGTCTCAAACGGCAGACGGTAAAGGCTCATCAAGACCGTTGACGGCTGCTGCTTTGCCAAAAAGCAGACCAACTCCAACTGGAGTCATAAATGTTTTTAATTATGAATTAAGAACTTTTGACACTCCTGTGTTCAGAACTGGCAGGAGACTAGCTTATCACCAGAAGGCAATCCTGGATAATCTCTTATTTGCTTTTCAAGAAAGAAGCAGTGGTCTAATGTTCCCGGCACTCTTTGCACTAGCCGAAGAACTATATGAGAACGCCAGACCACAATTTGAAGAAAGTCATATACAGCAGAGTGCTGTAAGAAAAGAAAAAATTCTCTTCCTTGAAAGTCCAGAAAGTGCTAGAGTTCCTGTCATGGCACTTAATGAATCAGACTGGCATGAATTCCATAGTCTGATAGGAAGACATAATCCAGAAGACCTAGTTCCTCCAACTCTCTTTATTGTTTCAGGTCCTTATGTTGGAAGATACCTGGTTAATGTTCAGAGTGAACATCCTCAAGAACACAAGCTCTGGCTTGTTGAAAATGGTTTTGTCCATAATCTGTGGACTAAAACAAATGATGATCTAAAAGGTTTGCCGCCTATCATTGTCAATACAGTCAAAAATGTAAGAAAAAATGACTGTATGCTTCGACTGAAGTTCAGATCCACCCCTCCAGAATGGATCCAGAAGGCAAACGGTGAAGTTGAATATATTCCTCCTTATCATTATGTAAGAATTATTCAAAGGAAATATCTTCAACCAGCCTGTGTAGGGTACAATGGCCAACCAAACTCAAGCATTCCATGGATGAAGGCCATGACTCTAGAATATATCAAAAAGATCATCTCTGAGGATACCTACAATACCTTCCTGGCAGCAGGAGAAAAAATTATCATCACTGCTTACGATCATCCTGACGTAGTCAGCAGTGACTTATTCTTATCTCTTACCAGAAAGGAGATAGATTCGACACTGGCATGCTTACGATGGGTGGAAAAACTTGAAACTGACAACCACTACAAGATGTATGTTGATACAGATGTCGAAGACAATGCAACAACAGTAAGGATGGCCCAGGCAGATAACGACTCGTTTGTCCTTGGTCACAATTCAGAAACCGACGAGAACATGTGAAGCAGCAGGTGTAGAAAACACCGAAGGTCCTTTTGGATTTTTCCCAAAAGTGACTTTTGCTTTTCAAAAAGTAGGTGAAAAACATTTCACCTAAAGGAATCTGCTTTTTCCTCTGCCGACCTCCACCAGCAGGAGCACTAAGGAAAGCAGGAAATCACGGAGTCGTTCTGTACATTTTGGTGTTTTGAATTGTAATTTGAGTTCCGCTCCCTATATAAGGAGCTTTAGCTTCTCTTAGAAGGCATTCGAAAAAGAAAGGCATCAGTTCTATATTCGAAAATCTCTAAGATCAGCATATCTCAGTAGCAGTAGCAGTCCGTCTGTGGACACAGTGTGCTTTCTATTACAAGTAAGTGTTTGTAAATCAGTTATGAGTAGCTAAAACAGCTTCTAGCTGTTTGCCCAAGAGTGAGGCTCTGGGTTCTGTATCTGTATTTATGTTTGAATAAATAAATTCAGTTTGTGCCTAGTACGCTGTCACAAAAATATTTTACTGTTTTTGCATCTATGTTTTGGTAGCAGTAGCAGTCAGTAAGCAGTAGCAGTCTTTCTATAAAAACTGACCCCTATCATACTAAGGCAGCAGTGATTCCGCCCTGGTAGTAGCCGCTTAGACAGGAAGTCGTTAGGTGAAATTGTGGCATGTTGAAGGCTAGTCCTTAGGCTGATACTGTGTTAGTTTGGAAAAGAAATAGGCTGATACTGTGTACTGTAGCTGATACTATGTAAAAAGCAAAAGAAGGTAAAAGGAGAATAGTGTCTGTCCTTAATTGTATAGTGGAAAAGGTTGTGGACTTAGTTGTCAAAAAATATGTTGTCTGGTAGTGCTTTGTAGTTAACCCATTGAATTACATAATAGAATTCACGTTGCCAAATGCCAATTACACCCTGAGCCAATTATTTGAGGGATATTAACCCCATCTATCCGTCACTCTGTCAATGATCCACAGTCTTCATCTCAATACGTCATTATACTGTCCATTCAAGAGATCTCATCTCTGTGGAGCTCTTAAAGATCTCATTTTATTGTCCATTCAAGCGATCTCAAAGAAGGGAAAAATCCAAGGCCAGTAAATTGCAACGAATTACTGACATCGTAAATTCTTCTTATGAACAATAACAAATACAAGACCCGAAATTGAGCATTATCCCTAAGGACGAAAATAACAACTGACCTATAATGAAGTAGTAGGTTGCGAGGGATGGGTAGAGTTAGAGAAGGGGTCGGAGAGAGGAGAGAAATTGAAGAGAGGAAAAAGCCTTCATTGGTCGGTTGTTGTTATTTTTCATCCTCAATTTCGGGTCTTGTAATTCTATGCGTGCCTAGAGAACAAAAATATCATGCGGATATTGTAATTCTAGGCACGCGTTGGGCCCAAAAATGGGGACCCGAACAGTAAACAAAGACTCAACTCGGAGTAGTAACCAGAAGCAGACCCCTAAAGTGAAACAATTACTTGTACTTCAAACTCTTCGCTATGCTCTCTATACTGGTTTAGCCCCATTCCCAGTTCTCCCCAATTTCAAAATCACTCCATTAATGATGTCTTGAATTTTGGAGGGAAACCAGACAATGCACCCAAGAAATAATGCAGTTGCACACCAATCTCCGACCCAAATCAATTTTCTTCTCCACCAAAAACCACAAAACCCTTCTCCCTCTCTTCAATTTCTCTTCTCTCTCCAACCCCATCTCTCACTCGCAACCCTCTTCTTCATCTTCTCCATGGTTCTCTATCCTCCGCTCCGCCATTGCCAATACAGACTTGCCCCTCGGCAAGCGCGCCCACGCCCTTATGTTAACCTCAGGGGAATGCCAAGACCATTTTCTAATCAACAATCTCATCACCATGTATTCGAAATGCAGGTCGCTCACGTATGCACGCCACCTGTTCGATAAAAGTCCTGACCGAGACCTGGTCACCTGGAATGCCATTCTAGCAGCCTATGCGCAAGCTGGGGGCTCTGTGGTTGAGAATGTTCAAGAGGGGCTTGGCCTTTTCCGGCGGCTTCGCGAGTCTGTTGTGTTCACCAGTCGGCACACTTTGGCTTCCGTTCTGAAGCTGTGTTTGCTGTCGGGGCGTGTTTGGATTTCGGAGGCTGTTCAGGGGTACGCTGTGAAAGTTGGGTTGGAGTGGGATGTGTTTGTTTCGGGTACTCTGGTGAATGTGTATTGTAAACTCAGAAGAGTTAAGGAGGCTCGGGCTTTGTTTGATGGGATGCTGGAAAGGGATGTTGTGTTGTGGAACACAATGCTGAAGGCATATGTGGAAATGGGTCTTCATGAAGAAGCACTTGCTCTTTTCTCCAAGTTTCACCGGAGTGGATTGGGTCCTGATGATGTCAGTGTGCGTTGTGTTCTTAGTGGGATTCACGAAGTTGATTATGATGAAGGCAAGAGGCACATGGAGGAGGTTCAAGCATATGCAGCAAAGCTGGGGGAGTTTATAACTAATGTGGATGATGAAGCCCATCCACCAAGCTTATGTGTTCCCACTACTAATTCCGACATATTTTTGTGGAACAAGACATTGTCCAAGTATATCCGAGCTGGTGAAAATTGGGCTGCGATAGAGTTCTTTAGAAATATGATTAGATCAAAAGTGGGATATGACAGTGTGACATTAGTAATTATTCTATCTGCGATTGTAGGCACAAATAATTTGGAGGTGGGGAAACAGATTCATGGTGCTGCTTTGAAATCAGATTTTGGTTCTGTTCTTTTGGTAGCAAATAGCCTTATCAACATGTATTCAAAGGCTCGCTGTGTTCACTTTGCGAGAGCAGTATTCAATCACATGAAAGAAGTGGACCTAGTTTCATGGAACTCGATGATATCATGTTATGCTCAAAGCAGT
This sequence comes from Rosa chinensis, assembly GCF_002994745.2. Taxonomy (NCBI): domain Eukaryota; kingdom Viridiplantae; phylum Streptophyta; class Magnoliopsida; order Rosales; family Rosaceae; genus Rosa; species Rosa chinensis. The sequence goes on from NC_037093.1 coordinate 68,806,846, forward strand.
TCAGGAGAGGAATCAATAAATCTATTTATAGGTTTATTACGGGATGGTCTAAGACCTGATCAATTTACAATTGCAAGTATTTTAAGGGCTTGCTCCTCTCTTCAAGAAGGGTTGCATCTCAGTGAACAGGTTCATGTTCATGCAATAAAGAACGGTATTGCTGCTGACAGATTTGTTTCAACAGCTCTTATTGATGTTTATTCTAGAAGTGGAAAGATGGACGAGGCAGAGGCCCTTTTAGATAACAAAGTTAAATTCGATCTGGCATCTTGGAATGCGTTGATGTTTGGTTACATAAAGAGTAATGACAGTCACAAAGCACTACAACTTATGAGGATGATTCATGAAGGTGGAAAGAGAGTAGATGAGATTACTCTGGCAACTGTTGCTAAGGCCACTAGTTGCCTGGTAGCGTTGGTGCCGGGGAAGCAAATTCATGCTCATGTCATAAAAACAGGGTATTCAAAGGACTTATATGTTAACAGCAGTATTCTAGATATGTACATAAAATGTGGAGACATGAAAAGTGCACACACAGTTTTCAATGACATTCCTGCACCTGATGATGTTGCGTGGACAACTCTAATCTCAGGATGTTTAGAAAATGGAGATGAAGGGCGCTCTGTGTCTATATACCATCAGATGAGGCAGTCAGGAGTTCAGCCTGATGAATACACCTTAGCTACCTTAGTCAAAGCCGCCTCTTGTCTGACAGCATTGGAACAAGGGAAACAGATACATGCAGATGCAATAAAGTTGGAATATTCCTCAGACCCTTATGTTGCGACATCACTTGTTGACATGTACGCCAAGTGCGGTAACATAGAAGGTGCATATCGTTTATTCAGAAGGATGGATGTCGGGAGCATTGTTCTGTGGAATGCCATGTTGGTGGGTTTAGCTCAACATGGAGACGCTGAAGAAGCACTAAATCTTTTCAGAGTCATGAAATCTAATAACATTTTGCCTGATAGGGTTACTTTCATTGGAGTTCTTTCTGCTTGCAGCCACTCTGGTTTAGTTTCTGAAGCTTACGAGCATTTTTCTTCAATGCAAAGAGATTACGGCATTGAACCTGAGATCGAGCACTACTCTTGTCTAGTCGATGCCCTTGGCCGCGCAAGGCGTGTTCAAGAGGCAGAAAAGCTGATAGCATCAATGCCATTTGAAGCTTCTGCTTCAATGTACAGAGCCCTGCTTGGTGCTTGCAGGGTTCAAGGGGACACAGAAACAGGAAAACGAGTAGCAGAACAGCTCTTGGCTATTGAGCCAACTGACTCATCCGCGTATGTTCTCATATCCAATATGAATGCTGCTGCCAACCAGTGGGATGCTGTGAACGATGCTCGTCAAATGATGAAACAGAAGAATGTAAAGAAAGAACCAGGTTTCAGTTGGATGGATGTGAAGAACAAGGTCCATTTGTTTGTAGTAGATGACAAATCCCATCCTGAAGCCGATTTGATATACGACAAGTTGGAGGACTTGATGAAACAGATCGGTGAAGAAGGGTATGTCCCTGACACAGAGTTTGTGCTTGCTGATGTTGAAGAAGAGGAAAAAGAGCGAGCCCTATATTACCATAGTGAGAGGCTAGCAATAGCTTATGGACTGATAAGCACTCCCTCATCTGCCATTGTTCGGGTCATTAAGAACCTTAGAGTTTGTGGAGACTGCCATAATGCAATCAAATACATATCAAAGGTTTCTCAAAGAGAAATTGTGGTGAGAGATGCAAATCGCTTCCATCGTTTCAGAAATGGGAGCTGCTCCTGTGGTGATTACTGGTAAACCCAGCCATACAGGGTAGAGTCAACCTAATTAAAGCATCTTTTTAGTTCCTTTTGTTGTGAACATTTTCAATTCATTCAATATTAGTTACTTTTAGTGGATTAATTAAGCTCGTTGATGACAACATCATTTTCAAGTTTCAAGCAACGTAAATATGTAATGTGTAAATGAACGATACAAAAACTTGATGCGTAATATATTATTCTTAGGTAAACTCATTCATTCACTCTTACTTGTAACGCAATTCCATTTTAGGTTTTTAAATACGAGTCCTTTTTCGTAAGTGTTGTGATTGCAGTCGATTTGTAATTACAATTTATTGGAACGAAATTCTTAAAAATACATGTAACACTCACTTGTCCAACAATGTGTTTTGCCTTTTTTCATATAATTGTTATCGGCAGACAAATTTTTTTTGACTAAAGCAAAGAAAAAAAAAGATGAATAATATTACCATTTTTAACTTAAAGATGAATAATATTACCATTTTAAAGTAGGTTATGGTGTTCTTTTTCGGATAATTTGGTAACTCATGAGATCTTCTTGATCTTCTATTATCATGTCATTGTTCCATGATTTCAATTTTCAAGGTACCCCTCAACATGTTTAAGACCAAGTAAATTCTAGTTTAGTTTGGTCAAAAGTAAATCCGAGGTTGGGAATTGATCACATCGGTGCGAGTTCATTGACCTTGTTTTTCTTCTTCTTCTATAACTCTAACAGTTTTTCTATAATTTCTGTATTTTATAGGGAAATAAAAGTCAATTTTTTTTTTTTGGATCAAAATAGGTCAGCCCATTATATAGATTCAGCAAGCAGTACAAAAACGAAACACCCCTATATGGGGTTGACAGAAAGAATCGTTCCTCAGAGCACCCTAAGACTTCTATTCTAAACAAGAACAAGAACCCAGTATACCCCCATACTTTTAGAAAGTCCACGCACCATTAGTTCATACAAAAACCTAGAAACTCCGAAGCAGGAATAAAAAACCCTCAGAGCTACTGTTTTCTGAGACCAAGATAAAAAATTAAATAAAATTAGGAGTAGAGGATGATGTATCATCATCCACTCCGTCTTCATTCATTAGAGCAGCCCAAATTGAGGATCCCCGATTAAACTTAGCCCAGCTAGAGACCCATGCATCACACAGGAAGTCCACCGTCCAAAAGCAAGCCCAAATGCCCCAACCATAGGCAAAGGTCCACTCCAGGCCCAATAGTCTTAGAGCCCAGTAGCAAACCCTAGCATACCTAGCGACCCAAGAGCCGCCGCCCTCAGTAGGATCTCCCTCACCACTGCCGCCATAGCCTTTCCTATCGCCGCCGCAATCCAGCATAGGAGAAAGATTACCATCACCACCGTCACAGTGTAATTGCAGCCCAACTGCAATCTTTGCCACCGAAGGAGAAACTGGATCGCCTCCGATCACCGGTTCGCCATCGATCACGTTGTCCTCTGCCACCATACAAATCGAACAGTCCCATTTGATCGGATCTGAGCCCATTCCGGCCTGAACAACCCAGCCATCACTGCGTCCCCGTCCCACATCACCTAACCCAAACACATCGGCGGCGAAATGCCCTGCTCCTCCTATTGCCGCCGAGCTTCAAGTCAAGGAAACTCGCGCCATCTCAGCCAAGATGACTACCATCATAATCTCCGATCCATCCAGAAGACCAAACCGATCCAAGCAGATATTAAAGGGACGTCGAATCCAACCACTAGCATCACCAAGGAAGGGAGAAGAAAGAGAGACATCGCCGCCCTTCCAAATCCAAGATGCAGAGCCACAACGTGGCTGAGAAACCTCTCTCTCCAGAGTTAGGAAATTTGCAGTGCCGCCACCGCCAATCAAGGCCGATTGTGACCTTAGGGTTGCTCGCTCGAGAGAAAGAGAGAGCGTCATTTTTTTATAGTTATACATAAAATAAAAAAAGTCAAAATTTTAGCCTTTCTTCTTCTATAACTCCAACAGTTTTTCTATAATTTCAGTATTTTATAGAGAAGTAAAAGTCAAAACTTTAGCCTATTTTTGTTTTCCAACTCCAACAGATTCCCTATTTTTGTCCTTAAAATTTTAGAGATTGTTGTAAATTTAGAGAATTTGATTTTCTCTTTTCTTATTATCCTTAAAATGAAGATAATTATAGGAAATCAGTTGGAACAAAAGAGACTCATCTTTCCTTAAAATAAATAAAAATCAAACACAGGTGAACAACTTTTTGTGGTAACTCAGCCACCATTTTATAAAAAAGGGCTATTCACCTTGTTACACTGCAGGTGAATACCTCTTCTTCTTTAAATTATTAAGTTCGGAACCCAGTCGTTGTCCACTGGCCTAACCCGGTCACACCTTCACGTGCCGCCCAAAACCCCATTTAAGAAAAAAAAACACAGAAAGGAACAGTTCACAGTCCCATAGTCTGCACTCTGCAGTCACTTCGGTGTTAAGAAGAACCCACAACCAGGGAAAAAAAAAAATCCTTCATGATTTCTTAGGAGTTAGGGCTGCTTCAGTGGGATTTCTTTCCCTTTTTATTTTTTCTTTTCACAATCTCTGCAACATGCATTTGCCAGTGGAAAAAGGCCAGAATCCCCTGAAACGCAGCTTCTCTGAAATCACTGATGATCATGGTAGGAGTTTCATAGCGCTTCAATCCCACAAGCTCTTTTTTTTTTTTTTTTTTTTTTTTTGTGTGTGTGTTACTATCTCTGGCTAAGGCATTGTGGGTGCCTGTAAAGTTAAGATTTTGATAGTGGGAATTTTTTTGGGTGTGTGGTTTTGGTTAATAGGTATCAGACACAAGTGTATGAGGTTGCTAGGAGGAGGAACACAATAGCTGTGATGGAGACAGGTTCTGGGAAGACAATGATGGCTGTGATGCTCATTGATGAAATTGGTCAAGCTATCAAATCATCTGGTGACAACAAATTGACCACACCAGTTTTGAAGTGGAGGAGTATTATGGAGCCAAGGGGGTTGATGCATGGGATAAGGAGCATTAGGAAAAGGAATTTTAAACCCATGATGTAAGTTTTCTTTGAAAATCTTGACTAGTAATTTAGATTAATAATGTTGATGTTCATGCTTAATGCCAGTGCTTCTTATCTTTGCACTTTCTGCAATGTTCTTAATCCGTTGAAATTTGAAAGATCGCATCTTTTTTTATTGCTGATGAAGTAAGAAGCTGATCCGTGCTCACTTTGCTTAGTTCCTTGTGTTAGTTAGTTATGAGAAATTACTTAATTTGTTCAGAAGTCATGTTGGTATAATTTATCACAGTTCATTTTGTTAATCCTTTTGTTTCTAGTTTTTCTGCATGATTATTGAGTTTTTATCTGTATTTCCCTTTCTGTTTTTAGCATAGTGAGAACCACATTTGAAAAAAGCTATTAAAGTATTAACAAGTACCATTCTCAAGGCACATAACATACTTCTGTTAGATTCCTTATAATAAAACAGAAGTATCAAGTTTTTGCGGTTGGTGAACCTGTTATTTTATCCTGTAGGTACTGGTTATGACACCCCAGATTCTTTTGGATGCCTTAAGAAAGGCATTCTTGACCATAGAAGCAGTATGCTTGATGATTATGGATGAGTGCCATCGGGCTACCAGAAACCACCCTTATACAAAGATAATGAAGGTTGATTTCGTTGCTGTATTCCTCCCATTTCTTTGTTGTGATTTGTTACAAAATATGCATAGTTATATCATTTGTAGTCGACCAACTTGACAATATTTTGTCTTCCCTCTTGTTTCAATGTAGTACTATGTTTTTTGTTTATATAAAGGCTTGCTCTTTACATGTCCATTATTGATACCAAACATACTGCTAGAATTTATGGATCATGTGTCTCATCCACAATGGACTTTGAAGATCAAATATCAGAACCCGAAAGCATTTTGGAGTCCCAGGTAACCCACCTATTTTTTATTTTTATTTTTTCCTTCAGTTGTCAATGTGAGTTACTATTGATGGATCATATGTGATGATTTACTGTCTTATAATTTGCTTAAACAGATTTATACTGTTAAGGATAAAGTATCAATTTAATGTGGGTTTTTGGTGGAGAAGAAAATTGATTTGGGTCGGAGATTGGTCTGCAGCTGCATTATTTCTTGGGTGCATTGTCTGGTTTCCCTCCAAAATTCAAGACATAATGGAGTGATTAATGTAAGATAGTCTGTTGCCGGAAAGTCAAAGAAATGACCTGTGTTGCCATTGAACTTATTCCAACGATTGTAATTTGCATTTCATGTTGCTTTCAATTTAATCTTTTGACTTCTACGGTCCCCAGTTCTCCCCAATTTCAAAAAGCACTCCATTATGTCTTGAATTTTGGAGGGAAACCGGACAATGCACCCAAGAAATAATGCAGCTGCAGACCAATCTCCGACCCAAATTAATTTTCTTCTTCACCAAAAACCCGAAAACCCTCTCCCTCTCTTCAATTTCTCCTCTGTCTCCAACCCCATCTCTCACTCGCAACCCTCTTCTCCATGGTTCTCTATCCTCCGCACCGCCATTGCCAATACAGACTTGCCCCTCGGAAAGCGCGCCCACGCCCTTATGTTAACCTCAGGGGAATGCCAAGATCATTTTCTAATCAACAATCTCATCACCATGTATTCGAAATGCAGGTCGCTCACATATGCACGCCATCTGTTCGATAAAAGTCCTGACCGAGACCTGGTCACCTGGAATGCCATTCTAGCAGCCTATGCACAAGCTGGGGGCCCTGTGGTTGAGAATGTTCAAGAGGGACTCGGCCTTTTCCGGCGGCTTCGTGAGTCTGTTGTGTTCACCAGTCGGCACACTTTGGCTTCCGTTTTGAAGCTGTGTTTGCTGTCAGGGCGTGTTTGGATTTCGGAGGCTGTTCAGGGTTACGCTCTGAAAATTGGGTTGGAGTGGGATGTGTTTGTTTCGGGTACCCTGGTGAATGTGTATTGTAAACTCAGAAGAGTTAAGGAGGCTCGGGCTTTGTTTGATGGGATGCTGGAACGGGATGTTGTGTTGTGGAACACAATGCTGAAGGCATATGTGGAAATGGGTCTTCAGGAAGAAGCACTTGCTCTTTTCTCCAAGTTTCATCAAAGTGGATTAGGTCCTGACCATGTTAGTGTGCGTTGTGTTCTTAGTGGGATTCACAAAGTTGATTATGTTGAAGGCAAGAGGTACATGGAGGAGGTTCAAGCATATGCAGCAAAGCTGGGGGAGTTTATTATAACTAATGTGGATGATGATGCCCATCCAACGAGTTTATGTGATCCTACTACTAATTCCGACATATTTCTGTGGAACAAGAAGTTGTCTAAGTATATCCGAGCTGGTGAAAATTGGGCTGCAATAGATTGCTTTAGAAATATGATTATATCGAAAGTTGGATATGACAAGGTGACATTAGTTATCATTCTATCTGCGATTGTGGACACAAATAATTTGGAGGTGGGGAAACAGATTCATGGTGCTGCTTTGAAATCAGATTTTGATTCTGTTCTTTTGGTAGCAAATAGCCTTATCAACATGTATTCAAAGGCTCGCTGTGTTCACTTTGCGAGAGAAGTATTCAATCACATGAAAGAAGTGGACCTAGTTTCATGGAACTCGATGATATCATGTTATGTGCAAAGCGGTTCAGGAGAGGAATCAGTAAACCTATTTATTGGTTTATTACGGGATGGTCTAAGACCTGATCAATTTACAATTGCAAGTATTTTAAGGGCTTGCTCCTCTCTTCAAGAAGGGCTGCATCTCAGTAAACAGGTTCATGTTCATGCAATAAAAACTGGTATTGCTGCTGACAGATTTGTTTCAACAGCTCTTATTGATGTTTATTCCAGAAGTGGAAAGATGGAGGAAGTGGAGCCCCTTTTAGAAAACAAAGTTAATTTCGATCTGCCATCTTGGAATGCATTGATGTTTGGGTACATAAAGAGTAATGACGGTCACAAAGCACTACAACTTATGAGGATGATTCATGAAGGTGGAAAGAGGGGAGACGAGATTACTTTGGCAACTGTTGCTAAGGCCACTAGTTGCCTGGTAGCGTTGGTACCGGGGAAGCAAATTCATGCTCATGTCATAAAAACAGGGTATTCAAAGGACTTATATGTTAACAGCAGTATTCTAGATATGTACATAAAATGTGGAGACATGGGAAGTGCGCACACAGTTTTCAATGACATTCCTGCACCTGATGATGTTGCGTGGACAACTCTAATCTCAGGATGTCTAGAAAATGGAGATGAAGGGCGCTCAGTGTCTATATACCATCAGATGAGGCAGTCAGGAGTTCATCCCGATGAATACACCTTAGCTACCCTCGTCAAAGCCGCCTCTTGTCTGACAGCATTGGAACAAGGGAAACAGATACATGCAGATGCAATAAAGTTGGAATATTCCTCAGACCCTTATGTTGCGACATCACTTGTTGACATGTATGCCAAGTGCGGTAATATAGAAGATGCATATCGTTTATTTAGAAGGATGGATGTCGGGAGCATTGTCCTGTGGAATGCCATGTTGGTGGGCTTTGCTCAACATGGAGACGCTGAAGAAGCACTAAATCTTTTCAGAGTCATGAAATCTAATAACATTTTGCCTGATAGAGTTACTTTCATTGGAGTTCTTTCTGCTTGCAGCCACTCTGGTTTAGTTTCTGAAGCTTACGAGCATTTTTCTTCAATGCAAAGAGATTACGGCATTGAACCTGAGATCGAGCACTACTCTTGTCTAGTCAATGCCCTTAGCCGCGCAGGGCGTGTTCAAGAGGCAGAAAAGCTGATAGCATCAATGCCATTTGAAGCTTCTGCTTCAATGTACAGAGCCCTGCTTGGTGCTTGCAGGGTTCAAGGGGACACAGAAACAGGAAAACGAGTAGCAGAACAGCTCTTGGCTATTGAGCCAACTGACTCATTGGCTTATGTTCTCATATCCAATATGAATGCTGCTGCCAACCAGTGGGATGCTGTGAAAGATGCTCGACGAATGATGAAACAGAAGAATGTAAAGAAAGAACCAGGTTTCAGTTGGATAGATGTGAAGAACAAGGTCCATTTGTTTCTGGTAGATGATAAATCCCATCCTGAAGCCGATTTGATATACGACAAGTTGGAGGACTTGATGAGATGGATCAGCGAAGAAGGGTATGTCCCTGATACAGAGTGTGCTTGCTGATGTTTAATAAGACGAAAAAGAGCGAGCTCTATATTACCATAGTGAGAGGTAGGGATGGCAAAAATCCTCATCGAGTAGGGTACCCATCGGGTATTCGACCCTAACGGGGAGAAATTCGGGGGAAATCGGGTAACGGGGATGGGGATTCCTAGTATTCAAATTTTGAAATTGGGTACGGGGCGGGGATGATATTTTGATCCTCATCCCCATACCCCCCAATAAGAATTGTCTGAAATATATGTATATATACAGCCCCCTTCCAATGAGGGATACCTATTTTTGGCCAATTTGAGGGATAGGCTCCCAGCCCTTGGATCAGGTTTAATGAGCTTGGACGGCTGAGATCGTAAACAGTGATTTAACCCTTATCTAACCCCAATTCCTGAACTCGGGTCCGTTCTCAAGCCTCCCAATTTCTTCTCTTGGTCCCTCTCTCTCTCTCTCTCTCTCTCTCTCTCTCTCGCTCAGAGAACTTGTAAATCGAGCATGAACTTCTCTAGAAATCAGGTGGGTTTTGTATTTGTAGTGAGTATTTGATCAGCCTGAGGCCGCCGAGCTCGACCCCAACGACGATGGTAGCGATCTCGAAGAAGATGGTTAGTTTACCTCACTGTAATTTGTTTTGAAGAAGAAGACGGTTAGATGAAGCTACTGCCTAACGTCCTCGACAGGCCTCTCAGCAAAGGAAAACAAGAGGTCTTCTCTCTCTCTCTAGCTCATTCACTTTTGTTTCGTTATGCATCAAATTACTAATCCTTGAACTTAATGGGTGTGATTTTGATGGATCTCTGTGTGTTGGGTACTCGATTTAAGGGGAAAGATCGAAACTTTGTACTCAATTAACCTTAATTTGAGTGATGAGGACCTGGTTTTTTTTGCTTTTATTGAATTTTTGGGTGATTGAGATTTTGGATGTTTGCTGATTTTGGGATTTGACGGTTGTTTCAGGTCAGTTTGAGTGCATTTGCGTTCTTTTTTTCAGAGCTTGTGCAATACAGCCAAACACAGGTTGACAACATTGCCTAGCTAGAACCAAGGTGATTCACGTTCTTGGTATTTCGATTCGTTTGTTTTGTGCTCATGTACATTCAGAATTGGTTAGTTTAGGGGTTCTATTAGATTGAAGAATGAAGTGCTCATGTGAAAGAATTATATGAATTGAAATAGAGATAAGGTATGGCTTCTAGTTCTTGAATTGAAACATATTTCAATGGATATCCCTTTACTTCATTTTGGCAGTAACTAAGAAATAAAAGGCAGACGTCCATTTTTTGGGTGCTATAAGATGTAATCTATCTATAAATTGCTCCTATCTAAATGAATGTTACATTGGGTTATTTTGTAAACAAAATTCTACGTTGAACAAAATTCGTTTTTACTGCTTCACTTTGCTCTTATATGTTTTACTTTTTCCTAGTTTTGTTGCTGCTGCTGGTGTTATTGTTGTTCTTATCATTGTTATGTCTTGTGCCTGTCCATGTTTGGTAAAATCTGTGTGAACATCTTGGTGTGTTGCTTCATGGGGCGAAAAGATTTAGGGGTTATGCTTGGCTGTAAATTTACAAATTCGGTTTTGAGTGTCTTTTATCATATGAAAACTTAAACATGGACATAAAGATATGTCCTGTAAATCTTATACTACTTTTAAGGTGGACATGAATCTATTAGGAGTTGTGTTCTGTGCAAGACAAGATGCTACTGTTGTCATGTCTACTGAGTTGTATCAGAGTTAGGTACATACAGTCATAGAGGAACTACTTATTTTAGTCTTGACTCTAGGGAGGATTGGTGTTTGGCTCTCTTGTTGTAATAGTGGAGTAGCAAACATGTAGTTTGACAATGTTGGACTCTTAGACCATGTATGTTAGGAAGCAAAACTTATCAAGCCACATTTTGGGAGGGCAAGGTTTGGTGCAATAGATGGATGTTGAGTTGCTATTTATGATTTTTACATGATTTGTTGCTTCATGTGAATAAGATAAACTTTGATCACAAAAATAAAAAATAAAAAAAACGATTAACCTGGCAGCTTTGGGTATTTGAGCAAATATATCTCATTTATTAAGAAGGATGGATGAGTTGAAGAATCTCTGATCTTGAAATCAAAACTTTGGAACAGTGGTCCTAGTTTTCCAGAGGGGTTACCAATCACTACATCCCTTTGGTCTGATATCAGGGAAGAATAGCTACCATATGTTTTCATGCCTCCTAACGTTCCCATAATGTCTTTCTATTTCACATGGTTTACACATCTTTAGAATGTATTGAACTTTCTTGACATTTGCATAGTAACTTGTGTTATCATGTCTGTCTTATGGGTCAGTGACATTTCTGATATGCACCAGGCCTGCGCTTACCAGCAAAGGTCTAATAATAGCTCACTTTTGATTACTTAAATGGATTCCACAATTTACTGGAACATAAAACTATCTGATACATGTACAGAAATGTAGATTGAAAAATATTTTGGTATAGACCAGGCCTGCGCTTACCAGCAAAGGTCTAATAATTGCTCACTTTTGATTACTTAAATGGATTCCACAATTTACTGGAACATAAAACTATCTGATACATGTACAGAAATGTAGATTGAAAAATATTTTGGTATAGACTTGCCCAATGAGTGAGGTGTCTTGTTTGTTATCGTAAACAATATTAAAAGCTAATGCATTGCACATATCTTGGCTTTTGTGGATCTGATTCTGGTTATTAACTTGAGCATGTTCAGATTGATTTCTACCACAATCAAATTTCTGTGCAAATTTGACATTTGTCATGTCTTTTGTTTGCAGGAAGTTATACCTCAATTCTTTTAGCAGATGGAGTTGCAAGTGAAAAAATACTGAAGAATTTCTAACTAATACGTAGAAAGTCTGCATTGTTGTACCATTGTTGAGTAATAGTTACTATTAATTTGTTCCCCACTGCTGAGGATAAAATATCCTAGCTCGGAATCAGAAAAATAAATACAATTTTGGCATTCCGACTTCTGAGGATTTTGTTGTTTTTATTTAAAACTGCTGTTTGGTCGTCGGCATTAGTATGAAATATGATCCATTTTTGTGTCAAAATGTCTATGCTATAGCAACTATTTTCAAGTAAGCTTACACTTTTAATTTCATTTGACATTTTCCGTTTGTGTGTTGAATGAAAGTCTAAACTCCTGAGAACCAATTTCATGATACCCTGAAAATATATAACAATAATAGATCACATACTACTTGCTTTGAAGTTTAGAGCATCTTCTAATAATGTGCAACTTGAAATGGAAAAAGAATTTCTTGATAATCGATTAGAATTTGACTGTCCTAATACGTTTGAATCACGTTCAGTCTTGGAGAACAGGGATTGGTTCAAAGATACCTAGATGTTCAGTGGTTTGAGCATCCAAATATCTTAGTTTTATTGATAAAAACAAAAAATCTTGGTTTTCCTCATGGATTGGAACTTCAACCTTGCTAACTCATACAAGCCACTCCCACAATATTTGAGCACTAATATAAATGGAACATATTGCAAAACAGTAAAAAATTTAGTTAAACTTGTTCAGCTAACAAGCTCGGCTTTAATCGTCAAACCAGCAATGCTGAGAACCTCCTTTCTTTTTGTACTTTTTCTTTTCTCTAAACTGATCACAAAACAATTTCACAAAGGAGAATTTTCAGATATCAATTCATAATTGGGAATGTTAAAAAAGGCCAAGCCTCTTAATTCAATAGAAGTTTAAGGTACAAATGCAGGAAAGAGAACATCCCTCCCAACAGTTAAGAATCAATGTAAACAAGACCAAACCAGGGAATGAACTCTGCGTCCTATAAGATCATACTACACATTACCATCATTAATGTCATCAGTTCCATTTCTACTGTGGTCTTTGATGTGCTTTCCATGGGGCTTAACTGAATCCCGATGATGGTGATCTTTCTCCTCTCCTGAGTAATGATTGTGACCATGTCTATGATGATGGTGGTGGCCATTTTTCTTGTCCTTCAAATGTTTTTCTTGTCCTTCAAATGTTTACCTGCCTCATCATGGTTGTCATCTGATGACTTCCCTAAAGATCTGCTTCTTTTGTCACGCATATACGAATCTGACTCCGATGACCTTGAATCAACACTATTTGGTCGCCTATGACATTTATGGTGCTTTGCACGACTTTTCCTTCTAATCTCACCATCCTCATAACTAGAAGAATCAGAAGAAACAGATTTCAACTGCCGGTGGTGTTTAGGGTGCTTTGCATGACTTCTTCTGATTCTTCTCTGATCATCATCACTAGAATCAGAAAGATCAGAATCTGCCCTCCTATGGTGCCTGTGGTACTTCAAATGACTTCTCTTCACTCTCTCATCCTTGTCATCACTTGAAGAATCAGAAGCACCAGATTCTAGCTAGGCAATGTACATGAGCAAAGTGAACTAGCACTTCATTCTTCAATCTAATAGAACCCCTAAACTAACTAATTCTGAATGTACATGAGCACAAAACAAATGAATCGAAATACCAAGAATGTGAATCACCTTGGTTCTAGCTAGGCAATGTTGTCAACCTGTGTTTGGCTGTATTGCACAAGCTCTGAAAACAAGAACGCAAATGCACTCAAACTGACCTGAAACAACCGTCAAATCCCAAAATCAGCAAACATCCAAAATCTCAATCACCCAAAAATTCAATAAAAGCAAAAAAAACCAGGTCCTCATCACTCAAATTAAGGTTAATTGAGTACAAAGTTTCGATCTTTCCCCTTAAATTGAGTACCCAACACACAGAGATCCATCAATATCACACCCATTAAGTTCAGGGATTAGTAATTTGATGCATAACGAAACAAAAGTGAATGAGCTAGAGAGAGAGTGAGAGAGAGAGAGAGAGAGAAGACCTCTTGTTTTTCTTTGCTGAGAGGCCTGTCGAGGACGTTAGGCAGTAGCTTCATCCAACCGTCTTCTTCTTCAAAACAAATTACAGTGAGGTAAACTAACCATCTTCTTCGAGACCGCTACCGTCGTCGTTGGGGTCGAGCTTGGCGGCCTCAGGCTGATATATATATATATATATATATATATATATATATTTATAGCAGAGCGTTCTGAAGAGGACGTCGACACTTTCGCTAAAGTGTGGACGGCGCTGCTACAACAGCTTTCAGGCGGCGGCGGGGCTTGCCGAACGGAGGCTAGAGGTATTCAGACCGCTTCTGGGTAGCAATCGAGGTCGGAGGAGATCGAGGTTGCAGGTTCTGGGCAGCAACCTCACCTGCAACCGCAACGTTCTGGGCAACACTACAACCTAATCGCCGGCGACTCCACCCAACTGCAGACCGGTCCGTCCGACCCCTGGCCTCCGTCCGGCAAGCCCCGCTACCCCATCGCCGCCTGAAAGCTGCTGCAGCAGTGCCGTCCGCACTTTACTGAAAGTGCGCGCACTTTACTGAAAGTGCGCGCACTTTACTGAAAGTGTATGTATGTATGTATGTATAAACTAGAGAATAAGAGAGAGATAGAATACACAAGCAAGGAGGTAGAAGTGTGTGTTTCATTCTTATTATACCATTTTATATAGGAGTAGTGTTTACATCATAAGGACATAACTAATGAGTATTTACAGTGGACAACCACATATATATAATATTTACAACACTCCCCCTTGGATGTCCACCACTAAATGATATGGTGTTGGACGCGCTTAATGTTGTTTCGTCAAAAACCTTGTCAGGTAACAAAAACTCAGTGGGACAAAAATAACCCTGATCGAAGGAGAAAAAGAGTACAACGAGCATATGTCCTAGATAGCATAATTTTGAATGCTCCCCCTGATTGTTGCAAGCTTCAATCATGTATGTAACAAAGTACATGCAACATGTATATTGGATATGGTGTGTCGATCACATGGGTGAGACCATGTGTGCTTTGCATAAAAGGGACTCATCATGAATTGCAATTCCTACAAAGGTTAGGGCAATGCCGATAAAACTATAGGGTTATTATCACAAATGGTACATGAACTTATCCTCTATTTTATCGATGGTACCTGAACTTCAATTTTGATCACAACCAGTACCTGAAATTTTCGATTTCATTTTAAATGGTACCTAACGCCACCTTCGATCACTATTCCGGCCAAAAAAGCCAAATCTAAAAAAACAAAAAACAAAAAAAAATGTTCAAGGCAAGTCTATTACTAAAAAATCATCACTATATATGATCGCAACCCTCGAAATCATCAAAAATCATCACTATGATCTCCTCCCATGCCGTTTTTAGTCGGAATATTGATCAGAGGTGACTCTAGGTACTATTTAAAATGAAATCGAAAAGTTCGGGTACTGGTTGTGATCAAAATTGAAGTTCAAGTACCATCGATAAGATTGAAGTATAGTTCAGGTACCATTTGTGATAATAACCCAAAACTATAATATTCTTAATGAATCTTACCTGACATGATATGGGTAGAACCAATTTCATATGCTCAATTTATAGATAAAGATATTAGTTAAAGAATAACAATATAAAGGTACAATAATTGACACATTTACCTTTGTCCGAACATTGAAATTTAAGTATGGCGTACTTAGCCATAAATATCAATTTGTGTAATTGATAATTTCATATAGGCTCAATATGAGCTCTAGACAAATTCATAACTTCGCGAAAGTTAGAATATGTTGCAACATTGTGAGCATGCTACAAATTCGATTTCTTAGTCTTGTCATAATACTCATTGAGACAATAAGTCACTTTGACCATAATTGAATTAGTATATATGAACTTTATACTTTTTGATTTCGTACGCGAGCTTTAAGCTCTTTCATTCATTCATGGACTTGCCTTTGGCAATATGAATCCATTAAGGATTTGGTTAAGCAATATGCTTATAATGACACATTTGGGGATTTGCTTCACTATGCCAATAAAGCCTTCAGACGACAGATGAGATCTGTCGTCTGATATGTAAATTATATGTTGTCTATCCAGCTGCCGTCTCTTAAGGCATCAAACGACAGATATCCTCGGTCGTCTCTTCTCACTCAGACAACAGAAGTTTCACAAGGCTCTGTCGTCTGAACAACCCAACACTGAAGGATTTGGGACTTTCTGTCGTTAATAATCACATACAACGACAGATTAATGTTGTTCAAATGAACTACAAACTACAGTTTTAATAAAACTGCTGTTGTCTGACATGTAATAAGAACACATTTATATGTTATCTGAAGTTACCAAAATAAAGGCTTGTTTAACAATCTGTTGTCTGAATGCATTTTCAAAGACATTTGATTGTTGTTTGAAATTCACTTAAAATTAGGTAAATTATAACTCATCTGTCGTTTAAAGGTGATTTACGGCAGGAACATCATGACATACCTCAATACCTTGAAGTAACCCATCTCCTGTTTATGTCTTAATAAAGTAGAAAAACCTTCAGCACCAAGCAGAAATAGATAGGGGGATACTGGATCCCCTTGTCTCAATCGTCTACTTGGAATAATTAAACCTTTGGGTTTTCCACGCACCAAAAAATAGTATATCACTGAACTAATGCACTACATCACCATCTCAATCCAACCATGATTAAAACCAAACCGGTCCAGAACCTTTCTTAGGAAAGTCCATTCCATTTGATCATATGCTTTACTTAGATTGAGCTTTAATGCCAAAAAACCTTCCCTTCCCTCTCTCTTATTATGAACAAAGTGGGCAATTTCATTAGCTACCAGGATGTTATCAGTGATCAACCTCCCAGGTACAAAAGCACTATGATAAGGGGAGATCAGAGAAGGTAGAACTTGCTTCAACCTGTTAGCAATTACCTTTGAACAAATTTTGTAAATCACGTTACAGAGAGCAATTGGCCTCAAGTCCAACATGTGTTCCGGATTATTTACTTTGGCAATCAAGCAAATATGAGTAAAATTGATTTAAGGAAGTAGTTGACCAGAATGCAGAAAATCCTGAACTGCCTCTGTAACATCTGCTCCAATAGTTTCCCAATAGTGTTGGGAAAAAATGGGAGGCATGCCATCTGGTCCTGGAGATTTAGTAGGATACATCTGGAATAATGCAGCCTTCATTTCCTTTTGAGAATACGACGCACAAAGTTGCTCATTCATACCATGCGTGACACAAGGCTGTATTGCTGCAAGAGTAGTTGCTACAGCGTCCATATCAATGTTTGACGCAGTAAACATTTTTGTGAAGTAGTCAGTGACAACCTTTCCCATTCCATCATCGTCATCAAACCATTGACCTTGTTCATCATACAAACCCTGAATTGAATTCTTCATCCTTCGATTTGCAACTTTTCGGTGGAAATAGCTAGTATTCCTATCCCCCTCCTTTAACCAAGAGATCTTTGATCTTTGTCTCCAGAACAACTCTTCTTGTGACAAATGTGACTGTAGACGACCCATCAAATCTTTCTTCTCATTTTGAGCACCCATCGAAAACGGTACCCCTAACAACTCCTCCAGACGTTCCCTTATGCCTATCATCTCTTGCTAATGGGCCTTAAAAGTCTGCCTCTGCCAGACATTGAGTCGCAGGCGAGTGTGCTCAATTTTCTTAACAACAGAATACATAAGGCTGCCGGCAACGTCAGTAGCCCAAGCACTCTTCACTACCCCATCACACTCACCATGCTGAAGACAAAACGCTTCTAATTTGAAGCAATGCCTACGTGGTTTCTGTGGCAACTGAACTGCACTAGCCTGCAGTAGTATTGGGACGTGATCTGAATCACTCGGCGACAAATGTCTAACTCGAGCACAGCCAAAGATATCGTACCAACAAGGGGTGCAGACCACATGATCCAATCTGAGTCTTGTCTCAGAATTCCACCACGTAGACATCACTCCTTGAAACCCTAGATCAAGAAGATCCCCATATCCTAGGGCTTCACAAAACCCACACATTTGTCTCTCTGCTCTTGGAGTTCCATCCAACTTCTCGCTATTATTAAGAATTTCATTGAAATCCCCAATAACAACCCAAGGCAAGGAATCCAGATCACGGAGTTCTCGGAGTAATTGCCAAGACTTATCTCCTCTCCGCCTTTGTAGGATACCCGTAAAACCCAGTTAGCCTCCACCTCGGATCTCCTAGACCACCACCTATCTCCAGATCAATATGGTGTGCAGAAAAAGTTCGAACCTGCACATTAACTTCATCATTCCAGAACATCCCTAGCCCTCCTGATTGTCCAACACTCAACAACTCCTTTGAGTGTGGAAATCCTAGCGCAGCGCACGATGTAGATCACGGAAGCCAGAGAGGCTATTGATTTTTGTCTCAAAGAGAAAGACGATTTGAGGACGATTTTGAACGATTAAATCCTTCAAAGCCCTCCTTGTTGTGTCATTGCAGATCCCTCTACAATTCCAACTAAGTATATCCATGTCGATGGTAGACCGGAAACTTACTTTCTAGAACCCTAGAAAGTAAACCCTAGCAGAGCACTAGGTCAAAAAAAAGATTCAACTATTAATTTGCTTTTCTATTCTCAAGTTAGTTTTACTTGTTTTAATAATTCATGTTAGTCGATTTTTCAAATTGAGTGTTTGTTGATTGAATTTTATTTTTATTGGAATGTATTAAGTTAGATCAATCGATTTTATTTTTATTGGATATCTCTTTAGATTTGATAATTTCAATTAGTGTTTATTAATTCAATTTTTATATTCTCGAATGATGTTTAATGTCTTAGTTTTTTGGTTGAAAATTATACAACGGTGTTCAAGACTGATATAAATGAAAAAAATGAAAATTCTCGATTGATATAATGCAAATTTTTTTTTTAATCGGGTAGTTAGCTGTTAGTAACTCACACACCCATGCAGTGGTATCTCAGCGCCAGGACACCTGCACCAACATTGCGGCGAAAGCCAGGAAAAGCCAAACTAATCCACTTCACCGTAGACGCAAGAACCCAAAGGGTCCCTCAAATCTGCTGGCCACGGGATGCAGCTGGGATTCGAACGCTAGACCTGGGGGTTCCAGACTAGGCCGTTCGACCAACACACCACACCACGTGGTTGATATAATGCAATTTGAGTTCCTCGAATCAATTAAATGAAAAAAATGAAAAGTATGGTGGAAAAAATCATTATCATGAGTTTCTATTATGAAATTTTCCTCTCATATTGTTCAACATATATTTTAAATGCACTTTCAACTATTTCATATGGTTTTAATTGTAAAATAACTATATCAATTTGGCTCAATCAGTTGTCCAAATTTGTTCTCGTCGTTGTATCCATTTGACATGTCAGTGTTTTCTCTACCCTAAGAAAAAAAAAGTGAAGATGTTTAGTTTTAGTTTACTTAAGTTTATAGTTGGTTTTAATCTCGATATGTGTCTTGATTGTAGTCAGTTTGTAATTACAATTTATTTGCATGAAATTTCTTTCAATGAAAAAAAACAGTACATATAACACTCACTTGTCAAACAATTTTTTCATATAATTGTTATCGGCCGACAAATTTTTTAGGCCAAAGCAAAAAAAAAAAAAGGTTAAACTTTGAGCATACCATTTTTAATCAGTTTATTTAATCTAGCTTCGTAGTGGTATTCTTTTTTGGATAATTTGGTAACTCATGAGATCTTCATGTTCTTCTATTATAGTATACATGTTTAAGAGCAAGTCCACCGGTTCCTCTTTGACCGGGCAAAGCATGGATTTGGTGAAGTGGTGATCGGCCAACCCCAAAATCTCTCTTCCACCAACACAAGCTTGACCGGGCAAAGGATGAACTTTCTTGACTGAAATCAAGAAAAAAGGCAAGAGGATGACATTTTCCTTGACCCAGCCAAGGCCTGTGCCAGCTCGGCCCACACCCAAACGTGGGTGACGTCTGCGAAGAGAGAAGAGAAACAGACGCGCTGATGAAGCTAACCTAGAAACCCAATCAGTCAACAATCGATTGAATTCAAAAACTAAACTAGCAAGACGTAGAGCACGTCGAGAGAATCAACTTTCGTACCTCATGCAGCTCCGGAGATCGCCGGAGATTGCAGGAACTTCGTCGGAAAACCCGTAGCTTCTCGTCGTCGATTCTTTGTTCACCGTCGATGCATGTACAATCCGAGAACGCAGGGACGTAGGCGACGGAGAGACGAAGCTGTTGCAGGTGGTTCGCCGCAGAGAGGTGGTCGGACGGAGGAGTGTTGTCCCGGTCGTGGCTTCGGGTCGTCGAGGAGCAGAAACGGGTCGAGAGCTCTGATCGTCTCTGGAATGATCTGGGACGGTGATTCGATCTAAGGGCTATTTATAGCCTGAGTTTCATTTCAGACGAACGGTGCTGATCAAGCGGTGGACTTTTTAACGATCCAGATCATGCCAGAGCATTTCTTTTTATTTAAAATGAATTTCCATAATTCCTAAACTTATGAAATTCAAAATAAATAGTTCCGGTGTTGGAAAAATTCCCCGAAAATTCTCACAGACTCGTAACGTCGCGTACTTTATTATAGACTCCAAACAAGCTTTGGAGATTCCACCTTGTGAAAAATCCCAATACTTATTTCCGAAGACCCTAATAATTACCGAGATCGTCAAATTGTTCCAAACGATCTCACCTTATCTCGATAAATTTTTCCGGGGCTCACAGCTGGCTTCACTTATTTCAAGATAAATTGTCGGTAACTGTAGGTGGCTCATAATTTGTCCACAGAAAACATTAGAAAAATAGTAAATTGCATAATTATGACATTAATTATCCATAAATCTCCATTATTATCATCTATTTACATCAAATATATTTTAATTTTAAAATAAAAATTCAATAACAGTGAAAATGAACAGTTAAAACACTTACTGAAGAGTGAAAATGAACAATTAAGAATCGATGAACAGTGAAAAATGAACACCCATGTCTAGTGGCAGTGAACAATTACTTGACTGGTCGACGCCTTGACTTTTCGACCTTGACATTTCTTGACTACGGGTGAACTTGCTCTAAGTGATTTGAGTTTAGAACACCGTGGTGTGGTGTGTTGGTCGAGCGACCTAGTCTAGAACCCCCAGGTCTAGCGTTCGATTCCCAGCTCCATCCCGTGGCCAGCAGATTTGAGAGACCTTTGTTTGTTAACACGAGGGTTCGTGCGTCTGCGGTGCAGTGATTAGTCTGGCAAAGCTGGGATACATTGTATGAGATTGCGTGTGTGGTTCTATTGACACCTTTCCCCTAAAAAAAAAAAAAAAAAAGTGATTCGAGTTTAGCTTGGTCAAAAGTAAATCCGAGGTTGAGAGTTTACCGGTGTGGTCGTGCGAGTTCATTGACCTTGTTTTTATTCTTCTTCTAGTAAAAGGGATATTTACTTTCAGAGTGGTACTGTACCGTTTCTTCTTCTTCTTCTTCTTCTTCTTGTGGCAGTAAAAAAACAAGAAATAGAAGGAGCTGCCGATTCTTTAAATTCCGAACCCAGTCGTTTGTCCACTTCCCTAACCCGGTTCGTCACCTTCACCTGCCACAAAACCCCATTAAGAAAAAAAAAGAAAAAAGAAAGGAACAGTTCACAGTCCCAAAGTCTGCAGTCACAGTTCCCACTTTGGTGAAAAGAAGAACCCACAACCAGACCAAAAAAAAAAAAACCTTTAAGATTTCTTAGGGCTTCTTCTGTGGAATCTTTGCCCTTCTTTGTTTTCATAATCCCTGCAACATGCATTTGCCAGAGGAAGAAGGCCAGATTCCCCTGAAACACAGCTTCACTGAAACCACTAATGATCATGGTGCCGCCGCCGATCAAGGAGTTTCAAAGCGCCTCAATCCCAGAAGGTTTTTTTTTTGGTTACTATCTCTGTCTAAGGCATTGTGGGTGCCTGTAAAGTTAAGATTTTGACAGTGGGAATTTTTTTGGGTGTGTGGTTTTGGTTAATAGGTATCAGACACAAGTGTATGAGGTTGCTAGAAAGAGGAACACAATAGCTGTGATGGAGACAGGAACTGGCAAGACAATGATAGCTGTGATGCTCATTGATGAAATTGGTCAAGCTATCAAGTCATCTGGTGACAACAAATTGATCGTATTCTTGGCCCCAACTGTTCATCTTGTTCATCAGGTACTCTTTTCTGTTCCCCTTTTGGTAATATGGATCATTGGTTGTTTCATAGATTGTTGAACTGAATGGCTTTTGGTATTTCCAGCAATTTGAGGTTATTAAAGAACACACTACTTTTAAAGTAGAGGAGTATTACGGAGCCAAGGGGGTTGATGCGTGGGATAAGGAGCATTGGGAAAAGGAATTTAAAACCCATGATGTAAGTTTACTTCTTTTGAAACTCTTGACCAGTAATTTAGATTAATGAGGTTGATGTTCATGCTTATATGTCAGTGCTCCTTATCTTTGCACTTTCTGCAATGTTCTTAATCCGTTGAAATTTGAAAGATGGCATCTTTTTTATTGCTGACGAAGTAAGAAGCTGATCCGTGCTCACTTTGCTTAGTTCCTTGTGTTAGTTAGTTATGAGAAATTACTTAATTTGTTCAGAAGTCATGTAGTATAATTTATCACAGTTCATTTTGTTAATCCTTTTGTTTCTAGTTTTTCTGCATGATTATTGAGTTTTTATCTGTATTTCCCTTTCTGTTTTTAGCATAGTGAGAACCACATTTGAAAAGAGCTATTAAAGTATTAACAAGTACTATTCTTAAGGCACATAACATACTTCTGCTAGATTCCTTATAAGAAAACAGAAGTATCAAGTTTTTGCGGTTGATGAACCTGTTATTTTATCCTGTAGGTACTGGTTATGACACCCCAGATTCTTTTGGATGCCTTAAGAAAGGCATTCTTGACCATAGAAGCAGTATGCTTGATGATTATGGATGAGTGCCATCGGACTACCGGAAACCACCCTTATAAAAAGATAATGAAGGTTGATTCCGTTGCTGTATTCCTCCATTTTCTTTGTTGTGATTTGTTAAGAGATATGCATGGTATATATCATTTGTAGTCGACCAACTTGACAATATTTTCTCTTTGGGTACAGGAGTTTTATCACAGGTCTAGTATCAAGCCAAAAGTTTTTGGAATGACGGCTTCTCCTGTAATTCGAAAGGGTAATAAATTGCTATTATCTATTGTTTCTCTTCACTCTTGTTTCAATGTATTACTATGTTTTTCGTTTATATAGAGGATTGCTCTTTACATGTCCGTTATTGATACCAAACATACTGCTAAAATTTATGGATCAGGTGTCTCATCCACAATGGACTGTGAAGATCAAATATCTGAACTTGAAAGCATTTTGGATTCCCAGGTATCCGCCTTTGGTTTTTTTTCTTTTCTTGAGTTGTCAATTTGGGTTGCTATTGATGGATCATATGTGATGATTTACTGTCTTATAATTTGCTCAGATTTATACTATAGAGGATAAAACAGAGATGGAAGTATATGCCCCTACTGCAAAAGAAACTCGTAGATTTTATAACCCAACATGGTTTTCGAGTTTGGATTTGAAAGAAAAGATCAAGGCCTCTTGGTCGAAGGTACTCCTGGTTGATACTTATTACAAGCTTTTCATTTAGAGTGTGGATACTAACAGATGTTTAAATACATGGACAGAATGATGCTTCGTTTTTAAAGCTGCAAGAATCAATTCAAAGCAATTTCAAAGATTTGGATGACAAAGTTAAGGCCCTGCGGAAACGATTGTCTAATGACTATGAAAAGATCCTGTATTGCCTGGACGACCTTGGTCTCATATGTGCTTATGAGGTATGATCTTAAGTATTAATTTAATGAAAGATAGTCTCTTGAGGAAAGTCAAAGAAATGATATGTGTTGCCATTGAACTTGTTTCTGCCACTTTATTCCAAAGATTGTAATTTCGATTTCATGTTGCTTCCAATTTAATTTTTTTACTTCTATGGTCCTTCATTCTGGTTGTGGTTATAACCTGAGTTCTTTTGCAGGCTGTGAAGGTCTGTCTAGAGAATGCTCCTACTAGCGAAGAGTGTGAATTTTATAGAGAAAGTTCTTTGCAGTGCAGATATTTTCTTGAGGAAGTTTTTGGTATAATCAAGCAATCTCTTTCAAATGGTATGCCATTCTTTGGCTTTCTCTCTAACAGTACTAATACGATCTTATATGCAAGTCAGTGATATGTTATAATTTACTAAAACTTGAAATTTCTCTTAATCACCCCCAGGCTTTTGCTTAATTTCATATGACATAATCATAATTGATGCATTGTTTTTCTTGTCAGTTTAATTAACGAGGACCAAAACATGATGCTCTTTCTGATAGTGTTTCAGGTTCAGATTCTTAAGATAGATGAAAAATAACACTACGTTCCTGACGTTCTTTCATGAACCATTATGCCTTTATGGTGCTAACAACTTCATGTTCTCCTTTAAAGACTTTATATATGTCTCAGTATTCCCTTGTTCTTTTCACTTTTCAGGTTGTGAAAATTTTTTGGATGTTGGGTTTGACTATTTGAAGGCAGTAGATTTGGGCTACATATCTCCAAAGTTAAATGAACTTGTTCAGCTTTTCCATTCATTTGGGTGAGGAAATGACTCCAAAATCTTATTCGTCTGATTGCAAAATTGATTGTTGACCATGATTTCTAATTGCAGAGTATCTAGGGAACTACTGTGCCTCATCTTTGTGGATAGAATTGTCACTGCTAAAGTGATTGAAAGATTTATGAGAAAAGTTACCTCCTTATCTCATTTCAAAATTTCCTATTTGACTGGGAGTACTACATCAGTTGATGCTCTGACACCAAAAGTACAAAAGGAGACATTGAAGTTATTCAGCTCTGGGGAGGTAAATGATGATTTATGTTGTAGGAAAAAAGATTGACTTATGAGTAGTTCAATTTATTATGAGAAGTTTAGACATATCAGAACCTAATACTGAACTGGTACTCTTGCTATATAGGTCAATTTATTATTTTCTACCGATGTAGTTGAGGAGGGAATTCATGTTCCAAACTGCTCCTGTGTGATACGTTTTGACTTGCCAAAGACAGTGCGTAGTTATGTCCAGTCCAGAGGACGGTCTCGTCAAGATAACTCTCAATTCATTATAATGCTAGAAAGGTAAGATCATTGCTTTATCGTTTCACTTCATCAAAATATCAATAGGTGCACATAGTAAATCTCCAATAAGTTTAAGCTTTCCTCTGTTGGCATCCTTATTTTGTGTCCTCAAGTGATCTTAACTATCCCTTCATACAGGGGAAACAAGCAACAGAGGGATCAACTATATGAGATCATCAAGAGCGAAGGTTTGATGACAAATACAGCTCTAAATAGAGATCCTGAAGAAAGCGTTTTGAAACCATGTACACTTGATCAAATAAGTGAATATGTTGTGAATGCCACTGGAGCATCAGTTACAGCAGATTCCAGTGTCCGTACTATACATAAGTATTGTGACACGCTTCCCAGAGACAAGTATGTGTGTTCCTCATCAGTAATTATTCACCAATTCACAGCTCAATTTTTTATTTCTTTACTTATTGTACCGCTATTTGATCACCGGGTACAGGTACTTTGTTCCAAGACCAGCATTTCAATTTTCATATCTCGGAGATTCTTATGAATGTAAGATTACATTGCCTCCAAATGCGGCTTTCCAAACCTTGGTCGGTCCTGCATGCAAAAACTCCGCTTTATCAAAGCAGGTTGTATGCTTAGAAGCTTGTAAGAAGCTGCATCAATTGGGTGCCTTGAATGATCATCTTCTCCCGTCCACTGATAAGCCTTTGGAGAAAGATATAAATGTAGAAAGCAAAGGGCCAGCTTCTGGTGCAGGTATGTATTTTGTGACATCATATTAGTGAAATCAATGTTAATTAATTGTTTCTTCTGGACACAGTAGCTCTTTTTTATTTCTTTTTTTCTGTTTATTGATCTTCGTACACATTTTAAGGTGATGGAGCAGTGGTGCAATATCCTTTGCAAGAGATTTTAAAGGATGATGTAGTAGTTTAGTTGGCACAATTTGTTGCTTGCTTAATGTCTTAGTTTGTCTTTTATATTCAAGTGCTGAATAACATAAAGACGGTGGCTAACTGTCTCCGGTTATCACGTCTATATGCACATTTTAGACCAATCTCTTTGTTTTACTTCATGTTGATTTTTGTTTAGGAACCCATCTTGTATGTGCTCTGGCATTTTCTTCTACCACTGTTTTTTCTCCTGTCCTGTTAATTAGATAATTGTATTTTCCCTTTAAGGAACAACTAAAAGGAAGGAACTACATGGGACAACTGGCATTCGCGCTCTGTCAGGAACTTGGGCAGAAAAACTTGATGGTGCCGTTTTTTACGCCTATAAATTTGACTTCTCCTGTGATATTGTTAACGAGCTATATTCTGGATTTATTCTTCTGATTGAGTCAGACCTTGCTAAGGATGTGGGGAATATTGAACTGACGCTTTACTTGGTTTCAAAGAAAGTTAAAGCTTCTGTTTCTTCCTGTGGGCAAGTTCGTTTGGATGGAGAACAGGTAAATCATAAGCTTTTGTAAGTCAAGTACTGCTTATTTATTTTGGGGAAGTACTTAATGTAACTATATTTTTCTTATCAGATGGCAAAAGCAAAGCTCTTTCAGGAATTTTTCTTCAATGGATTGTTTGGGAAATTGTTTCATCGAGCCAACCCAGCTGAAAAGCAGAGAGAGTTTTTACTTAAGAAAGAAACAAGAAAGCTGTGGAGGCAATCATACATGTATTTGGTTCTTCCGCTTGAAACATTGGATGATTCAAATAATGAATCTTGGACAATAAATTGGGGAGGGATCAGTTCTTGTGTTTCTGTGGTAGAGTTCTTGAAGCAAAATGCATTGTTGGGTGCTCAGCATTGTAAGGGTGATGCAAGGAATTCATTGCAAAGCAGAAGTGATGCATCTGGGACTGGATGCAATAGTTCACAGATATTCCACTTTGCTGATTCTTCTGTTAATGAAAAAAATCTCAAAGATATGGTGGTAGTGGCCATCCACACCGGAAAAATATATTCTGTTTTTGAGATTTTGAGTGACACATCTGCTGAGAGTCCTTTTGACACATCACAGTACAATACCTATGCTGAGTACTTCCACAAAAAGTATGTGATTTCATATATTTTTGATGTTCCGTAGATGTCATCTTACAGTTTTCACAATTGTGCTAGTTCTGTTCAGATATGGGGTTCTGCTCATGTATCCAGGTCAGCCTCTGTTGCGGCTGAAGCAAAATCATAATCCACACAACCTTCTTGTGAACTTCAATGGCGAAGGTTTGTTGATTTACATGCAACAGCTTTTAGACACAATCTGTAGATTGGTCATTCCCATCTTCATGATCTTTTATGCATGACCCTCTTGTTGTATGCCCCTTTCTCTATGGTTGGTAGACACAAAGGATTCGCATAACATTGATTGTACCATAGAAAGACATCAATTATAATCCTCAATTCAATTATGATACCGGCAATATGATTGAGTTAAAAGTTTCCTGTGAAAAAAATCAAGAATGCTATCATCATGTCTCTTAAATTAATTGGAGTTATAAATGCATTTCTCTTTGAATTTTGGTCAGTGAAATTGAGTGATTTAGGACTACAAGCTCACTTTGTAATTTTGGTTTCTGATATTCTCTCAACTGGGCAGGTGGTAGTGGTAAGACATCAGAATCTGGCCTTGTTAATGGAAAGGAACGTATGTATGCCCATATGCCTCCTGAGCTTCTAGTCTGTACTGGATTGCGAAGAGACGTTTTGAAGTCATTTTATCTATTACCATCATTGATTCATCGATTGGAATCCTTGATGTTAGCCAGCCAACTCAGAGAAGAGATTGACAGTCATTGCAGCTTACAGATATCAAGCTCATTGGTATGTGCCATGCATCTTGGTTACAGTACTTGTGATTTGTCGCTTTCATCTTTTAGCAATATGACTGATCCAACTAATCTCTTATGTTTAGATTCTAGAAGCACTTACATCACTCAGATGCAGTGAAGATTTTTCCATGGAGCGTTTGGAATTGCTTGGTGATTCAGTGCTAAAGTACACAGTAGGCTGCCACCTCTTCCTAAAATATCCCGAAAAACATGATGGACAATTATCTTCTCTGCGCCAGTCTGTAATTTGCAACGCTAACCTGCATAAATTGGGAATAGATCGAAACTTACAGGTATTTGTCCATATATATGATACTATGACTTGCATCGATTTAATTGGTCACTGATTTTGACGTCATGTGATAATGAGTTTGGTTTATTATTTGATAGGGATATATACGTGATGGTGCTTTTGATCCACGCCGTTGGGTTGGTCCAGGACAGGTCTCTATACGACCTGTTCCTTGTGAGTGTGGAGTGGATACCTTAGAAGTTCCAGTAGATAGCAAGTTTCAAACTAGAGACCGTGAAGTTGTGGTTGGAAAGTGCTGTGACAAGGGCCATAGATGGATGGGTTCCAAAACAATCTCTGATTGCGTTGAAGCCCTTATAGGAGCTTACTATGTAGCTGGTGGATTATCTGCTGCAGTCCATTTTATGAAGTGGCTCCAAATTGATGTAGAACTTGAGCCATCCTTGGTTTCTGAAGCAATTACTACCGCATCACTTCATTCCTGCAACCCAAAAGTGGATGAGATTGGAATCCTAGAGCCAAAGCTTCGTTATGTATTTTCTACCAAGGGTCTCTTACAGGAAGCTATAACACATGCATCTGAGCAAGAATCAAAACTTGGCTATTCTT
Organism: Rosa chinensis; assembly: GCF_002994745.2. NCBI lineage: Eukaryota > Viridiplantae > Streptophyta > Magnoliopsida > Rosales > Rosaceae > Rosa > Rosa chinensis. Next base: position 68,835,517 of record NC_037093.1, read on the forward strand.
ATGAGGTAGTGATTCACTTTTTCTTGCTCACTATTTATTTCTTTGAAAAAAGAAGATGATGGTTCTAGAACAGTAGGGAGGAGAATTTATCGTGAACTTGTAAAGATTGTTGTGTTCATATATAAGTAAACAGTTCCTTATATTTCCTTTTCTTAATTTTTTTGAATCTTCAACAGAGACTAGAGTTTCTCGGTGATTGTGTGTTGGACCTGCTTATCACATGGTATCTCTATCAGAACCACAAAGATATTGATCCAGGTGAGTTAACTGACTTGCGTGCCGCTTCAGTTAACAATGAAAACTTTGCTCAAGCTGCTGTGAGACACAACCTTCAACAGCATCTACAACATTGCTCTGGGTTACTTCAAAGTCAAATAACAGAATATGTAAAGTTGCTTTCTGAACATGATAGTGGTGACAAACTTCAAGGGCCAAAAGGTCCTAAGGTATGTCTCTCTGAATACCACTGGGAATCCATTGTTTTTATTATGATTTTTGTATTTATGAATGACGTCTCTATAGGCTCTTGGAGACATGGTGGAAAGTATTGCAGGGGCAATACTAATTGATACGGAGCTCAACCTTGATGAAGTGTGGAGAGTATACAAACCACTGTTATCTCCAATTGTGACCCCTGATAAACTTGAGCTGCCTCCCTTGCGTGAACTGATTGAATTATGTGGCTCACTTGGGTACTTTTATAAAGAACAAACTGTAAAGAAGGGTGAAACAGTTCACGCGGAGCTTAGTGTACAGCTGAAAGATGTCCTGTTGATTGGAGAGGGGATTGATCGGAGTAAGAAAATAGCAAAAGGAGAAGCAGCTCATCATTTATTGAAGGAGCTTGAGGTTTGTTAGTTCTCCAATGTCTGCTTCCTGCTCTTTAATATTTCTTTGAGACCTCGACGACTATCTCAGATTGGTTTGGACATTCTGCAATTATAATAGTATCTCATTATCTGGTTAGCAGCTATGTTTGTTTTCAAAATTCTTTGATTTTAGAGAAAATTTAGGAATAACTTATGTTTTCATAGATCAATAGTGTAGCTTGGGACAGTCCACCAGAATCCTCAGTACTGTGTACCTACACTGAAACAAGTTGACCGCAAAAGAATTTGTGGAATTCTACAGACGGTCAAAGAAAAGGAAAACAATATATCTTTTAGAAAAAAGATCGAGAATATGGATCTCTTTTGTAGGATTTTATAGTTTTTTTTTTCTCGTAAGTTTCAAAACAAAAGATTGCTGATGCTGAAACATCCATGCTACAGAAAAGAGGTATTACACACTCTGGGTCTGCCAGGAAGAGAAAACTGGGTGCTGACCAAGTTGATGATTCATCTCCAATAAAGCAAAAGAAAACTGAGATGCATCTGCCTATGGATGCAACTGGACTTTCTTTGCCAGCCACTGACAGAAAAATAAGTGGTTCGAAAAATGACATCCCAGGTTTGCACCATCTATATTTGGGTCCCCCACTTATCAGAGTCACAATCAAGCTTATTTTTTCTAATCATGCTGTGGGATTCTTGTACGCAGTTATCAAAGCAATCAACATGAAGAAAGGAGGACCTCGAGTCTCTCTTTACGAGCTGTGCAAACAACTACAATGGCAAATGCCTACCTTCAAACCAACAGAAAAGGATTCCAGGTTAACCATATGCATCAGCCTATCTACTTCAATAATGTTGCTTTTTCTTCGTCTCTTTTATTTTGGCATCAAAAGTATCTTTCCTCCCTTAGATTCTCAAATTGAATATGATGATTATGCGACTAACCATCTCTTTCAACTTTTTTTCTCTGAATAGTTTCATATCAACAATAACGTTGTACATACCCAATTTGGGCAACATCGAATGCACAGGAGATCCTAGGTCAGATAAGAAGAGTTCACTGGACTCTGCAGCACTTCTCATGCTTTATGATCTCGAAAGGCAGGGTAAAATTATCATTGGTGGATGTTAATATTATATTTAATGCCTGCTTGTATTATTAGGATTTTAGAAATGGGAGGGTGGTACCTTTTAAATCCGGCATCCCAATTCTCTTATTGTGGAGCAACTAGGAAATGTCAATGTAAAATGGAGTACTTGACATCAGAATCAACATGTCTATTTGTGCATGTACAAAATAAAGTGTCCAAATGCCATCAAGTGTATAATGTATTGCATGAACCGTCCAAGATTGCTTTCAATTTCAATAAACGGGGTATTTGGTCATGACACTTGTTCCATGTGGTATGTCTATCCATTCAGAGGGGTTTTTCATTTTTGATCAATAAGAGGGCAGAAAATATTGGGTATCTCACTGATTTAAATAGGTTTTCAGCCTATAAATCACTTTTGATTCCATATATATGGTCTTCAAGTTCCAAATCATTAGATTTTAAGCTTGAAGGTCTTCAAGGGTCGCCATAGCAAAATTGTCCTGTTCTGATGTAAGGATACGGTAATAAGAAGTATATACAGAGAAATGCGCTATAATTACCTTTATGGGTGTATGTATATACTATGTGGTCTGCATGATTTTTTTATCGCTCAACTCAATATGCTGCAGTGTTATTAACTGTCCCTTGTAGTTCAACTCACCCACAAGTTCCATCATATTTCACATTGATTTAACGATTAAACAATCCGGACTTCGTCAGATGTCCTAGACTCCTAGGTTTGTTAGAAAGACATTGTCGTCATACGACTACCCAGAAAATACAGTTTTGCAGTTTTGCTGTTGCCACTTTCTGGACCGAGTTCTGTACATTGTCATTTCTTGATATTTAAGAGACCTTTTGGATTTGATATAAGGACAGCTTATCTGTTTTTTCTCCCGAAAACAACATATGGTAAATGTGCCCCGTATGTAAGGGAAAATGGTCCGTACGGTACCCCGTCTTTGGCTCCTTATAACTTTTGGTACCTGACAAAAAAAAAATATCAATACGGTACCTGAAGTTCTCTGCCCGACCGAAGATTGGTATATATGGCCGTTACCTCCGTTACGAAACTTGCCAGCTGGCAAATATACAAGGGTACTCTCGTCCATTCACATATCAATTAATTTTCTCTCTCTCTCTCTCTCTCTCTCTCTCTCATTCATTATCCTTCGTCAGTTCGTCTGCTTCTTCCTCTCTGAGTCTCTCTCTCCCTCTCCCAGTAAATGAAACTCATAAATCAATCACAATTAAACAAAACCCATTTTCATTTTCATCTACACCCATAGAGCTAGCTTTAGTCGGTGGAGAGAAACCCAGAGCCTAGAAGAAGAAGAAGAAGAAGAAGAAGAAGAACCGGCTTAACCTCAAGCAGCCACTCATGCTTAGCCGATCTATCATCGCCACGTCAGATGCCGGTGGAATCTCCGGTCGAGTCTCCGACCACGTCCTCACCGGTCGGGTTGAGAAATCATGAAGAAGGATCGGATTCAGAGGTGTCAGGTGTGCCTTCCAAGTGCTTGATTACTCAATTGGAAATAAAATTACCTGCTTCGATCGGCTCCTTGGGAATAGACATGGCTTCGGGGACCTGCTTCCGCATTATCAGTTTCATTCAATTTTGTTTTTTTCCAATTCAAAGCCCTAACCCCCAAATTCACTTTTGCTCTCTGCCATGGATCCTTGCTCGAAGCTTGAGTTTTTCACTAGTGATATACGACCCAACCTCTTGAACTCCACCAGTATTTTCATGCCTCAATTGATCCGGAGTGATGTACTCTTTGCCGGAGATGGTGTGGAGAAGCTCGAAGTCGAGGAATCAGTTGTATATAGTTTGAAAAAGAAGAACTGAATGATTGTTTTTTTTTAAGAAGAATTAAGTGAATGTTAAAGAAGAAGATTTAGTGAAAATTGAAGTTTGTTTTCTTTTTGGAAGCATTGTTCTGAGTGAAGGAAGTGTCTGAATTTGGAGGTGTCTGAATTTGGAGATGCCTGAATTTGGGTTTGTGTTATATGGTATTGAAGAATTGGATGTGGAAACTAGTGAGGATGTAGAAGTGGGTTTATCAGGTTTGGGCATGAGATCTGGTTCGAGTAATACAGAGGAAATGAGATCCATGAGGTTTGGTTTATCAGGCTATGCTTAAGGAGAGGATGTACAGAGGAGAGAGAGAGAGAGAGAGATGGGTGTTTCAGACACCATTTCTTCTTTTGCATTCACCGTTAGAAAAAAAAAAAAAAAAAACTTTCTTTTGATTTTTTTAAATTATATGCAGAAGAATAATTAAGAAAAAAATAAAATAAAGGGTAAATTGGTCATTTTAAGTTCAAAAGTGCCAGCTGGCAAGTTCCGTAACGGAGGTAACGGCCATATATACCAATCTTCGGTCGGGCAGAGAACTTCAGGTACCGTATTGATATTTTTTTTTGTCAGGTACCAAAAGTTATAAGGAGCCAAAGGCGAGGTACCGTACAGACCATTTTCCCCGTATGTAATGCATTGCAGGAACTATCCAACATTGCTTTCAGTTTCAATAAACAAGGTATTTGGTAATGACACTTATTCCATGTGGTATGTCCATCCATTTGTAGGGGTTTTTATCAATAAGAGAGCAGAAAATATTGGGTATTTCACACACGTAATTTAATCCACCCACAAATTCTATCATACTTCAAAACATTCTCATTGATTTACTAATAAGGTCAGCAATGCTATTGACTGTCACTCGTAATTTAACTCACCCGCAAATTCTATCATACTTCAGAACATTTCTCATTGATTTAGTGATTAAACAAAGCGGACTATTATCGCATATTCTAGAATTTTTCAAAAATGACATCGTTCAAAGTGTCATACATGATACAAACTATCCAGAAAATACAGTTTTGCTGTTGCCACTTCATGGACATACAGTACATTCTCATTTCCAAAAGACCTTTTGGATTTGACATCCCACTGCTCTTCAAATACCCAAAAAAAAAAAGGGGCCGTGACCACTTACCCAATTTTAACCAAAAAATTGCCCACTTGCTCCACTAAGAGTTTTTTGACCTCATTTACCCAATCTAACTTCTACTGACATAATTACCCTCATTTTAATCTCTCTCCCCCCCCCCTCACTCTCTCTCTCTCTCTCTCTCTCTCTCTCTCTCTCTCTCTCTCTCTCTCTCTCTCTCTCTCTCTCTCTCTCTCTCTCTCTCTCTCCCCACATCCGCACCTCCGGTGCGGCGTCGAAATTAGGATTAGCGCTTTCTCTCTCCGGTGCGGCGTCGAAGTCCAGATCATGCCTGAAGCTCTCTCTCTCTCCGGTGTGGCGGTGCGGCGTCGAACTCCGGATCACGCCTGAAGCTCTCTCTCCACCGGCGGGGCGGCCTCAAACTCCAGATCTTGCCTGAAGCTCTCTTTTCACCTCCGGTGCGGCGTCGAACTCCGGAATCACCCTGAAGCTCCAGTCGGAACTATCAGAGTTTAACTAAGTCTAGATGCAGAGCGTCGACGGCAAGGCCGATAACAGGTTGGTGTAGACCACTGCTCTGCTTATGCTGCTCTTCGCAATTTCGTTCACTGCTTCTGCTATGGGTATCGGGCCTCACCCATCTTCAATCTGTCTTATAACTTGATTATTTGTCCATGGCAATTCCCTTCACTGCTTCTGCAATGGGTCTCGGGCCTCACCCATTGAAGTCGGAGAAGGGAGATCCGCAACCGTCGAAGTCAAGATGGGAGGAGAAGTAGAAATGGGTGCCCAGAGCATTTTCTGGGTGCCCCGACTTTTTTTTTTTCCTGCATCCCGAGTTTTTTTTTTTTTTTTTTAATTTTTTCGGCAGTAGACACATTATTGGCCCCCAGTAGACTTTGATACGATGGACAGGGATCACTATAGTGTGGTGTTTTGATAAGTTACCTGTTGTTTTCTATGTATTAAAGTCAAATTATCTGTGAATCCTACAAAATTGTGCATTTTTGGTGGTCTATTGGGAGGCAGTAGAGACATTGGACTTTGTATTGGGGGGCAATAATATGATTATTGGGAGGCACTAATATGATTATTGGGAGCCAATAATTTGATTATAAATTGATCAATTGTGCCTGTAGTGTATTCATTTTGGTTTTTGGAGTTCATACAATTCACTGGACGACAATAATAGGATTATTGGAGGCAATAATATGATTTTTGAGAGGCAGTAATATGATTATTGGGGGGCAATAATATGATTACTGGGGGGCAATAATATGGTTACTGGATATTATTAGGGACCGGTCGCCTGTCGTCAGATTCCGATCACGGTCACCGTTCGCCGGATTCCGGTCACCAGTCGCCGGCGCCCTGCCACTGGTCACCGGAGGCCGGCAAGGTGGAGAATGACTTCTCCCTCTAAGTGAAAAAGAAGGAGAGGGCAAAAAAGTCTAAAAAAAAAATAAAAAAGAATTAATTGGGTAAAGGGGAAATAATCCCTTAGAGTGTTTTGGGTAAATGGGGTTAAAAAACAGTTGGTGGAGCAAGTGGGCAATTTTTAGCCTAAAATCGGGTAAAGATTAATTTAAAATCACAAAAGATTTTGGGATATGGCCGACGTGACACGTGAGCAGCACGGCGAACCAATTAGCATCTATCGTTTGCGGATGTTTTTGGTATTTCGATGAGCCAAACGCGGGATATTTATGGAATATAATATTATCATTTGCTTAGAGCAAGTCCACCCGTTGGGTCACCAAGTCACTCACTACTTTTTATGTCTATTTCCACCCTCTGAGTAACTGGCACAGTTTTTAAACTGACCTGGTGACCTGCAAACTGACCCGGTGACCCAGGTCAATCTAGAAATTGTGCCCGTGACCCAGATGGTGGAAATAAACACTAAAAAGTAGTGAATAGTAACTGACCCGGTAACCCAATTAGTGAACTTACTCTTATGTGGCGGTTTCTTATTGGATGGTCAGACCAATATCAGGCGATCAATATCCGGATTGGCCTTGGGTCCCCAGTTTACCACATCAAGTCAACAACTGGCAACAGACACGTAGCTCGTAATCAACAGCCCCTACGTGGATACGCCACGTGGTTGGGGACACGGGGCATCGTGAATAAGCATTAACCATCTGCTTCCACGTGAAGGCCCTTCGATTTTGCTCTCCCGCCCTCGCCCTGGGGACCTCGCGATGTCGTTTTAGTAGAATCATTTCCAATCACAACCCAATCAAATAAAGTGCTCGTCTTATATGATTGGATGTTGGATATATAAGTGATCCCCTTTATCTCTCTCTAACATATTTTCGTTAGATAATGATTAATGGATAATGTCTGTCCTTGCTTCATATATGGTTAATATGAAATTCTTAAAAAATTAAAATTAAAATTATATGGTTATTAGAGGAGATTACATAACCCTCTTTCTTAGAATTTAGGGAGAGTTGATCCTAAATGGTCCAAAGTTGACTACTGAGAAAGTAGAGAACGAATCTAATTACGAGAGTATGTAACGTCTACGAAAGTGTTCGAAAGCATCATCCACAATGACATATTCGTTATTCACTTTCCACAAAGACACGTGTTTTTCAACACCGAGCGGCAAGAGAAATAAGGGGAATGCCTCGATCATTGAAGATCCCACCAAAAAGATACTCATCCTCTATCGCAGAGTAGTAGGAGGAAACCAATGCTAAGCCATCACAATTGACCATCGAGGAAAATCTTATATCGTGAAAATGCTCGTGTGGGATACACGGTTAAAAAATTCGTAATTTAATTAGAAATAAAGAGTATGAAAGTGAAGAACTCATTTTTTGAGGAACAATTTATTCAAACAACTATTACTCTAAAATATGACAACTTTTGCTCTATGTAAATTTGAAATTTACACTAAAGACATTTGCATGGCACAAATAAAGACTTATTGCAAGCGATGGAATATTAGATTAATATAAAAACTTACACATTTTCACGAGTTTCAATCATCATGAGCCACCTTCAGTTAATTTATCATAACTCTTTGCAGAAAACTTCAATCTAAATTTCCTAAAAACTAGTGAAATCTTGACTTACAAGACTTAATTTCCCCCCGGCCCGATGTTGAGCTTTTGAGTATTGTCATGTTCTGTTTCCTTTTCTTTTATTATCCAATTCTTTTATTGTAAACTAACTATATATGGTGTACGTGTGGATTCTTTAGAGAGAATCAAATTTCCACAGTAGATTATTTAATAGTAAATCCTAATTAATTAGCAAATTATTATTATTATTATTATTTTTTTAGAATGATTTAATTTTGTTTTCAAATGACAGAGATTATGAAACAGGTATATTTCGTTCCTTTCACATATGGAATCATAACAGTAACAATCAAATCAGAGCATGTCCTGTATCGATCTATAAGTATGTGCTGTAGAAGTAGAAGTCAATTAGTCAATCTAATTACCAAACTGCCACTGTCCCTTACTCAGTAGCAACACCTGGTTACCAACACACAGATACATACACAAAAACATATCTACACTTTCGCTGACATGGCACAATGAGCAGGTATATAAACACAGAATTACAGACGATTGAGCTATTTGGTTCTTCAATATCGACATTCATTTATCATTCATAGAAAAGCTATATTTTACAGAAAGCAATACAAATTGTTGAACGGATCGAACACAACACACCATCTAGATCACGCTTTTTTATTAAAGTAAACCAGGAAGCCAATGCAAAGAGGAGATCAAATGAAACCTATAACTCTACGTATGTGTACCCATGAAACCCAGAAAAACCATATACCAAATTAAGACTAATTAATCCCAGAAAGAAACCGGAATTGATATATAAATGAGAGATCATAGAGATCGAGCTGAAGAGAGCAAATAAGATTCACTCACTCAATAGTAGTGATCGATCACATGTCTCTGACGTGGAAGAGATTGGGGTTTTTAATGACGATGTCGTACATGTAAACGGAGTTGAACTTGCTGAAGTCTCTGGGCAGAGAAATTAGGTCGATGGAAGAGTGCTTGTGGAATTGGTACAGGTCGGGGTCGCCGCCGTAGTACCTCTCCCACCCTAGCCCGGTGAGGATACGCTCCAGCGCCGAATAGGAATTCACCACCTGGCCGCTGGGCAAGTGCACCAACGCCTTCTTCCGGGAGGAAGACGAATCATCCACCAGGCGCATCACACCGTTCTGCTTGAAAACCCAAACTCCAGACATAATGAGAAATTTGACCTAATCGAACAATTGATCGATCTTTCGAAGAGAAAGAGGCAAAGAGCTCTGTGTGTGTTGTGTTTGTTGATGATGGCGAAAAATGAGAAGGGGGAGGGAGGTATTTATAGGTGCTGAAAGGAGCGTTGGGGACAAAAAAAAACAAGAGGAAAATACTCTCGGAGTTTGAGTGGAGTTAGACAAGTTCTGAAAATGACGGCGAGTGTGGGTGTGTTTGGCTTTTGAAGAGAATCAAGATATTGTGGGATCCAGTGTGGGGATGATGGTGTATGGTAATAGCCCTAAGGTCCCTCGCAGGAAACGAATTCTACCTCCGTGGGGTTAGGGTTTGAGGAGGAGAATCTTTGCTGTGTGCTTTTCGAAATCAATGGGGAGGGAATCTTTCATCTTTGTACACTTGGCGCACTGCTGGAACTGTTCATTAGTTATTTATCAAGAAAAAGATACGGAAACGATCCAAGTCAATGAACCACAGAGATCACGAGATGTCCACGTGAAGGGAGTGGGAGATGGAAATCGATTTAGATATTTCGAGGTCGACTCCATCACTCTCCTCCTCCTCCTCAAGAAAAAGTTCTTTTTTCAGTTTTTGTGTGCGCTTCCTAGTCTATTCTACTTGATGCTTCTATTCTACTAGTGCAATCTGGAAACCTTAATAACGCTTTCACTTCACTTCACTTCACTCACGTTGTGTTGTCTCATTGATCCATTTGCTATGTTGGATAGTTGTGTGACGTTCTATGCTTTGCTGAATTTTGTGTTACGTTAGACCAAAAGTTATGACGTTGGTTATTTAAGCAGTGATTATATTTATAACTATATTACCTTATAATTTTGACCTAAGACCAAATGTGATGTAGGACGAGAATGTACCATTTTCTCTCTTTCTCTTGTGGATTCAAGAACTATGTCTTTTAGAGTTTATCGCTTGTAAATCCAGGTTACTTCCGACTGCGTCAAAATGATGTGCATCAAATTTTTAAATCTGAATCAAATGATGTGTATACATGATTTACCCTAACACAATAGTTTGGATCGTGATTTCGCACCCTCATTTACCCCACTCACAATAGTTTGGAAATAATGAGCTAGAATAAATTGGATATTAATCATAATATCATATTAAACAATTTTCACATACTTTTTCTTTAAAATTATGCAAATTCTTATTTTCATCATTAGTAGCATTTCGCAACACAAAACATGCAAAATGTGAACACAAAAAGAAAGAAAAACAGTGCAAGTGGATACAGAAAATAACTTAATCTTATTACTTTGTGAGTAAAGTTATGACTTATATATTTTATCTAATGTTTTTCAAGAACCTTAAATGTTATTTTGTTCTTTCAATATTGGAATTTATTAGCCATTTTGAAGTAGGGGAGATTTAACACCTATTTTGAAATTCTATATACACACACACACACACATATATATATATATGCGCCTGTGTGTGTGGAAATAAATTTTCTTATGAGACTATAGGTACCCTTGAATATCTCATGTCTTATGTGCTTTTATTCACTTTTAATTCCTGCAGTTTTTACCAATACATAAATCATCATCGTCTTCTTGGCTTCTCGCCATATGGTATGTACTTACTCCTTATAAAGGAACAAAAAGATCTTAAAGGATAACAAGATTGACCATAAAAAGTGTACCATGTTGACTACACAATTAAACATTTTCCTTAACCTACTAAAAGTTCTAAATTTGGATCAAACGAGGTTGTAAGTTAAATCACTATAATGAACAGTAGAGTACCGAGTTCTTTTATGGTCGAGATTAGACAGTCATTGCACATAATCATTTCATGATCATTGGTCTTTCCACAAGCTCTCAACACCACTCAAATGTAATCGATCAAAAGTGTCACAATCAAATCAAACATAATTGAACCCTATTGTTACGTACTTTAATTGTCATCAAAAGGACCACCAAGTTACACAATTCCACAATTTCTTTATTCAATATCATATTGGTTGTAATGTACCCTGTTGCCCACATGTGATCACACATGGGCTAGATGGTCCTCAATTTAGGTCAAGCGGGTTCTTTGAGCCTTGTCTTGTCAAATCCATGATTAATGTTTTGCCTTGGGATATTTTGCAGTTGGAAAAAAACTACTTCCTGTTCACATGCTTAGTTGCTTACACATATGGGAGACATGAGGTGGGAAAGAGCACCATTTGTAACTATTATGTATAATGATTGTTAAGAAGAAAAAGGAAACCTTTGCAATGATTCATGAGTAGTCAGTCTCCAATTTTCTTATCAATGAGGTAACTTGGACAAAGAATAGACTAGCATGTATGGTCTTTACCTCTTGTTTCCTAATTTTAGTTTTATTCTCTAACGAATTTGCTTTCATGCCCGTGTGCGATAATTGATTAATCGAAGTTGATAAATGACACAAGCAATCTAGAACGGATATATAACATCAGTTATCCATCAAATTTCTTATCATTAATCATATTTGTTATGTACGTATCTCAATTAATATGTCCTAAAGAACATTGTTTTTAGCAGTTAAATTAACAATGATTAATTCAACCTCATTTAAGAGGAGTGGTTAGACCGGTAAATGAACCAGATTTGGATCGGATCGACCTAAATGCAAACCCGTTTACTTAAAAAAAAAATTGATCCAAACCCGCTCCGTTAAACCGGCGGATTATTGATAGCTCGATCCAAATCCGTATCTGCGGATTAAAGGATACCCGATCCGCTAATCCGACCAGTTTATAATTTCAAATATTTTAAAATTTTAAATAGGGATTAATTTCAGTTTACCCCCCTGAGGTTTGGGGGTGTCATTATGTTACCCTCTCGACTCTCAATTTTGAATTGTTACCCCCCAAACTTTCCAATTTCAGTCAGTCATATCCAATTTCTCAGATTCCGTCCAAATTGGACGTTAATTCTGACGATCTAACCCACTTTGAAGCCTTTTAAGAACACATATGAGTTTTTTTTTTCTTTCTTAAAATGACCATTTTAGCCCTCAAAGTGGGTTAGATCGTCAGAATTAACATCTAATTTGGACGGAATCTAAGAAATTGGACCTGACTGACTGAAATTGGAAAGTTTGGGGGTAAAAATTCAAAATTAAGAGTTGAGGGGGTGACATGATGATACCCCCAAACCTCAGGGGGGTAAACTGGAATTAATCATTTAAATAGTAATATTAAATTTATATCATGATACCTCATAAGATATTAATAAAATATTAAAACAACATGAAAAGTATCACCAAAAGTAGAATTACATCATCAAAATTCTTAATGCTTCTTGGAATTTTGGGTGATGGACTGTCCCTTAGATTTCTGCAAAAAATTTGTATTAGAAATTCTTCATATTTTATATTATATATGTATTTTTTTTAAAATAATATATTAATAAAAAATAATATTTTATTATTACGAAAACCGGTCGGATCATTAACAGATTGGATCGACCTAAATTCGTATTTGAACCGTTAAATAAACGGGTTAACGGATTCGGATCATTAACGGATGAACGGATCAAAATTTTCGATCCAAACCCGTCAAATAGACACAGATTTGGAGTGGGTCCGGATTAAAATCCGGTCCATTTACAGGTCTAGTAGTAGTTCTTGTTTTCTTTTTACAAGTGTCAAAATGCAACCAACAAATTTATGATAGAGAAATTTCTCGAACTCAAAGAGACTCAAGTGGTTTCTTTTCTTTGATGTTGGCTCTAGTGGTTAATTATCTTACGGGAATCTAGTAAAATTGTAACATTGTTAACCAAAAGAAGAAGAACGTACATTGGAGCACAAGTATACAGGCAGTACAAGTATAAATGGAGTAGTATCAAGTCTCTTCTTTTGTTGTATAACTTAGGTATGTTGGAATGTATTTTGTTTTTTTACAAGCTTAAATATAACAATTATCTTTTCATATCACATGTGTTAGCTCGTAATGTTCTAGCTTAGCTAGATTGTTGAAATGGAATGGGAGGGAGACTGTAAAATGTAAATTTCAATCCTAATCCCTAAACCCTTCCGGCCTATGCATGTCTCCATCCCTCCTTTGAAAAAAAAAAAAAAAAAGTGTTGTTGATATGTATTGACGTATATATACTATTTGTAATCCCCAATCAACCACATATACATAAGTAATTTAACATTTAAGAAATAGTATGTTAAAAAACATATTTAAGATATCAAAATAATAATTACTAACTTTAAAGTGTAGATCGACTTTATGAAAAATATATAAATATTAAGCGAAAGATATGAATAAAATTAGACGGATATATAGGGAGGATTTTAGAAGGGAGAACAGACTTTTACGTTCCAGTGTAGTGGTTCTTAATTTTTTTTTTTTTTTGAATTAAACCTCGCAAATGCTAGGAAAAAGATTTATTAAAAATAAAGGGAAATACAAGTAAGAGGAGAGGACATATCCTACGATGTAAAGTACTACGGATGAGGAATGACAGACAACATTCTGCCTTCCAAAACAAAAAAAATCATCTAAAACGAAAACTAGGGAGAATCAACTTATCTCTTAAACAAAATTAATTAACGAAGCTTGGAGATGAATCAAACCAAGTAAAGCCCATACCTGTAGTGGTCCTTAATTAACTATATGATAAGTTTGAAAGTTGATTCCACTGTTCTATATATGTATGGATGGAGCTGGTCTCTAGCTTGTATGCCTTTAGCCATCCAATGCCTTGAGTAAAAGGTTACCTTTGCGATTTTGTGTTTCTCTTTATGCATGCCTCAATGGTCCTGGTGATAAGGACCCCTAGCTCCATCCTAATCCTAATTGTTTTGGGTACCATTTCCGATTTTTTTTTTTCTGTTTTCGGCTATACAGATATTTCTGGGTATTGATGGACAATGCGACATATAGTATACCCGGCATTGTGGGTAGCTAGCTGTACCGCACCTGCTCCTTCTAAAATTTTGATGGAATATTGTTAAAAATATAAGAATAACTATGTGAGGAATAGTTCTCTACTGCATGATCGACCTAGCTTTAATTAGCAACAACTTAGAGAAGATTTATTATGCATTTCTAGCTGTGGGTGTTCTTCACTGGCCCTAAACCGAATCAAAGCATTTTAAAGCTTTCTATACTCCATGGTGGATCAATGAGTTGGTGCTTGATATAAGTTGTATAAGTTTGGTTTTCTGGCATGATGCTGAAAAGATTAGTCATATTAGTCACATATCGGTAAGTAAACATTAGTCACACATCAGAAAGCCAACAGTCATGCATTGGTCTCGAAGCAATCAAATCACACTCTAATGCTGAAGCTTTTAATCAGTTTTTTACTAATTTGTCTTCTGGGTAGCTAGAGAACAATATCAGTATGTTTGATAAATGTGGGCGGAGCTAATTGGTGCTTCTCCGTTAAAGTCATATATTTAATAACAGTATATATGCACACCACATACAACAATATTCACCATGTGGTGTATTCTTTTTCCCAAAACATTCATGAGGACTTGCCAAATCGGCAGCTAATCCTTCATTCACATATTATCCCAAAAAATTAAGAACTTAAATACTATCCCAGAGAGTTTAGTGATGATCAAGATGTACTTTGTTGGAAACCTTCATTACAAAAAGTTGGCACTGAAGGAATATAAGAAGCAGTAAGCAAATCTAAAAGAAATTAGTAAGGAATATTAGACGGCATTTATATGAAATTAACTCCTGCCCAAGGGAACATGGACACCTTAATGTCATTCATAAGTGATTTAAAACCAGAAAAGAGAATCATTGCCTAGGTGTATATTAATGTGCTTATTTGGCACTAAGCAGCAAATTAATCGGATACCAATCATTAAACATTTTAAGCTTGTCAAATCATTTCGGTGTTTGGATCTTCGAGGACAACCCTAGCTCACCCTTCTTTTTGTTATTCTCTGAATTTTCCATATGTATTTTCACTTTACTTTCCTTTTCCCCCCTTTGCATGCAAATTCAAAGGCTTTTCATGGGGGATAACGCCTTTTGATTCTTTATACACCACAAACTTTATGGACATGCTTAGCTTTTATATATCTCATTCTGGCGAGAAACGTACTGGGAATCAAGGGAAAAGTAGCCTCCACTTAGCATGTTTTATATATGCTCGATCGTCACTATCTATTAGACCCAAATGAATAGAAGACTGAGGAATCTAAATTTGAAAAATATGTGGATAGAAGCCGTTATCTTCCGAAACATCTAGAGCCAATGGTTGCCACAACTAGTGACAACCATTTAAATCATGTAAAGCTTGTAGTTTAAGTAATAGAGAGTACTTGCTATTTGCCAATTTAAGACCAAAAATTTAGGCACTTAATTATGCCATGCGGACAGAATATGATGTTTTTGAAGCACATATCATTTTTATGCATTTTTAAAAGACTAAACGAAAATTACAGTTCGAAAATCCGTTCTAAAAACTTGGAATCGGTAGGTAGGATCGAGTTGCATAATATAGGGACTCTTTCTTTATTCGTCACTTCTTTGCGGGATTTGAACCCCACAATGACACATGATTTCATTCAAAAACAACAGAAAGTAATCTTTTAATGAAATAGTACTGATGGCGGCAGTATATATACTCGATCATTATGTGTTTTTATATGTTATAAAGCAAGAGTTAGGCATAAGTCGAATTAAGTGCTAATATACCTAGAGATAATCTAGCTAGCTTAGGAATATTGCCTAAGTTATGAAACAGATAATCTAGTTTGCAAACTTCAAACAAATCTAGGACTCTATTTCTAGAAATTAGATGCTATATTCTCATTAGAAAGAGCAAATAGGATGCAGTCAGGTTATAATTAACTAGAAGCACAAATTCTTATGAATAACTATTATAATCAAATATATAATTCATGCATCCCAAAAAATATTCTATTATAAATTACCACCTTCGATCATAACTTTAGATCAGTCGTGTGCTATACGTACGTATTAAAAAGACATAAATGAATACTTCACTATCATGAAATTTTAATTGATACTATTCATCCCAACTTTTTCTCAATTAAATTAAATGAAAGAAAACCTGATTTGCACACTTCACATCACTGTTTTAAATAGTTGATTATGGATAATAAGTTAATTAAGCCAATGATACGATTTTCTTAATTAGAAAATTCAACGTTAATTCATCTAAAAGTTAAATTTCCTGTCAAACACCAACTCCTTGCTCATTTTTCTTGCTTATCTCTAACGTTTCTTCTCTCACTAATTAAAGAAGCTCAAGTTAGCAATGCGTAGTAATTTGGTATCTTATCAGACAAAATCATTTTAAGACCCTAAGATTTTTGTTCATAGAAATTCCTTATTATTCTAAATGCTATATTATCGGCAATGCTGGCTGGTCTGCTTGTCACTATTCATCAGTAGTGGGGTGAAGTCGAGTTTGAAAGTGACAGTGCTACAGTGCTGGCCCCCTGGCTAGAGAAGAAAATGAATTGTCTGAGGTTGGTCTTATTTTGCATGATTGTAAACGTTATATGGAAGATTTCAATCTTATGTCTAAGATGTCTATAGGGAAGCAAATGGTGTACCTCATAGGCTAGCGCACCTTGCTAGTAAATCTAGGTTGGATGAGTTTTGGGTGGAGGTAACTCCTGATATTATTCAGGACGTCCTTATTGAAGATGATTGTATGTTAAATCGAGGTTTAGGTTATATGTCCCACTCGATATACTATCCTTCTATGAATAAGGTTATATGTCCCCCTCGGTATACTATCCTTCTATGAATAATGAAAGTTTAGGGAGGAGCACCATCACTCCAACCTAAAGGGTGTTGCTTGCCCGAATTCAAAAAAAAAAAGCTATATTATCATTCTATTCCCGTTTGGTCAACCTCCATTTGAAATGACAACTATTTCATCTCCAACCAGTTATGCTCCGTGATAGTAACCTTTCAATTTTTTCCAACGTAAACTACAACTGTAGTGAATTGAAGGCTGCAAGTTAACCATCAGAAAGTAGTGTAACAATATAACACTAACAGTTTTAGCTAAAGAGTTGAGAGATTGTTGGAAAGAACATAGGCCTACAAGGAAAAATCTTCCAATAAAAATGGGCCTATATTTTTAAGTGTGCATACCCTAATAAGAATCCTTATATGTTGTGTTGAACTTCATTCATTTAGAACTATGAAAGAACTATCAGTTAATATCATCATGCATATACTATTTCAATTTGAAATGGCTAGTATTTCATCTCCAGCCGGTTATGCTCCGTGGTAGTAACCTTTCAATTTTTTCCACCGTAAACTACAGCTCTAGTGAATTGAAGGCTGCAAGTTAACCATCAGAAAGTAGTGTAACAATATAACAGTGTGTTAACGTATGACATGCATACAATTGCCTTAAAGTGGTAAAATGATTGAAGGACATGGGAGAGGCTAGTTATGTTTTGGGAATTGAGATCGTAAGGGATAGATCTCGATGTTTGCTAGGATTATCTCAGAGAAATTATGTATCTAAGATTTTGCAGAGATTTGATATGCACACATGTAAAGCTGGTGATTCACCTATGTCTAAAGGTGACAAATTACATGAGGGACAGTGTCCTAGAAACGCAGTAGAACGGAAAGATATGGAAAAGTGGCCATATGCAAGGTTAGTCGGGAGTTTAATGTATGCTTAGGTTTGTACAAGGCTAGACATAGCTTTTGCAGTTGGTGTGTTAGCTAGATATCAATCTAATCCTGGTTTTCAACATTGGGTGGCTGGCAAGAAAATTTTAAGATATCTTCAGAAAACAAAAGATTATATGTTGGTCTATAGAAAAATTAATAATATGCAGCTAGAAATAATTGGCTATTCCGATTCAGATTATAGAGGCTGTCCAGATGATCTTAAATCCGCTTCAGGTTACATTTTCATGTTTATTGGGGCTGCAGTGTCTTGGAAAAGTGTCAATCAAGGTTTGACAGCTACGTCTACAACGCAGGCTGAGTATGTTGTTGTTCATGAGGCAGCTTGTCATGCATTATGGCTACGAAATTTTGTTATCGAAATTCAGGTCATTGATTCAATTGAAAGGCCAATTAAGATTTTCTGTGAGAATGCAGTAGCTGTTTTCTTTGCCAAAAACAATAAGAGATCTTCAGGTTCTAAAAACATTGACTTGAAATACTTTGCTGTTAGGGAAAGTGTCAGAGATGATAAGATAGAAGTAATACATAATAGAACCTTGAAGCAGCTAGCAGATCCTCTCACAAAGCCATTGTTGATTTCAACTTATCAGGAACATGTGAAAAATATAGGAGTATTGAGCAGTTTGGATGAGTAAAGTTAGTTTCATTAGCTTGAGTTTAGTTGCTTGTTTGCCCTTCATAAACTTCTTGTATCTATAGGATTTCTAACTGACATTAACATGAATTTAGTTTTATTGTTCAGTAATCCCTTATATGTTTTCTTTATGCCATTTTTCAGAAAAGGTATTATATTTTGCATATGTATATTGCCTTGTTTTACTGGAATTCAATTATTCAGAATTGATGCAGAATTATTTTTATTTGGCATATGAAATTTCATATCAATAAGCCATTTATGGCATTTTTAGTTGAGCTTTCAAAAAAAAAAAAAAAGAATTCATGTTGCATAGCCTACGACACACTAAACTCGCTAGAATAAAAACCTAGTTCTCTCTGAAAACTAGGGAAGAGGTCGGCGGCTAGGGTTTTGTCGATCTGAGGATATTAAAGTCGAGGACAAAGGTTCTCGTAGATCGGAGGCGTGATGGCAGAGGCTATGGCGGCTCGACTGGAGGCGGCACTTGCGCTGACGGATGATGCGGTGGTGGAGTTTGGGGAAGCTGGAGCAGCGACCATTGCTGCGTCTGGCTTTTATCTGGTGGGTCGTATGTTGGCACCTAGGGCAGAGGATGATGCTGGATTGCTCAAGGCGATGGCGGTGGTATGGGGCCTGCGTGATCGTCTCTCGATCACGAAGGTTGAGGGGGACCGGTTTCAGTTCCGTTTTGTGGTGAAGGAGGAAGGTCAGAGGGTTCTACACGATGGCCCGTGGCATTTCAAGAACTGGATGCTCTTGCTGGAGGAGTATGACTGCTTTGGGGCGCTGGAGTTAGTTCCACTGAACTCATTAGAGGCATGGGTCACAGTGCGACGTCTACCTCCACGCTTGCGGACGGAAGAGTCGTTGATGCTGATTGGATTGTCGATGGGACGGTTTCTGAGGGCAGAGAAGTTTGCACAGCAACGAGGTTCTCCTGAACAACGTTTCCGGGTCCTCTTGGACGTTCGCCGGCGTCTCTAGGGGCAGCGGACTTTTGGTTTTACAGAGACGGTAAAGGCGGAGGTGGATCTGTTCTATGAGAAGGTCAAAGGGTGGTGCAGAGAGTGTGGACTCTTCGACCATGGTGATCAGGTGTGTGATCAGTTTTTGCTTAAGAAAACGGGGGTGTGATAACAGGAACTACATGGCTGGTATTGGGAGGTCAGGTGACTCCGACGGTGGCTAGGAAAGAGCCGTCTAAGGTGATCCTGTCAGAGACTCCTAGGTGCAGCGCTGGTGTTACTGTGACACCTACATCTACACCAATTCTGTTAGGGTAGATGGCAACAGATGGAGGGCCAAATCTCATGGATATTGTTGGCCGGTCCATGGAGATGCTGAAGGGGATACCAAGTTGGAATGCTCCCTGTCCCATTCAATCTGGAGCCCCACTGACTATACCAGTGGCTCCCAAAGCTATAGAAGCAGCACAAGTAAGTGGTTTGAAGCGCTCAGCTTTGTCTGTGCAAGCTCGTCCAGGTAAGAAGGCTAAACTGCGTTCTGATTCTTCTGCGTTAATGTGCTTGGATGTGGAAGAGGGTTTTAGCTTACCTAATTTTAATGGGAAAGTGAAACTCTCACCTTTGAAGACTAAAAGGGGTAGGCCTAAAGGGTCTAAGAATCAGTTAGGACCAAAGGTTAGTAGTAAGAGAGTGGTTCAGAAGATTACTATTGCTGAGACTGCTGAAGGACAGGTGGGCAATGACTTGTCTGTGATGGGCGAAGAAACTCCATCGGGGGAGAAAGTGGTTTCTGAGGAGGTATGTGTGAGTCCTCTCTTGATGGGGATGGCTTCGGGTACAGCTCAAGAATGAGTTTTGTCACCAAAAATATTCCGGACATCTTGGCCTTTTGATTCTCTAGGATGTTCTAGGATAGATTTTGGCAGGGCTTCATGATCTTTAAAAAGGTTGAATTACTTAGGTAGTGACTCTTTTGACAGTCCCACAGGGATGTGTCATTATGTAATTTCGCTGATCAATCCAATGAGTTGACAATTCTCTCCAAAAAAAAAAATTAAGGCAGCCTACGTATGTATTCATTTATATTCTCATGTTCTTAAGTTAACTCATGTGGGTCAAGATTGCTGCATTGTGATTATGGACTGCTGATATTGCTTAATATCTGTTTTTCCATAGTCTTTTGTGTGTTGTCTTGATCTGACTGAGTTGTCAAATAGGTCTAGAAATTCATATTTTCTCTTGTGCACACTTCAGGGTTGCTATATCCAATTTTGTGACATTCTTGTTGAAATTAATAAAGTACAGTCCAGTGAGAGAATGTAAGAATTATTAGGACTTGTCTTTGTTAGTTAACCAAAGAACTTGTCATACTTTTGTGGAACAAGTAATCGAGAGAATATGGTAAGTTCGGTTTAAGTGCCTAGAACATGTAGGAATCATATATGTTCAGGATTGCATGCCTATTGCATTAAGGAATAAACTTCTATAAGACATGAATCAGGAAGCACTTTACCATGTTGGATTTGGATTAGGAATACTTTATGGGAGGTTCCTAATTAATTTGTATATATATAAGGGACTTAAGCTCTGCTCTATCAATTACAACAAGCAATTCAGATTCACTGTCTCATAGGGTGATTGCATTCAATATATTGATCAGAGGAGAAGCTACGAGTTCTAACAAGTTCATTATCAAAATAGTAATATTAGTCCTCAAAATGGTAACACGAGTTCTTAAAGTGGTAAATTTTTTTTAGTTACCACATGAGTCCTCAAGTAATAAAATGAGTCATTGAAGCGGTAAAATGAGTCATCAAAGTGATAAAAATAATTGATGTATGAGAAATATTAACATACCATAACCATACATTTTTCCTATAAAACTAACTAGTTTGAGGTAAAGAGTTAAGGGATTGCTGGAAAGAACATAGGTCTACAAGGAAAAATCTTCCAATAAAAATGGGCCCATATTTTTTAGTGTGCATACCCTAACAAGAACCCTATAATTAATACCCATCATATGCATATGTTATCTGTCACATCAGTTAAATAATAAAGTGTTGGAAACAACTGGTGAATGCGTCTTGTGTGATTGTATAGATAAAATACTAGTTTGCAATCACATGCTCTACATGTGTAAGGAAAAAAAAAAAGTTATCTGCAAAAGAAAATAGATTTAATGGGTAGTTATTGCAGAGAGAAAAGTGGAGGTTGTGAGATAATTTCTTTTCAATTTTCTTAATAAAATCTATTTTATAATTGTCCTATTTAGCCTTGTGATTTAATTTATTGTCAAAGTTTTTTAATCTTTCAGGGTTAAATTTGTCAAAATTTTCAGTTTTGGCTAACAAAGTCTCTTCTCTTAATAATAGTATAGATATATATATAAGCCTTTTCTTTCTTTCTTAATTTGAACTTTAATTTCATCTTTTCAAGAACAAATTAATGTCTTACAGAACTAATTCAAATTAGAATACTTCTACCCTTTTGGGGGTAGTTCATTTTCAGTGCCTATTATTATTTTATCAGTTTTATCTCATGATCGTCAGAACAAAGCAACCAATACTGAAATAACCAACCCCATCGCAACAACCCCAACTCCCACCTCAGCAGCGGTGGCGCGTGCATCATTCTTGGAGGGCGCAGGTGCCGGAGTCGAAGATGGCGAATCTGCCGTCACCAGATCATCCTCATAACCTGGCTTGGGTGGAGTCGAATCTCTGGCTTTGGACGGACTTGGAGCCTCCGAGTCCGAGTCCGACGTGTCATCGGCAGGACTTTCAGCGGTGTCTTCGGAAGGGCTCTCTGCCTCGTCTTCCAGACTGGCAGACTTGCCTTTCTTCGGTGATGGAGCTTTCTCGGGCGTCGGAGAAGCATTGATGTTGGGAACCCCAATGATGGAGCTGACCTCAAGCACGGAAATGTTGTAGGGCTGAGCTGTCACCGACTTAACTATCTTGGAGTTCATTTGTGCACCCTTGGATGCTGACCCGAAAAAAATCTCACCGTCAACGACTTCGACCCGAACGTAGCCCTGTTGGTTTTGAGCCACGCCCGAACTCTGGAATAGAGACGTCAGCATGGCGCTTCTATTGTTCTTGGCCAGCTTAGCCAACTTCTCCTTGTCGTAGTAGTCGAGGATGACGTGGACGCTCATGACCGACTTGAGGGTGAAGCTGTCGTCGCTAGAGAGGCCGCCCATTGCGTCGTTGGCCACGGCGAGGACGGTGATGGTGCTTCGCTTGTTGATCTGGTCGGCGAGTTTGGTCTCGGAGAGGTATTTGTTAAAGGTGCTGAAATCGGATTCTTTGTTAAGCAGCTTCGTGATGTTGAAAGCCGAACAAGAGCTTATGGACAACATGGAGAGAACGAAGAAGAACATCGAGGCTTTAGTTTTATTGGCCTCCATAGTTGTAAAGTTGCAGTATGAAATTTATTACTTATTCTTCTTTTAATTTTTTTGGTGTTTCCTTGTAGAAGTTTGTTTTGGTTTTGGGGATTTTGGGGGAGTTATATAGGGGACAACGTTGCATGCATGGAGATTACTTTATTTAGAGAGACAAAAAAATTGGATGCGTCCTTAAATTTTAACTAGAAGCTCTTAATTAGTTGTGACTAGAAACCTTGTTTTAACCAACAAACAAGAATTTGAAAAGGAGATAACAGTTATGGCTACAATCTTTTGTTTAAAAACTTGATTTGCATCAGTTTAAACTGAAACAGTTTTACAAAAGGAAAAAAGAAAAAAGAAAAAAACTGAAATTAGTTTTATCTTTCTTCTAGTAAAAATGATTTAAAAGTTTTTTTTGACCAAAAAAGAGTTTAACCTCTTTTATTGATCAGCAAAATTATACATAACAACCTATCATACCGGGACTGTTAAAAAAACCATTATGTGAGCAATTGAACTTTCCTAAAAACTAATGAAGCTCATTCAAAACTATCCTACACTACCCATGAATAACTCAATAGCACAGGGTGAATACTCTTAGCAACATCTCTCAAACTTGATTCGAGCTTGATGCCATCTCTAAGTGAGCTCGACGCTCCAAAATCTCCTCCATAGAAGTTTCCATCCTAAACTCTGCTGCCTCCTTCGATCACAACCTCTTCGGACCCACCTCATCCATCAAAAGTTTCTAAAGGAAATCTTTTCTTTTAGGTTTTAGGGCCTTTTACAGCTATTGTATGGTTATTCTTACGCCCCCTTGGCCACCCCTCTTCTTCTTAGTCGGTGAAATGTGCACCACCTCATTTGTGTTTGGAAGATCAAAACCATCTTACATATCCAACGGTTTTGAAGCTTGAACCGCAGCCATTTTTGGTCGCTTCCTTGACCTAACCAGATCTAATTAAGCCTCATGTCGTACACCCAAAGTACGTGTTGTCAATGCAGAATCCTTATCCACCACTAGCGAGGGTAGGGCCATCGCCGCCAGTTCTCAACTCAGAATAGCCTGTAGGTCATCATTTTCACCAGGGATGTATGAGACAGGGACGAAAACCCTAGCCTTCCTTGACCTTCTGCCATTACTACCAAACTAGGGTTAGAAACCCTAGGTTCCTTAATTAGCACCATCAGATTGAGACTAAGCTAGGTATCTGATCCACCCCAGCCTGCAATCCAGCACTGCCAATTCCCTGCGCTGGCAACCCACACGGGGTGCCCCAACCGCCCCTCCGCCGCCGCCTTTGACTTCGCAACTGTTGAACAAGAAACTGAGTGCACCCCTCCGGCCCATGCATGAACCACCCACAAGCACGGCAGAGCTGAGACCCTTCATTTTCTTATACTATAGCTCGACCCCTCTAAAAAAATATAAATATAGTCATATTCCCCATATAGAAAAGAGGAATCTGAGGGCTGGGATGAATTAGAGGAATCTGAGGGCTGGGATGAATTAGAGGTAGAAAGTGATTGTATGACACTAGTTGCTGTTGCTGTGGTCAAGGCGGTGGATGATGACTAATCTAATATTGGTCGGATAGTTGATGATTGCAAAAGGTACCTATATGTAAACTTCCGGTATGGTTATCGTGAAGCAAACTGTGTGACCCATAGGTTGGCACACCTTGCTAGCTTTAATTGTATTGATGAACTTTGGTTAAAGGAGCCGCCCGCTATTATTCGGGACGTGCTCTATGAAGATATTTGTAATGCTGTATGGGGCACATGTTTTACGTCCTCCCCATTGTACTATGTTTCTTCGGTTAATAATAAGTACGGGCATGAGGCTGACCCTCACAGCTACGCTAGGTTCCAAACCCCGTTTCAAAAAAAAAAAAAAAATCCTAATTTTCAGGTGGGCTAAAAACAACCAAGCCCACCCCATTCCAACACAACCCAGTTGAAACCCTAGCCCAATAAAGCAAAGATTTGCAAGTTCAGGTGGCCCGAAAACTCCGGCCAACTGCCGCAGCCGCAGTAAATAAAGTGTCAAAAAATATAGATTTTTTTATTTTTTATTTTTTTGTTAAAGAGATATCATAAAATATAGATTGAATAACATTTCTTATAGATATAATGTAATTAGATAACATACCAATTACATTGCATGCTAGGCGAATGATCTAAATCCCCTGTTGTCGTTACATAGTGAAATAATGTAGTTTTGTACCAACTAATTCACTCAAAATTTGTCTTGATCCGATTCATCTGTATATTGATTATATTCTTCATTTCAACCACAAACATCTTTAGCAATAGTAACCATTGTTTAGTTAAGTTTTAGCCTAAGTAGCTAAAAAGTCATTATGACCAATCATTTTTAAAATATGTTTGCGTCAGTTTTCTCTATTTTAGCTATTTTTGAATTTATGTTATTTATTAATAGAAGAAAAATAATTTAAATGCATTTATAAGTTATATGGAATCACTTAAAAAGAATGTTTTAAATTAATAAAAGTAAGGGTGCGGCTATTACCACCCTACCATTTTCTTTGTTCACCCTACTTGCTCATTATACCCTACATTTTAATTTTAATTATTAAATTTACTTATCTAACCCATTTCCGTTTCCAAGAATATCCTCATATGACATCCAATTAGAAAGATATTTTTTTAAGGAAAATCTATCACAATAAAAAAAAAACTAAAATCTATTAAAGTTTCCTAATAAAATTATAACTTCCATTTAAAATTTTTTTTTTCTTTTAGTTTCGTTGTTCGTCTACTTCAATCAATGTCAAAAGATTAGTAAATCAATAACAATGAGCAATGAAGAATAGATTGATTTTTCATTCAAAGAAAAAAAAACATTAATTTTTTTTTAATTTTTACTTTCGGTGCTCACAAAGAGAATTGCAAATATTTTGATGAAGTTAACAGTAATGGTTTTGTGAATTGAATAATAAATTAACGATGAGGATACAACAAAAAATGAAAAAATAATAATCAATTCAAATTTGTGTAGAGAAGATGAAGACTGATATTATCCAATGAGAAATTAGATAGTCTTTGTATTTAATTTGTTATGTATTTATTTTTCTTACAAATTTAGATTTTAGAAAATTAGGGTACTTATTAGTCATTTTGCACCTGGGTAATATAGTTTTTCAATAATTCAAATGTTTGTAGGGTAAACTAAGAAAATGGTAGGGTGACAATAGCCGCACCCTAAAAGTAATAGAGAGTCTCGTATCCCTCTCTATATTTAGGAGTCTGATGCAACTGCAAAATTGATAAGAAACTAAACATACTCTTCAAAATATCTAAAAAACCAGGATATAGAGTTTGCTAAAGATGCGACATTTCCAACAGACTAACTATTTTAACAAAAACTTCAAAATCTGACTAATTTTGAGATAATTTATCACTCAAACAAAATAGCTATATGGAAGTCAAATTTGACTTATGCTAGAATCTATTGCTAATTTTTTTTTTGGAATAATCTCTGGCTAAATTTAGCTAGAGAGGAAAGAAAAAAACATAACAAAAAGTTAAACACTTCCATGTCCAATTTTTTTAATTTATAAATTTAGCCAGCTAACGCTCCTGCTGGAGCAAAAATTAAAAATTTGCTAACTAAATTTGAGTTTTAAATAATTTAGATGCAAAAATAGCTTTATCTGTTGAGAATGATTTAAATCCCTTGTTGCCGTTACGTAGTGATACGATGTAATGTTGTACGAATTCATTCACAATTTGTCCTCATCCGATTCATCTATCTTTATTTCAAATAAATAAAATTGAATAACATGTCTTATAGAGATAATGCAGTTGGATAACATATATAACATATGAAATCCCTAGGGGGTACATATCTCGCTCTTTACATACAGAAATGCTTATAAACATATATGGAATGTTGTCCAATATATGGATCGATCACATTCTAAGAATATGACTCATACATTGGATATCGCCATGTATGGGTCACATTCCATCATATATAGGATGGTAATACATATCTTACACTATATATACATTATAGTGCAAGTAGGAGTGAACCTTGCAAGCTTGATCTTAATTTGCTTATGCATGATTTCTTTTAGCTACTAAGATTTACTAATGGAGTAATGGCTACTCCTGAGGAAGCCTACATGCGTATCATCCCCCTTGATTTTGGCTCAGCCAAATCAGTTCCAGATTCCTTCGTGTGGCCCCAAGCATCCGATGAGGTCCACTCTAGCGACGGGTTAACCATACCCGTTATCGACCTCACGGATCCGAATGCCCCGCAACTCATAACGGAGGCATGTCAGACATGGGGTATTCTCCAATTGAAAGGACATGGAATTCCAACTAAGCTTATGGAGGACATGGAGTCTGAGTGTGAAAGATTGTTTAGTCTCCCAACAGACCAAAAAATGAAGGCCTTAAGATCTCCAGGCGGGAGTACAGGATACGGTATCGTCCCGATGCAGTCCTTGTTTTCCACCACCATGTGGCACGAAGGGCTCACCATCATGGGGTCTGCAATTGATCATGCTAGGCTGCTTTGGCCCAATGATTATCAAAGATTTTGGTAAGTACTCCATGAGTTTTCATGCACCTCGATAAAGCGTGACACATGTGTTATTGTTTAAAGGCCTGATTACAGTTCGAGTTTCATATTTTGCTAAAATTTGTAATCATAATGAACATCTTTTAACATTTTAACTTCGTCAATTTTCATATTAAATACATGTAGTTTCAACAAGTTGGGTTTTAGTGATGGAAATCACCACGGTTTATGATTTGTGAGTGAGTTATGAGATTAATATTGCTAAAGTTAAAAGTAATAGAGGCAAAACTGAAAAGCGTCCCAAAAATGAGACTAAAAATACAATTATGAATATTTGGAAGGTTTTATTTGTCATGTATGCAAATTAGATAACCCCATTTAGTTTACAGAATGAGACGGTCGTATCTGTACATACTTATAAAATCAGAAAATATGGTCTACCTTTTGTTTGGAATTGAAAATGGGAGTTGTGTTTACGGTGATAAAATAATTCTTTATTTGAATGATTTTATAGTGATAAAATAGATGATTATCAGAAGCAAATGAAGGCCTTGGCAGAGCAGCTGATGCGCATCCTCTTCAAAGCCATGAGCATTCCTGTAAAAGAAGTCAACTGGTTCGATGATCCAACCAACAGCAGCGGCTGCAATCTGGCTTTACAGCTGAACTCTTACCCTCCATGCCCTGACCCGACCCGAACCTTGGGCCTTGCACCACACACTGACACTTCCATAGTAACCCTACTCCAAGCTAAAACCAGCGGCCTCCAAGTCTTCAAAGACGGAGTTGGGTGGGTTGCGGTGAAACCCTTACCCAATGCCCTCATTGTACATCTTGGTGATTTCACCCGCATTCTATCCAATGGTCAATTCATCAGTGTTCTTCATCGTGTGGTGGTGAAACCGATCCAACGCTACTCAGTTGGATACTTCTTTAGGCCGCCAATGGATTTTGCTGTGTCACCACTTCTGTCAAAGGATTTGGGTCCGGAACAAGTTCCGCGGTATCGTTCAGTCACAGCAAAGGAGTATCTTGATCTGAAGGCCAGGCATCTTGAGAAAGCATTTTCTCTTATCGAAAATTAGATGCCCCGACTTATAGTATTATCTAAATAAAGGAAATAAGTATATTGCATCAACATGCATAAACCTTTCGGGCCATTTAACTCCATCGCTAACTCACGTAAAGGGTTTTGGATTTACAAAATTTCCAAAACCTTATTTAATATTTTAATTCAATAAATTTTAGGGTTAATTACATATGAGTGCATATTTGAATGTTCTTTTAGCCATAAGGCCACCAACTAGTTTTTTTCCCTCATAAGGCCACTAGATTAAAAAATGTGTTATATTTTGGATATTAAAAACCAACATATTTACATAAATGCCACTAGAGTACAAAATCAACAATCATTCTCTCTCTCCTCTCCGGCGAGGTCTCCGGTCAACTCCGGCCGACCTCCAGCGAACTCCGACGACCACAAAAACTACTGTCACTAACACCAAAAGTTATTGTGGCTAGCAACAAAAGCTACTATGATGAGAATCCCGGCAACCTCCGGCGAGGTCACAAAAGCTACTATCACTAGCAACAAGAGATATTCTGGTGAGATTTCCGGCAACCTCCAACCTCCGGCGAGATAACAAAAGCTACTATTACCAACAACAAAAGCTACTCCTTACCAAAAAAACCTACGCTCCCCAAAACGAAAAGATACTATCCCCACCAACAAAAGATACTGTCACAAATACCAAAAGCTACTCTCATCAGCAACAAATGCTACTCTCACCAACACCAGAAAACTACTCTCACCAACAGTAAAAGCTACTTTCACCAACAACAAAAGATACTGTCACCAACACCAACGAGATACCCTCACTAACATCAGTAACAAAAGCTACTCTCACCATCACTAAAAGCTACTATCAAGCAAAAAAAAAAACTACGCTAACCAAAAACTACACTAACCAACACCAAGACCTACTCTCACAAAAACCAAAAGCTACTACCAAGTAGAAAAAAACTACTCTCATAGATTGAGAAAGCTATTCTCAAAGTCTAACGAAGCTATGAAAATAAAAGCTACTTCCATAGTTTTAAAAATCTACTACCATAGTTGTGAAAATCTATTACAATAAATGTCGAAAGCTACTGTCAATGTGCTAAAAAGCCATTATAACAAAAGCTACTAACATCAGCTTGAAAAGATACTAACAGAGACATAGAAAGCTACTATCACCTTGTTGAAAAAACCACTGTAACAGTTATAAAGAGCTAATGAAACGAACTTGATAAAAACACTCCAAACACTCCAATCAAAACATCAAAACAACTACAAATTTACAATATCAAATACTCCAATCAAAACACTCCGATTTCAACCAAACACAACAAGGACTTGATAAAGTAATCCTTCTTAATAGAAAGTTCAGCAATTGGATTCAAATTACATAAACCATGTATTGCAAATATAAACAAAATCCGACAATTGAAAACTATTTTCAACCTATCACCAATAGTAAAAGCTACTATCACCAACATTAAATGCTATTCTCACCAACACTAAAAGCTACTTCATACTGCATTTCTTATCTAGCATTTTCTTTTGTCTCAATTTGCTCTCTTCTTCTCACTTTTACTTCCCGCATCACATATGAGACTTTGGAGTATTTCAAAACTGCAAGAAAGAACAATGAGAGAAGCTTTAGACAATAAAAAGAATTGCCAAGATCTCAAAAGCTAATGAGTTGATTATCACCTCAGTTTCATCATCCAAAATAAGATCAAAAGCGTCAGAAGCTCAAACTATTCCACTCAATCCCCTGGAAGACTAATTACAAGGCCCTTTTCATTGACTTCAGCAAAAACTCCCCAAACCTTCATCCCAGGAGATATATTCTGACCATAGGAAAAGCAGTTATAAGTACATCAACATCAAAACGCATTTCAGCCAAACAGAACTCCAATTAGTCCTAAATGAATAAACAAATAAAATGCCAATCATCCCAACACATCATTTCCAAATCTCTGCGGCATTATTCCTAAATGAATAAGACCAATTTACTTGCTCAAGCAAAGCAGCTGCATCTACCAAATCTCTACCTGAGATTTCCCTTCTAGAATTTCAGTTTGAAAAAATAACAAAATGGAAACATTAAACATCAGAAACAATGATTATCAACTTGCAATGCAATTATACGAAACCTTAACTTGCAATCATCAATCACAATTGAATTAAACACTAAACAATTCCTAAAAACTAACGCAAAATCAGAACCCAAAGCCAAAGAGAGAAGTTTACCACATCATTCATGCTCCTCAGCTATGAGCTCCCAATCGGCATCAGTCATATCGTCCGACCTGTAGGCCATGACGAAGAGCAAGAGAGACTTTCCGGTTGGGGATTTTCGATTGGAGATGAAGAGGCCGCTAGCCTTGTCGTCGTCGCCGGAGAATCAATGCTCGTTTAGGGTTCTAATGCAGGTGAGGTGGAGGAAGAGGCGATGGCAGCGGTGGAGGGCCTCGTCGAAGAGCCGGAGACCATGACGACTTTGTTGTGTAGAGCCGGAGAGGCGGCGAGACTTGAGGAGAGGAAGAGACGGCGAGAGAGTGAAGGCGGCGGTCTGAGGGTTGCACGGAGCATCTTCCACCGTCGATGAAGAAGGCGAAGCCCCAGTCGCCGCTGTTACGGCCGGGTTCTCCATCTCCTACAACAAATCTAACCCATTCGCGTCGTCGAATACGAAATCCCAATCGATCACTCCGATCACGTCAACGCCGCTGTCCAAGAGTTCGGGTCGGTGAAGGCTGGGTCTGATCTGAGAGACGGCGGCGAGGTTGGTGGTCGCCGGAATCGGAGGCGGAGACCAAGACGTGAAGATCTGTGATAAGAGAGAGAGAGAGAGAGAGAGAGAGAGGAGAGAGAGAGAGAGAGAGAGAGAGAGAGAGAGAGAGAGAGAGAGAGAGAGAGAGAGAGAGAGAGAGAGAGAGAGAGAGAGAGAGAGAGAGAGAGAGAGAGAGAATGTGATCGAGGAAAGGGAGAGCGATCACAGAGATCGATGTATGGCTGGTGGACCTTGGGTTTATTAGGTAGAAGGGTAAAATTGTCATGAATGAAATAATTTGTGAATGCAGGTGGCCTTATTTGTACAATAAAATTTAAGTGGCCTTATGACTAATATAATTCTCAAAATTGCACTCAAAATGACACTCATATGCAATTTTTTATAAATTTTAATGTATGTTCAAAATCCTTTTTTTTTTTTTTTTAAATTATTTAGAATCAGTTTAATTATTTGGATGAAAAAAGTTGAATTTGATAGAGTTGAGGCTATAAATTAACAATTGACAATGTGTATTTTGGCAATTATGCCTAAAATTAATGGAATGCATTAGCTAGTTACTAACAAGTTTAGAAAATTCAAAATTTAAATTGGATCCAAAAAAATAGAAGAAGATAAAAAATATATTGAAATCGTAATTTCAACGCATGAAATATGGTAATTGAAGTAATATTAAATTCTTTTAATATGATAAAAAAAGAGTTAAGAGTAAATCTAAATATAAATTATTCAGTAAAATGGTAAAGCTACCTTATGATGTGCAACATGTACTACGTAGAATGACAGAGGACTACATTGTTATTGAGTTGGTTACAAATTACAATTATATCAGCTTTTCTACTACTAAAATTACCAAAATACCCTAATATACTCCTAACAAATTCAAATAAGGCCGGTATGTATTTGGTTAGAAATGCCAACTTAGTAGCTTCATGATTGTATTGATCAATCCCTAGTAAGTTGTAACTAATCGATGTTCTTAATAACAAGCAAAAAGCCTATGCATATTTAGATGACGGTTAAAAAATCTCTCTGTCGCTCTCTTTTTCTTTGAGTTTTCAAGCTTTTACAGAACAGATATATCAATGCCTTACAAACTAATTCAGATTCAAATCTTTCTACCCTCGAGGTAGCTGATTTTTCAGTTACATATTCTTATTGGCCGTATCCGTTGTCATGCTCGTCAAAAGAAGGCAACTAACACCGAAACTAACCCCATAGCAACAACCCCAACGCCCATCTCCGCAGCGGTGGCGCGTGCATCACTCTTACCGGGCGCAGGCGCTGGACTCGACGATGGCGAATCTGACGTATCATCCTTAGGCTTGGGTGGTGTATGGTGCTTCGACGGACTGGGAGCCTCCGAGTCCGAGTCGTCCCCGGGACTGTCGGCTGTGTCGTCGGAGGGACTGTCAGAGTCGTCGTCGGAGGGACTGTCGGCGTCGTCGGACGAACTCGGAGGCTTTCCCCTCTTCGGTGCCGGAGCCTTTTCGGGGGAAGGATTAGCATTAATGTCGGGAACCTCTATGATGGAACTAACCTGAAGCACGGAAATGTTGAAGGGCTGAGCTGTCACAGACTTGACCAGCTTGGAGTTCATTTGTCCACCCTTGCTTGCCGACCCGAAAGTAATCTCACCGTCGTCGGCTGCTACTCGGAGGAAGCCCTGTTGGTTCTTAGCCAACCCGGAGGTCTGGTACAGCGTCGTCAGCATGGCGCTCTTGTTGGTCTTGGCATGCTTGGTCAGCTTCTCCTTGTCGTAGTAGTCGAGGATGACGTGGACGCTCATGATCGCCTTCGTCACGGAGCTGTCGTCACCTAGACCGCCTATTGCGCTGTTGTCCACGGCGAGGACGGTGATGGTGCTTCGCTTGTTGATCTGGTCGGCGATTTTGGTCTGGGAGAGCTGCTGGTTGAAGTTGCTGAAATCGTCTTCCTTTTCGAGGAGCTTGGTGATGTTGAAAGCCGAACAAGAGCTTATTAACAACATCATGAGAAGGAAGAAGGAGACAGAGGCTTTAGCTTTATTCGTCTTCATTTTTGAAAGTTGCACTGAAGTTTATTACTTGTTATTTTTTTAATTTCTTTTTTGGGTGGTCTTTGCTTTGAAAGCCTGGTTTGTGTTTAGTGACTTTGGGAGATTTATATATGGGGGACAATCTTGCAGGGAATGACTATAATTAGAGAGACAAGGAAATTGGATGTTAGAAAGAGCTCAAGTTAAGGTGTGGAGCGAATTTCTCACTCTTTGCCTGAAAACAGTTACGATTATTTGATCAGTTGTTCTAGTCGTACCTAAAAAATTGCCGTCCACATTTAGTTACTCAGTTAACACACACCATAACTAATGCATTCTTAATTACATGGATCTTGCCTGTCAATGGTTTTTGAACTACACCCTCCACATATCATTTTCGTAGATAAATACTCGCATAAGTACTTTTGGTCTTATTCATTTTGTGACTAATTAGACCAATGATTTGACATGGTGGCCTTTTGGTCTTATTCACTCTTATTATAGACATGATTATTTGGAGCTGCCCAATTGTTTCATTGTTTGTTTTCGTTAGGTTGGCATTGCTTTTTTGTTATATTTTTTATTTGTTTAATTTCTTTTCTGGTTGGGAGAGACATTCGTTTCTTGCTTCTTCTTCTTCTTCTTTTTTTTTCCCTCAAGAATTTGGTTTATGACACTCCACACTGTTGTAATTAATTTTCTTTTTCTTCTCGGCAAAATTCAATAGGGAATAATTTGGGAAGCTTCATGTTAATTCTTTGTAATCCATCCAAAAAAAGGATTTCTTTGACTCATGTTCCACCTAAAAATGTAAGTAGTTCATCATGTATGAAATACAATATGTTTTCTACGGTACGTAGGCAAGTACGTATGGGGGCTGAGCAATCTCAATTAATAAGAAGTCACTAAAATAACCAATATTTGAACTGTAAACTTGATAGCTAGTAGATGATATTCAAATTTAAAGGCACAAATATATATAGTTTAGGGTTATCAGTTTAGAGATGTAACTTGAAATCATTGGGGGTAGGAGTGAAATCTTTTAATCTTTTTAAAAAAAAAAAAAAAAAAAAACTTGAAATCATTCAAACAAAATGAAGTGAATTAAACTTGCATGATTGAAAAATGTCCCATGACAATCCATTCAGACCGTTTGATAAATTACTTATATCTTCTTCTTTTTTCTTCTTGTGAACGATAGGAAGTTGTGCAAAATTATTTAAACATCGTTTGCATTATTGCATATATATGTTTGAAATGAGTCTAGTATATGAGAGTTGTGGTTTAAGAGTATGTTATTGGATTTAAATTTAATGGTGGAAAATAATGAGGCAATTAGAATGAGAAGGAAATCAGCTGTTTCCAAATTTCCTATCCCAACTATGTCCCACGAATAACATAATGACATGTAATCACTAACCGAACACCCCACTAAACACTGTTAACTCTGAATAAAAAATAAATAATAAAATCTTAAAAAAGTGATTTAAAAAACCAGTAGATTTTTCTCTCTCTTTCTTCACTAAAGGAAGGAAATGGGCTTATCGTCTCCAGTGATTCATTACCATCAAAATGGGTCTTACCATCAAAATGGGTCTTACCCAGTAATTCATTATCATCAACTTGTAAAATTCAATTTCATAGCAATCAGTGAATCAGATATCTAAAGGAAGAATTGAAGAAGCTAAAACGCATTGAAATCCCTAATTCGGCACCCCTGCACCAGATTCTCATTTTCATTGACATCTACAAGAAAATGAAAATGGTAAGAAGTTTCTTCTTCTGTTTCTGTTTCTTTATGTTGAAGCCGGCCAAGTTTGGCGGGAGGAAAGCAGAAGAAGAAGAAATGGAGCAAAGAAAAGCAGAAGAAGAAGAAGAAGAAGAAGAAGGTCAACAACTCGATCGATCATTATCATCAGACAAAAACAAAGATACCAGCAACAATCAGAATCAAATCAAGCTTTATTTAGAAAACTGAAAACCAACAACATGTGAATAATCAATTGAATTTTAATTCTTTTACAATCCAAGGTCACCAGCAACAATTTCTCCCATCACAAATCCCATTTCCAACTCAAATTTCTCTTTCTTTGGGAAACAAGAAAACCAAAACCCTCACTGATCAGCCGAAAACGCCCAAAACTCAGTTTCTAATTTCGATTCTTTACAAAACCCAACTCGAATTTACACAAAAGCAGACGAATAAAGAAGCAGAGAAAGGTGAGAGTTAAACTGATCAGAAAATATGGCAGTCTTGAATGGTTAGTGGGCTAGGAGAGAAAGTCAAATGATTTTTAGTCTGAAGAGAGCTTCAGATCTAACCGAAACAAGAAAGCAAGAAGACGAAAACCACAAGAAGATGATGAAGAAGAAGAAAAATGGTAATTTCTTCTTCTTCTGGGCTCAATGGATTGGAAAGAAATAGTTTTTCTAAGATTTACTTTTTATTGAGAGTTAACAGTGTCAGTGGCGAGTTAGGATAGTGGTTTCGTGTCAAATTATTATTTGCAGGATAGGAAGTTTGGGGACAGCTGATTTCCTTCCTTTAGAGCAACTCCAACAGATTCCCTATATTTTGATTTTTCTCTACTTTAGGGAAAAATAAGCCTCTTTTGCTCCAACAGATTCTCTATAACTATCTCTATTTTAGCAAAAGTGAGGAGAGAGAAAACCAAATTCCCTATATTTACAGCAAACTCCAAAATTTTAAAGAAGAATATGGAGATTTTTATAGATTACTGTAAACTAGGGAATCTGTTGGAGTTGGAGAAGAAAAATAGGCTAAATGTTTTACTTTTGCTTCTCTATAATACAAAAATTATAGGGAAGCTGTTGGAGTTGCTCTTAGATTGAGGAAGATTAATGTGAATCATTAAATTTAGGTCCAATGACAGTGAATTATCTATAAAGGTCAACCAAACTATATGGCTTACATGTGTCATCAAATTAAAGAGTCACACGAGTTATTTAAACCAGTGAGGCATTACATGTTTAATAAACGGGTATGTATTTAATTTTCCGTTAGGATGGAAGAGATCAGTCACTTTGTTCCGATTACACTTTTGGCAATTCGATTTAGTTTGGAGCTGTTCAAACCAACCCTTATGCCTTTCTTTTAAAGAAACTTTTTTGACAGCAAGAATATGAATGGTTCGTGTGCGGCCGGGGAGCCAGCCAGCATCCTTTCGTGACCGTTTCCTAGTGAAAATCTCAACAAGACAAAATCACGCCACCCTCTCACATTGCTTTCTTCTTTTTTCTTTTTTTTTTTGCTCTCTTTATTAAACATATACTTCGGTTTCCCATTTGGCCTTACATAGACCTCTTGTCATACATTAGTGACGAATGTTAAAAAGCAAATGAGTTTCTTGTATGTTGTTGTTATAATTCCGTTGTTTCAATAATCTTAAAAAGAGAGTTCATGAGGGAAGAAATTATCTTTTAAGGGACCATGAAATGCCCAGTATGTGTTCGATCAGTATGCGTTCGAACAAATGTGCTTACGTTTTTCTTTTGTTTCTTCTGGTGTTATCGAGGTGCATGGAAACCTAGTGTATGCATCATACTATATATTATTATCATACTACGTACGTACACTGTGGTTTGAAGTTTGGTTTGTTATGTAATATGTATTGTACGAGCAATTAATGAATTAAACGCCTTCTTCCATTTCTATGTCTTGAGAAAAGTTGCATTTGCCTTCTAAAACATAATTCTTGCATGAAAACAAGGTACGTACGTTCTCTTCCCGTTTTCTTCTCAATTTACGGGGAAGACCTCAATTTAAGCCAAAAGTGAAGCCAAACCCATTACGAGCCCGGCACCAAGAGCCATCTCGACATGCGAAGCAGCCGAGGGAGCAGGAGCAGTAGCAGATGGTTTCTCTTTCTCTGGTG
The DNA here is from genome assembly GCF_002994745.2 of Rosa chinensis. Lineage (NCBI taxonomy): Eukaryota > Viridiplantae > Streptophyta > Magnoliopsida > Rosales > Rosaceae > Rosa > Rosa chinensis. The sequence goes on from NC_037093.1 coordinate 68,872,616, forward strand.
CTTTCTGTGGTGATTTCTCTGGTGCATTCTCTGGTGCTTCTGTTGATGAGTCTTCGGGCTCTGGTGGCGATGAGAAGTCTGTTTCGTCATCTTCAGATGGTGCCGGAGCAGCAGTGTCATCATCTTCAGATGGTGCCGGAGCAGCAGTGTCATCATCTTCAGATGGTGCCGGAGCAGTGTCATCATCTTCAGATGGTGATGGAGCCTTCTTGGGGGCGCTTGCAGAACCAAGGTCAGGAATCTCAATAAGAGAACTGACTTTAAGCACAGAGATGTCAAAAGGCTGAGAAGTGACAGACTTAATAAGCTTGGAATCCATTTTAGCACCCTTGACTGCTGACCCAAAAGCGATCTCTCCTTTGACGAGGCCGACTTTAATGAATCCCTGTTGGTGCTGAGCCTTGCCTGTGGCTTGGAGCATTGTGGTCACGGTTGTGGGCTCTTTTTTGACCGTTCCTTTTAGCTTCTGCTCATCGAAGTAGTCGAGCACCACGTGGGCGCTCAAGAGCATCTTGACCTCATCGGGGGACACATTGGAGAGGGCGGAGACACCACCATTGCCAACTGCTAGGACTGTGATGCTTTTGCGTTGGTTGATTTGATCGGCGAGTTTGGTTTCCTTGAGGAGCTTGCTGAACTCGCTCAGCTCGGAGTCCTTCTGGAGGAGCTTCAGGATGTCGAAGGCCGAGGCCGATGCGACCAAACAGAAAGCGAGGAAGATGATGGAAGAGGCTTTCCTGTCCATCTTTATTTGTGATGACTTCCCCTGCTTTATTTGGTGCTTTGAAAGATGAGGTATAGCGTTTTCTTTCAAAGCCTGGTTACTGCAGAGGGGTTTGGGGGGAGTTAAATATATACACCAAAACAATGGTTGGGCGTTAGAGATCAAGAGTTTAGGAGGGAATTTCTCCCTTCCATTCAAAACTAGCCAATACTTCTGACCGGTTAATTAGACATGCATTGTCCAACAAAGCTGCTAAATGCGTATCCTTGCTAAATATGGATACCAGTAATCATTAAGAAGGTTTGTTTTCTCTGCAAGTTTTTTGCATATACTAAAAAAAACCATTTGATCAACATACATAAAATTTAATGAAACTTAGTTGATCCAATGATATTTCTCTCTCCATGAGAAACTAAGTTTCAATTTTTCCTCCTCAAAAAAAGAAAAGAAAAAGAAAATACCTAAAAGTTATTCCATCTTTTTTTATTCTTTTTCAGCTAAATGACACATAAAATTATTCCGGCAAATTACCAAGATGTGTCGGATAGAAATGACACAAGAAGTTGTGTTTGTTTTTAAGTTTCTACGAATAGTTGAGCATTTGTTAAAATAACGCTAGAAATGTGTGTGTATTTTCCGTTAAAATAACGCTAGAAATGTGCATGCATTTTCCGTTAATCTGTACTAATAATGAATATGTCAATGTTGTAAAGGTCACTCAAAACCTACTCACTAAACATAGTATTTCCATTGTTGTCTTCTCCACTATCCCTCTCTACATCTTTTAGTCTTCTTCCACATTATAAACCAAGCTAAGTTGTTAATTTTCAAACTCAGATAAATAGAAAAATGAGTGCAAAAGGCTCTTCTTCCATCCTCCTCGCTCTATTCCTTGCCTTCATGATCTCGGCAACCACAGCCTCCTTCAATGAAGATCGCATCAAAAGCAATTCCATTGAGCAGTCATCCTCTCATGAAGAACTCGTCAAAAGCAAAATCACTGAAACCTTGTCCAATCAAGATCTTCTCAAAGATCAAATGCATGGGATTGCCGGAGTGCCAGCGGCAAATGCACCAAAGATTGATGATGCAGTAGCCGGATTTTTCAAGTCTACTTCGGCACCTCCCACATTGCCTGGTTCCGAACTTGATGATTATGAAGAGATCTACCCTCCTAAGGCTTCGCCACCTAAGGATTCAGGTTCATCGAGTCAGGTAGCTTCAAGCGTCCTGAGTTTGGGGGTGGTGATTGGGCTCATCACATTTTTGGTGGCTTTGTAAGGTATATAAATATTATAGGGTCTTTCTAAATGTACCCAGCAAATATCTCAAAAATAACTAATTTCCTGTAATACCCTTTTCTTTAGTTTAACCCAGCAAACTCGTACATCCAACAAAACTCATACAAAATACAGACCGACTTTTGCAATATACTATGTAGTTCATCATCCCCGTTGCATAATCCAACATATTTGAGTCACTTTGACATCGCAGAAAAACAAAGGAAAGTAGAGGAACAAAAGACAAACTTTTCGTTTTTCTTGGCTTATGTGGAAATTAGGAATAACAACCATCGTAAAAACTTGCGCAGTTAAGCGGCTCAAGCCCATCAAACCCCAACCTATCGTCCGCCTCATTATCCATGTCGAACAAGAACCAATAACCAAAATCCCTCCCCCCACCCCCCACCAAAATCCCAGTCTTTTTCTTCATCAAATGACAAAAAATAAAGAAGCCCATATGGGGTTTCTTGATTGTAATTAGTGATATGCACCATGTGCTTACCACTTCCGTGAATGAAAGTATAGTGCTTTGTTCTCAGAGGGCTTTGGAAGAAGATAATGATGACAACTAGCAGCAACCTGGTTGTGAAAGTTAAGTGGGAGAAGTTTTTTTTTGTTTTTTTCCTTTTCTTTTGTCTGAATAACTTCATTCATGGAAATCGAAGGATAAAAGAGAGAAGAACAGAACTTAAGGCATGCATGATAGGCCGCAAATGCAATGAGCTATTCAGAGAAGCCACAAGTCCCACGGCTATTTCTGAATGTCTTCATACATGTAAGTTTTCTCTCTTTTCATCTCTACTTTTGGGATATGATTTTCATGTGTTGTGCTCCATTTTTGTGTCTCTGATTTTCATCGTCAGACACTTTTGTGAGGTTTATTTTCAATTTGTTCCACGGAAAACTGCTGGGTGTTTGGTATTCTTTGTTAGAGTGTAGGGTTTTGTTTGGTGTATAAGTTTGCTGGGTTTAATTAGAAAGACCCATACTATATATGATGGGTGTTATAGGAAAATTAATTGGGTGTAAACATTTTGCTGGGTGTACTTAAATATTTGCTGGGTACATTTAGAAAGACCCATACTATATATGATATTATAAAATAGAAATGGTACAAAAAGGAGACGGGGTGAGAATTGAGAGAGCCTCATTCCCCCAAAATGAAAGGGACTTTATATAATGTTCATCCTAGATGAACATAATACAGGCAGTTACTGTTCAATGTGATCACTACAGTATTCCTGTAAGAGAGTCATTATTCCTGACAAGGATGAACTATATCCTCTCATAAGAGGACATCAACCACATAGCACAGTCAAAAATGATCTACAGCACTCAAATGAATCAATTTACTTGTGAAGGAAATCTTCTCACATTTCCACGGTATAATAGTTTCCCATCTCTGATACATGTAAAGCATAATCAACTCTAGAATCAAACACAGAGGGAGCATAGAACCACAAAGATTGGGAACTAGATTTGAATATCATACTATATATAAAAGCATCCCCATCTCTAGTACTTGATTGCCTTCAAGCACTGAAAAAAAGGTATGAATGAATTATCCTAAATGTACTTATTGTTTGCAATGGCTAATCATCTGAGCCTCTCAAAATTGACCAGATCAATGCCCCACCAGCCGTTAGAAAAGGGCAAGAACAATTAATGCAGATGATCAGGAGATCGATCAGTAGTGTATAAAGTTTCTACTTTCAATGCAGCAAATCAAACTTGCTTACAACAAAAATATATTTCCATTCTGATATACAACTCCACCGGTATGCAATGCTTCACCTCATTCATTAGAGTGCAGCTGCAGCTGCAACAACGGCCTCCACGTCTAGATCCTCCAAGTCTTGATATGGTTCCTTCATGTCCTGCAAAAGAAAACCAATAAATTACACAACTTAGTACGGGTAAAAATTTTCATAAGCCAATAACATAATATAGTCAATCAACAAAACATAATAAACCCATCCCCATGCCATTCACAAAAAATTTGGATGTTATCTGTTACTTAATAGTTTAGTTTCTAGGGTCAATTTTGTTTCTGTATCTATATATATTTTTAGAAAATCCTCTCCATATTTTCTCCATTATTATCATGAAGTCTGAGTCGAGCTGAGCTTTAAGCTTGACCGTCGCTCATCCCACATGTGTCATACTTGGTTCGATCACCACCTACTTCCCGTACTTCAAAGGAAGTCAAAAGTCAACGCTGTCTGAGCATAGTTGATCAAATTTGACTCGAGATTTACTGAAACTAAGCTTAAGCACCCCGGCCATGCAGTACTTGATTTATTTCATTTAAATCCTACTTAACTAGTTCATGTTCATGCATATCTTTTCCTCCTCTACGAACACAACCCCAACACCAATTGTCACATGGTAGATTGTTTTAAAAGCCCAGCCTACTACAAGGATACATATTCACTGTGGGTTTAAACCATGCCTATGGTTGAAGAATATCGCTATCTTTTCTTTTCATTAGCATCCAGAAGAATTCAATTATTATCAACATTTTTATCATGCCTCTCTTTTAGGGTGGAAAAGCATATACCAAAATATTATGAGGATTCTCAATAATATACAAAAAGTCTGGAAAGGAAGATGCATAAATAAGAACTCAAAAGCATTTAGAAATATAAGTCTCTAATAATAGGGTCGTGTAAGAATTACCATAAGATGGATGATTCCAGCACCACCTACTTCCCGTACTTCAAAGCAACCCCTTCTTCTTTGCAAAAAAAAAAAAAAAAAGCATTTCCTTCTTATCTATTCCAAAGGAAAAAAGAAAAAGAAAAAAAGGTTAATTCACTAATAATGCCTTATTCGATTAATGTATGATAACTCGTTGGGATGAAAAAACATTAGTCCTGGACATGCAATTACTATATTTTTGCTGGTAATGATCGGTATTGTATAATTTCAATTTGCAGAAACCAGATGGTGTAAGTACTTCGAGCAAGTTTAGCGGAGGCCCTGGTGTCCGGGCACCACGTCAAACGGTGACCCAAGTCACCAAAATTCTACTGTTGTTCCTTCCACCGGGGCTGGGGCAAGAGAGCAGTGGGTGACCCAAGTCAAGAGCTAGGGCAGCATGGTGACTGAGTTGATGACCCAGGTCTCCACCGTGGTGACTGAGGATAGACGCGCCTGGCAATGGAGGTGAGCTACAGTTTCTTGTCGTGTAGCGGATAGGAGGCTGCTTGGACGTGGAAGCCCAGAAGCTGTCGGCTAGTGGCAAGTGGAGATGTGACGTGGCAATTAGCCATTGGGTGCTTTGCAATTTAAATGCAACGATCCACAGATCTGGACCGTTGGTTCTAATTATATGAGGGATCCTATGGTATATAATTAAGGAGATATTTACATCATTTGCTGCGGTGATTTAAAAAAAAAAAATTATTAACGGTTACATTTACAACGGTAACAAAAAAAATATAACCAAAATTTTCTATAAATACCTCACCTCCTATTTTACTTCTCACACCAAAAAAATCATCTTTCTTCCTAAAAAAAAAAAAAATTTGATGAATAGTAACTGACTGGTGACCTTGACCCAACGGGTGGAAGCAAAGATCCAGTGGCAGTGAATAGTTTCCTGCCCTGATGACCCAACAGGTGAACTTGCTCTTATAAGATCATAGTTCACGCCGTCAGCATAGTTCTACTGCCTTGTGCATTAGCTGCCAAATATTTCCTTAAACTAAACCTTTTCATATCCAATAGGAGAATTGCAGTATACAAAGCAAATCTGTACACGTATCAAACCCGGTTTATCCCCTGTTTCTTATTACATGAGTAAAAGATTGCCAAATTCTAACGGAAAATTCTATAATACGTACCCGTATCTCATACACACATTTATATGTGTGACAACAAATTTGTTGTCAAAGTGGTAATGTTGAGCCATATTTTGTGTAATTAATCTAAGTTCTAATAATGGTAATTACACCATTTACGACCTTGTTACAAGTTTTTGAACAAATTTGTTGTCAATTTTGTAATTTTTGTTCAATTATATGTAAATAGTGTAAATGAATATGGTAACTTTGTTCTCAATGTTGTAATTTTGATTCAAATAATTGTAATTTTTGTTTAAATAGATGTAAAATAAGTGTATGATAAACATCACAGTACCATAGTTTGTCTCCTATTCTAACATACAATTTGTGGCCAGAATTAATGCCATTCAGAAAACATACCTTAGTATCTATTTTCACATTCCATCTAGAACCAAACTCCAAAGCAGTTTTCAACTCATGTTCTCATCAGCCCTGGCCTTGAATAAGTCACTGGAATGCTTGCTAGAAAAAAGAAAAAGGAAACAAAAACAGTTCAAAAGGACGATACCATGCAAGTAGCAAAATCCAAGTAAAAAAAACAACAGCCAAGTGCAAGAGTCCCTACGAGCTAGTGCAGGGAAAATGGTGAAGCCTGTTTCCCCATTTCCCCAAGTAGCAACCCACACAATCTGACCCTAGCACATAGTATTCATATATAGCAAGACAGTATAATATCAAGTATCAAATTGAAACTTCAGCTATCCTATCAGAGCTAGAAATTGTTATACGCATAAGGCCATTAGTTTTTGCTGTCTAGAGGATGAGATCATAGGTTCAGTAAATCAAAGTGTTTCCAGCAATGAGACTAGTCCATGAATACAAAATAAAACATATAGAAACAATACTCCAGTTTCTAATTGTATTTATCACTAGTTTCTCCCGCTAACTGTTCGATTGAGAAGCTCTATCACAGTCCTGCAACAGTCATGCTTATAAATATTTAGATGTGCACAAGTACAATAATAGGAGCATTATATGTGACGTTTTAAGTAATAATCACTTTACATTTTACTTAGTTATTCTCCTAACATTATCATTTCTAACTTAGTTTTTGTTTTTATGTAGTTTTGAGTTTATAAAGGCAGGCAGGGAGTAAATAGCGCAGAATGAACAGAAATTGAGAAATGAAGTTTTCCCAATCCTACTAGGAGAAGGAATCCTAAGTCAACTAAGAGTGAGCTTGTGGAATTGATGACATAAAATGACAAATGACAGAATCTCAGTTGGATAAGGAAACTCATTCCTACCAGGAAAAGAAAACCTAACATGAGTAGGAATCCCTGTTACACAAGGAGAGCTCAGGAAGGTTCCAGAATGTCTCAGAAATGAAGAGTCCTAATTCGACTAGGAAACCTGTTGGCAGTATAAGTCCTGATGATATTAGGATACCTAGGAGGGCTAGGAGATGCTGAGCTTCAAGATAACTCAAGAATGTACAAGAATGCTCTAGAATATCAAGAGTTGGTGTCATAAACAAATAATGGGCTTTGAAGCGTCCATGTGAAGAAGCCTGCCCCAAACATTGAAGCATGTGACTTCCATGTGACATTCTAGAATGCTCTTGGAGTCATTGAGGAATCCTAGTCCCATTTTTATTTGTTTTGCCGTGCAATATAGAGGAATATTCAAGAAGAATTCGGCAATGAGTCATAAAGAGAGAGTTTCTAGGAAAATCAACTCTGTGTGCAATTCAGGAAAAAAAAAAAAGAATAATTATCAATTTGGGTTTCCTGATTGTATACGAGTTGAACGAAGACCACATTGAAGGAAGATACCCAAAGAAGATTTAAGATTGTTCTCTACTTCTCACGAAATATTACTATTGGTTGAATGATGTAATTGAAGTAGAAATTAATTAAGACTCTATGCTATGTCGTCCCCTATATATAGAGGCATTGTGAAGATGTATTACACATCACAAAATTCAGAATCAAAATCGTAATTCCTCCCCTTTCTCTCTCAAAGTTTCGGCAATCTTCCATCCTCCAAAGTTTGAAGCCGTGAAGCATCATCATCTTCCATAGCCGTATTCATCCTCCATTCAAGCGTCCTTGCCATAGCCATCATTCAAGTTTCCACCACTTTTGAACCTTCTTGCATCTTTGAAAAATTCAAAAGTGTAACCATGACCATCTCTATTCTGTTTTCGATTTTCTTACTTTGTAAAACAATTTCAATTTTTATTTTAGTTTTAATTCAATGGATGTTGCGATTTCATGTGAGATTGAAAGTATGAATATGAATGTTTAATTTCTGAATACTATGAAGCATATTTTAGGTTTTAAGTTTTCAAAACAAAAATTGAGATTTCAATATTGTTATGCATGTTTGTTGGTTTTGTGCGAATAACTCATCATTTACTTGTTTATTAATCTTTGGATGCATACTTTGATTGATGAGCATGTAATTGAATTCATATTAAGATATGCTAACGTTCTAGTTTTAATAATTTAAGCGGAAAACCTATAGTTCCTTAGGTAAATCAACAATGAGCTTTGCATGATGAGAATTGAGATTAACATTCTAACTTGTTATCTTTGCTTGAATTGATCAAACTTCCATGTGTGCTTAATGTGTTAAAAGTGTTTTTGTTAGTGATTAGCTACCACTAGTAATTGCATGCTTAATAAGTTTAACTATAATGCGTTCATCTAGTTAATTTAATTAAAAGAAGTAATAAGGATTTTGTATGCGTTCATCTCTGTTCTTGATTGATTCCTTGCTATGACATGTTTTGATTCGTGATTGATATTTTGAAACCTTGTCAACATGTTAATAGTGGTTAATTACATCTTTATTTTGTTCCATTCATCTTTATCTACTCGATTTTGTGTTTTGATATGTCACTTGTATATTATTTAGTTGTTAAAAATACAAATTCTTCATCCTTTTATTTTCTGTAAATAACTTTGTGAATATCTATACTTTGTTTTATTTTATCTAACGTTTATTTGGCAAGAATAAATTCCCTTAATCATTCCAGATTGAGAACGATACCCTACTTGCTCTTACTATATTGATAGAGTTTTAAATTGTGCACTGACTTTGTTGTAGTCATACAGGTTCTTTATAGCTATAAAACAAGATGAAACAATTTGCTTCTTTTCATTTGGTTTCCTACAATTTCTTAGCAACCAAACAGAAGAACAAAAGATATGCATTGAAAAGTTCTAAATGCTTTTGGATGTATTTTCCATTCGGCTAATCAACAAATGTTACTGACCAATTCGCAAGTAGTCCACCATGATCTTTCATTTCGTGTGAAAAGGCATTAATGGGAAGAAGTAAGAAATTTTAAGGAGTGGAATGCAGTCTTAAAGAAATCAAGAGAAGAAAAATTGGGGAGCTAAAACAAAATAAGGTTGGTAGGTGATACTAGTTTGAATAGCAGTTGTGCCTATCAATGTTCGGCTGAGAAAGTCATGATCACTAAGATGTTAACGGAAAAGTAATCAATTTGTTTTTATTGCCTGATCTTCAGTTCTTCACCATTTGCAAGGTAGAATAGATTCTGTCTCTTTTTTTTGCTGAAGCAAATAAGGGAACTTCCCCTTACTTGAATTTATTAAAAAAGAAAAAAGAAAAAAGGAACTTAGGAGGGGGACCGAACCAAACCTCCCTACAAAAGCAATGAAAAAGAAACAAGCTATCGTAACCGAAATTGGGGAATACCCAATTGGTCACTCTGACAATGCAATAAAATAAAAGATGGTGGAGCGTCCCATCACACCATATTAGGAGAAGTCGTACCATAATTCGCCAAAGTATCAACTACCTTATTACCTTCACGAAAAATATGTAGAATAGAATAGATTCTCATTCTCACATCCAATACATAATCTCACATCCAATAGATATAAATCATAATAAATTGTAACGTCTCGATTCGCACCTCACCGAATCAACCACGTTACAGTGCCGCGAACCTTAGGATCACAGGCTAGGTGTGATCCTAGAGATACGCAAGGCATTGAAAATAAAGAGTTAGAATAAGCAAGTAGTACTTTTTCAAAATATATGAAATTAGAGTTGAAACGGAAGCGTCAACTAAAATTTTTGAGGTGATTTTAAGTCGAAAAACTTTTCAACGAAAGTAAAGTATGATTGAATTATATTTAAGAGTGCAAGAAATCGGAACCTGAAAAATATTACAAATAAGTTATACATAAAATAACTTGTTCGGCCCACAATAACTCATTCCAATATTGTCCCGTTCACGTGCACAATACCTATGTCCAAAACTATTGTAGGGGTGAGTTTTCGTTCTCGCTACTCAATAGGGCATTCACCTTGGCTATATTTAAAAACACGTAAAAATGTGTGTGTGTGTGTGTGTGTGTGTGTACACAGGTAAAAGTAAAGATCAAATCATAAATCATAGGATTAGTTTTGAAAACATATATGCGGGCCCAGAAAACACAAACTTGATGACCGGTCTCTATGCCAACTACACCCTTACCAAGATTAATTTCATAAACGGTAAGGAGTAGCGAGAGTGTCCACTTACGCCATATCACCTAGAAATGGTGTCACACCTCACAGGACGTAAGACACCATACCGTCCATACAGCCCCTCCGGTCCGGAGGTTTAGGGGATCGAAATCCAAACTAGTCGCTATGATCCTCTCACTCTCAGATCATCACACGATACAGAAAACCATTGAAAACAAGCATGGCAATAAAATATCAAATCCTTCAAATTCATAAAGAAGTAATCATAACCATGCGATATCATTTATATAAAAGAAAAATCATAACCCAGAGAGTCCCGAGTCACCCTACCTGGAATATACCAGCTTTGACTCCATTTGTTTTTCTTAGGCCAACACCACCAAATTTTCACGTTCCCGTACTATAATCCGACAATAATCGTGTTAGAGTGGTAGAAATATTATCAAGTCCTTTTGGTTAATTTATTCCAAAAGTGAATTCCTTTTCTTTTTGGGTGCAATCCCTTGTTATTATTCTGGGCACCCAAAACCATAATCTATTAATCATTCTTCAATTCAAGCCAGACTTGCACTCCAGCAACCGAACTTTACTAGTTCATGCTTAAAGGAGATGTACCCAGACTAATTAATGACCACTTACTAATTTGCACCTGCACTTTAGTTGGTTTTTCAACCGGTCTTTGATTCAAGGTCAAGCTTCGACGTTGGCAGGTTCGTTATCATACAAAATACACAACCTTAGTTGCAGAAGTATTGCTTCAGCCATCCAACACCAACTTCTACCGTGGTTGGATTGGTATTGGTCCCAAACAATCAACTGACTTTCTGTACCAAAATTATAATCAACACACCAACCCAAAATTCTCAACAACTAAACACTTGGCGTATCATATATCAAATTTCAGAACATTACCTTTGTTGAGAATCATCAAGATAAATCCTTGTCCAATTTCTGATTTGAGCTTCCAAAGGTTCCAAATACATATTCAATGTTGCAGAACATGCAGATATTGAATTGCTCTTCTTGGTTACCCGACAGAGAAGACCCAATGCCACTGTTTTCATCCTACTTCACAAGTTCTGCCATTATTCACAACCAATCGTCAATATGAATTAAGGAACACGCTTTATGCTTCAAACTAAGTAAGCGACAGCCAGATACAAGCCATTAATCACCCAAGTCGCCGTTGTGCACAGTGATGCGAGCGGTGGCCGTTCGAACCCAAATCACCAATTTCCCAAATGATAACCGAAACTGACATGCAAGGATATATTCTTGTAGAGCTCAACGAGAAGATAAAGTTTCATACACTCAGTTGTCATGGTCGGTGATTGGAGTCGCCGGAAAATGCACCAAAACCGTCGGAACTTTCGGGATTCATTTTGCTCTCGTGACGATTTGGTTGAGCAAGCCAAGTCCACTTTCAACTTCTCGCCATCGAGTTGAGGAGAACGCCATTCGTGCGACACCGTGAATCGACCGGAAGTTGGAGATACGGCCGGGTCGCCTTTTCGGGTGAACGGGTTGAAGAAATGGGTTGACTGTATCGAGGTTTCTGGGTTAATCAATCTGCCTTGGGCATTTATATATTCCTCAATCAAATTAAAATCAATGGGCCAAATCAAATGATGGATAGCGTACGGTCCAGATTGCCCAACGTGATTTTTCTCTTCCTTTTCTTTATTTCTTAAACTTCCAAAATTCATAACAAATAGCTCATGTGTCGAAAAAAACATTTAACAAAAATTTCTACAGACTCATCTCAATATGCACTTTAATACCAAGGCTCAAACTGGACATTTCCTCTCAAGAAAATTTCTGAAAAATATGTCCCTGATAATAAAATTAATCATGAACAACTCTAATTCAACTTCTTCAAATTTTACGGGGTCTCACATAAACTCTATTTGGGAAAAAAGTTTAGACTAAAGCAAAGAGGGAGCATAGAATCAAAGATTGGAAACTAAATTTGGATATGATCATACTATTAAAGCACCTCTAGTACTTGATTTCCTTGGAGCACTAACAAAAGGTATGATCATAGATATCCTAGATGTACTTGTTAACAATGGCTAATGATTTGAGCCTCAACATTACAAAATCAATGCCCCACCGGCCGTCAGAAAATGACTAAATGAAAACGATAGGATCAGTAGTTTGAAGTTTCTACTTTCAATGCAGCAAATGAAACCTGCTTACAACAAAAAGATATTTCTACTTGCATGCCATGCATCACCTCATTCATTGGATCTTCTGAATTATATTGTCAATGACTTCCTGCATGTTCAGATCCTTCATTGGTTTAAATGGTCGCTTCATGTCCTACAAAAGAAAACCCGTAAATTCAACTCAGAACAGGTAAAGTTCTCCATAAGCTAATAAAAGAATGTTTGATCATCTAAACATGATAAGCCTGTCCCCATGCAAAAGAAGAATAGGATCATTCCTCAATATGTAACTCATCACCACAGATAATACAAAAGGCAGATTATTATGTTTCCATTTCTGAAAGGCATCTAGAATCAGGATTGGTAAGAAAATACCTGGACTCCGAAACTCAAGTTACACAAACAAAAGACTTAATCTAATGAGCATTATATGGGATAGTCTTCATTCTGCTTATTCAGTTATCATTACTATTATTAAAGATGACCCCATTGGGATACAATTCCAGTTCTGCCACTGCACACAGATAGAAAAGCGTGCAGATTATGTGGATAAGTCTGCTGCAACACACAGTGACACAGCTTGACCATAGAACATGTATCATGCAAAATAGCAGGACAGAAAACTCAATTCACATGTCATTCTATAGTATACATCTATCACATGAGTTAAGATAGAACAAAGCCTATGCTATTGGAATTCATTATCAGTATGGGTTTAAACTATTTCTGTAATTGAATAATATCTATCTTTTCTTTTTATTAGCATCCAGAGAAGTTCAAATATTATCAACAGTTTACATGATTTCTCTTCCCTAAGAGATCTCCTTTTAGAATGGACAAGCACACTACCAGAATATGATGAGGATCCTCAAAAATGTACTAAAATTTTTATAGGAAAAAACATAAGCAATAATTTATGAGCATTTACAAACACTCTAATAATAGGATGGTGCAAGTCTGTAAGAGTTACCAAAAGACTGATGAACGTCTCACCACCTTCTTCCCGTATTTCAAAGCAACCCCTTCTTGGCTATTCCACAGGAAAAAAGAAAAAGAAAAGAGTAAGTTAGCTCACTAAATTGTCAGTACTTCCTTTCTCATTAGTGTATAATAAATCACGGAAATGAACAAACAGTTGGTCTCAGACATGCATTTACTACTTTGCTAGTGATGAACTGTATTGTATAACTTGAGCTGTACATGGTGCGAAGCACATGATGGCACGAAGATAAAAAAGTTTATACAATCAGCTTAAGCCCTACTGTTTTTAATGCATTAGCTTCCATATAGTTCCAGTACTTTTTGAAGTTGAAACTAAAAGCAAGTGTACAAAGCAAATCTACATCCATAACAAACTGAATTTATCATCCGATAAGGAAAAGATTGCCAAATTCTATTATACAACATGTGGCCAGAGTTAATACCCTTCATCAATCATACCTTAACAGGATTAATTGTCACTCTGATGCCAGGCAGACCCTCCAGACTAGCTCTCACCTGATCAGCCCTTGTCTTGAATGAATTGCATTGCGTGCTAGAAAAAGAAAACCAGTTAAAAAGGACAATATGCTGTAAGTAGCTAGCAAAGGTAAAGCACCAATTGAAAGAAAAAAGGCTGTCAAGTGTACAAGGCCCTCGCTAGTGCAGGGTTAATGGATAAGCCTATCAAATTCCCCCAGATATGCAATTCAAGCAGCCCTTTGGGCTAAAGCCATAATGCTGTGTCAAAGCACACCCTCATACAAATAGTTTTCACATATAGCAAGTGAAACCTTTAGGTCTCATAATCAAATTGTTATAAGCATCAAGCCATCCATCAAGTATCAAATCGAAACCTTCACCTCACATAATCAAAATCAAATAGCCCTGACATTTTAAAACCGAAGCAAAAACCCAAAATTCTAACTGTAACCCTTACCACACCATGTTCCTGACTTATATTCATTTCATGAACAAGAAATAAATCCGGTGATGCTCTATGATTAGGAAGATTCTCAAAGAAGCCATACAAAATTGGGAAGGAATTATTCCCCTAATTTTTTTTTTTATAAGCATAAATTAAATCTGAAATTACTGTATGAACAAAATTAAAATAAAAAAATCATAATCATAATACCGAATGCAATTTCTACAATTTTACCGATCATTTTTCAGCAAAAATTAAAAAAACGAAGGGATAGAAAATGCCTCACCAGCGCTCAATCACAATAGTCTTCATGTTCACCTCCTCGTCACCTTCTTCAGACTTGGCCACCTCGCCTTGCTCCGATTCGGCCTCCTCTTTCTTCTTGCTCTTCTTCCTCGCCGCCACAGCCAGTTTCCGAGGCACCGGTTTCACACTCTTACCATGACCTCCCTGAGTGGAGCTCCGAGTCTGCCGCCGAGCTGCGGCGTCTGAGGCACGAGTCACCATCCGAGTTGACTCGGCGGGGCTCTTGGCCGGCTCGGTTTCCTCGTCAGCCTTGCGTTTCTTCGGCGCCATGGTCACAGCTCGCAAACCCTAGCAGGCAAAGAGAGAAAGGGAGAGGTGGGGTGCTCAGCGTTTTGGGTCTGTTTGGCTGTTACTGTGTCTATCCCTTTCTCTTTCTCTCTCTCTCAGCGGAGGCGTGGTTCGTCCAGTTTATATATATTTTTATTTATTTTTTAATAATGGGCTGGCAAAAGATATTTTTTTAGTTTCCCGCGCTTTTGGGAGGGGGAAGTTGGACGGACGGCTAGGATTGGTTGCAACGGTGTTGGGATTGCCACTGTCGCCAAAGGGGTGTGGAGGGAGATGAAAAAGCCTTTTTAAGTTTTGAATTTTGATTACTACTTTTAGGGTTTTGGAGGCCAAAGTTAAAAAAAAAAAATCACTATTCTGACCTCCTCGTATGGTGAGAATCTACACACGTAATTTTTTTTTGGCAATAAGGAGAAGTTGCTCCCCAACCGAGGCCCCATTGAACCACCACTAAGCTGTTGGACCGCTTGCAAATTATGGAGGGTACAGACCCCGCTTGTCCCAAGATTTCCCACCTTAAAAAACTCGTAGGTATTCGCTGATGCTGCTTCTGCCTTCTGGGCCGGTATTGCTCACTTGTGCTTGTCAGTGTACCAGTAGACTCTTGAGCTCCATTGTATTTTCCGATAATGAATGCACAAGTGTTAACCCGATTACTTACCAACAAAGACTTTTTAGATTCGAAATCCATCTCCAATAGGAGATCGGGTCTATCATATTTAGGCCATGTTTGGTTGACTGGAATCACTTTCCTTTCCTTTGGAAAAGTGTTTCCCTTCCTTGGCTGTCCCCAAACGCAGGAAAGGAAAGTATTTCCTTTCCCAATGCCCACTTTCCGGGAAACAAACATGGCCTTAGTCTAAAATCTATTGGTTGGTCTAAATCTATGACCATGAAAACCAACAGCTGGCCCACATGGATGATTCAAATGTGTTAGAGTACATAATTGTAAATCTTAAACGATTGGAGTTGGAAAAATTATAAACCTTACTATTTGAATGAATAGTACTTTTTAAAGGTCTAAAAATTTAGACCATGATATATTTTAGACCTTGATGATTGGAGATGGCCTTAGAACTTGAACTTGGGTGGGGTTTTCACTCAAGCACTGGCTTTGCCAACCCCATGGTGACTCCATAACTTTTAAAGTCTTAATTTTATAGAACCGACATGCATGGCTCAACGCTATTAAACGAACAAACTAAAACTTTTATTTTGGCATGCATATGACAATGACCAAAGTATATAAATCGAAAGCACATGCATAAAATAGTAAATCAAAAACACATGCATAAAATAGTAAATTAAAAGCACATGCATAAAATAATTATAAGTATAAAGCACCTCAATTGAAACTAGATGTATATTACCATGTAGACATGCATTATTCATTCAAGTTAACCGCAATTTCTATTCCTCTTTGATAAGCAACTTTACAAGATTTTAGTGATCATATTGATAACTGTTTGATCATCCAACTTATTCTTTAAGTATGTCCGCAAATTTGAATACAGTTAAGCTCACTATACATGTGTGTGTGTGTGCGTGTGTACATATTTGCATCATGTGTGAGCTTCATCAAGCCTACAAGGATGCAGTCATGCAGATGGACTCCGCTCACACGAAACACTACTTGAATTTGGGTGAACATCTATTTGAGGCTTTGAGCTCGCTCCTAGTCTATTGTGGGAGAGATTTTTTTCCCTTCAAAGGCCCTATTGAATTCACTGCTTGTTCTTGTTTAGTAATTTCGGACCTTTAAGCCTACTTATTACCAAATGAAACAAAAATGGAGGCAGACAAAAAAACAAAGTCGATCAGTTTCAAGAAGCTGAGCTGCTGAGGACTTGTATCAGAGTGGGATTAACACTTGCTGTTTGGACACAAAAAATACAGTTTCATACTTTCATATATAACTTTTTCCTCTTTTTACAGATATATAAACATGAAATTGAATGCAATTCTAGTAATGCTAACAAGAAAAGGTGAACCAATCTACAAGAAGAAGCAGCAGTCTCTTTACCACCAATCCCGAGCCATACTCTGATAGCTTCGCTGACATGGCAAAATATTCGCAGCGAGGATCCAAAATGTCCGGCCACATGGCATGGTATAATTGGCCGACAGAGAAGAAAGAAATTCAAACTTTCGTATAATTGGAGAAAAGGTGTATCAGTTTCCCCAGAGTTTCAGGATAGAACTTTCTGGCAAATAAGAAACAGGGTCGCTTCATCCCATTCCACAGGCAAGGAGTCCTCAATACTGTTTTCTGCAGTAGAAAAATACAATACCAATGAAAATTTCAAGTTGGGATCACCCCAAAGGCTTGCCACATGCTTGAAAAAAAAAACTTACCAACGCATAAGGGGCGTATACACCTTTTGTCTCACAGAAGGTGTATAAACCCGCTATAAGTAAGTTTTTTCTCAGCAAGCAAATCAACTTATTTGAATCAGTTTTTTCAGAAAGGTTAGTTGTACCGTTGCATCACTTGTCACATGTGTGCTATCAGCGATAGACTGAAATGGGGGCGAAAATGTGTTAATGAATGAATGGCATGTCACAGGAAGAATGAAGTTGAGAAAAGGGGTTCTCGAAACTATACCGTGATGTTCCTAAGAAGATCATAAGTGACATCCTGAGTCCTAAATGCTCTTGGATGCCATTTCCCTTCAGACCAATCAACAAATGTTACCGACCAATTTGCAAGACCAGCAGGATCTTTCATCTGCAAAGGCGTTAATTACTGGCAAGCATGAAATGGTGGGGCAGAGAAATTTTAGGGTGTAAGATGCAGATTTAACTGGAACCAAGAGAACAATAATTGGTGCTAACCCGAAAGAAGGTTGGCAGGTAATGCTCGTCCGAATAGCAGTTGCGCCCGTCCATGTTCGGCTGAGAAAGTCAAAAACGTCATCACCAAGATGTTAACTTTAAAATAATCTATTTCTTGTGACTCTATTAGTGAATACACATACAGGCTAAGACATGCACAGAAGCAAGAATTTAGTGTAGATAAAAAGAACAGATTACCCTGCAGTGAAGCTTGAACTTGGTATAGTATAGACTGTCTGCCATCATGACAAGAGCATGTTGCCTCTTCATAGTGAACCACTGCAATAGAAAAGCGTGTTAGAACATTCCCTGTGATGATAAATCTGAACTGTCCTACCAGAACCTACGTCTGATGAATTAGCATAAAAAGTAAACAAATAAAGAGAAGCTCAGGTAACTTGGAAAGAACAGGCGAAAAGATTCTACGAACTAGAAGTATGCAATAAGAACTGCTTTTACAGCAATTGCCTAGTGTATTTCACTGCAAACCAATTAAACAGATTCAGTAATTTCTGGTTTAATGAGGAGCTGCTGACAAAAAAACATAATCCCCCATTCAGTAATATTCCCGACTCAAAATACATTACACTTCACAATTACAGCCAGATCAAAATTGCAGTCAATTTAAAGTTCTGCAAGGGTCAAATCCTTTGTGTCTGACATAGGTCCCAGGTCACAGGATTCCTAAAATCCATTCTATGATAATAGATATACGCATGATAAGTAATTTACAAAATGAATTGGTAATTTAATGGAAAACTGCTTGTAAAGCAAGTAGTACAAGCTTCTTTTATGGTTCCATATGGAGTCTGAAAAGGAATTATATCTATATCCCCATCAATTAAGCATAAAAAAGGGATACAGATTATGTAAAGTTTATAAGCCATGAATGAATGTTTCATTGGATCTCCATATATGCAGCAGTTCCAGAACTTAATAGATGATCAAATTTGCTCTCTTACTTATGCATATGTTGAGGTAAGACAAAATACCTGTGAACCCTTTCGAAATTCGTGCTTTTCAACTTCGGGCATCATTTGCTCAGCATACCGTCCAGTTCCATGTGGACCGGGATCCACAAAACTAGAGGGGGAGAAATATGATATATCAGATAAAAGTAAATACAAATTATCAACTACACCAGAATAAGAGCTTAGTATAGTTTGCTTACCAGTCTATAAAGCTGACATTCGTGTACATGAGATAATTATATACATAATCAAAGCTATGCAGTGGTATGCAGCTGGAAGGAAAATGTAAAACACAATCAATGAAAGGAACTTGCGCAATTTCATCATAACATCATCATGTAAAAGTTCGAAATGTTAACAGTTGACGATAAAATTACCTGTCAGACAGCAGAACAAAGTGTTGGTTATCAGGGTCTAAAAGTGCATTGGCCAAGAGTCTCTTTTCTGCCTCAACCATTGAAAATTTTCCCCAAACTACCTGATAATTTATTATCAAAGGCATCTATAAAGATTAAAGACATCCATCTAGCGATAAAGGACAAACTTTTGCTGAACTGTAACAATGCAGTGAGAGACTCCTACCTGTTCACTATGTATGTCTCTATCAACAAAATAGCGGCTCACATGTATTGGTTTCTGCTTAGATGCATGTACATAAACACTGAATTTGTCCTCATGGCCCTGGAAACCACTTCATTCTTGTTAGACTTTGAAAAAGCAAGTATGAAAACTGCACTAATTATATTTTACCATATAAAAAGTTGAACCTTTCTTTAACCAAACGCTAGATCATACTTCCAGTTCTCAGTACTAGATAGTGGAGAATATAATTCCATTAATTATCTTTGAATAGTAAAGGAGTAGCAGGACAGAGTATAGCCAGGAACACTATCTGTACCTTATACATATGTGTGTGACGTAAAGACAAGCTTCACAAATCATTCTTAATTAGGCCTTAACTTTATCTAGGCCATTATTGAAGTTTCCATATGCACATTCCACATTAAGCATGAGAAATGGAGTTTCAAGAGCTATGCATGGATACAAATGAACCGTGTTGTTTGTATTTAAGAGTTCAAAGCTCCTAGCACCCGTCTATAATATAACACACAAGAGCCAGGAGCCTTACTTGAAAGAAATTTTCCCATAACTCCTCGAAAGGTAACGTGCCCGGAGTCAAAAACATGAAAGCGATTTTCGGGTTCTTCGACTGAAGAGGAGGCGTATTAAGAATTTCCCTAACTACAACTGAAGATGCAGTCTCATCGTCAGTTAGTTCCCTTGCAGGACTAGGTGGAGCCCTTCCAAATATCCCATCACAATTAGGAGATGAGAAGAGATAGCATGTCGTAGAGCTTTCCGACGGATAGAAATAAGCAGTAATCAGAAAAACGCAGAGAATACAAACCAATGCAATAATCCATCTTGGTCTTTTCATTTGTGAACGAGACCTTGACTTGGACATGACCATAATGTCTTTGAACAATTGTGGCCTCCATGTGCCACCTTTTTTCAATTGGGTTGAAGGCAACATCAAGGCACTTTTCGCATCCTCTGTTTTATTGTTCCCAAATTATACAACAAACTTAACCAATAACCTGAAAACTTGCAACACACAGACGCATGTCATCAAATACTTTAAGATTATAAAAACAACAATCACGTAATTAAATTAACTCATAAATTGATCACTACCCTTTTCACAATTTGTCTCAAAATCGATTCATTAAATTGGGTATCTAGCATTAATTTTGCATCAAAATGACCACATTCACATACCAAAATCTATGTCTATCAACCAAAAACAGAGAAGGGCAAAAACATAATGATCATACCTATTGAACCAAGCCAATGAATTGGGTACCAACAAAAACCGAAAAAAAGAAGCAATCTTTGAGATTATGGGAGAAAATCAAAACCTGGGTTTGTACTTGGTGTGATCAAACTTCAAATGCAGGTGATTGAGCGGGTTCGGCGGGTGTACGTGAATAAAATTTTGAGGCGATGCAAAGTGAGGTGAGGCATTGTATTAGTATATGAATGATTTGATGATTATAATGACTACGCGTGAATCTCTGGCTCTGGATAATTGAACAATTTGGATGGTTCGAGGCCATGAACACTTCAACCAGCGATTTATGGCAACTTTCACACGTAATAGTAGTGTAATTAATTTGGTTAAATTCCAAAATTGGGATTTGGGACTCTACCAACTCTCGTAAGTGTCTAATCTGTGTTCCAAAAATGCATATAAGATTGAGATTTTGGCAACGTTGTCAATTTCCTAGAATGGGACATTGGCAACTTACTTTCCTTCCAAGAATACCTTTGGACTAGGCCCAGGCTGTCCAATTAATCCAAAGGTGACTTCATAGGAAATATATATGGGACCTTGACCAAATGCCCCAAAATAGGATAAAATTATCCCACTTACCCCAGCAACAAAATTTTATTCTCACTAACCCAATTTAAAATAAAATATCAATTTTAGCCTTAACCTAATTAACAAACTACATTTTATGCCACTCATCTCTCTCTCCCCCAACAGCACGACTCTCTCTGTTTCTCTCTCTCTCTCTCTCTTCCCCTCCGATCTCCACCTCACCGGAGTAGAATTCAGGCCTATGCGCTCTCTTCTTCACGCTCTACTCCAACCCGAGGCGTTCTTGGACAACCTTAGGAGTTCCAGAACATGGTGGCGAGGATGAACTCGGTGACCATGACGGCGCCGAGCCGGATTCCGAAGAGCTCCTGCACTCGTCTCGCCAGACCATGGAGTTGGGGCCGGCGTCGTTGTTGGTGGCGCCGGAGACGAGCTTCCGCGCCGGAGAGCTTTTCCAAACCAGATTCTGATTCCTTCGCGCTGTCTCTCTCCGCCGCGCCGTAGTCGAGGCTTCAGAGACTAGCTTCCGCGCCGTAGCCGAAGTCGCTGAGGTCGGTGCTGCACCAGGTTTCTGGTCGAACGACGTTGGCGTGCAGATGAGCTGTTGATCGTCGAGGTGAACTGAAACCGGGTTGGGCCTGGTCTGGTAAGAAACTTTAAACCCATAGCTTTTGGGTGTGGTCGATAGCTTTTGAGTCATGGCTTTGTTAACACTGAGGTTGGGATTGATCTTTCTATAGAAAGAATTTGAACAGAGAGATCAACCTAACAAAAGCTATTCTGGTATCCTCTACTTAAACCAAACCCAACTGAAATCAACACTAATGAGAATCAAAGACAAATTAAAGTGGTGTTTGTAGCTTCTCTTGGGTGTGGTCAATGGCTTTTACATTAACCGAGAAGGAAATCCGAGAAAAAAATAAGAAATGTTTATTAAAGGTCCGATAGATTACATCAATTTCTTTTTTCTTTTTCTTTTTTGTAAACTGTGGGCAAAAATCCGAAAAGGAAAAAAAGAAAAAAAGAAAAAAAAAAGTTGTATTGGGGGGCAATAGACGTCTATTGGGAGGCAATAGACGTTTTAAAATTGATATAATTTCTTCGTTTTTTTCTTTAATCAAAGTTTTATCTGTCTAATTTTAGAAAGATTAGTTCATATTCCGGCTACCAAAAGTTCTATTGGGGGGCAATAGATGTCTATTGGGGGGCAATACATGGCTGATAGTCGTCTATTGGGGGGCAATAGACGTCTATTAGAGGGCAATAGACTATCGGGGCAATAAACGTCTATTGGGGGCAAAAAAGCCTTTCCGGTGAGATTTTCAACAAATTCCGGTGACCGGATTCCGGCGGCCGG
This sequence comes from Rosa chinensis, assembly GCF_002994745.2. Classification (NCBI taxonomy): domain Eukaryota; kingdom Viridiplantae; phylum Streptophyta; class Magnoliopsida; order Rosales; family Rosaceae; genus Rosa; species Rosa chinensis. The sequence continues at coordinate 68,895,137 of NC_037093.1, forward strand.
TGACCGGATTCCGGCGAAAGTTAGCCGGAATCCGGCGGCCGGTGACCGGATTCCGGCGGCCGGTTACCGGATTCCTGCGGCCGGTGACGGGCTCCGGCGAAGTCTCCTATGGTTTCTCTCTCATCCATTTTCTCTCTCTCTATAAGTAACAAAGGGGTGAGGGGTAAAATGGTATTAAAAAAATTTAAAAACAAAAAAAAAATCTTAATGGGGTATTAGGGAAGACTCCCTTAGAGTGTATTGGGTAAGAGGGAATTAAAAAAACTTAATGGGGTTAGTGGGAAAAAAATCCCTATAAATGGGGTAAATGGACAAAAACCCAAACTTTAAACCCATAGCTTTTGGGTGTGGTCGATAGCTTTTGAGTCATGGCTTTGTTAACACTGAGGTTGGGATTGATCTTTCTATAGAAAGAATTTGAACAGAGAGATCAACCTAACAAAAGCTATTCTGGTATCCTCTACTTAAACCAAACCCAACTGAAATCAACACTAATGAGAATCAAAGACAAATTAAAGTGGTGTTTGTAGCTTCTCTTGGGTGTGGTCAATGGCTTTTACATTAACCGAGAAGGAAATCCGAGAAAAAAATAAGAAATGTTTATTAAAGGTCCGATAGATTACATCAATTTCTTTTTTCTTTTTCTTTTTTGTAAACTGTGGGCAAAAATCCGAAAAGGAAAAAAAGAAAAAAGAAAAAAAAAGTTGTATTGGGGGGCAATAGACGTCTATTGGGAGGCAATAGACGTTTTAAAATTGATATAATTTCTTCGTTTTTTTCTTTAATCAAAGTTTTATCTGTCTAATTTTAGAAAGATTAGTTCATATTCCGGCTACCAAAAGTTCTATTGGGGGGCAATAGATGTCTATTGGGGGGCAATACATGGCTGATAGTCGTCTATTGGGGGGCAATAGACGTCTATTAGAGGGCAATAGACTATCGGGGCAATAAACGTCTATTGGGGGCAAAAAAGCCTTTCCGGTGAGATTTTCAACAAATTCCGGTGACCGGATTCCGACGGCCGGTGACCGGATTCCGGCGAAAGTTAGCCGGAATCCGGCGGCCGGTGACCGGATTCCGGCGGCCGGTTACCGGATTCCTGCGGCCGGTGACGGGCTCCGGCGAAGTCTCCTATGGTTTCTCTCTCATCCATTTTCTCTCTCTCTATAAGTAACAAAGGGGTGAGGGGTAAAATGGTATTAAAAAAATTTAAAAACAAAAAAAAAATCTTAATGGGGTATTAGGGAAGACTCCCTTAGAGTGTATTGGGTAAGAGGGAATTAAAAAAACTTAATGGGGTTAGTGGGAAAAAAATCCCTATAAATGGGGTAAATGGACAAAAACCCAATATATATTTGGTACACATACATGTGAATCATATCCAAATAGGAATTTGATTTATAATGTTAAATGTGAATGATATCCTAATCTGTATCAGATCCCTGTTGTTAAATGTGAATCCTATTTTAATACAACTGTTCTTTGTCACACTCCAACATTCAAGGGTCAAATCTTATTTTCCGATATTAATGAATGATGATATTAATTGTCACTATAGGAACATGAACCCTCCATAAATGACGTGGATCATTTTGTTTATAATTTATATCTGTTGGATTTTTTTTTTTTTTTAAGAATCTGTTGGATCAGTTGGATGTTTAATTACTAGTGGTATGTGTTTCACTTTCCATGGAGAGGTTATTAGTTTGATTATTGTAATTGTCTATCAACAAGAAGATTGGCCTTGTAGAAAAATGTAGTAAAAATAAGATCCCGGCGTAAAGAGGAATAGGAAGATGTAGAAGAAAAGAAAGAGGAAGAGGTAGAAGAAAAAATGACCAATGTTATTATTATCATTATTATTTTTTTTTAATTCAAATAAGGGATTAGGCGATATTAGTTCTTCGGAAGCAGACGATGTAGGGAGCAAGTTCCACCCTCAATCCCGAAGGAGAAGGGTCTGCCACACTTTGGGAACCCACCGCCCGTCCCCCTATTCATATTTTATTAATAAAACAAAAAAAGGAAAAATGTGGGGGGGGGGGGAACATAAACCTTACCCCATAAAACCAGAAAAGCAAATAAAGCACAACTCTAATAAAGCATTACGCTGATAAGGATGCCCATATCATCCCTAAGCAAGAAAGGAGACAGAGTAGATGGTGCGGTTGAGTACCAAACTAATGCAGTGGATGCCAAACTCATGTTTGTCAACCTATCAGCAACTGTATTCCCTTCACGGAGCACGTGAGAGCAATGAAAGGTCAGCAAACGGATACGCGCTAAACAAGTCGACCAAGCAATCCTTAGGGGCCAAGGAGGGACAAATGAAGAAGAGACAATGCAAGCAAGAACACTACTGGAGTCACTTTCAAGCCATTTGTTATTCCATCCAAATTGAAAAGCAAATTCAATTCCAATAATGACACCCATTAGTTCATAAAAAAAAGCTATCTGATGACCAAGTCCTTGACAAAAACCAGGAAAAACTCCACCACATGCAGCTAGTCCAGGGTTACCCTTAGTTAAGCCATCTGTGTTGAGTTTGATCCATGGAGTAATTGGTGGATGCCAAAAAATCAAGCGAGGAGCTACTTGTCTTCGTGAAATCGGTTGAATACCCAAACCCACAAGCAACTGAGAATCCACCAAACCAACTGTGTGTCCTGGTGTATGGGGTGCGATAAAGCGAAGCCATGCTCTAATAAAGCGAAGCCATGAGCCCATGATAAAGCGAAGCTATGCTCTAATGGAGCGAAAAACAAGAAACAAAGAAGGAATCTTATTGTCAAAGTGAAGCTTGTTACGCACTTTCCAAATTGCCATGGATGCATAAAGACAGCCGGCTATCCAAAAATTCTTTAGTTGAGGTCAGAATGTTTTACCCTTGATTGTGTTCCATAAATCATCAACAGTACCATGAGATGGCAAAGAGGAACCAAAGCAACATGCCAACCATTGCCATACCTGTTGAGCAAAGGAACAAGAAACAAACAAGTGGGAGGAGTCTTCATCAAACCTGAAAGAGCAAAGCTGACAGACTGAAACTATAGGGATGCCTCTTTTTTGAAGTTGCTCATCGGTAGGAATTCTATTATGGAAAAGACGCCAGGCAAGCATGGAGTAGTGAGGAGGAATAAAGTGTCTCCATATAGTATTAATGAATTCAGCAACTGAAGCGAAACATTGGCGAACCACATTATATCCCTCATAAAAAGAGAAAGTACCTGAGCTTGATTTTTCCCAAATTAAAATATCCTTCTCTTGTTTAGATGGAAGAGGAAGGTTGGTAATGTCAGCAGCCAAACCAGGAAAAATATTTGAAAATCCATGTTATTATAAATCAACTCCAACCCAACATAACTCAGCTCTAACGTACTTAGTAAAAGTGTAGCGTTTGAACTAATTGAATTAAACTGAAAGTAATTTACTAAAATTGACAATGAGCAATGGTTACATATTTATGGCACGTGAAAAGTACGTCTCAAATCACTATGTTGATTACATTGAATCTAACCTATTTTAGTTCCTAGTTGAAATTTACTAAGATTACAAACGTGTCGTTATTTATACTTAGCATGTGAAAACGTTCTCATCTCGAACAAAACAATCTTACTAATTAACTTTATTATGAGGAGCATGAGTTCCTAATTGTACGTTAATACATCATTATCTCTCAATCAAAACCAACTAAGTAACGAAGTTTGAGGCAAGGCAATGCAATGCGAACATAATATTTGGTACCCCTTCTTCAAACAATTCTCTAATAAAATCACAAAACAATCAAAGAGTGTAACGTGTAGAATCATATATAATTCTTAACCCCTAAAGTTGGAAACTCTATTTTGACGAAGCTCAAGGGTTTACACACTAGTTAAGAAGAAAGAAAGATCAGTTTTACCCGCCAAAAAAGAGGTTTGTTTAATAACTGTAACGATCAGATAAGGCTAAGGAATTTTAAGTTTTCAGACGTGGCCTAACCTCCACCAATAGCCAAAGCCACACGGGTCCGACATTGATTCCGCAAGCCCACGTGGCATAATCTCACCAATTATCATGTACTCTGCCCCTGCAAAACCCAATCTGGTTTGGAAGCTCAGCATCATCAACTTCATGGCTGCTGCTCTCGCTTCTTCACTAGCCTTATCGTGCTCCACACTCAGAGGAGGCTCCGATCCCTCAAAACCCAGGTTCCCTAATCTCTGCGCAAAGCCCACTAATTTGGGTTTAGCTGTTTCGCCTCACTCTCATTCTCGTAACCGCAAAATTTTGAGAATCTCGGCTACTGTCTCGGTCTCTAACCCGGAATTACGGACCGGTCCCGACGAGCTCGCTGCTTCTATTCTCTCCAAGGTATGAACTCTCTTCAATCCCTTTTCGTCAATTACTTAGGTATGTAAATTAGATGTAGGTTTAAAATGGCGGGTATTGTTCAGGTTGGTAGTTATGGAAACTCAATTCCAAGGTTGTTATGATTCTGCTTTTGAAGATCAGGAGGATTATGTTGATGACTTTTTTTGCTAAGGTTTTTATAACTAGCGTCATTATATATGATCAGGTGATAGATTCGGACAGAGGAGTTTTGCTGGAAAAGGAACAACATAAGGATGTGGCTCAAGTGGCCGAGGCATTGCAGAACTACTGTGTTAGTGAACCAGTGAAATGCCCTCTAATTTTCGGAGGTAAAATCCCTTGAGGTGTGGAGTTCTTCGTTGAAGGAAGACTAAGTAACTTTATGTCTACTGTATATATGCTGCTTTTATAAAGATGTATTCCGCCTATAAATACTGATAACTGTCTAGGATTCTAAATTGATACAAATTAGTGGGAGAAGAGTAGAAGAGAAAGTTGGGAACTTTGGAGGGCTAGCTTCTGAAATATCTGTGTTTATGAACCCTTCCATGTGCAAACAGTTTAATATATGATGCATATGCCTTTCAGTCATGCCCGACTTCAACTTCTTTTTATCCATTGGTAGTTGTTCTGAAACGTATGCCTAACTATTTGGTTAGTAACAAAATGGTACTGGTCATTACTAATAAAATCAGGGTATGCATTTTTCTGTTACTGGTATTCTTTTAATCCATGGTACTTTCGCAGATTGGGATGTGCTGTACTGTTCAGTGCCAACATCGCCTGGGGGTGGCTATAGGAGTACACTTGGCCGCCTTGTTTTTAAAACAAAGGAGATGATTCAAGTTATTGAAGCTCCTGACATTGTTAAAAACAAGGTGTCCTTCTCTGCTTTTGGGTTCTTGGATGGAGAAGTCTCTTTAACAGGTAGGCTGCTTGTAATTATGTCATTCAACTAACCTTGTAGATTCAGTTACTAGTTTGATTTTCCGAGTGAATAGCCAGATAAAGGCTCAGTAACTAGGATCATTGTGCCAGTAAATCCGAGGCAAATGTTTAACCTAGAGATGAAATTCTCTAAATAGAAGCGTCATGTTTCCTACATTTGATGTTGGTCCTTTTCCTATTTGATTTCTGCATAGATTGAGTGCTCTCATATCTGCATGAGCAGGAAAGTTGAAGGCTCTGGATGATAAATGGGTTCAAGTTATTTTTGAACCACCAGAATTGAAGGTTGGAGCTTTGGACTTTCGATATGGCGGTGAAAGTGAGGTTAAACTCCAGATCACATATATAGATGAGAATATCAGGCTGGGGAAAGGCTCTAGAGGTTCACTGTTTGTTTTCAGAAGACAAGGTAAATCTAATTGAAGTGATCAAGAATCATTCTCCATGTAAAACTGCTTCAATGCTGGTGATATCAATGTTATTCAGTGTATAAAACTAAAGCTTTTTCACAATTGCATTGCATTCAGCTGCAAAGCATGAAGATAATATGTCCAGTAGGATTCAGTGGTCGCTACAAAATAATAACCGACATGTTAAAGCAGACGCAGTTCACTTTATCGATTTTTGCTATGGAATCTGTAGGACCATAAGTCTTGCGCAATCTAGTTTTGTAGTTTGTTTTCTTCAATTTAAGTATTGCGAATAATGATCTTTCCTCAAGAGAGATGTCATGTTGTAATCAACATGAGCCAACTGAGCATCCTAAACAAATCCTTACTTCTCATACAGATCTCTTGACAAAGCAATTTTCACTTCCAATTCTGATAATCAGAATACAATATTTTCAGCCGAACTGAAAATGCAGACGGGATGTTAACCAGGGCCTACTTTGGGGATGTCGTAATGCTCAGATAGGTTAGCCAGATACTGATTGAATTCCTGAACCCGATCACGATGCGATTTCTTGGCCATTTGGGCAAGCCTTTGAGCTTGAAGCCTCTCTGCCTGCTCGAGATATCGCCTCTCCGCCGGTGTCATCTGATCAAAAACTCCAGCCTTCCCTATGTCGTCATCACCATCATTCTCAAATCGATCTATTGCATCTCCACCTATCATATCACCCTCCAAAACAAGGTATTGAATCTCCATTAGCAAGACATACAAGACTAAACAAATTGTTGGAAACTTTGTTTACCTATAAATGTTAATACTAAACCCAAATTAGTTCCTCGTTTCTAAAACCTTAGATTCAATTGTGCATCCTAAAATCTCAAGTTAACACGGCACAAGAACAGGGAATCCTATTAAATCCATAAATATTACAATGGCCAATGAATTATATATAAAATCTCAATAAATATATCAGTAACAATATAATAGGAGTCAATTAAGGACATCAACCAACCTTTTGAGGCTTGAAGAGTTTGGTCATACTCGTAGAGTTTGCTGTGCTTCGTCTTCTTCTTTTTGATCCCACCTTTCACGTTCAAGTCTTTGCCTTTCAGCTTCAGCTTCCCAATCACCACGTTATCGTAAGCAGACATTTTGCCAATCCCAAAAATACAATCGTCTATCTATTAGATGTGGGAGTATATTATATCTAGACAAGAGCCGGAGGTTCTAGAACCGAGTCGAACTCTCTCCTCCGAACCAGTCAGGCTGGGCCTATTTCAATGGTCCATTGGGCCAATTTGTTCAACCCAAAAGCGTTTCCAACGGCTACGCTCCAAACGTACAAGAGCAATCCGGAAATTCCAAGTGAAATTTTGCAGTCACTTTAGCAATTCTCGGCGGCGAAAAGCCAACTCGTAGAGCCAAATAAAGCTAAGCTACCAAAGAAGAGAGGTAAGTCCGGGTTTCAGTGTTCTAGTTTCTATATTCTTAATTATGGTGGGCACTGACCAGTTGGCCTTTCAATTATTGGGGTGTAATATACGCATGGATTATTTGAAAGCATACAAAATTATTGTAATTTATAATATTTGCTATTGCTAGAGGCAGTTCCTGTGAATATTGAACAGATACCTGCATTTTGTGTTGTATGAAATGAAAGAATATTGAACAATGCTCACGGTTTTGAGCGAGGGACGCTTGCATATAGTACATTCTTCTATCGCTGTCTTACATAGTCCCCTTTGTAAAATAACCATATACATGCTCACAACATATGCACACAATCATAAAAGGGATTAAGGCTTACCTTCAGCAATTACTGGCATGGATTCCATCTTATGCAACTGCAAACACGAACACTGAATATAGCCTTCTGTTACTTACCAACTTGCTTCTCAATGGACAGAACAATATGCAAAACGTCGGTAGTAATCAGGGACCAATTCATCTGTATATATAGGTGACTTAAACCTCAAGAAGCTTCCCATTAAAGCTATCCATATCGGTTTAGGTTTCCTAGTTAGATTCTTAATGTATCACAACTTGTAGCCTTCCTTGTAGACTAAGCAATAGATTACTATCCTTAATGAATTGATACACTATTCATTAAGTCACTAGTATTGATTTACTGTTTGTATCCATGTTAAACTAGGATTGATATTAAGCTAATCATCAATTACTTTATGATGATATGTGTTATGTCCATATTTGATCTTACAATCTCCCCTTTGGACTCACACATATCATGCTCGATGATTTGCACCAGAGAACATCAAAACCTACTTAACTTACTGAAGTGCGCGCCAGATAACAAACTTAAATCGAAAATCCATTCCAACATGGTCAGATCACAGTTACTTATGCAGAGCAAGAAACAGTATACATTTTAACAAAAATGCAGAGTTTCAAAACCACAAACACAAGCTCCTGCAATCCACATATGTCAAACCAGAAGTGATACAATATATGTTAATGTGTATCAACAAGTAAACATATATTAGGTCCTACTTTATGTTTCTAAAACCAAAAACTCAAGCAAATTTACTGAACACTGATGGCTTAAAGATATTGCTTGAACCTTAACATCATGCTTCACATGATTTAAGCCATCTGATAGCAAGTATAACTTTAAACACAAAATCGATAATTTTCAGAACATTCAACAAAAACTGCAGTAATAACCAAAATCTGAAAATACCTCAAAATTTATTAATAATAAAATCTGTCATTACAAACAAGTTGTGATAAACAAAATAAAAGATCACAACTAAAACACAAGAACTCAAAAAACCTTAGAATTTTAAATGCTCCAACTGGACTAACTCTCTACTGAACCTAAGCATCTATATTAGCTAAAATTCCAATGCTTGCTGTATGTTTCTGGAATGCTGCTACTGACAATGCCTTGGTGAAAGGATCTGCTAGCTGTGAATTTGTGTCAATACTCAAAACAGCTATTTCACCATGCTTTACTCTTTCTCTAACACTGTAATACTTTAGATCAATATGCTTGGAATTATTTGACCTTTTACTGTTCTTGCTAAAGAAAACTGCAGCCTCATTGTCACAATAAATCGCAAGTGTTCCAGCCACAATGTGACTCAATACTTTGGTCTGCATGAGAAAATTCCTAATCCAAAGTCCTTCACACACAGTTTCATATACTGCAATAAATTCAGCTTGCATAGTAGAAGTTGAAACAAGTGTTTGTTTCATGGTTTTCCAAGCAATAGCACCTCCTGCAAGCATGAACACATATCCACAAGTCGACTTCTTGGAGTCTGGATAATTCCCTGCAAAATCCGAGTCTGAGAATCCTATGAGTTTCAGATCCTCCACTTGCCTATAAACTAGCATATGGCTTTTAGTTCTCTGCAGGTATCTCAACACTTTCTTCCCAGCTACCCAATGTTCATGGCCTGGATTAGATTGGAATCTTGACAAAATCCCTACTGCAAAAGACAAGTCTGGCCTAGTGCAGACTTGCGCATACATGAGACTTCCTACAAGTCTGGCATAAGGCTTTGACTCCATATTTTCCTTTTCAACATTACTATTGGGACTTTGCTTCTTGGTTAACTTATCTCCTTTGGACATGGGAACTTCTCCAGCTGCACACTTCTCCATACCAAACCTCTTTAAAACTTTGGTAATATAATTGTGTTGAGACAAACCAAGTAGTCTCTGTGCCCTATCTTTTTTAATCTCAATACCTAGTACATAGGATGCTTCTCCTAAGTCTTTCATGTCAAAATTCATTGACAGAAAACTCTTAGTATCTTTAAGCAATTTAATGTTACTGCTAGCCAAAAGTATATCATCCACATAGAGTACCAGAAAAATAAAATTGTTCCCAACAGTCTTCAAATAAACACACTCATCAACAAGATTTTCTGTAAATCCAAAAGTAGAAATCACAGAATCAAATTTCTTGTACCACTGTCTAGAAGCTTGTTTTAGGCCATAAATTGATTTTCTTAACTTACACACTAAGTTTTCACTTCCAGCTTGTACAAACCCTTCTGGCTGCCTCATATAAATCACTTCATCTAGTTCGCCATTCAAGAAAGCTGTTTTAACATCCATCTGGTGCAGCTCCATATCAAAATGAGCCACTAAAGCCATGATTATCCTAAACGAGTCTTTTGTAGAAACTGGAGAAAAAGTCTCAGTAAAGTCAATGCCCTCCTTCTGTGTAAAACCCTTGGCAACTAATCTTGCTTTATGTCTCTCTACATTGCCATTTGCATCTCTTTTGGTTTTGAAAACCCATTTACAACCTATAGGCTTCTGGTTGGGGTCAGGTTCAACTAATTCCCAAACTGCATTTTGACTCATGGAATTAATTTCTGCTTCCATTGCTAGCTGCCATTGATGAGATTCACTACTTTCAATGGCCTGATTAAATGTAGTTGGATCATTGTCCTCTGCACAGTCCATTTCAATTTCTGCTTCTTGTAGATAAACAATGTAGTCACTCTCTTCCCCCCATAAGTTGGTTTTCTTGCTCTCTGTGATCTTCTAGGTTGAGCTACTGGAGGATTTTGAGGTTCAGTTACTTGACCAGTTACGTGGTCAGTTACTTGGTCAGTGACATGGGCAGTGACTTGACCAGGTACAGTTACTTGGGTAGTTACATGGTCAGTGACATGGGCAGTGACATGGGCAGTGACTTGATCAGGTACAGTTACATGGTCAGTGACTTGGTCAGTTACTCGACCAGGGACAGTTACTTGGTCAGTGACATGGTCAGTCACTTGACCAGTTACTCGACCAGGGACAGTTACTTGGTCAGTGACATAGTCAGTTACGTGACCAGTGACATGATCAGTTACATCTTGTTCTAAAGGCAATGCTACACTTAAATTCTCATCTGACACAATTTCCTCAAAAACTGAGGTTAAATCCTCAAGGTTTGTATTGTGAACTTTTTCACTTAGAAACTTTACTTGATGTGTTTCAAAAATTCTAGGTGAATGATGAGCAGAATATAACTTATAGCCTTTAGATTTATCTGGATAACCTACAAAATAGCAACTCACAGTTTTGGGGTCAAGTTTATTCAAGCTTGGATTATAAATCCTAGCTTCTGCATGACATCCCCAAACATGACAGTGATGAAGACTAGGTTTCCTGCCACACCAAAGCTCAAAAGCAGTATTTTCTATGGCTTTGCTAGGTGTTCTATTGCAAATATAATTTGCAGTTTTTAAAGCCTCACCCCACAGAAATTTAGGCAAACCAGTTGTACACATCATGCATCTAACCATGTTCAAAAGAGTCCTATTCTTTCTCTCTGCAACACCATTCTGTTGTGGATTATAGGGTGTTGTGTATTGAGCTTTAATTCCATTGTCTTGCAAAAACAAGGCAAATGGACCCTTTTGTTGGCCGGATTCAGTGTGCTTTCCATAGAACTCTCCCCCTCTATCTGACCTTACTGTTTTGATTTTCTTTTCTAGTTGATTTTCTACCTCAGACTTAAAGATTTGAAAGGCTTTCAATGCTTGTGCCTTTTCTGAAAGTAGATAAATATAACTGTATCTAGAAAAGTCATCAATGAATGTGATAAAATACACATTCCCACAGATAGTTTGATGCCTAAATGGTCCACATATATCAGTGTGTATGAGTTCTAATAAATTTTGGCTTCTATATGCAGTCTTCTTTCTAGTATTAGTTATTTTTCCCTTAAAGCATTCAACACAGTCTGTTAGATCAGAAAAATCAAGTTCATTTAGGATGTTGTTTTTCACCAAAATTTTCAGTCTCTCTTTTGAAACATGGCCGAGTCTTCTCTGCCATAAAAATGCAGACTTTTCATTTAGTTTGGTTCTTTTAACACCTGTTAAAGTGCTAGTACTGTTCGTGTTATCTTCAACAAGTAAAATTTCTTGTTGAGCCATTGAACAACTTAACTGTAAATAATCATTCGAGATAACACCAGAACCAATTTGAACAGAATTTTTAGAAATAAGAATTCCATTACTATCAATAACAAGTCTACAACCAGATTTTACTAAAAGAGAAACTGAAACCAAATTCCTTCTCATGGAAGGTACATAAAAAACATTATCCAAAACTAACAATTTTCCTAATCCTAGATCGAGCTTTAAGGTTCCAATAGCCTTGACTGCCACTCTCATGCCATTGCCTACACACAGGTTCACTTCATCACTTTTTGGGATTCTGCTCCTTATGAATCCCTGCAAAGAATTAGTAATATGAATAGGTGAGCCTGAATCTATCCACCAAGACTGTGGTTCAATATTTATAAGATTAATTTCTAAAGAAAAAACTGTATTAGAAAAAATCTTACCCTTTTTGGCTAACCAATTTTTATAGCCAGTGCAGTCCTTTTTCATGTGTCCTACTCTTTTGCAAAAGTAGCACTTGAACCTAAATGGCCTGTTTTCCTTGGCCACTGCAGCTGTTGAACTCTTAGTTATGGCTTTGGTAGGCTTGAGCTTATTCTGGGGCTTTTTCTTCTTAGGCTTCTCTATGAGATTTATGGCTGTAGCAGGTTCTTTTTCTTCCTTGATCCTAGCTTCCTCATCAACACAGATGGATATAAGTTCATCTAAAGTCCAGTTTCCCTTTTGAGAGTTGTAACTGGTCCTAAGATGACTAAAACTGTTAGGCAAGGAATGAAGTGCATAATGCACTACCTGCTCATCCCTAACGCCCATCAAGAGCTCCCTGAGTCTGCCATTTATATTGATCATCTTCATAATATGTTCTCTAACTCCCCCTGAACCCATGTACTTCAAATCATGAAACTCCTTGGTTAGTCTAGCTGCTTCTGCCTTTTCACTTTCTTTAAACTTAGCACCTATGAGTTCCAGAAAATCTGATGCTAGCTCAGGTTCTTCTATACTTCCCCTGACAGTCTTGGACATAGAGGTACGAATGAGATTCTTAGCCATTCTATTGGATCTATGCCACTTCTTGTAAAGGTCAGTTTCTTTCTTGGTGCTCTTTTCATTCAACTCTATAGGCTTATCCTCAGTAAAGCAATAGTCTATATTCTCATGCATTCCCATATAGTTTTCTACAGAATCTAGCCAAGCTCTATAGTTGGTTCCAGTTAGCATCAAGACACTGTTCAAGTTCATGTAAGAGTTACCTAAGGAGCAAAACAAAAATTCGTGTGAGTTCTCAATTTGTAAAGAAAATAACTTTAAGTTTTCTGTGTTTTATTTAGCTTTAAGCAACCAAAACAAGAACATACAGAAAACCTAAACAATCCATACTTGCATTCATATCAGTCCATAACCAAAAATAATGTTAAGCAACACTTTTGAGCAGAAGCATAACATCCTGGAGTTCTTTATCAATATACCATGTTCAATGAAAACAAGTTATCCAAAGAAATTTATCCACATCTTTAGACAGAAGAAAAATTTCTAAGTATCCGTATTTATTTTCATCAAGCACGCATATTGCTGTTTTGTATTCTAAAACCATACTTGACCACTTCTTTGGAAGATAAAACTGAGGCATAGTTTTAAAACACAAAACACAATTTCAGTTTTGTTATTCGATCAGTTACTTGATTAGTTACCTGACCAGTTACTTGGTCAGTGACCTGGCCAGTTACATGGTCAGTGACCTGGCCAGTTACATGGTCAGTGACCTGGCCAGTTACATGGTCAGTGACCTGACCAGTTACATGGTCAGTGACCTGACCAGTTACTTGGTCAGTGACCCGACCAGTTACATGGTCAGTGACCTGACTAGTTGGTCAGTTACCTGATCATCGTTTTCTGCCAACATCAATGAAGAATGCTTTGTGCATCATAATCACTTATGCCAACAGAAAACCACAAAACCCATGAGCTTTTAACTTTATATTCTACCCAGATTCATCCTTGTAAGAAAATTAAGCTCTCGTATCTGTCAATTTTAATAATGTGTAAACAAAATCTGGGAGATTTTTGTTCTTCATGCAATTTTTACACAATCACAGATACAATACCATATCATCAATTAATTCATCATGCATATTCAAGCACAATCAAAATTGTTTCGATTCCAAGAAACCACAGAACAATCAAGAAATTGTAAATTTCATCCGGTCACCATCTACTCTAACCTAACGCACGCCGGGAATGCAACTAGTGTTCTTGAGCACAATCAAAATTCAATTATCATGCTATGAATCGAAATCAATTTCACAGAAAAACCTGTTTTTGCTTTTTCCCCAATTTGCTGCTAAAAATCACAGCGGAAGCGTGAACTTGATATTTAACCAGATGCAGCAATTGACTTAAGTAACTTACCTTGATCAGTTACATGACCAGTTACATGGTCAGTTACCTGATCAGTGACTTGGTCCGTAAAGCAAAAACCCTTTTTTTTTTTTTTTTTTTTTTGTGTTTGTTTTGCAAAACCCTAAAACGATTTTGATACTTGTGAGCCTATGCTCTGATACCAATTGTAAAATAACCATATACATGCTCACAACATATGCACACAATCATAAAAGGGATTAAGGCTTACCTTCAGCAATTACTGGCATGGATTCCATCTTATGCAACTGCAAACACGAACACTGAATATAGCCTTCTGTTACTTACCAACTTGCTTCTCAATGGACAGAACAATATGCAAAACGTCGGTAGTAATCAGGGACCAATTCATCTGTATATATAGGTGACTTAAACCTCAAGAAGCTTCCCATTAAAGCTATCCATATCGGTTTAGGTTTCCTAGTTAGATTCTTAATGTATCACAACTTGTAGCCTTCCTTGTAGACTAAGCAATAGATTACTATCCTTAATGAATTGATACACTATTCATTAAGTCACTAGTATTGATTTACTGTTTGTATCCATGTTAAACTAGGATTGATATTAAGCTAATCATCAATTACTTTATGATGATATGTGTTATGTCCATATTTGATCTTACACCCTTCCTTTTTTTCAGGGTTATTGTTGAAATTATAGCTTTTGAGTACCGGTTTTTGCCTCTTTTTCGTTGTTACAAATGGTTGTGGTGCTTAGTGCCTCTGCTACCAATTTCTCTGCACTTCATTCAGGTTCCTGTTTTCTCGAAAGCCTTGCATCAACTCTATCCTTCCTCATATACTTTATGAGTTTGGCATTTACAAACTTGATTTTGTTTCGGATTTCAGGTAAAGGTTGCAAGTACACAGGTCAAGCAGTGGTGAGCTATCTCCATCTCAGTCCTGTTAATCCTAGTATCTGTTGGTTACTAGTTTTTGTTTCACTAAATGTGACTTGTGTTTGGCAGAGAGCACTTCCTATTCGCATAATATCGGTGGGGAAAAAGAGATCACAAGGTGTACAACTCGTTGTGGATGACTACATTCAAAGGCTTAAGTTATACTGCAGTGTTGAGGATGTTCACATAAAGAACAATCCTAAGAATGCAAGGTACTTTCCGTCTCTTTAGATCTACAATCATCATAATCCTTGCAGTTAAACAGATATCTAATCTGTATCATAGATATTATAGGCCTCTTTTCAGTGAAGTTGATGTTAAGAAAGTGATAAAGTAATGGACACATGGAGGAAATAATCATATGTGATTTCATTTGATCTTACATGTTTTTAGAGTTTCAATGGTTATCGTTTGTGGTTTTTAGTGATTGGAGGGCTCAGGTAGATCATGAAGACGGTGCTGTCATGGATCTTATCAGGTCCGATGATTGGGTACGGTCTCAGCATACGATTTGTCAAATAAATTTGTGTTGCTGTATTACTCCATTGTCCTACTATTACCCTTGACTAGGTCTTCTACTGAGCCCAAACCAACCAAGCTCTACTACCCTTTCAACACATAAATTTATATGTCCACCTCATTGCAACAATTCATGTAGAATTCGAGAAAACAAAATTTCCAACTTAAATTATGTTAAAAGGTTGAATTTCTTTTACTAAAGGTTCCTTTCTCAGATGCTTTGTAAAATGAAACTGGGGCCATTCCATTTCTGTGTTATTCTTGAAAACTGCTATGACATATAAGCTAAAACGATCATACTTGTTTCTACATCATCAATCTTGTGGTCATAGGTGGTGCTGTTGGATGAGCGTGGGAAAGACATAGGTTCCATGCAGATGGCTGAGCTGATCGGAGATGCAGGGAATACGGTATGAAATATCTGTCATTAGTGATTTTCAAGAATGTTTTCTTTTTGTATACTTGAAAAGTTTCCATTCTCAATGTATGTTGACCTGGCATGCTTAGCAGGACATTTTCTTAGGAACCTTGTTTTATAGGCCTTTTTTCCCCCCTTGCTATTCTGTAGGGAGCTTCAAGACTATCATTCTGTGTTGGTGGACCTTATGGACATGGAAAACAATTGCGAGAGCGAGCTAACATATCTATCAAGTTGTCTTCTATGGTATTGAATCATCAAATTGCTATACTTGTGCTTGTAGAACAACTATATAGGTAACAGTACTTGGATCTGTTGCTGCATATGTTGACTCCCATATCATGGGGTTCCTGTTTAATAAAATGCTGGCATGTTTATTGGTTAACTTCAGGTCATGGACCATTCTGAAAGGTCAGAACTATCATCGCTAGCTTTCTTTTCCTGATCTGCACACTGCCACATAGGTATCGTTTTCTTCTTATGCCACAGATATGAGTTCTAAAAGACTTTGTCTGCTTTTCTATGATTGTTTGTATGCTGTCTTGTTTTCTCCCATTAACTTTAAATAGCTGGTTTCCTTAGGTTATTAATTGATTGTTAATACAACTAAGTAGAAGCATTGGCTTAGGATATAGATCTTAGGGCAGTAAAAAAATTGGTTTCATTTGCTTCTTTTGTGACTTAACTTGGTTCAATCTTCTCTTCTCTTCATTCAGTTGATCACATATGCATCTGTTGTGAACTGAGACAGGGTGATTAAAGCTTTTCAGACTTTCCATGGTGTTGTAGAATGTTCAGTTCTTAGATCTTGTATAACTTGATCTGAAAGAGATAGGGGTCGTGCTTTGGTTTATCTTTAGAACAGTGATTGCATTAAGGAGCTTGACAAGTATTCCAAATTGATTTTTAGGTAAAAGTATAGCCTGCCAGGAGGAGCATTTCTTCCTAATCTTCAGACTAATAGATGTATTCAGATGTTCGACTGCGGCAACATAGAAGATCAAGTTCGTCATAATATCATTGTTATGCGCATCAATGATCATTTTCCGTGTCTCCTTTCAGCCTAGTTCAGCTGCCCTGTAATGCAATGCCCTGTCTGTATCATATCCCAGTCATTCACTTATGCTGTTTGTTAAGTTTTGTATTTTGAATAGGTACTTGAATGAATGAAGAAGTTTCATGATAGTTAATTTCTCCAAATTTTACCGTCAAATACAGGCTTCTGATCATTCACGTTTTGAAATCGGAAACAGAGCGAAAGCCGTAATAAATATAGACTTCTACCGCCTCTATTAACGGAAATAACTGTCATTTCCCTCTCCACGGCTAACAAACATCCACGTTCCAAACTCTCCACTCTGCCACGTGTCAGCTTCCCAACTGCTCAAAACTCTCTGCAACCAACTCCATGCCATGGCTGTTCTTCACTCCTCGCTCGCTCCATACTCTCTCAAAAAGCTCATTCTTATCCCACATCTGAAACCCAGAAAAATCTGTCATTTCCAAGCCATGAGCTCCAGCTCCAGACCGGAACCCGCTGTCTTAGTCCACAAGGTTCCGGGTCTGAACCCGGACGAAATGGACCGTGTCTCGGACCAAACCTTTCAGAGGTACACCTCCTCTTCCGTTAAGAGAAACGGCAATGGGGTCGCCATTGTTTGGTTTCGAAACGATCTGAGGGTTCTGGACAATGAGGCTCTCTATAAGGCTTGGCTTTCGTCCCGGGAGGTTTTGCCTGTCTATTGCATCGATCCCAGGCTTTTTGGCTCTACCTATTACTTTGGTTTTCCTAAAACTGGAGGTACCAATTTTAATCTATCGAAACTGTTTCATCTTTCGGTTTCGTCCTTGAAATTTACTCATTTTGGTTTCAGCATTGATGTCATTACTTTTTAATGTGATATGAATCATGTGAGCTGAAAATGTTGTGCAATTTGGGTGTTTGGCAGCGTTGAGAGCCCAATTTCTTGTTGAATCCTTGTTTGACTTGAAGAAGAATCTAACGAAGCGGGGTCTTAACTTGCTAATTCAATATGGGAAGCCTGAGGAGGTTCTGCCTTCTCTTGCAAAAACTTACGGAGCTCACACAGTTGAGTGATTTCCACACTATTTGATTTAGTAGAATGATTTCACTGTGATGATTTTTCAACTTATTAAAGCAGTCGAGTGTTGGTATGTAATCTAATCTACTTAGGTATATGCCCAAAAAGAAACTTGCAGTGAGGAGCTGAGTGTGGAAAAATTGGTCAGCAAAGGTCTGCGGCGAGTGGTGTTACAGAGTCCTGCGAATAATCCCAATTTACAACTTATATGGGGCACCACTATGTACCACATAGAGGACCTCCCGTTTGATATCAGTTGTTTACCGGATGTCTATACTCAGTTTCGCAAGGCATGGATATATCTGTCTAGTTCGTTGTACTTTGATTCAATTAAGTGATAGAGGTTTTCTTTGCTAGCTGTTATTGATGATGCAACAACTTGCAGTCTGTTGAAGCGAAATGCACAGTTCGTGGCTGCATAAAAATGCCAGCATCTCTGGGGCCAGCACCCAGCATTGAGGACTGGGGATGTGTTCCTTCATTAGATCAGTTTGGACTTCAACATCAAAATGTAGGTGTGATCCAGTATAGACAAAAATGTACATGGATTCTAGTTTATGAAGAATGTGAGTTCTTTAAATGCGAAATTGAGACATGAAAATGACAATTTTTCCCTTTTGTTTCCTCTCGATGTGATGCAGGTAAGTTTAGGAATGAAGTTTGTTGGGGGTGAAAGTGCAGCATTGGGCAGAATAAATGAGTATTTCTGGAAGAAGGCAAGAGAACTCTATAAGTTATATCTATTAATGCTCCAGAAACCTTACATACCCAAAGGAACAATGATTATTGAGTAATTTGATCTTCTTCTTAATCTCATGATCATGCATTGCAGGATCTGCTAAGTATATATAAAAAGACCAGAAATGGGATGTTAGGACCTGATTATTCAACAAAGTTTTCTCCTTGGCTTGCTTCAGGAAGCCTTTCTCCTCGTCTCGTACATGAAGAGGTAGAAATCCTTGATTTAGTTTCTTCTTTTGACTAAATTACGCCAAACTGAGACTAGTTTTTGCATGTGATTTTAATTTATTCCTTAAGGTAAAGAGGTATGAAAAAGAAAGGCAAGCAAATGATTCCACTTACTGGTAATTCTCTTTCTCCCTCTAATAGAATGTACTCGTCTTGTTTGGATGAGAAAGTACCTGCCACTTTTCTCACTCTAGTGTTGTCAATTTAATAACTGATGATTAATTTTTGTTTGACGGAAGTAGAAATGTCTTGATACAAATTTATTGAACTGTCAATATGTCTCTCTCTCTTGGAGTGGTGATATAGATTCCATTTAACACACTATAAACCACTCTGCTGTTTTGAACTTTAGATCATCTTTCTTTCTTTAATCTATGTTAAATGTGACAGGGTATTGTTTGAACTGATATGGAGGGATTACTTCAGGTTTCTATCAGTAAAATATGGGAATTCTCTTTTCCATCCAGGTAATGATAGACTTTAGTTTATTGTTTTGACATTCAATCATGTAAAAGGATCAAGAAGTGGGAAAAATAAGTACAGTTCTGTAACTTCTTTTAAGCGAACAGCTCATTGCTGTGTAGCACAAGTGATCACTTGCTTTAACATATTATTGTAGTTACACTTCACATTACTTCTCTTTCATCTTTTTTCTTTTTCATCTTTGCTTGGCTAAAGGTGGCCCAAGAAAATTGGAGCATAGATGGAGCCAAGAAAAGACTTTATTTGAGACCTGGAGAGATGGACATACAGGGTACGTTGTTTTGCCAGAGATTTAGATGTTTCACATGTGTGTGTGCTGTGTGCATGATCTGAAATAGAAATGAAGAATTCTTTGTCTACTAGGCTGTTGTAATTCTCGGCCATTGATATTGATATACATAGATTGTTGAACCTCTAGGTACCCACTCATAGATGCGAACATGAAAGAGCTGTCAACCACTGGATTCATGTCAAATAGGGGAAGACAGGTAATTCAAAGTAAAGTTGCCATTATATACAGTAGATTTCTGCATTAATACATCACAACATCTTATTTCAGTCTCAGTGTTATGATTACCTGCGAATGTTGAATTAGTCTTGATGCTAACTAATAGTTCATCTATTATTGTACAGATTGTATGTTCCTTTTTGGTTCGAGATATGGGTATTGACTGGCGCATGGGAGCTGAATGGTTTGAGACATGCCTTTTGGATTATGAGCCCTGTTCCAATTATGGTAATTGGACCTATGGAGCAGGTGATTTCAAGTTCATCGTTTCATTTACCAATATTCATGATTGTTTCTCTTAATGCTGCCTGGATTAGTATTCCTCTATGTATGACCAACCATCTTAACCTTCTTCTTTTAAACTACACTCGGATGACCATGAATTATAAAACTAATCATCATTCTATTGTATTTATCTTGTTTAGGAGTTGGAAATGACCCCAGGGAAGATCGTTACTTCAGCATTCCGAAACAAGTAAGTACACTACTACATCACTTCCTTTAATTTTTAACAAAGACTAAAGTAAGACCACACTTTGAATGTCCACGCATACTGAAGAGATGCTTGAAATTTATGAGTCAATCTGGAGTGCAGAAAATATTGGTATTCTTCCTTCTAACAGGGAAGAAATACAATACGGACACATTAGCTATAGTGACTATTTTCTTTCACTACTGTCTGACAGAAGACTGCATGAATCTAATGTGCTTGTGAGGTTTCAGATATACAAGTCATTATGCTCCTAGGAAATGCTCCTGAATGCTTTAAGTACCTAAGAAATGCTCTTATATCTCTTCAGGCCCAGAATTATGATCCTGAAGGTGAGTATGTAGCTTACTGGCTTCCACAGCTACAATCACTTCCAAAAGATAAAAGGCACTTCCCTGGAATGGCATATATCAAGCAGGTTGTCCCTCTCAAGTTTGGTAATGCCGGTAAGTATCAAAACCACGACAAGACCTCGACTGCCAGAGGCACAAACTTTGGAGGAAGACAAGCAAAAGGGTCCAGGAGATGAATCTGTGAAGAAGGAAAAATATTGCACTTACCTTATCCTTGAGAGTAATGAGGTTTAGAGTAGGGTAATAGGGATTCTTTGTATTTCTGAATTTGGAGTAGGTTCACATATGGACGCATGCAACATTGCTACAAAGTTTCAAGATTTGTATGGCATTATACTTATTTTTCATAGGAGAGTGATTTTGACCTTCACTTCACACTTGCTCTCTACTTTTTAAGTAGGTAAAAGTAGAACGCAAGTGGTAAGATATGTCGCTCGCCTAATATATTTGTTAATTTTTATTCTGTGAAGAATAATTATTTTTATTTTTTATTTTTACATTTTCGTAGTTATGGCCATCACATAATAGTCTGATCTAAGATATTGCAAGTCGATTTGATTCTTAGATGTGAGACATCTTACGAGAAAGAGTAAGCCTATGAATTCAACTGACATGATTTGAATCCGACACAAAGTTACTCTTTATTTTAACCCGACTGACACAATAACAATTGTATATCATACTATCATTTTCTTTTTTACTTTAAAAATAAACAAAGTGAAAGTGAAAGTGAAACCAAAAGGGTAAAAATTGATGTTGCAGACTCGCACGGATTAATATATCGGAGTGGATCCAAAGGTCAGTATCGTTTTGGCGAACACCAACGCCGCCGGCTAGGGCTCTCTCTCTCTCTCTCTCTCTCTCTCTCTAAACGGCGTCGCATGGAGTAGAATATAATCCGAAGCTCAACCAGTCAGTAAGGTGATGAAGGAAGAAGAAGAAGAATCTGAAGCTCAGTAATAAACCAATCCCACATCCCACATCTTCTTCCTCAAGAATCTTCAATCTCTTCACAGAAAGCCTACAATGGCGGTAAGTCTAATTTCGAATCTGTCTCTGATTAACTTCATTTTGTACTTCATTTACATCGGCGATTGTTTGTTTTGGTGTAACAGTGTGCAATTGTGTGCGGAGAATCATCGCCGTCCCACATTACGCTTTTCAGATGCTTGAATCGAACCCTGGACTCTATTAAGGACAATATCGCTATCATCTTCGCTAACATTTTGGGCTGCCAAGCTGACACCGATGAAAATTTCAGGTAACTCACCATTTGGTTGCTTAGAAACTCAGCACTTTTTGTTTGGTGTGATATGTGTTCATATATCTGATATATATATTTTTTTTGCTTTTGTAATGTTTATATGAAGTAATTGTAGGAGTGAGGATCTAGTTCCATCTAGTTTCGAGGAATTGCTGGAAAAATGGGGTGAGGATAACCACTTGATTGATCAGGATTGGTTTTCGAGGAAGAAGAATGCTGGCAATGATCAGGATCCGCAGGCAGAGTTCAATGTGTTGGATACAATGCTGAAGGATAGTTTGGAGCGTCTGAAAACAATGAGGTAGAATCTAAATTTTGAGATTTTTATTTGTTGAGGAGTATGTAGGTGCAGTAATGAGGCTAGTCTCATTGCCTCTGAATGTTTTATAGATAGGATCATAGGGTTAAAGTCTCGAGGACTGAGCTTACTACAATCGTGTGTGCACTTTGATAGTCATTCGATGATGGTTCAAGTAAGCTGGTTGAGTTTTTTCTCACTTCTTTGATCAATTGCAAATAGATCCTACTTAATCACTTCTTGTTATACTGTTAACAAATCTTAGGTTGCTATATATTTGACTGGATGTATCT
Source organism: Rosa chinensis (assembly GCF_002994745.2). Lineage (NCBI taxonomy): Eukaryota > Viridiplantae > Streptophyta > Magnoliopsida > Rosales > Rosaceae > Rosa > Rosa chinensis. The sequence goes on from NC_037093.1 coordinate 68,917,717, forward strand.
AAGATGTGACTCTCTTAGTCTCTTATAATTAGGGACCAGATATAGTCATTTTGTCTGAGACTTGTCTTCTCGTACTATTTAAACCTCAATATGTCTGTACTATATATGCTCTAGTTTCAGTCGGATGAAAGTGCTTGGTTATTTTATTATTATTATTATTATTTTATGTTTGTTTGATGAAAGCAGTTGCTTAGACTAGTGAACTATTTTTTCAAAGAGATTGTTGGGTTTGGGGTCACATTTGTAGATATATATTTCATTGTTTATAACATGTCTAAATTATACGTACAATGCAGGGAAAGCATATCAGTGGCAAAGATAGGTTTTTTGGGATGCACTTTGAAAGCTAATTACTCAGAACACATGGACATCATAAGGGGTTTATGCGTTGATGGTAAGTTGGGGTCTGCCTTTTGGCTTCGGAGAAAGATGATGAAGAAAGGGATTATTCCAGATGTATCGACACATAATTATCTATTGAATGGACTGTGTAAAGCTGGCGACTTGGAGAAGGCAAATTTGCTTATCAGGGAGATGCTAGAAATGGGTCCCGCTCCCAACTGTGTCACATACAACACTTTTATTAAGGGTTATTGCCTTCTTGATAAAGTGGATAAAGCTCTTTATCTTTTCTCCACAATGGGTAACAGTGGTATTAGGCCGAATAGTATTACTTGTAATATTCTTGTGCATGCATTGTGCAAGAAAGGTCTTGCGGAGAATGCTAGGAAGCTTCTTGAAGAGATATTAGATGATGACGATGATGATGAGAAAACAGACTCAGGTATAATCACCTTAACTACACTTATGGATGGTTATCTTAAAAATGGAAATATGGTTCAGGCACTTAGTCTTTGGGTTGACATCCAAAGGAATACCCAAGTAGATGTCATTGCTTATAATGTTCTCATCCGTGGATTTTGTTTGAGTCGGCAAATGAACCTTGCTTATGGATACTTCTGTGAAATGACCAAAAGAGGTTTACATCCTGATGTTTTTACTTGTAATACACTTATAAGTGGTCTTTGCAAAGAAAGAAAGTTTGAGGAGGCTTGTTACATCCATGGTATTATGCCAAGAATGGGAATTACTCCAGATAAAGTTTCATACAAAATAATTATACAAGGCCTATGTATCCAGGGAGATGTTGTCAAAGCTCATGAATTTCTTCTTAGTATGTTAGAGAAGTCGATGGTGCCTGAGCCTTTGATATGGAATTGTATTATTGATTGTTATGGAAGATATGGGGATCTTAGTAATGCAGTTTCTGTTAAGGATCAGATGTTTGCTTTTGGTGTTCAACCAAACGTATATACTTACAATGCATTGATCCACGCACAAGTGAAAGGAGGAAATATCATTGATGCTCTTTCTCTTGAAAAGGATATGCTTCTGTCTGGTCTTTTTCCTGATGTGGTCACTTATAATATGTTGATAGGGGGAGCTTGTAACTCAGGGCATTTGGAATTTGCCACGGAGCTTTATCATAAAATGCTGAAAATAGGACTTGATCCAGATATATATACTTACACTGAACTAATCAGAGGGAACTGCAAGAGAGGTAATATCAAGGAGGCAGAAAATGTTCTTGCGAAGATACAGGCATCTGGTTTGCCTATTGATGATGTTCCATTTCAGATACTTTTCAAGAAGTACTGCAAAATGAGGGAGCCTGATAAAGCATCTGGCATTTATGAGAAGTGGCTAGCGAGGAGGAATGAGTTGCCCTCTTTAAGAACTTAGGTCATGCATGCATATTGTAACATTGTTTCTAAAGAGCAGGGTTCCATTGTGGCAGACAAGTAAAGAATTTGAGGAGCTAAATTCAACTGAACCCCACCTGATAGAGGAGGTTTTCTGCTTGTGGCAAATTGGATTCTTTCTTCCTATGATCTCTCTGGAGGTATGTGTTTGCACAAATGTTCTATCCACACTTTAGAGTTTTTTAAACTTCTGATTTTTTTTGAATTCTTATTTCTTTCCATTGACAAGTAGTCATGCTTTAGGTATGCCTAATTGTATCTGGTAATTCATGCCTTCATGGAATGCTGGAAAAAAAAAAAAAACAGCTTTGGTCTGTGCTAGTTAAATTCAAACTTTAAAGATGCTCATCTTGTTGGGTGTTATGTTAACACTTGATGACATATATTGGGATGGAAATGAATTTCTGGGTCATTTTTAGTTGTCTGTTGTCTTAGGTTTGACTTTTGGGTTAAAATGTTGTTGAGCTATACAGCTTCTGACATTTCTGTTAAAAAATTCAACGGGATCATGCTCTTAACAGTCGGCTGATAGAATTCAGTATGTTGCTTCACAGCCGGGCTCCTAAAACTGGGACAAGACCTGATCATTCCTTTAATGAATGCTTGGAACGTCATATTAGGACAATCTCCTGCACGATGGAGTATATTCAACAGGACTTTGATCAGAATGCTCAACCTATAGTCTTCAGGTTGGTTTATTTAATCGGTTTTTCTCCTGACCTACATATATCCATATAAACAACACATCGTCTGTGCATATTTAACTTCTCTTCTTTTCTTTTCTTCGTATTGTCTTTCAGGCTAAGCAGATGGAACCAGTCAAAAGTACTTTCTGATTTCGATTATGAAGAAACCTATGATATATATGGATGCCCAAACAATCACTGGCCAGCGTGGCAAGGCTTCAGAGCTCAAATTCAAAGCATGCATCTTCACAATGGTTAGTTGTATATTCGTGTTCATGACTGAACAAAGATTTGATACTTAATCTCAATGTCAGCAGAGAGAGTTTCAGTTTGTGGTTCAACACAATAGTTTTCAATATGACCAGGTCCAAAGAGTAGAATAAATAAGAACTTGCCTGTCCACTTATTTGATCAACTAGAAGATGGGCCTCTTGCCTTGCTTGATGGGCGAAGAACAAGGTTGGCACTTTGATCATCAGAGAATTTGAAGCAAAAAATGGAGTCCTATGAAGGGCCAGAGATATACTCTGGTGGATGCCTTATAATTCATGAAGAAGCAAACTCGTACAGCGAAGCCATCTCATCCCAATTCAGATGCAAGGAGTGAAGCAGGTAGTCACTTGTCTGTGAAGACAAGGAAAATACAAAAGCGAAGGAAGACATTAGAATGTGGATGCATAAGCGCAATGTGTATACTAAAAGCACTGATGGTATGGGGTAGAAAGTGATTAGTAAATTATTTCCGAAGGCGAGGTGAAATTTTATCCCGATTCACAACTTTATCTTTTGGCAAGTTTTTGAGCAGCTTGAGTTGGTTGAGGAAGCATGTTAGAATGGAGCGAAAATTAACATGTGATGGTCTCTGAACTATAGCATATGACCTTGTATCTGATACAGTGTTTCTGTTTCGATCAGTAAGTATCAACATGTGATCCATGACTGGTGATCGCATTGGTCAGATGCAGTGGGATGCTCCCATGATGGCTGAACTTTATAATAACAGAGGTGGAGGAGATCGAGTTGGTTGAAACTGCGTGGGCAAAGCATTCTTTTATTCCTAGGTAGGCAAAGCATTAACACTTGATGCCTTATTGCAGCTAAAAGAGAGGAAAGGAATACTAGGAAAAGTGAAGGAACAGCTACATGTCTATGCTAAACTTTCAGTCCTCCCGTAGAAAACGATTCCTATGTTTTTGTTGTTGCAACTTTGTAACTTTAAAACCCAAGATTCTATTCTTTTCAGGTTCTTCACTCGGAAGGAAAACCTAGTTATTTTGGGGGCAAAGAAATTTGGAAATGAGAAATACAATTTTGATCAACAATATGTACGGCAATGCTTGCTTCTCTGAAGAACGCATAAAAGAGATAAGATGGTCATTGAAACTATTGAAAACACCTAAGATAGTCTTATTGCCCATCTTTGATCAGGGAAGAATCTCCTTCCATCACAATTGTGAGAATAATCAATAATGTAGGGCTTGTTCATTTGTTATCCATTTCTGATAATCTACGTGACTTGCTCAATCTAAAAAAAACAAAAGGGATTTTGTCCATTTACCCCATTTCTAGGGATTTTTTTCCCACTTACCCCATTAAGTTTTTTTAATTCTCTCTTACCCAATACACTCTAAGGGAGTCTTCCCTAATACCTTTTTTTTTGTTTTTAATTTTTTTTTAATACCATTTTACCCTCACCCCCTTGTTACTTAGAGAGAGAGAGAGAAAAAAAATAGAAGAGAGATAAACCATGGGAGACTTCGCCGGAGCCCGTCACCGGCCGCCGGAATCCGGTCACCGGTCGCCGGATTCCGGTCACCGGCCGCCGGATTCCGGCCAACGTTCACCGGATTCCGGCCAACTTTCGCCGGAATCCGGTCACCGGTCGCCTGATTTCGGTCACCTACTGCCGCCCACCGGAATTTGCTGAAAATCTCACCGGAAAGTTTTTTTGCCCCCAATAGACATCTATTGCCCCCTAGTAGATGGGCAATAAACCTCTATTGCCCCCCAATAGACGTCTATTGCCTCCCAATAGACGTCTATTACCCTCCAATAGACGACTATCAGCCATGTATTGCCCCCAATAGACGACTATCAGCCATGTATTGCCCCCCAATAGACGACTATCAACCATGTATTGCCCCCCAATAGAAGCCTATTGCCCCCCAATAGGACTTTCAGTTGCCAAAATGGGAACTAATCTCCCTAAATTTAGACAAATAAAACTTTGATTACTGAAAAAAAACAAGGAGATTACATCAATTCAAAACGTCTATTGCGCCCCAATAGCCGTCTATTGCCCCCCAATAGAACTTTCGATAGCCAAAATGAGAACTAATCTTCCTAAAATTAGATAAATAAAACTTTGATTAAGCAAAAAAACTAGTAGATTACATTAATTCAAATGTCTATTGCTCCCCAATAGATGTCTATTGGGGAGCAATAGAATATTATTTTTCCTGTTTTCTTTCCTTTCGGGCCTTCTGTTGCAAAACAGAAGTAGAACCATTTTGATTTGCCCCCAATACAACTTTTTTTTCTTTTTTTTTTCCTTTCCTTCTCGGATTTCTTCCCACAGTTTACAAAAAAAAAAAAAAATGCTCTGGGCACCCAAGACCAGAGCACCCTCAGTCGACAAACCTGCCGGCGTCGGACTTGGTGGGCACCCAATCATCTTTCTTCTCTGCCACAACCTGCGTCGAGCACTGGAGGATAATCGACGTTGATGATGTCAGTCGATCTTTGGCTGTTGAAGGCGAAACCATTTGAAACCGGAATCGGAATCTTCCGGTGAGAGATGTTGTGCTTCTGCCCGTGTTTCGACGACAACCACTAGTCCACCACCGGACTTCCGACGACGTGGACCGATCCTGCTCATCTCCTCGACCTAAATCCTGTTTCGACGCCGCGCCGGAGTTAGAGATCAGAGAGAGAGAAAGACCGGAGGTGGAGATCGGGGAAGAGAGACAGAAGAACGACGTCGTTGACAGAGGAAGAGTGTCGAACTCAGAGAGAGGGCACCGAACTCCAGCTTGAACTCCGGACCCGACCCGGACTCGGACTCGAACTCCGGCTGCCGCTCTAGCATTAATCCAGTTCCTCTCCGACTCGGAAGCAAACGCCACAACCGGAGCTTCTTCGTCGTATGCAATCGACGTCGTCTTCCGCCCATGAAGGATCCGGTGAGTGGTGGATCTCTCTCCGATTCCTCGTCGTGCCGGACTTGATAACGACAGCCTGCAGCGCCATCGATGATGGAGTACTCACCGGAGCCTCCGTCGTGGAGCTCACCGGGCTCGGACGCATCGGGTTCGGAATCCGAGGGAGAGAGAGAGAGAGAGAGAGAGAGAGAGAGAGAGAATGAAACAGTTTTAGGAGAGCTGTGCTTATCGTGGAGACAGAGAGGAGATGTAGTGCTGCTATTGTGTAATTTTTTAATTTTTAGTGGGTAAAATCGTCTTTTTAATCTGTTTTTGGGTTAGTGAGAACAGTTTTTTGTTGATGGTGTAAGTGGGCTAAAATTAGCCTATTTTGGGGCTGGTGGTCAAGGACCCAAAACAAAAATCGTTTAGTGTTTCAATTATATTAGCTAAACAGACGTTTTGGATGGATGGTTTCAATAACAGTCTATATTTTCATAATTAATTGGTAGGAAAAAAAAGGGAAATCAAAAATGGATTGAAATTACATTACATGATCAGAGAGTTGAGTAACGAGTCTAATGATGGTTATTTATGACTAATTACATTTGGCGGCAAAGAGCCAAGAGCCAAGAGCCAAGAGGCGAGAGAGCGGGGTCCCAAGCGTCGTGCCTTCCAAAGAGGGTTTTAGCGGTGGGTCCCATTCCCACCGTGTATTCCGGCTCCGCGTTGGCGCCGAGCTCAAGCGCGTGAAACCAACCGCAAACTACTAAAAAGGAAGGCAAAAAAATAAAGCAAGGAAGGAAAGAAGGAAAATCGAGAAAGCTTTTGCCCAACGATTTTTGGAAGAAGACCCTCCTTCTCTTCTTTCTCGACACTCTCACTCCTCCACAGATACTCTCTCTCTCTCTTCTTTCATCTTCATCGATAATCGAAGCTCCGCTTTGCGTTCCCCTCACGTTCCTTCTTCATCGATTCTCATCATTACTCTCTCTCTCTCTAGCTAAAGATCTGAATCAATCCAAGGCTTCTCGATCCGGTAAGGTCCCTATCTCCAACGACTTCCATCATCTTCTAGATCTGAATTTGCTTAATCTTATCTCTGTGTTCTGGTTGATTTGTTGCAGACAAGGAAAAGCAATGGCGGATGACAAAGGCCTTGAAGGCGACAAGAGCGACGCCCCCGCCGCCGCCGCTACGCCTCCGGCGGTGCCGAAGAAGAATCGCAAGGGATTTTTTTCCAGAATGTTTACCGGCATGTTTCGGCACCGGGACGATTTCGAGAAACGGCTGCAGTATCTCTCTAAGGAGGAGATTACTGTGGTCAATAGAATCAACAGGAGGGCTCTGACTCGGAGAAGCTTCACCAGAAACGTCATTGCATTCTCTATTTTTTTCGAGGTATTCCAAATTGTTGCTCTGCTTTATTAGGCATACGCTACCTGCGTTGTTTTGGCTCCATTAGGAATTCTGAAAATGCACCATTACCATTGTGAAATTGACGAGATAAAAAAAATGAGGATAGGATGGTGTATGCTACTTACTTTTGTGTTATCTTCCATTTTCGGTTATTTTCTTCCTGAGGATTGTGCTTTGAATCTTTGATATTCAGGTCATCGCAATTGGTTATGCTATAGCAACTACGAGAACGACTGACTTGGACTGGAGGACGAGGACATTTCGAATTTTGCCAATGTTTCTGTTGCCTGCTTTGTCTTCTTTTACTTATTCAACATTTATGAACTTCACAAAGATGCGTAAGTGTCTTAAACTTTTCAATTTTCTTCGTTTGCGTGAACAATATTTTCGGTTTTATATTCATGTGACAGTTCTAATAACTGATTAGAACCATCTGGTTCCACGTTTGTTTGCATTTGTTAGGAGACAACTTAACCTATAGATTCAGACTTGTGTTGTTCATTTCCTATTTATTTCTTGAGTTAGTTTGAGCTTGATTGTATATTATCTCCAAGTGTTTTGGAGCTAGAAAGCCTTATTAACTGAATATCCCCTCATAGACATTTCCACCTTAAATTGTTGTAGTCATTTGTTAGAATACATTGTTGAAAGTCACTTCATCTCTATTATTTAAACCTCTTCTGTCGTCCATGCCAGTGGATTTTTAAATTGTGTTCTGTAGTTTGTTCCATGGAATAAGGAAATCCTGTCTGAATTATCTTAAATGTTAGCTGTCTTAACTTTAAAAGTTATAAGATATAGTTGTGAGAACATTATAACATACTTGTGTTAAATTGTATGAGAATGTATAAACTCACGTATTCATTGGATGGAAAACAAGTGAAAGTTTGGGAATTTAGTTGGAAGTCATTAATGCAGCTTACTATTTTTCTGTTTATGTTCATTGGTATAACTCCACTGATTAGAAAATTCATTAGAGGGGACTTTTTCCTTTGTGAACAGAGACGTCTTTTTTTGCATCATTTCCAAAAAAGTTGCCAAACTGGGGGGATACGTAAAAGCTAAGTTGTTGAACTGTGTAATTGGTCATGCTACTGGTAGCAGTTCATCAATGATACAGATCTATTCAAGTTCAGTACTGTTTCCAATATGCCCATATGGTCTTCTAAAACAAAAATACACATATGGTACATATCATGCATATCTTTACCAGCAAAAGTCTCTTTCTGGCTGTCTCTGCATTGTTGAATGTCTTGATATTTTGATTTTTTATTTTTTCTGTTGTAAGTGTAAATTTACCAGCTTTTGTGCATGCATATATCATGGAGAGGATGCAAAAGCATCAAAAATAAGGTTTTTAGGTATCTAAGATCACGTTGGTATTGTAATGGATCATCTGCCAAAAGTTAGAAACTGGACCTAATGTTAGTATTTTGTCAGTATATTAACTAATTTGTTTTTAGAATACTTTAAATGGTTGGTGTGTGAACTGCGAACCAATTCTTTAGAGTGTACTGCAAAGGCATAATTGCTGGCTTTCTATGAATCTTTCCTATCTGTTGCCTTAGATAAGTGTAGGCTACTTTCTTAATGTTGAGGCCTAACAATTTGATATCTCAATTATAGGTGATCGCAAAGATAATAAGACCCTGGAAAGGCTCCGGGCTGAAAAGCAAGCAAAAATTGATGAACTTAAAGAGAAGACAAACTATTACTCTACTCAACAGCTTATTCAGGTACTGATGAAAAGCTTTATACTTCTTTTATTATATGTCCTTGCGTCTCATTATTGAACTTGTCTGGTCTTATTTGCAAGTTTGTTTGAATTATTATCAGGTGAATGGTGTAGGTCTTGGTGCATCATTTGCCCTTTATCTCATTTTGTTTTTGGCTGTTTTAATGGGTCTGGTGGAAGACTTCTATGATTTAATGGAAAACCAATAGTAGAAACAATTTGTAAAGCTTATTCCCATGATCATATGGCATGTTACTATTGTTGGTGGGGAATGAGTTTGTGCTCCTAGAGCTCTGTCTTTAACATGATTGTGGTGCTCTTATGCTGGTTTCTTCGTGAAGATGTAACTTGTTTATTCACCTCCAATTTCTTTGGTTGTGCTTACGCCATGTTCTTTTTTTATGCAGAAATATGATGCTGACCCAGCAGCAAAGGCAGCTGCTGCAACTGTCCTGGCATCTAAGTTGGGTGCGGATTCAGGCCTAAGATTCCATGTAGGAGATGAATCTAGAGCTGATGCCCCATCTGGGAGAAGCAAGGATGTTGAACTTGTCCAGTCTGGTGAACTTCGAAACCGGAAAACAGGACTCACCAGATCTAATAGTACAGGGAGTACACAATTGCTTTTTTCTGAGGAAGAGACTCCTCGTTCTGTTGGGTCTGAGGGTCCCCAGACCACTGAGCATGGTCAGCTGGTTGTTGCTCATCAGAATCCTCAAGCATATGCTGCACAAGATGGAAATTGGATTGCTCGTATTGCAGCATTACTTGTGGGTGAGGATCCAACACAATCTTATGCCCTCATATGTGGCAACTGTCATATGCACAATGGTAAGCCATCCACATCCTGATCCCAGTATGAGCACTTGCTTTTTTCGGTGTTTACTTGAAAGAAGTGAAGGAAAGTCTTGATTGCAGTGGTACCCTGCAGGCTGATGCACTCACATTGTTCCATTTCGTGGTTGAAGATACTGATCTGATATTCTTTTCTCTCTACAGGGCTTGCTAAGAAGGAGGATTTCGCATACATTACATATTATTGCCCACACTGTCATGCTTTAAATAGACCAAAGCATTTGGAAGGGGGTGTTACTGGTTCAGGCTCTCCTGATTCGGGATCTCTGACAGCAGGGGACAGGAGTGATGTAGCAAACCAGGCCAGTGATTCTTTGAATGACAGTGTCGTCACAGGTACCAGCTCAGTTGTAGCTGGTCCTGAGATTGAGCAAATAACTGAGAGGCTTGTGTCGGGTGATACAGATACAGTTAGTTTAGAAGAAAAACACGAGTAGGGTAAAGATGTTCTCTTTTTGGATTTAGGCCTTCTTTCCCCTTTGCTGATAGGTATGGGGGCTTTGTTTTCTGCTGGACGGATTTATGGGCTTGCCTTATATGCTTGGTGTGTACAAGAAAACGTTGAGATCTTAACCAAGAGACCTTTGGAGCTTTATGATCATGGATTACACTGGTTGTAACTTTGTACATCTTTTGAATTTTCATTTTCTGAATTTCTCGGTTCAGTTGTTTGAGCTGGTAACGGCGGGTAAATGGTATACTATCTAACTTTCCGAATTTGGAAACTAGAACTGATTGCTGTAATGCAATATTACGGAAGGAGTGTCGCTTGAGTTATTCGGAGGCTCTTACCTTTCCAAATTTGGAAACTAGAACTGATTGCTGTAATGCAAATATTATGAAAGGAATGTCGCTTGAGTTATTCGGAAACTCTTACCTTGGATTGGTTACCTTATTTTACGGATAAACTTTGCTGTTAAGTTCCACGGAAACGGTTACTCGTGCAGTTATTCTTGACATCTGTGTAACGTATATCTTAAAAATTTAAAACGTGTCAAAGAAAAAAATGAATTGACTTGTGTGTAACGTGTATCTTGAAAATTTCAAAACGTGTCAAAGAAAGAAGTGAAGATTTCATTTCGACTTATGTCACGAGACCAAACGATGACAGAGTACATTCAATTGTCTCTTTTAACTTCATAAAAGATTTTAATTTAAAAAAAAAGTAAAAATGTAATTGAATGTTGTCAGTCAAACTAGTTGAACTACTGTAAAAGTCGCCTGAGATACTGACTGGATCTTGACCCTTCACTGAAACTCGTGTCCCTCCCAAATTTTAACTTGGCGAAGGGAAAAAATAAAACAAAAAAAGGGCAACCTTTCGTTTTCCAACCATATATTTGACAATTGACATGAATAAAATTCATAAAAACCAACAATTGCTTTTGGAAATCGAAGCTATTTCAAGTCTCTCACGCTGACCTAAAATAAAAACCCCCAAAATTATATAAATTTTTTTTAATATATTTTTATTCCGATTTTCACACCAAAAACCGGCTCTTCATCTTCTCGAGCTTCAGCTACAATCAAACACAGCTTTCTTCTTCATCTTCGTCTTCTTCTCTCAAACCACCACCAGGTAGCTCTCCATCCATTCTTCTATATATGTTTCTTCTTTATTATTATTATTATTATTATTATTTTTTCTGCTTTTACATGCATGAATTATATTCCGACTAGAATTTTAATATTCGTCGGCGATTAGCCTAATTTTGATCGTACTGTAGTTTCTAGGGTTTTCTCCGCGTTTGTGATTTTTTTTTAGCTTCAGAAAGTTTAATACGTGCTCCTCACTAGCTTTGAGAATGCACAATGGAAGTGTTTGCATCTGAAATTTATTGGAATGCGAGTTTGAACTTCAATTGTAATCACCCAGGGCACTGCGAATTTGTGCTTTTCCATTCAAGCTTCTGTTTTTGTATCTGTATGTGCATATTGGATTAGTATCTGTAAGAATTCATGGTCTGAGTTCATGTCCATTTCAGGGTTGGTCGGTTGTTAAAATGAGCCGGCCAAGTACTCGGAGTAAGAACAAACGAAATAAGCAAGGGGATAATGGTGACACCACTTCTGAAATATTGAGGTAGGAGCATTTTCTTCTTATGCTTGAAAGTTTTGTATCTTTTGCTTGATGTGCATCTTTTGATATGTTTGGATTCACAATGTGGTTTTGGTGTAGGAAAATTCATGCAACGGGTGAAATAACGAATCAGGATATAAACACACTGTATAAAAATTCAAAGCCGGTTTGTCAGGGCTGCCGTGTGAATACTAAAGACAATCCGAATTGCTTTTGTGGGCTAATTCCACCTCCTAATGGCAGTCGGAAATCTGGCTTGTGGCAGAAGACATCTGAGATTCTGCAAAACCTTGGCCCGGACCCTTCTCAGGATCTTCGTTCATCTGATGACTGTCCTGCAGGCCTCACAAATCTTGGTGCGACATGTTATGCTAACAGCATACTCCAGTGTTTGTATATGAACAAGCCCTTTCGTGAAGGTATCTTCTTGGTTGAACCTGATGTCTTGGAACAACAGCCGGTGTTGAATCAACTTTCTCGGCTTTTTGCACTGTTGCATCTCAGCAAAATGGCTTTCATAGACTCATCCCCATTTGTGAAAACTTTGGAGTTGGATAATGGAGTTCAACAGGACAGTCATGAATTTCTAACATTATTGCTGTCTTTGTTGGAACGTTGTCTAAGCCACTCTAAAATTTTGAAGGCAAAAGCTATTGTTCAAGATCTTTTCCGTGGAAGTGTGTCACATGTTACCAGGTAAGACTGAATATGTCATTAGTGTTTGTATATTAATTTGGCATTACTGTGAATATTATTCCTGGTTTTAATTGGCTAAAATGATAAAAGTGCTGGTGGCTGTGCATTTCCCATCTTTCTTGTTCATGCTAGCCCTTTGTTTTATCACAAATACTTGTCCCTAAACTATTAATACTTTTCTCTGAAAAGAATTGTTGAAGGTTCTGTTGTTCAGAATTTTCTAAATGAACTTTTGAAATTTCCACTCCTCTGGTCATTATGTGACATTAAATATACTGAAGTATGTTTAATTGAACCTTTTTTTTTAAAGATGGGAGGAGATAGTCATTTTTAATTTGTGTAGGTCTTAGTTTTGCTTTATTTCATTTTAAATACCAGTCAGTACTTTTGTAGTCTGGCAACAAAATTTTGACACGTGCTTCTGATAGAAGCAACTAAGCAACTCTCCAGTTATGCCTTCAGTTAACCTCAGATTGCTACTCCTTAGTTATATTCTTCTTCTTTCTAATTACAGTCATAATTCACACATATATGTATGTAGGTGCTCAAAATGTGGAAAAGACTCTGAAGCTTCTTCAAAAATGGAAGACTTTTATGAATTGGAGTTGAATGTGAAGGGTCTGAAAAGTTTGGATGAGAGTTTAGATGATTACCTCAGTGTTGAAGAGCTTCAGGGAGACAATCAATATTTCTGTGAGTCATGTAAAACAAGAGTTGATGCTACTCGAAGCATCAAGTTGCGCACATTGCCTACTGTTCTGAATTTTCAGCTTAAGCGATGTGTTTTCCTTCCAAAGGTAGTTTATGATGTACATTTTCCTTGTTCTAGCTAGAATTATTAACTTTTAACCCTTGAGAATGATCATTTATGTGCATGTCAATGAGCACAGAAAACCCATATAAGCCTATCCTTCAATACACATCTTGGCACTTATACAGAGGTTGAAATTGCAGTATTGTTGTTTATAGGTCTGTATACATTGACTTGTAGGAAATTTTATTTTTTTAATATTCTATTTTCTATATTGATTTGTGTCAGTAGACGACAACAAAGAAGAAGATTACATCTGCATTTATGTTTCCTGGAGTACTTGATATGAGGCAGAGGCTATCTGAGCCTTCTCAGATTGAATCAATATATGACTTGTCAGCTGTGCTGATTCACAAGGGAACTGCAGTTAACAGTGGCCACTATGTAGCACATATCAAGGATGAGAAGACAGGGCAATGGTGGGAATTTGATGATGAGCATGTCTCAAACTTAGGGACTCACCCGTTTGGAGAAGGGACTTCTAGTTCCAATAGCAAGCCTCTTAAACCTGAAGCAGTTAACCCATCTTGCTCAGAACAGATGAATGGTGTTTCTAATGGTGATAAGATGGATATTGATCACCAACCTTCAGATTCTGTTACTAGTTGTGATGTGGAGACATTTTCATCAAGTGATGCATATATGCTGATGTATAATCTCAGGCATTCCTGGAAGGATAATGGGAAAACCCATGTTGAATGTAATGCCAATAATATGAAGATAGAAGATGGTAGTTTTTCTGGTTCTCTTCCATTTAATCTTTGTGAAGAGATTAAAAGCAGTAATGCATTATATCTTGAATCTTGCCGAAAATACACATTTAAGAAGGAAGAAGAGATGAGTTGTATCAAAGAACGAAGACAGGAAGTGCGCTCAATTTTGTCTGAAGCTCCTGTTCGATCACTTGAGGAACCTTTTTTTTGGGTTTCAACAGATTGGCTTCGTCAGTGGGCTGACCACATTACTCCACCGTAAGAACATGTTTCATGTCGTTGTTTTATAAGTTGGAGTTCTCTCTTTCAAAAATGTTTCTTTCTGTTGTACATGCAAGTTCACATTCTTTAAATCTATAAATTTCCTTTGTGTTGGTAGTTTTCTGTTCATGCCAAACCTTTTTTATTTTATTTTTCTTATCGGAAAATAGGATTTGGGGAAAAGAATTAAACTACTGTTGCTAGGTATTTTACCAGCTAAAAACATCACTGTGAACTTTTTCTTTCCTTTTCTTTTTCATATGTATATTTTAGATATTAACTTGCTCTCTGCTACAGCACAATGTGAAGGTTTATGTTTTGCAAATTTATTTATTTATTTATTTATTCTTTTTGGCTTTTGACTCGCACTACGATTGCATGCAGTGTTCTTGACAACAGCTCCATCCAATGCATGCATGGAAAGGTTCCAGCATCTAAGGTTGGCTCCATGAAGCGGTTCTCAGCTGAAGCTTGGACCAAGTTGTTCTCTAAGGTAGTTGCTTGAGTGAACTTGCTTAATGTTGTGCAAATTTCTTGTTATGTTTATAGTGACTTAACCCAGTAAATTGTATTGAACTCATGATGCTTTAATGAACCTATGGTCCACTGCCCCCCACTCTGTGTGTGTGTGTGTTTCTGTTACACATCTGATAATTAGTGATGGTCTTTCTTGTTTGATTGGATGCTGACAATTTCAGCACAATGGGGGGCCAATTCTGACCAATGATGACTCCTGCACGATTTGCCTTATTGATGGGGCTCGAGATGTGGTCTCTGCTGACAGCTATAGGGATAGGAGAATATTAATGAAGCAAGTTGCTGAGGATGCCATTGCAGGGAGGTGTTCAGATGGAACATACTATGTTTCTAGATCATGGTATGACTGGAAACACTGTTGGGTTGCCCTTCACACTTCAACTTATGCTAGAGACATATAATATTGTCACCGGCTTTTCCTTACAAGTCAGTTGAGGCATCATAATATGAATAATGATGGAGGCTATCTAGTTCTATTTTCATGACATCTGCTTTTAAGACTCTTTTTGTTAGTGATTGTCGTAATTTTTTTTTTTTTTGTAGGTTGCAGCAGTGGCTTAAAAGAAAAATTCTTGATGCTCCATCTGAAGCTGATGCAGGACCAACAGTTTCAATCAGGTGTCCTCATGGACAGCTTTTGCCTGAGCAAGCCCCTGGTGCTAAGAGATTGCTTATTCCAGAGATCCTCTGGCTCTTCATTTATCAAGATGCTTTAACAGTAAAACCTGCTGAGGACCTGGGTTGTTCAACTTTTCTCTCAGACTCTCTACAGTGTTCTGAGTGCAGTGATGAACTATCTGAAGTTGCATGCATGGAGGATTCTTTAAGGTAACTTCAGCACACTCATACTTCAAAGCTTAATGTGTAATTGCTCTTACCATTTTGTATGCTGCAGATTGGTCAGGGAAAAACAGCGCCAGACTCATGATAAATTGGCTGCCGGGAAAAGTATTCCTCTTTCTCTGCATTGCAAGTATTACTTGATACCCTATTCTTGGCTTTCAAAATGGAGAACCTACATCAACGCAGCCGGAAGGAATATTTCTTCAGTAGAGAAACCGGAAACATTAGATGGCATCATGGATTTGATCAAGTGTGAAAAGGTAACCTGCAACTTTACTCGGCAATATTTTGTTCAACAATAGTCTGGTACCGCTGATAGAGTGTAATTGGCAATTTGCGGGGTTTTGATTTCTACTGTATTTATCAGCTTATTATACTGCTTCTTTATGTAATAGAAGGCCAATGAAATTTTGAGGGACCTCATCATTTTATGTAGATTTTTTATTATTTTTTATTATACTTATTATTTTTTTTATTTTTAAACGTTTTAACACTGGTGTGAAGGCCTCTGTGCTAAATGGAGAGCCTCTGCACCAACACAAAAGCCCTGCACACCCTAAATTCTTGCCATTCTTAAGCTGCTATTTCTGATGAGATGGGAAATTTTCACTAGGTTTGATAAAACTATTGGGACATTTGAAATATATTGTCTTTCTAATTCAATCTGCCTTTTTTCTGTGTTTTTTGTTATTTCTGTTATTAATATATATAAATAACCTCTTTATGCTTTCTTTCAGCACTCACGACTTCTAGAAAGGCCTGTTGATCTGGTCTGTAAACGTGGTTTGATTTCACAAAAGTCTTCCCCTGTAAGTATCTGAATACATGTCTTTGAGTGTGTGGGTGTGTGGTTTGGGCAGGGAGGGGGATGTCAGGGTGATATTATTAGGTTTCTTCCTATTTCATATCTATCTTGAGAATGCAAAAAGTATGTTGACCATAATTCTGGAGAGATTGATGAGACATTTGTTGGGAAGAGAATGGTGAGGGAATGATATCATCTGAATTTGTTGTTTAAGCTTTCTCTGACTTTAATGATCAAAGTTTCAAGCTTGTAACTATTCTTATGCTATAGTATTGGAATTCTTGCTTATTCTGTTGTCTTTGGATCTAGGTGGATGGGTTAGTATTCATTACTGAGAGTGACTGGAAATCCTTCTGTGAGGAATGGCGTGGTATTGAGGAAAAAGGTGTATCTGCTGAAATCAAGTTAAGTAATACTGAAGGAAATAACTTGGCAGAGTCCTCTGATGATATGCAAATCTGTGAGGAGGACTTGAGTACTCCAAATCTCGTGAATAGTGAAGTTGATTCTAGATCGCTTGTGATTAGGACTTTCCCTGAGGTACAGGAAACTTTTTTTTTTTTTTTGTGTATTGTGCTGCATAGTAGAGGGAGTATACTTTATAACATGATACTTGCTTCTTTTTGTTAGATATGTGAGGACTGCATTGGAGAGAAAGAAAGCAGGGAGCTAATGCGAAAGCTTGAGTACTGCAATGAGGATATATATGTATACTTGGTACATGGCAAGGAAGCTCCAAAATATATTTTACAAGCATCTGAGACTAGTTTTGATCCAGATCGCCGAGTTTCCAAGCGCTCTCGAAAGACAAACACCGGAGATCAAATAAGTTTGAAAGTCTCTGGTTCTACATCGATATACCAGTTAAAAATGATGATATGGGAATCTTTTGGGGTATGTTTGTAATGTTTCACATCGATATATCAATTAGAAATGCATTCTCTTGTCTTGTGCCACTGGCATTTTCCTCCTGTGTTTGAATAAGTTTCTCAATAATTTGTAATGTTACTGTTGGCATCTAATTACTAGTTTAATATATGCAGGTTGTTAAGGAAAACCAGATACTTCACAAAGGCACCCGAATAATTGATAGTGAATGTGCTACTCTGGCAGACTTGAACATATTCCCTGGGGATAAGCTTTGGGTGACTGATTCAGAAGTCCATGAGAACCGAGATATTGCTGGTAACTTAATTTTGTTTGTTACTACATTAGAAATAAGTGGAATGTGGTGCTTCAGATTATCCTTTATTCCGATTCCATAAATATTGCTCTATCTGGATTAGTTGACGTGATGTAAATGCTTTGTTATTCACCAAATGTTTCTGATTGGTCTAATTGTAATGCATTGGTCAGTTTCAATTTTAGTTGTTAACATGCAGTTTGACGATGTTTCTGCAGATGAGCTTTCTGACCAAAAAATGGATGTTCAACACACTGAAGAGGGTTTTCGAGGGACACTTTTGACGACAAATATCTCATCCCAAGTTGTTTAAGGAGCATGTTTTTGCTAGTTAAATGTCAATATCCAGGATTTTGTAAATATTGACTGAGGGGAGGTGACTTGAATTTTTAATCTTCAGACGGCATGTTGGAAGACCTGCATTTTTAGGTTAGTTGCAATCCTATTGTTGATCTTGTTTCTTTACAGTTGTGAAACTGGCTTGTATCAGTTTTATTTATTTATTTTTTATCAAACTTCTCTCCTTTGGATTCATTCTGCAGTTCTTTCCTTAGTGACTATTCTTGCATTTCTTTGGCAGAAGCAGTTCTTGAACCTAGTATTGGTGAGCTTCCTGCACCTAAGAAGGCTGGTCCAATGTGTAAAGTAGATCGCCCTCTCCCTTCCCCTACCCCGTAAGAGGATGTGTCTCGTGGTCTGAGTGTTCTTTTTCTATCCAGTCCTGGTCATGTTTCTGTTCATAAGGATGTTAGCGTGCCTCTTTAATCTTTTGTCCAAATGTAAATGTTGTGAAAAGTGTTTCAAGTGTGATGCTTCTTTACTCAGTAGCTAATAACTTCTGCGGTTACTCATCATTGTACCAGTAAGCCTTTGAGTATTAATAAATCGATTTTCATGTGTTAGTTCCTCCAGAAGGTTGATGAAAGCAATCGTGCACTGGTTTTATTCAATTACAGGAGCCAAAAAAGATCTAAATAGCCTCGTTCATAGGGAAAACTTCCCCGAATTTATATTTGCTGTTTTGTATCCCAATACATTCTTCCCGACTTGTTGTTCAAAACATTATGATCAAGGTAATGCAAAATGTACCAAAAACAAGAAGACATATTTGGTAGAGAGATTGGTTTGGCCATTCTTAGATCCAGCGATTGTTATTTCTGGTATTGTGTGCTCCTCTGAACCACCTATCCCAGCCCGCTTCAGGTGCTCCTTTACTCCTGTCATTTCATATCATTCATCCTCATCTCTCAGTTCATCCCGGTAAAGGAGAAAACACAAGAAAGAAAAGAAACTAGGGTGATTACCATGGAAGTAGGGGATCAGAAACAGATTCAATGCTCGCAACAAGTCTGTTTATATCAGAAGTTTAACGGAATCAGACCGTGTTAAGAAAACAATGATGCATCATGATATCTTGGATTAGAAGCAAGAATTTGCTTACTCTTTGCAGACAAAGGAGGATTCGCCTACTGTTTCGAGCTCGTTAAGCTCTTCCTGCATCACAATTTTTTTTTTATCGTAATTAAATTCCTGGATTCTCTAGGATTTATGGGTAGGTGAGGAAGAGGAAGTGGGGATTGGACCTGAATAATGTTGATTTGAGTATGGAGATGGGAAATAGCAGCAGCCATTCTATGCTTGCCCACGAAAGTCGGACATGGCGGCCCTGCTCTGATTCCTGAGCCTGTTGCTGCTGCATCTTCTCTCTTTGCTCCTCCTCCTCCTCCTCCTCCTGATCTTCCTGGAGAAGATGATATGTTTTCTTCTTGCTGCTTATCCATTGACAACAACCAAGCTGTGGTTCAGACTTGGGAGGTATGACCTAGATTTATAATTGATTAGTGCCCAAAGGGTGGGTGGAGAATGGAGAAAGAGAGAGAGAGAGATAGTGGACCTCGCTTGTTTTTGATGATTAAAGCAGTGTGGACATGGAACATGGAACATGGAACAAATAAAGAAAGCAATGAGAGTGACGAGTTTAATAATAGGAAGCGAATAGTCATAGATACACAATACATTCATACAGTGGATGGGAACTGCCATCTATAAAGATTTTTTTTTTTTTGACGAAATCGTAGGCTTCGCGGTTGTCTTTTGCTGATTTTCAGTGCTACGGACCCCGGTCAAATCACGTAGATTGATATTATAATCTTTTTGTTTGTTTTAATTACAGTAATAATTTTTACCAATAAAATTTTGTTGGCTGAGTATTTCAGATAAGGATCAAAATTCGGTATATTGACAGGTTCAGATATTACCAAAAAAAAAAAAAAAACTACTGGCTAAAGAAATGAGAGAATCCACAGTCAACCTAAATGTCAATATTTTCAGTTAAAACAACATTTTTTTCATGCTAAAAAAATCCACTCATTTATTATAAACTCTTGGGTTTTGATTACCGACAAAAAAAAAATCTTCAATTTTGTGTCGTCACGATTTATTGGTTTCCTCAATCCTTAGAGCAAGTGCAGCGGTATGCTTAACTGGGCAAAAAAAGTCATTTTAATGATGTGTTGACCGGGTATATTGAAAAAGCACCTTCCACCGGTTCCTTTTTTACGAGACAAAAGATGGCCTTTTTTGACCCAGGCCAAGAAAAATGTCATGGCCTTGACATATTGCTTGCCCAGGCGAAGAAGCAAGCCAGCTCAGCCCATCAGGCCACATGGGTGATGTCAGCGGCCAATTAAAGAGAGAGACGTCATGGCCTTAATCTGGGCCGTTGTTTTCAATTAATGTTCAGATCCAACGGTGGTGCAATTATATGTATATATAGGGTTGTAACGGTAACAAAACGGTAAGAGAAAATATTGTTAAAAATTCTAAATATTTCTCTATAAACACCCTCCATTTATTTTACATCTCACCCAAAAAAAATTATGTTTCATAGTTACACAATGAACAGTGAAATAAAACTGTAAAAAAAAACAATGAACAGTGAAAAAAAAATAATGAACAGTCTTGACCGGTCAAGAAAAAAAACGGGTGCTAACCCATGTCCAGTGGCAGTGAACAGTAACTTGACTGGTCGAATTCTTGACTTTTCGACCTTAACATTTCTTGACTACGGGTGAACTTGCTCTTAGTCTATCTTATCTCATAATTTTCTTTTTTAAAAATAAAATTCATTGAATCAATTAGTAATTACAATCAATTAGAATGACCATTCCTTATATTCAATTTATGATTTGCAAGTACGTATGTTGGTTATTTTATTAGCTTCATGATGTGGAGTATGGAGCACTTTAAACTCTAGATTCCTGCTCAAAATCTCTCGAACTTCCTCTATAAGCAACCCATACTAGAAAGGTCTATGTCTTATGAACTTCCTCATAATCTTTTAAAGTTCTAATCTTATGAATCTCTTATGTGGAATGTGTCGATGTGCATGTTATGAGCAATAACAGCTGACAATTCATATAATTTTTTAATTTTTGGCCACGACTTCCATTGCAGACCGCAAGGAATTGGTGGATTTAGCAGGGATGAAGCTGCTGCATTTGGCACCTTAAGCTCAAGTCAGCAACCAAGCCATCAGATACCCAGCACCCAGCAACTCGGAAACCTTTTCTTCGATGGGAGGTAACCCATTTGGATAGATGAACGATTCTATTTCAATTAGAGTCAACAATTTTTTTTTGGCTTCTTATCATTTCAGAAAGAAGTCTGCATGACATCTGGTCCAAGATCAAATTAATGTAATTATATGGATACCACTTTGTATGATGAGTTGATAACACATTCTACATGTTCCAATGAGGTCCAAGCTAATCTTTCAGAGATCAAGGTACTGATCTGATCGACTCTTTGTAATTGATCACTGAACATTCACTATATTGTAAAGTAACCAACAACTGTATAAACAGCTGTATATATTTAAGCAAAAGTTATTGGGGAAAAACTCTCTTTAATGTTTCTACTTTCAGTTGAAAGTAGAAACATTAAAAAGAGTTTCTTCTTCATTTCTGCTCCCGTAAGTTAATCTGCTTAATTAGCTTGGTAAGTCATGCATACATGCGTCAGTGATTGATTGATGGTTAATTACTTAATTTGCTTAGCTTGGTTTGTTATGTTTTTATCAAGCAGTATAAATCTTTGAATAGGCCCTATCAATTCATTGAGCAAGATCTTTTTTTTTTTTTTTTTCTCCTTTTGAAAGGATCACATCATTTCATTAACACACGTGGAAGCTCTTACAATTTTTTTATGTGTCCTATTAGCTTTTCCTCCCCTCATAAGTGGGGTGGCGGAGCCATATTTGCAAATTATATTACTGGTATATCAAGTACCACGAATGATAAAAAAAAGGTGTGAGTGAACCTCATTTCATTCTTCACAAATATATCTATCATAGACTGTCTCCAACCTCCTACTATCATAGAAAAGCAAAATGAAAAAAGATAGGTCATGGCCTTTCGTGGATATATAGTTGGAGACAGAATTAATATCATTTGGATCTACTTTCGTGGTGTTGACGGGCCAAAATCCATGAAGAATGAAATGAGGTTCACTCACATGCACCTTTTTTTTTTTATCATTACTGGTACTTGATATACCAGTTGTATAATTTGCAAATGTAGCTCCCCGCCCCACTTGTGAGGGAGGAAAAGGCAATAGGACACATAAAAAATTGTAAGAGCTTCCATGTGTTATAATGAAATGGTGTGATCCTTTCAAAAGAAAAAATGAAAGTTCTTGCTCAATGAATAGGGCCTATTCAAAGATTTACACTGCTTGGTAAAAGCATAACAAACCAAGGTTACCAAGCTAAGCAAATTAAGTAAGTAACCACCAATCAATCACTTACGCATGTATGCATGACTTACCAAGCTAATTAAGCAGATTAACTTACCTCTCCTCTCTTAACCTCTTTTTTTACTTGAGCTTCTCACGCTTTGAATTAGATGAAGACACACAACCACTTTGTTTATTTCCTTCCTCTCTCCTGTTCTTCTTTCCTTCCCTGTTATTCTTTTCCTTTCCTTTCTCTCTCTCCTGTTCTTCTTTAAAGAAGGTGTGTGTAGTTATTTATAAACGACGATGCAAATGCCGCCGTCGTGATCTGCAAGAAGATGGGTTTTCATGAGAAGTGTGTGTAGTTTAATCAACCAATTGAGTTTCTGGTGTGCATGAGACGTTTCCTACCAAACAACAACATTTAGGTAAGTCATGCATGCATGCATGGCCTTTATTTAACGCCTATAAATATTAACATACTCTACTTCCTTGATCACTTCAATCGATCAATTGCTTCCCTAGAAACTCTTTTTCTGTCCCATCGATCAATTGCTTTCTTCTCTGAGTCTTCAAATCCTTCTACACACACACTCTAGTTGTTTAATTTTCGCTTGCACATCAAAGCACACATAATCTTTTCATTTTCCTCCTACTATCTTTCTTTCTCCCTAAAAGTGAGGCGGAAGATCCATACTGCTATGAAACGTTACAACTTTTTATCAGAGTTCCAAAATCGGTATACAAATTTGTAACTGAAATGCATTTCGCTCTCCTCGGCTAAGCTTACCGATTTTGGAACTTGATAAACAAGTTATAACATTTTATAGTATGAATATTCCGCCTTACGTATTGGGGGAAAGAAAGATAGTACAAAGAAAAATGATGTTGTGACTTGTGATTTTGTGATGTACTTCATAACTCCAAACCTCCTGCACCATATCAGCAAGCATTTTTGAAACACATACAAGTCTAGCTACACCATGCATCATGTGATCATAATTTTCTACTATGGACCATCCTTCCACATCATAGAATTGGTTTCGAACCTCTCCCCTCTTTGATTCTGAGTCAGCGTCTGAATTAACCCTGTTGGAAGTTGGAACAATCACTTGAATCCTCCCCAAACCAATGGCAGCAACACAACTAATGAAAAACTGAAGGAAATAATTTAATGTGTGATAAGTACCCAATTTATAATAAGTAATATTAAAATGTTGCTTAGATTTAGAATATTTTGTCAAGGATGTGTCTGCCATGTATATTTTTCTTTTTTTTCAGCTTAATTGTATCATGAGTAAAGTAATATTGTGAAATGTTTAAAATTGAAGGAGGCCCAACTATAAATTTTGGAGGTATATGAATAGAACTTCTAAAAAAAAAAAAAAAAGGTTTTTATTGATAGTATTGGACGATGGGTATTGTATGAAAATTTAAGAGGTGTAGATAATATATAAATAACAAATAAAAATAAGTTGAAAATCTATTAAGTGAGGAGAGCTAAATATCAATTTTTGAGATATGAATAGAATGTCACATTCGGTATTTCTTGGGGCAAAAGGGAATGGAGAAAAGCGTCATTTGTAATAGTCTAAACCAGGCCCTTACCAGAGACAAAACAGGCCCAAAATGGAAAAGTGGAAAACCCAACACTGATTTTATTTATTATTGTTACCCATTATTTTTCATCAAGTATTTCCTGAACTAAAAAAACTGGGCACCCAAATCCAAATCCTTTTTATCTCTGCGACCAAGATGTGTTGATTAGAGCAACTTGAGAGGTTTAGGGTTTAGGGAATGGAAATGCGGTGAATAGGGAAAAGAAAGAAAATGGCAACAGCAGCTTCACTGTCGACTCCAGCATCAAGAATCTTCTCTCTCTCTTCCTTATCACTCCGCCTCCGAGGCCTCACATCCGCCGCCCACAGTCTCAGTCGGAGCACCACGACTAGTAAGAAGAAGAAGCAGCAGCAGCAGAAGCAGAAGCACAGAGTCGCCGTCAAAGAAAAGAGAAGAACTCGCTCCGATCGAGAGTTCGACATCAACCGTTATGGAGACTCCGCTTTCCACATCCCAGTCTTACTCGGCGAAGTCATCGACGTTTTCCCGCCCTCCAAACCTCTCCGGCGTTTCGTCGACTGCACCGTCGGAGCTGCCGGCCACTCTTCCGCGGTCAGTAATTTTTTTTTATTTTTTTTTTCGGTTGTAAATATGGACGGATTAATGATACTGTTGATTACGAGCAGATAATTGAAGGGCACCCTGAAATGCAAGTGTATGTGGGACTTGATGTTGATCCTGTGGCGCTTGACAAGGCTCGAGCTCGGATCAATTCTGCGTTGAACGACCCAAGTTCGACCCTGAAAGCTTATACATTTTTGGAGAATTTTAGATACATCAAGTCTTTGCTTACTGACGTGGATGAGACACTCCTTGACACCGGAATTGATGGCATTCTGATGGATTTAGGAATGTCGTCGATGCAGGTGAATGATCCTCAGAGAGGCTTCAGTGTGCTTGCTAATGGGCCTCTTGATATGCGCATGGATCCTCAGGTAAAATTTTTGTGATTTAGCTCAAATGTGGATGTGATGCCTATAAGAATGCCTTGTTATATATTACTCTGTATATTTGGATGATTGAATGCCTGGTTGTCCTGAGTCTTGCACCATGTTAACATATATGTGCCTACTGATTGGATGTGCCATTAATTCAATGAAGACTTAATATTTAGGACAAAGTTGAAAATGGAATGTTGTACTATTCCCCTTTTAATGTGGGTTTGACAAGATTTGAAGAACCTGATTTCTATTCCCCTTATAATATGCACTCCCAATTTTCCTGACCTCTGTCTTCATGTGGTATAGTCCTTGGCGACAGTCTTTTTTCCTTTTAATCATCTTCTCTGCCAACAGTATTGTGGAACACTCAAGTTCTGGTTTATAGTTTCTAGGATGAATGAAAATTTCTGGTCAGAATGACATGTATGATGCCTATATTTTACTGGCTGCGTTAGAATTTTGAATATTTGTCTTATATATTTAATTGATTGAATAGGGCTCTGACAGGCAAGTCTGAAAGCAGAAGACATTTTAAACTCTTGGCCAGAAACTGAGGTGGGGCGCATCCTGCGAGACTATGGGGAAGAAAGCAATTGGTACTCTCTTCAAAACAAAATAGTTAAAGCACGCTTACAAGGTGGATTGCATTCCACTGGTGAACTAGTAGATCTTATAAAATCTGCAACTCCTCTAAGTCGAGGTTGGTATCCTTGTCATTCACTATGTGCAATTTCTGTTGTCACTCTCACATTGTACTACCACTATAGTACCTCTGCTTGTTGATCTCAACAATGTGCGCCTTAATTATCTCTCTCTAAAGAGTTCTGTAATAGCAAAAAGGTACAAGTAACTAAAATTAAACTTCATTGCAACAGAAGGGAGGCAAGGTTGGATTAAGACAGCAACAAGGGTGTTTCAAGCTCTGAGGATAGCAGTTAACGATGAGTTGAAGACTCTGGAGGATTCTCTTTATTCATGTTTTGACTGCCTGGCACCTGGTGGTAGGCTAGCAGTCATCTCTTTCCACAGTTTGGAGGACAGAATTGTGAAACAAACATTTCTTGACATCATCAACATCAAAGGCGGAGATGGGGACGCTTACATGATTGAAGAAAGAGAGCGGAAGCAAGATTTGAGAAAGATCAGAATAGACATTGATAAAGACGAAATGTGGGTCAAACAAATGTTACAGGGCTTGAGAGGAACAATTCTCACTAAGAGACCAATTACGCCATCTGAAGAGGAAGAGAAACTGAACACCCGGTGTAGGAGTGCCAAGCTTAGGGTGATTCAGAAGGTTTAATTCAGTTTGAAAGCCAATATATTTCTAAATTCCTGCGCTTTTATCCCTTTTTTTGCAACAATATCTCTTTATCTTTTACCCCATTATTTATTCCCATATGTTTAGGTTGGTGTTTTCATCTTACAAGCAATGATAAGTAATTCTCATACTTCTTCACCGGCCACCTTCGTGCTTAGACCAACTCCTCCATGTAAACAAGTCAATTGTTTGAGCCGTGCCATTGGTTCAGTGGAGTTGAGCTAAGAAATGCTAACATTCATACAGCTCAAACCAAGAAATGCTCATGTAACCTAATTATTAATTCTCTTCAGCATCACAGTTTGCAACATTAGGATGATTCAGTCACTTATTTCTTTATAGTTTTCCAACCATTAACTATAAACAATGAACGTTTAAAACTTAGCAAGCAAACAAACCCGCGGGCTACCGCTGGTATAGCTAATTTGTTCTAGTTCTACTCTACTCTAGAGTCTTAGGAACCGGGGTAGGCCACCATGGAAGAGAAAACGGATAGTACAAGTTCTTCTCGACTCCCTTTATTGTACTCTCTGTAGTTGTCTCTGACGTTCCTCCACGAAGGTTGCACGCGATAATTTTACGGTATAGACTCAAACACACGACATCCTCATTGTTTGGGTGGAAGGCGAGCACGCTAATCGTGTTTGGATTGGGGACCTCAATATCTTTGCAAGCTATAGTAACACGGTCGGCTAACCATTTGAGTTTGCCTTGGCTGCCCTTGACTACTTGTTTCAACTCCCTAACTCTAAATGGCAGCAGAACCTCATCGTAATCTCTAGGGAGAAATTCAGTATCCATGCATAACAGCAGACGCCCTCCGCTCACTCCTAGCCACCCTCTTCCCCCTCCTCCATTTGAAAAATCCTCAGGCGGCTCAATGCAACGGTACTTAACAGTATTGGATTTGGACAGATCCAACTCAAGTATAAGGTCATTATGGCACCACAAGTACAACATTCCATTGTAAGCTACGGAAGATGTAGTTTTCCCAATGAGAAAGAATACATCACTAAAAAATGAAGAAAATGCTATCTCTCTCCATTGACGGGTCTCAGAAGAGAAGATCTCGAAATGAAAGTTTGGATCAGATGAATTCGGTACTAGTCGCACAACCTTCCACTTATACTCAGCATTAAGGATGAAAGAATTCGTTCTACTAGTAGTACTAGTCCCTTGTTCTTCATCTCCATTATGATCATCATTTGAGTACTTATAGTATGGATCACAGTCAAAGGCCACAAGCGAGCGGTGGTAGACCCCAGGGGTGGGAGGAAGAGGAACCCATTGTCTGGTGTATGCACTAGTAGATCTTATAAAATCTGCAACTCCTCTAAGTCGAGGTTGGTATCCTTATAAAATACCCGTCTCTAAATCTTCTCCACATCCTGGCCTGGCATTACTCCTTTATGTAAACAAGTCAATTATTTGAGCCGTGCCATTGGTTCAGTGAAGTTGAGCTAAGAAATAGCTTTGTTGTATAGAAAATAGATGACAATGAGTAATGCCATTGGGAGAGTATATCATGCCCAACATCATCAAGTTCTACATAAAAACTGAAGTACACGACACAACTTAAAAGTTAAAATTAAAAACACCGTCCAAAAATTTGTTTCCCTCTCATAAAATATTTCTTGTTCTGCTGAGTCTTATGTTTTGTTTCTAGTGCTTTAGCTCTGACAGTTGAAATACTCTTCCACAGGACACTCATAACTCAACTTCTCGGTGCCGCAAAGTCCATGAATCCTTGAACACAGCGTTCACGGGGAGTCTTTTGTTCTTCCTCTCCAAAATTCTGGTACCAACGAATTTTCTGCTCCAGACAAGAAACAAAAGGTTGAGTAGTTTTCCAGCCAAAAAGACGCAGCATTGCATATGCTAATCAACCGTGACAATACAATAATAACTTTACCTCGATGGATAATGGTGTGATTGTAGCTCGTGCTTGCTCAAAGTGAATATTGTTGATAATCGATGGTGGTGGTGCATCTGAACTCCCACCAGTTGCTATAAATTCCTCAAATGTCTCAGCTTTAGAAAGCTTAGAAGCCCTACTCATCTGGTAACAACGGACATATAGATGAATAGATATATAGGTCAGAGAATAACAAAACAGAAAGAATGGGATATCACCAGTATAATCAATCTTGAAGCAAAAGAACAGAAATGATCTCGAGTATTTTAGCACTAGACGAACCAGCATAGCAAGATCAGCTCCACTGAAGTTTTCACATCCTTGTGCAATCTCACACAGATCTACGCTGGGATCTATGTGTTTTTTCCTTGCAAGAGCTTTCAAGATTGAACCACGCTCGTCTTTATCGGGGAGGGAGACAAGTATTTGTTTACCGAACCTTCCGGACCGTAAAATAGCAGGGTCCATTTGATCGGGTCTGTCAAACAGCTTGTAGGAAATGCAGACAGATAATCAACATAAAGACTGAAGAAATGAACAATGATTTTTACCTATTAGTGGCACCAATTATAAATACACCTTGCCGCTTCTCTCCACCATCAAACTCTATAAGAAACTGCAATTGTAAGCAGTCAGTTGATGTTATCCATAGATGAACAAAAACAATGAGTAGTGCATGTCTGGATGATATTGAAATGGTTTGAGATTGCCAATTGAAGATTATTGTACCTGCTTCAATAGCCGCTGAACAACCCATGACCCTTCGCTCTCCTTAGTTGTTATAGAGTCCACCTGTCAATAATTAAGGGCACAAAATTTTAAGAGTTTGGATTCATAAAACACTTCTCAGACAGAAAAATTTGTTCTAGGACACCTGAGGACCCAAAATTCAGGCCCACTGGTGTCTAATATTCGTTTGGATACCTAAAAGGAACTCACCTTGGTGTACAAAAGAGAGCAAAATAATCAAAACTATATTCACTTTTGTCTAACTACTATATTCCAGATCATTATTACTTCTTAATTACTTTCATATATATAACAGAAGTTTCATCCCAGAAATAAGAAGTTAAGTACATTGTTAGATACAGTGAAATGGTAAAGATTTATAGGGCCTGTATATAGAAGCAATAGCAAGTTAACTGTCAAAAAGAGATCGAGAACCACAAACCTCATCAAAGAAAAGTATACATGGCGAACACATCCTTGCACTGCTAAATATTGTCCGAAGTTGCAGCTCACTTTCTCCAACATATTTATTCAAAAGTTCAGGGCCCTAATAAAAATCAAATAGATTCTTTAAATTATGCATAAACATTCACTGAAATGTATGATGCAGCAACTAAATAAAGTAACGTAACAAATTTAAAAATACCGATTGAAGCATGCATACATGGCCTACCTTAATGTGAATGAAACTAGCACCAGCCTCATTAGCAACGGCCTTTGCTATCAGTGTTTTACCACATCCTGGAGGTCCGTAGAGCAAAACACCTGTCTCTAAGTCTTCTCCCTGAAAACAAATAACTTCTCGATTACTCCATTGTTTGCAGACAAAAATAAAAAGAATATATCAAATCAGTACACAAGCAGGTTTTAAAAGCAGTGACTCAACAATGTGATCATATTCATTTTACCAAAGATGCAGTTTACAGAACAAAAATCAATCGAGGAAAAAGAATGTCAAGCACACGGCTCTTCTGACAGAGTGAGAGAAATCATGAAATTAATATCTGGAATGCTAAAAACGAACACACATACATGAAAAAGAGAGATCATCAATGAATGAAAAAATGGATTACCTCATAGAATGCAGGGTATTTAATAGGCCTAACAATAAATTCAAGAAATTCCTGCTTTAATGAATCCTGCCCACCAACATCCTCCAATTTCACATCAGGAATTGCATTGAATCCTTCTCTTTTTAAAGAAGGCTGAATAGCCTGAACTGCTTCCTGTAGAATATCACATAATGATAACATCTGAATAACACATAGCAAAACAAGTAAAAAGAAACGGGAAAATAAAACAAGAGGCCGACAGGATCATAAAAAAAAATTGCAGAGTATTAACTAGACGATAAGACAGATATCGACAAGAGTAGGAAAAATGATCAAAAAGTATAAGGAAATTAATATCAGATCACCTCAAAATCAGTCATACAGATGGAGTAGTTTTTCATTTCTTCAGGTGCATATATAGACCTATCAGCCTTCTTGTTGTTTACAATCCTATTCTCGGCAATCTTGACAGCCTTGATGACCAGTGTTTCCAAATCAGCTCCAACAAACCCAGATGTAGCCCTGGCTAGTTTATGAAGATCAAACGAACCTTCAAGTCTTGGATGTTTTAGAAGCAGAGAAAGAATGTGGCACCTGGCCTTTTCATCCGGAGCGGCTAAGACAAACTCAAGGTCAAAACGCCCTGGCCTCCTTAGAGCAGGGTCAATAGCATCCGGCCTGTTGGTAGCTCCAATCACAATAACACGGCCAGATTTTGAATTCACTTTGTCCATGCAGGTAAGAAGTTGTGCCACAATCCTCTGCTCCGCTGCTTTTAAATCCTCTCTTTTGGAAGCAATCACATCAATCTCATCAATAAACACAACTGACGGAGCAGTCTGATAAGCTTTATGAAACAGCCTTCTTATCATGTCTTCAGATCCACCTGAAATTCAACCGCAATTACGACAAGCAACTATCAACAATCCAAAGCGAATAAAGAGCAGAAACAGATGAGGGATTCACACACACCTGTAAAGCTGGAGACGAGTGAGGGTGCTGAAATCTTGTGGAAGCTAGAGCTAGTTTCATTGGCAATAGCATGAGCCAATTTAGTCTTGCCACAGCCGGGTGGTCCGGACAGCAATAATCCAGGCAACGGCATTGGCTTACCTAGCAGGTAACATCCCAGCTTATGATTGCTAAAAGGCACAATGACCTCCTTGTTGAGCTCCTCTATCACCTTGTCTGTGCCTCCAAAGTCACTGAACCTCACAACCGATGGCCCTGCCTCCTCGGCATCACTCTTGTCTGCTTCTCTCCGACTTTCGGGAACGGCTCGCTCCAGCCGATTCCACATTCTTCCTCTTCTTCTTCTGGTTCAATTCCCGGTAACTCGCTTGCAGTGACGAACTTAACAAATCAGTACATTCAACGGATGAAGACCCTGCCTCGTCGTCATCAATATCATCACAGGAGCCGTGATTAATCCTCGGCCTTTTGGCCCCAACTCCTCCAAGGCCTTGTTGTTGGCTCGACTCCTTCATCATATTCTTCTTGGTCTTCTGCTTTAGACGGCTGGTTCTCCTTAGCTCTATACGTTGACGACTGAGGGCTACGAGTTGGGCTCTCCTGCTTTGAGGACTTCTTCTTACTTGGCTCTTGTTTGCGTCGGCCATAGCGATCCAGGCCGGCTTATGCAAACTGAGAATTCAGAGTACGTTGTAATAAGAGAGAGACACAGGCTTCGCCGAGTCAGCCCTCAAAACATTTAGCACTGTAAACGCACTTATTCACGTTATTGCCACAGCCTAAAAGACTATATGTGGACTCTCTATTGTAACTGCCAACCCATTAAGAGAGACTATGGACTCTGGGTACGTAATGGGAAGTCTGCAACATTAGGGTGATTCAGTCACTATTAAAAGAAACCATTAACTATAATATTCTTAATATGGAGTGAGTATTTACAAAATTTGATTTGGTAACTGGGCCCAGCGCCCCAGAGCATCTTTTGTGTGCTGTTATTGATTATTTATGCCATGCAAAAGGACATTTATGTATATATATGACATTGTGTGTTAATGAAATCTATATGGCCGGTCTAGTGCTGTCACCACGTTTTTCAACGGTTCTCTACTCAATGGTGTTTACTAAAGCTAACAAGGTCAAGGCCGGGGCCAATATCATTTCGACGGGGTTGAAGCCAAAATCAAAGCAAGGTATTAAAGGGAGTTGAAAAGCTTGTTTATTTACGGATAAGATCATTGCATTATATAAAGTTTGTAATAAATATCTTGTTATTGCATACGTTTGCTAACATGATTTTCAGTTTTGTGTAATAAATATCTTGTTATTGCATACGTTTGCTAACATGATTTTCAGTTTTGTGTCCTCCTCGGAGGCGGCATACCAAGAGTCTCCGGACTTTAAACGTGTTGTCCTCGGGACGTTAAAGAATCAGTCTCCGAACTTTAAATGGGTTGTCCTTGAGACGTTAAAGAGACAGTCACCGGACTTTAAATGGGTTGTCCGGGATCCTTGGGATGTTAAAGAATAAGTCCCCGAACTTTAAATGGTTGTCCTAGGGACGTTAAAGAGTCTCCGGACTTTAAATGGGTTGTCCTCGGGACGTTAAACAGCGAGTCCCCGGACTTGAAAGAGCTAGTCCTTGCGACATTAAGTCTTTGTTCCTCGTAGACATAAAGTCGGTGCCCTTAAAAATGTTGTTTGAATCCTCACCCTTTATCTTAATTTTGCCGTTAACTATTCTTGTGTACGTTTGATAAATTTTGTTTAATTTTTTTACTTGACACATGGAGTTGTTGTTGCTATTATTTATCCTCATGGACTAACAATTTATTTCTATTTAAGTATCGATTGTTTTTCCTTCCCTCACTCGGAGCTTGTATGGAAAGGAAAAATGGGGCATTGTGGGGGTGTAAAATTTTGGCTTGGGCTCCCACCCATTAAATCAAGCCCACTAATCAAAGCCCAAAAGTGATTAACAACAAGTTAAAAGGAAAGACAGTAAAAGATGGTAGAGGAGTGGAGAACGTGCAAACACCTCTCCTCCCACTACGACATAGAGTAAGGGCCAAGAATCATGAAGTGAGGACCAAGGAATGAATGACTATAAATTCTCAAGCTTATATGGAGGAATTAGGGGGAGGGGTAACAACAGTAACGAGTATCAATCCAGTTTCTTTAGTTTAATATTTTTTTCGAATTGATATTTACTTAGGTGTCGGAGTGTTTTTCTGTTTTGCAGGTCCCTCTTCCCCATAATCGATTGCAAGATGGATGCGGCAAGAGCTTCTCGGAGATTGAAAGAGGGAGATTTTTGTTGGGTAGTCTTCCTCCCGAATTTTTATGCACCAACATGGGAGGAAGAGGAAGAGAGCCAAGAAGAAGCAAACGAAGCACCCGAGGCGAGCCCGCCGAAGACAACCTTGAACTCCCAAGAAGAAGCCCAAACGAAGAAGCCGGAATCCGTCGCAAAGGCGGACAGGGAGGGCGGATTCAGGCTGCGCCAGTTGGGCTTCTTCTCGGAGTGGCTTTTCACAGTCGAGGTCGTCGTACAGATTTGCTGACCTCAATCTACCAACTCCGATTCAGAGTATGTCTTTTGTTGAAACAATGCCTTATTCATTCATTCATCTAAATGGTCTTTTGGACTTGCAGAAGCAACAGAGCTTAACTACGTTGCCACTGCAATGCCCAACTTTGCAACAACTGGATCTCACACATTGTGAATCTCTAACAAATTCTATATGCAAAGTTTGCAAGAGTAAGGAATGCATCTTGTTTCTTTGGGACTTTTAACAAGCTTTCTGGTCGGCAAACAGACGCAGGCGTCTTATGTAGCCATACAATAAGTTTACCTGGGTTGTATGATTGTTTATTACTTTATTTCTTATAATTCAATTTTTCAGATCAGGCAAAATTCAAAACAAACTGAATTCTGTGTTTGTTTGAACTTGCATTGTGCAATAAAGGTCTTGTGAAGGATGCTAAGAAGCTTCTTGAAGAGATATTAGATGATGATGAGAAGACAGACTCAGGTATAATCACCTTAACTACACTTAAGGATGGTTATCTTAAAAATGGAAATATGGTTCAGGCACTTGGTCTTTGGGTCGACATCCAAAGGAATCCATGTCATTGCTTTTAATGTTCTCATCCATGTATTTTGTTCGAGTCGGCAAATGAACCTTGCTTATGGATTATTTCTGTGAATACCAAAACAGGTTTACTTCCTGATGTTTTTACTTGTAATACACATACACTAATAAGAGATCTTTGCAAAGAAAAGTTTTTATCATGAGTGTAGTCTGAACTTTTTATCATAAGTGGAGTCTGAACTTTTTATGACCGGAGAAGATAGTACCCAGACTTTAAAAACAATCAATTGGGTACATGAATTCCTAAAATCGCATCAATTAGGTACATGAATTAGTTGTCAACCTTTCATCAATACTCCGTTAGTATTAGCCACGTGTCAATCAATTGACCCAACACACAGGAACATAATACACTTTTTGCCTCAAACAATACCTAAGTGGATTTGTACGCCAATTCATCTCTTTTTTTTTCTTTTTCTTTTTGGAATAAATTCATCTCTTTCTTTGAACATGATATAGTTGATTCTGGTCGGAGGGCCGAAGTTCTCCATCAATCGTAAGAGGACTGAGATTCCCATAACTTTGCTGGAAACGTATTGTTGCTGCAGCGTAAGTTTACCTAAGCTATTCGAGATGCTGAACATGAGGTGTCTAAGAGCCTCCAGCTGCATGATTCAAGGATTATTGATTCTATTATTTAATTGAAAATGAATGAAATCTCTTACTGAATGAGTCTGATTTAGAGATAGAATCTTTGATTAAAGAAGAAAGTATTGATTAAATCAAATAATTATTGATAAAAAAAAAAGCCTAGAAATTCATACAAACCAAGAACAAAAACGAGAACCAAGAACAAAGAAACCTAAATTCATTGCCTTCCTGTCGAGAAACCACTCTTCAGCGACTAAACCCACCACAGATTGAGGAAACCGTAGCCATTCTGTCTTCTCTTGTTCAATTTACAATAAGTTGATTCACAGGTCAACAAAATTTCCTATCCCTTTCGCATCAAACCCAAATAAGACTAAATATGTTTTTTCACGATCTTGAACTGCTCCAAATAACATGTATTGATATACCCAGAAATTCATTCTTCTAGACGAAGAAGATGACTCACAATGGGTTTCAAATGGAAGAAGATGATTATTGTTGGGTTTGTTCTATTTTTGTCTCTGCTATTTCAATCCATTTTGATCATGTACGTTTGCACTCGTGCCTTTGTTTCATTATTTCACATGGTATGCTTATTAATTTGAGAGGAGTTCTTTTGTTTTTGTTTTGGTCTCATAGTTAGAAGAGAAATTAGATAAAGCGGAGGAATAGTGTTCGGAGGAAAGTTGCTGGGCTACAAATCTACAACAGGTGAGATTATGACTGACATTGCAATAGGCAAACTGAGGAAAATGTTATTTTAGGGGTAAATGGAGAATTGATGGAGAGTTAACAGAAGTACCTTATTAATGCGATTTTAAGAATTCAGGTACCTAGTTGATTGTTTTTAAACTATTCCTTACTTGGAATAAGAGCGAATGATTAGGGGGCACGTTTACTTACTTGGAATGAGAGGGAATGATTATGAGGTAAAACTATTGCTACGTTTACTAACACATAAAGGAATCGGAATGATTCCGGATAAAAATATTCCTGCATTTACTAACACATGAAAGAATCAGAATGGGTGTAGGTCCCACCTTTTTATAAAGAATCGATTCTTGAATACTCAGGAATTTGATTACGAAGGGAGGAGATGAGTTTAGGAATCAACTCCTCCGGAATCAATACCCATTCCAATTGTCTCCGATTCATGATTATTTTCCATTCTAAGTAAGCAAACGTGCCATAAAGTCTGGTTACCTTCTTATCCGGTCATAAAAAGTTCAAACCCCACTCATGACAAAAACCCTACAAAGAAAGACAGTTTGAGGAGGCTTGTTACATCTAGGGCTGGGCATGGTCCCAAACCGGCACCCTTTTTTCCGGGGACCAGGACCGGGACTAGAAGAGCAAGATCGGGCCGGGCTTGGACATGTAGAACACCGGGACCTGCCAAAACCCGGAGCGAGAATAACAGGGCCAGTTTCTCCGAGCTTTCGGTTCCTGGAAACATTGAATTCAGCTTAGAAACTGAAGAATGAAAATGGAAACAGAGAGTTGCAAGGGTAGATCAGTAGATGGGAATGCAAAGCTTACCTCCAATAACAGATTTTTGCAAGCATAGATGCAATTGGAAGTGGGAGGAGACCATGGTTGAGAGTAGGGCTGGGCTCGGTGCGGGTCGGGCCTGTTTGGGTCTGAAACCGCAACCGAACTAGATCATTCGGTAGGCCTATTTTTCGCACCTCAACCGCATTTTACAAGTTTTGGACCTTATTTTCGGTTTCGCGGTTTCATCGGTGCGAGCCGGTGCGGTTTCGGTGCAAACCGCATCCTTAAACAGCAACTAGAAAAAGAAATTTGATAACCTGCACATATATATTTCTTAATGTCAAAACAACAACACGTAGCAAACTAGGAACTACGGCTATAATATACACTCTCATCAGTCATCACATGTTTGTCTTCAACTTGATTTGAACACAGGAACTGGAAAGAAAAAAAAAAAAGAGGAAGAAGAAGAAGAAGAAGAAGAAGAAGAAGAAGAAGAGAGAACTGAGATTTTGGGATCCTGCCAATGCAAAAGCTCATGGAACAACGACCGTTATTAAACTCCTGTTTGCAATCAAGCTTCTGCTGATCTCTTGCATGCCTTATGTCCTTATGAGACAAAGTCGGTCAAGAAAAAAGAGAGAAAGCAAAATCAAAACTAAGCAGAAACTAAACAACAATCAAAAACCTCAAACTAGAACCCCAAAATTCCAAATCGAAACCCTAATTAAAACCCTCAAACTGAAATCCCTAAACAAATGAAAACCTCACCCCAGATCCCTAACCCTAATTAAAACCCTCAAACTGAAATCCCTAAACAAATGAAAACCGTAGCCATTCTGTCTTCTCTAGTTCAATTTACAATAAGTTGATTCACAGGTCAACAAACTTTCCTATCCCTTTCGCATCAAAACCAAATAAGACTAAATATGTTTTTTCACGATCTTGAATTGCTCCAAATAACATGTATTGATATACCCAGAAATTCATTCTTCTAGACGAAGAAGATGACTCACGATGGGTTTCTAATGGAAGAAGATGATTATTGTTGGGTTTGTTCTATTTTTGTCTCTACTGTTTCAATCCATTTTGATCATGTACGTTTGCACTCGTGCCTTTGTTTCATTATTTCACATGGTATGCTTATTAATTTGAGAGGAGTTTTTTTGTTTTTGTTTTTGTTTTTGTTTTGGTCTCATAGTTAGAAGAGAAATTAGATAAAGCGGAGGAATAGTGTTCGGAGGAAAGTTGCTGGGCTACAAATCTACAACAGGTGAGATTATGACTGACATTGCAATAGGCAAACTGAGGAAAATGTTATTTTTACCCCTAATGTTAATGGAGAATTGATGGAGAGTTAACAAAAGTACCTTATTAATGCGATTTTAAGAATTCAGGTACCTAATTGATTGTTTTTAAACTATTCCTTACTTGGAATAGGAGGGAATGATTACGGGGCACGTTTACTTACTTGGAATGAGAGGGAATGATTACGGGGTAATACTATTCCTACGTTTACTAACACATACAGGAATCAGAATGATTCCGGATAAAAGTATTCATGCGTTTACTAACACATGAAGGAATCAGAATGGGTGTAGGTCTCACCTTCTTATAAGGAATCGATTCTTGAATACTCAGGAATTTGATTACGAAGGGAGGAGATGGGTTTAGGAATCAACTCCTCGATCCGGATCAATACCCCCATTCCAGTTGTATTCGATTCATGATTATTTTCCATTCTAAGTAAGTAAACGTGCCAGAAAATCTGGTTACCTTCTTATCCGGTCATAAAAAGTCCAGACCCCACTCATGACAAAACCCCTACAAAGAAAGACAGTTTGAGGAGGCTTGTTACATCTAGGGCTGGGCACGGACCCAGATTGGCACCCTTTTTCCGGGGACCGGGACCTGGACCGGCAGAGCAAGATCGGGTCGAGCTTGGACATGTAGAACACCGGGACCGGCCAAAACCCAGACCAAGAATAACCTGGCCGGTTTCTCTGGGCTTTCGGTTCCTGGAAACATTGAATTCAGCTTAGAAACTGAAGAATGAAAATGGAAACAGAGAGTTGCAGGGGTAGATCAGTAGATGGGAATTCAAAGCTTACCTCTAATAACCGATTTTTGCATGGATAGATGCAATTGGAAGTGGGAGGAGACCATGGTTGAGAGGAGAAGACAGAGGACAAGGAGGAGACCTCAGTGTTTCGAACCTCGACACCGCCACAGCCGTGAGCCCGATCTATCGGATCCAGCCTTCGTCACTACTCATTGCTTATTAGATCTATCGAGGAATCAAGGGATGCTTGAGGAGTTGAGGATGTTTGGATAGAGGAGATTCGGAGAGATTGGTTTTCGAACTAATGAAGGCTGGAATTGGGAATGAGATCTTTAAATTTTGGAGGAGGTGCAAAGTTGGGGACTTGGGGTTGACTAATTGGCAGAGGAGAAAGAAGAAGAAGAACAGAGAACGAAGAAGAGAGAAGGAGAGAAGAATTGTGTGGCTAAGAATTAGAAGAATTTGTATAGTGGGGTGAGGATTACATGCGGTCATGCCTATTCTACCTATAAATGGATGACACATATACATGTTCGGGTTTTCCGGTCCACAAAGTTAGTGAAGGTCAAGAACCGGGACCGGACCGGCAACTCTAAGTACTGGGACCGAACCGGCCCGAAAGCACCTATTTTCAGTCTAAAACCCGACCCGAACCGGCCGGTCCGGATCGGTTCCTTCGGGTTTTTCGGTCTTTCGGTCATTTATGCCCACCCCTAGTTACATCCATGGTATTATGCCAAGAATGGGAGTTACTCCAGATAAAGTTTCATGCAAAATAAGCATACAAGATTACCATAATTAAGTGTGAAGTAATGTACAACTTAATTATAATTAGTCTACGTACCAGTGGGTGATTAAAATATGTAAATCATTAAGGCCTATGTATCCAGGGAGATGTTGTCAAAGCTCATGAATTTCTTCCTAGTGTGTTAGAGAAGTGGATGGTGCCTGAGCCTTTGGTATGGAATTGTATTATTGATTGTTATGGAAGATATGGGCATCTTAGTAATGCAGTATTCCAGTTTCTGTTAAGGATCAGATGTTTGCTTTTGGTGTTCAACCAAACGTATATATTTACAATGCATTGATCCACGCACAAGTGAAAGGAGGAAATATCATCGATGCTCTTTCTCTTGAAAAGGAAATGCTTCTGGCTGGTCTTTTTCCTGATGTGGTCACTTAATTATAATATGTTGATAAGGGGTGCTTGTAACTCAGGGCATATTGAGTTTGCCATAGAGTCAT
The DNA here is from genome assembly GCF_002994745.2 of Rosa chinensis. Taxonomy (NCBI): domain Eukaryota; kingdom Viridiplantae; phylum Streptophyta; class Magnoliopsida; order Rosales; family Rosaceae; genus Rosa; species Rosa chinensis. The sequence continues at coordinate 68,957,072 of NC_037093.1, forward strand.
CTCATAAAATGCTGAAAATAGGACTTGATCCAGATATATTTACTTACACTGAACTAATCAGAGGGAACTGCAAGAGAGGTCATATCAAGGAGGCAGAAAATGTTCTTGCGAAGATACAGGCATCTGGTTTACCTATTGATCATGTTCCATTTCAGATACTTTTCAAGAAGTACTGCAAAATGAGGGAGCCTGATAAAACATCTGGCATTTACCAGATGTGGCTAGCGAGGAGGAAATCAGTTGCCCTCTTTAAGAACTTAGGCCATGCATGCATATTATAACATTGTTTCTAAGGAACAGGGTTCCATTGTGGCAGACAAGTATGAGTTCGAGGAGCTAAATTTAACAGAACCCCATCTGATAGAGGAAGTTTTCTGCTTGTGGCAAATTGGATTCTTTCTTCCTATGATCTCTCTGGAGGTATGTGTTTGCACAAATGTTCTATCCACACTTAGTGTTTTTAACTTTTGAATTCCTTTTTCTTTCTATTGACAAGTAGTCGTGCTTTTGGTATGCCTAATTGTAATTCTAGTAATTCATGGAGTGCCCGAGAAAAACAAGAAGAATGAAGCTTTGGTCTGTGCAACTTACATTCTAACTTCAAAAAAGTTCATCTTGTTGGGTGTTCTGTTAACACTTACTGACATATATTGGGATGGAAATGAATTTCTGGGTCATTTTTAGTCGTGTGTCATCTTAGGTTTGACTTTTGGGCTTAAATGTTGTTGAGATATACGGCTTCTGACATTTCTGTTCAAAAATTCAACAGGATCATGCACTTAGCAGGTAGGCTGATAGAATTCAGTATGCTGCTTAACAGCCCGGCTCCTAAAACTGGGACAAGACCTGATCATTCCTTTAATGAATGCTTGGAACGTCATATAAGGACAATCTCCTTCAGAATGGAGTATATTCAACAGGGCTTCGATCAGAATGCGCAACCTATAGTCTTCAGGTTGGTTGGTTTAATTGTTTTTCCTCCTGACCTACATATATCCTTGGAACATGTTCACAGTATGAAACAGAAACCTAACGTAAATTGTTAGTGATGAGATTACAGTGATTGAGAGGATTGTATTTGTTACTTATTCACTGTGAATACACTGTTAACACATCCTCAGAAGTTTAGGGTTATGGAACCATAATTTTTGTTTTCTACTAATAACATGGCCGAACTCTTTTTTAACGTAAGAACAAAACCTATGTTTCATTTTCTATACATCATGTTCACTTTTGGACAAAACAGTAGATTCAAGGTTCTGATTTACTTTTGATGTATCCCCTTCTCATGCATTCTTGTGCCAAACTTGGCTGCTGATAGAATCTTCACACAATATTGCTTGACATCTCAGATGGAGAAGAAGCTTCTGAAATGTTTGAGGAAATGGGAAAATTTGCAGTAAAAGTATTCCTGTATTAGACTCTTGTTTTGTAATTTGTGTTTCTTGTTCTAGGCATGTTATATCCATTAAAACAGAGACTATCCATGGCCATATTGAATACATTGTGCACATATAATGGCGATCTGATACATTGTTTTTCCAGCAAAAACAATGAATGCATGATAGCTGGTAAGCAGGTTGGTCAAATGCAGTAGGTCGCTCCCATGATGGCAAACTTTATAATGACAGGTGGAGAGTTGGTTGAAACTGCGTAGGCAAAGCACAAAACATTATTCCATGATAGGTCTTTTGCAGCAACGAGGGAGGAAAAGAATACAAGGGAAAGTGAAGGGACAACTACCCCTTTCTTTGGCTGTAACTCTCAAGACTAGGATTCTTTTATTTTCCATTCCTCAGTGAGAAGGAAAAACTACTCGGGGAAAACGAATTACAGATAAAAGCAAAACCAAAAGAATAATTGTATTTGCTTGGAATTGAACTTTTCACCTTTGCTTGGAATATACAAAATTCATTACATGGATGCAAGACTAGGATTCCTTTTCCTATCCTCAGAAATTCTTGCATTCTGCCCCTAAATGAGTTGGTGCAAAACAAGGTTGGAGCCAACTCTTGAGAATTTTGTATAATGAAATTCTGTCATTCTCCGAAAAATGCAAATTATTTCTGTTTTCCTTGATCAGTTTTTCTTATGTTGATCAAAATATGAGTCTCATAAGATGTGAATGAGTTTAGTGACTATGCATCAAATTCTAATGTCTTGCAAACTACACCTCTAATTCAAATTTAAATCAAATAATAATAGATAATTAGTTAAATGGTTAAATAAAAAACATAAAAAGTAAGAAAAAGAGAGGAATTGGTTTGAGTTAATTGTTTGGTTGCATAACAAAGCTTGCATGTTGATAATGAGAATAGAGATTATATTTCTTTAATAAAGGATTGTAGAATACTAATTTTCGCTGCCTCTTTTGCTCATCAGATTTATTTAGAAATAACCCATTTGGATTGCCTTTGTTATAGTTGCTGAATGAAAGATTAAATATAAATTAATTTATAGTTCCTTAAGTTTGATAGAGAGAGAGACGATGGAGAAAACATATTGGACCTACAAATAAATAGTGTAAACATATCACATCGGAACTTCTCTGTTGGGATTGCACGCGGCTACAATATTCACTTGTAATTTTTTTTTTTTTTGGATATATGAGGGCAAAAAGCATGTATTTTCTATAAGAGGGGTAAAACAGTGATTAAATTTTTACAAAAATTAGAGGAGGTCCAAATAGCAAATTGGGAGATCTAACTAGACTCATTTTTTTTTTTTTTTTTGAGTAGAAGGAGATCATCCATTTTTATTCAATATGGAAAAAGCAATATTACACAGTGACCCACCTCAGTGGGGCCGTCAGCAGAAAGAGACACCGCTAAACACAATATCACTCCATCTATTGAGTCAAACTACTGAAACTGATAAGAGATTGACAATTAAATTTTTCCGCAGAATTTATTAGTAGACTTGCTGACAACCTTAGACCAATAATCCCAGCAGTTCATCGCGGGTACTGATCCCAATAAAAATAAAAAGTTAGGTACCATGACGAAAAACGTCCTGGATCCCAAGTCTTTAAAAATAACCCGCCGGGATGCCAAATTGATATTCCCGAATCTGTCTTACTGTTGTCTTATTATTATCGACTATGGAATTTGAGATGTTTCAGATTTTTTCACCTACCTTATTATTTTTAATCAATCGAGGAAAGAACGAGTACTTGAAACCTTTATTGGCCAGGGGCCAATGTTCAATTTGTTAGGTTTATCAACGATTTTAAGTTTCAAGTTCCAATTATGAATTCCAAAGCTAGTGAACAACAAAATTGCGAGTATAACAATACATCATATTAAACTACCAACCAGTGACTTGTGAAACAATGAAGTATTGAAAATTGAAACCCAGCCTTCGAAATCCAACATATTTACTGTCTCCTGATGTTTTCTAAACGAGCATTATTAAGTAACGACTATTTTCTTTTTGAATCAATTCAAATTGAAGATTTTTTATACCAAAATATTATTATAAGCGATATTTGAATAAGGCTTACAGAAAAATCAACTTTCTAACTTGTGAATGCTGCTCTTGATGGCCTGTGTGAAACTACTAGAATCAGGAATGTAGTAGTTGCTTCCTATTTTTCTTTTGTTATCTGTTGGTTGGGCTCTTTGGCCTCCATATATCCAAAAAGAAAAAGAAACAAAAAATCAACTTTCTTACTGATTTATAATAAAAGTTCTCCATGGCAAGCTTGAGAGTAAATTGAAATATGTTACGAACATATCTTACACATCCAGTACAATTTAGTCTAGTGGCATAGTCTCCCTTTCGTAAGTGAGAGGTTGTGAGTTTTGACTCATGAAAAACTAGTTATAGTATTTGATTTGTTTATCTAATAAAATAAGAGAGTATTTATCTTACATGGATTTAGTCTCATAAGTTAAATCAATATATCCACAATCTCATAAGCTGTATCTAAATATCATAAATCTCATCCACAGGAAGGGTGGGAGAAGCTCTTGCCCTCCAGTATATGATGCAAACAACTATCGCAGACACCGTAATAACCACCCCTACGTCTATCAAAAACACCAAAAGCCGGAAGTGCACAGGAGTGATCGTAAACACCAACCAAAGGTAGGAACATAAAAAGATAGGGAAACTAAAAACTATATAGCTCAACCGATGAACACCTATCATCCTCCTGTGTAGCAACACTTGCACAATTGCAAACATGATGGTCATCACTCCCTGAAAGATAATGAATGGAACGGGGATGCACTGACAGTCTGGGGTTTCCCCAGAACTAGCACACGTGCACTTCTGCTCTTGCAGCGTGGGGGAGAACCAATTACTAGTTGGAGATCCAACTAGCAGGGGGATAATAGCCAACACCTGGATCAGTATGGTGACCGAATCACTCACGCTGATTTGTCTTTTAGGGAAGGGGGATGGCCTCTGTTGAATTGAGGGAGAAACACTAGAAAAATGAAATAGATTAAAATTAGGCAACAAACACAACCACCTGAAAGAGAGAAGCAAAAACCAAAGCGCACACACAGGCCATGATTTCCCATGAACCAATTATCATAGTTTCTATATGATTCCACTGGAAATGAAGTTAAAACCATAATGAAAACAAAGCTAAAGGTTTAGTTAAAGAGAGGAACCAACTCAAACCGAAAATTGAAAACAGGTAAGGTTTGAAGATGAAAACAGCTATGGGTATCTAAAGATGAAAAAAGGTAAATTTTGAAATGCATGTACCAAAAAAAAAAAAACGAATTGAACGAATGGCAAAAGACACAGATATATAAAGCAGACTTTTGTTGTGCAAACAAATAATGAAAAGTCACCAAAAAACCTTTTTTTAAAAAAAAAAAAAAATTCTTTTCGCGAGAAAATGATCTCACGAATAGGGAATTCTACAATACAAAATAACATAAAAACGGATTCATTAAAAAAGAAAAATAAAACATAGAACTCACAAAGCAAGTACATTGCAAGTTAACAACACAGTCACTAGCTTCAAAACATATGACGAAAACATTAAAGAAGGATTAATTATGGATAATATATAGCAAAATAAAACAATCTGAAACAATAGAAATGCAAAGAGAAATCTGCATCCATCAACATTCAGTCAGGAGTAAGAATCGTATGTCTACACAAGATAGATCACAGTGAGCAGCAGGAGAAAAGTAAAACAGAAGGTAATGAAGAAGCAAGAAATTCGAAAAGGATATTATTAGAAAAGAATACTTAGAAAAGGTGGAACGTCCTCTGCACCTTCTACTAAAATTAAAATCGAAACATAAAGACAGAACGCATAGATTCAAACATAAGCCGGGTAACAAACCAACCAATCTCAACTATGGATAACGGTCTCAGCAGCATCCAAACAATATTATTCGATCGAAAGCAATGATCACCAAACCAATTAACTAAAATCAAGTTCAGAACAAAAAGAAACAGTCATAGGTAGCAATTACATTTGCCCACTACTTAGTTCAATCTCACTGAAACCTTTGCATCAATTAATAGTACAAAGAGAACAAAGCCACAGAAAACCAGAACCAAAAGAATTCCATCTTTAGAACAAAGAAAGCACACATTATAAACAAGTAGGTTTAACAAATGAAAGTAAAAATTGTAAATTAAAGGAGTCACTCATGCAATCATTTTGATTTAACAACTACCACAGTAAACAATTTCAAATAATAAATAATTCTATGAATACTCAAAAATACAAAGACAACAGAAACTCACTCACAACACAGAGGTTTTCACAGTTGATCGCATCACCAAAAAGATTGGAATTTCATATATATTCCCTTCATGACTTCGTCACTTATTTAACAAGCACAGGACTGATTTCAAAGGCTAATAATAAACCAAAGGGCTCTTTGAACAATCATAATACCAATACCAAAACCAAATCCGTAAACAGTTCATATCGATACCAAGTACAACATTTGATAGGCATCATAGGACAAAATACCCACAGAACAGTACATATAACAACCATTTCCATACAAAAACAAGCATAGAAACCAGAAAGTACCGATTCTCTTGAGTTTTGAGAAGCGAGGACAGGGCGGCTCGAAGAACTATAGAGCAGTTAGGATCATGAGGAGAAGCAGAGATCTCATCCATAAGCTTGGTGATAATTTTGTCCTCTTCAGTCTTCGGCGACCATCTCATCTCTGATTGGGATTCCGGGGCAGGTGGAGGCGGAGGCGGAGGCGGGGTAGCTGGTGGCGCTTGGCCTTGCCCGGTCTGTCGCTTGTGCATGGCAGCGCAAAGTGAAATTCGAAGAGTGAGATTCTGCTGATGGGTCAGGGTTTTCAATTGATTAAGCAGCTGCTGGTTTTCGGGGCTTTATAAAGCAACTATGCAAGTTGATAGATTTAGTGTCGGCTGTCGAACTTGCACCTTTATGTAGACCGTCAAATGAAGACTCAAAGTGGGTCTACAGTGTCTAAGATTTTCATCGAGTTTATAACGTTTTTACCGGCTCAAAGCTACTCTATTTGTGTGAATGGTCAGTTGAAAAATTCTTTTATTCACCGTCGGTATAACTGACCCAACACTTTTAAGATGATCTCAACTCTTGATATTTATAATTGACTTTTTTTTTTAATAACTAAAAATTTTATTTAATGTAATCCAACCATACATTCATGTTGGTGCACATGCATGTCGATGCTCTGAATCATTTCCCATGGTCAGCAAGCTCACATCTGAATTGGAGGGTGCAGCTTTTGTTGTTGCAGGTGCCTCCCTCTGTCTTTCACATACTTGTTTTGTGTGGACCGTTTTCTTGAAGTCTACGTTGTGGAAAAAAAAATCCAAATTCAGTTACACTTCATGTGAGTTTAAATTCTCCCTATTGCAACTTGAACTTTGATAACTTGCGAGTTAGTGTTCCTGTGAATGCAAGCCGTCTTACTCTAATCATTCTTTTGGGTGCTAGTGTTTGAAGTAGACTTCCTCTGTGCCGGTGCAACATTTTTTTTTGTTGATGTGTCTGTATTTTTTTAGTTGGAACATAGCAATTGGTTAAACTAGAGGGGTGGGAAAACACTGTCTCGATCCATATTTCAGGCGATATGCAGCATTGGGATGCTACTTAGAAAGCTGGCATTTCGGTAAGCCAGTATTCTTATTTTGCTACCTTTCGTACACATAAATTTGTTCCTTTTAGGTATCCAAATGAATGTTAGACACCACTCTGGGCATGAATTTTGCGTCCTCATTGTCCTACAGCAAACTAAGAAGTGTTCAATTACTGATAGGTTGATGCTGTAAGGGCATCTCCAACAATGGAGTCAAAAGCCAAAATGACTAAGGGGCTTTTGTTTCACCATCTCCAACCTAGATCAAAAGGATGTCAAAATGGCTTTTGAGCCATACCTTGAGTCAAAATGACTGAGGAATGAAAGTAGAAAGCCAAAATGACTTAGGAGAAGAAAGCTGGGCCCCATCTTCCACCATCCAAAATAAGCGGCTCTGATTCACTCTTCATTAACTCGATTAAAAATGGAATGCTAAGATTAATTGATAAAAATATATATATATATATATAATTACTTAATTTCTAATCTAACAGTCAGAAAAATGTGATGAATTAAATTCAACGGTTAATAATAAAGTAATGTAGTTTTAAACGAAAAAACTTGAAAAAAATAAAATAAAATATGCTAAAAAAATTTTAAACGACGATATAATATATAAGATTATTATGTATAATATATAAATTCATATTGTAGTTAAGTAATTATCTAAAAGAATTAAAATTATGAAATAACTATGGCTTTTGACTAAAGGGGGTTGAAGATGCAAAATATGAATGAATTAGTCAAATTTTCCAAATGACTTTGGCTTTTGACTAAAGGGTTAGAGAGCATTTGGTTGAACAAGTTGCAACACATTTTTAGTAGAGAAAAATGCACCAACAGTCCCTCAACTCTTGTGCACCGGCCAATTTGATACCCACACTGCCAATGCTATCAATGTGATACCTGAACACTTATTTTGCTATTGATGAGATATATCCGTTAGATTTTCTTAACGGAGACGTTAGAACAGTGACGTGGAAGGTACGTGTCACGCATGTAATATTTTTATTAAGGGCAAAATTGTCTTTCCCTCCTAACTAATTAAAATAATTTTATCTTTCTTTTTAATTTTTTTCCTTTCTTCTTCTGCCTGATCTACTTTCTTCTTCTCCCGTCCTCATCCTCTCTCTTTCTTTTTTTTTCTTTCTTTTTTTTGAAAGGCCTTTCTCTCTTTATTTTCTCCTTGAAATTTTTGGAATTAGTGTTTGGAGGATTTCGGGTTGGAATCTTTGATTTATGAATTGGGGATTTTAAAGTCGTAGCGACATTCCTCATCATTCAACCCACTTGTTCATACTGAAACCCAGAAACTCTAGATCGTTTTTTTTCCCATCAAACCCGAAAATTTCTCAATTCCACCCATCACATCCAAAACCCCCAATCATGCTAGAAAACCCTAACCTTAAACCAATTCTTGCAATTACCCCCAATTTCTTTCTGGATGGAATTTTCAAAGAAGAAGCCATCATCAAGAAGCATGATATCATACTTGCAATTACCAAGCAAGAGATTGACATGGGCTCTATTCGAAAACAGAGTAGACGTCTCTGGGTCACTCAAAGCTTGGTTATTGATTGCCCTGGTCTAGCAGTCTATGGCATCCAAGTAATGCTTCTTACCCTTTTTCATAAACTCGTTGCCCTTCTCCTGCAAACCCAGTAAAATTTTAAACACAAAAGACCAGAGTCATAAAATTGTTTTAATTGTTGAGGAAGAGAGGACCTTGAGTTCAATAGCAGCAGATTCTTTGAGGGAGGCGATGGCATCAAGGTCAGCTTTTTCGCTTTCGGTTTGGGGTTCAGCGCCTTTCTCCATCCATAATGCCATTGCTTTGCTTCTCTGAATTCGTTTCTTCTCCTGCAAATCCAGTGGGTTGGATTTGGATTTGGTGGTGGTTGGGTGCCATTCTTCTATGTTCTTTGGAACCCAGACCGGCAAGTGAATCCCATCGATGAACAACAACGAAACAATAGACCCAGAAATTTTTTTTTTTTCAGAAGAAAAAAAAACAATTAATTAAGTAGGATTTGATTAGTTACTTAATTATCTTCTCTTGTAAGAACCTCCGCGATCCGTGAATGTTTCGGTACCCTTGTAACTCTCTTCATTCAAATTCTCGGACTTGACAGCATCATGAACTCATCAAGAGCTATACCCAGAAATTTGGTACCCCTATATGGCTTGACTTAGTCATTAAAAAAAAAAAAAGGAAGAAGAAAAGAACGAAAAAATAAATTAACAAAAGGAAAAGGTAAATTGGTCATTTATTCTCTTTTTGCTCTCCACGTCATTGTTCTAACGTCTCCGTCAGAGAAATCTAACGGATGTATCTCGTCGATAGCAAAATAAGTGTTCAGGTATCACATTGATAGCATTGAAAGTGTGGGTATCAAATTGGCCGGTGCACAAGAGTTGAGGGATTGTTGGTGCATTTTTCTCTTTTTAGTATCTATGTTGTGAGGCCGGTGCGAAGTACTTTAGGCTTAATTTCGAAAAACACCCGGAACAAGATATTGGACCTATTAATTGCAAAGTGATAATGGCCTTTAAAGTGGGAATAGGCAACTTTTAATTGGGGAATGAGAATACTTCTTTTGCTGATTTAAGGACGGAATAAATTCTGATGGGCCAGAGCAAGACTTTAATCAAATATATAGTCAAAACGGTAGGTCAGTATTGATTAATTATATGACAGTATTTTCCTTAAATTTTTTTTCTTTGCTTTTTTTAGTTAGGCCTACGTTGTTGAAATGTTAAACTAAGGCGAGGCATTTATGAATGATATGGTGATTATAATGACTACGCGTGAATTCCTAGATAGGACATTGGCAATTTACTTTCCTTCCAAGAATACCTTTGGACTAGGCCCAGGCTGTCCATTTGATCCAAAGGAGACGTTATAGGAAATATATATTTGGTACACACCCATGGCGAGGGTTTCTCTCGTTCTCCTTTTTTATTATTTTTTTATTTTTTATTAAAAATACTCAACCAAATACAGGAAGGGCTTCCTGCAAATGGTGGCCGAGGTAATTCAGATCCAGATTTCACCGATCTGCAATGTGTGGTAGTGGCAGATGTCTATGCTTCTGGTGATCGGGGTTGGATGGCAGGCCCCATAGATGGCGACCAAGGTTGGCGGTCGGGCTTTGTTGGTGCAGCGTGGCCGGATTCAACGCTTGGTGATTCTTGGATCCTGATCTAGGGGTGTGGCGGTGGATGGTGTTATGAAAGTCAGATTTCCTATGTTGACTAGGAGAGTTTGTGTGTTAAGCTGTTTTAACGGTAATTAGGGTGACTAAAGTTTGATTATGTTCAGTTCAGCTGCTATATGTTGACTAGGAGACATTATGTGTTAAGCTGTGCATGTGCTTTGCACATGGTCTGTTAAAACAGTTTTAACGATTATGTTCAGCTGCTACATGGGTGACACGTGTCCCTATCCATCAGCTTAGTTTGGGTATAAAGTATTGCGTTGTAGTCTCTGTGAAATCCATCTATGAAAATTGAGTATTTTTCTTCTGCATTTTCTTCTTATATTTCTCTCAATTAGGGTTCATACCCTAACAGATGGTTTATGGAGGTGGCGGCCCGACAGCTGGTGGACATGAAGTTTTGGAGGCAGCAGACCATAAGACGAGGTGCCTAATTGCTTGGGTGCCCTCAGCAATTTCAACTGGGCCTGGGGTTCAAATCTTAGGGTTTTGGACCTTAGGCTGGGCTTTAGTTGTTAAGGTCCATTTATGGACATGCATTTTGTTTTTGTCCCTTTTTTTTTTTTTTTAAGTTTGTTTTTTTCTTTTAATTTTTGTCTTTTAATTTCCTTTAGTTGGTATTGGATGACTAGCATCTCTCTAATTTCTTTCCCTTTAGGAAAGTAGTCAACGAGTTCTTAAATTTGAGATATGTCGCCAAGGATGTTCACTTCATCTATGCCCTTTTGATTACCCATGGGTGATGTCAAACAGTTTTTGGATGTGCTTCATTGTTCCATAAAAAGGTTAAATTGTTTAGGTAATGACTTTTTTCTCAGCCACACGAAGGTATGTCGTTATGAATGATTTCGCTGATCAATAAAAGAGTTGACATGATTCTAAAAAAAATAAAAAATAAAATAAATAGGAATTTGATTTTTAATGTTAAATGATCATAATCTATATCAATGAGTCGGATCTCTATTGTTAAATATGAATCCTATCCTAATACGACTGTTCTCTGTCACACTTCAAAATTCAAGGTCAAATTTTGTTTTTACGATATTAATTGTTACTATGGGAACATGAACCCTCCATAAATGATGTGGATCATTTTGTTTATAATTTATATATGTTCGATGGTTAATTACTAGTGGTATGAGTGTCACTTTTCATGAAGGAGAGGTTTTCAGTTTGACTATTGTAATTGTCTACCAAAAAAAAGATTGGCCTTGTAGAAAAATGTAGTAAAAATAATAGAAAAATACATAATAGCAGCCTAGCAGGAAGGGGAAGTGGTAGAAGAAAAAGAAGAGGAAGAGGCAGAAGAAAAACATGACCAATGTTACTACCAATAATCGATCCCAATCTAACATATATATAGCTTGGCTCTAACGTACCAAGCAAAGGTGTAGCGTTTGAACTAATTGAACTAAACTCAAAGTAATTTATTAAAATTGTCAATGAGTCATGGACTCATGGTTATGTATTTGTGGGACATGAGAAGTACATCTCAAATCACTATGTTGACTTGATTACATTTTCTGTAACCAATTAACTTTAATTTCTAGTTGAAATTTACTAAAATTACCAACAAGTCGTAATTATGCATGCATAGCATGTGAAAACATTCTCATCTCGAACAACACAATCTTACTAATTAACTTTAATATGACCACCATTAGTTCTTAATTAATTGTACGTTATTACACCATTTTCTGTCTATCAAAACCAATCAAGCAATAAAGTTTGAGGCGATATTGCAATAGGAAAATAATAATTGGTGACTCTACCCCTTCTTCAAATAATTCTAGGATTATAAAACAATCAAAGAGCGTAATGTAAACTCATATATAATTCTTGACCCCTAAAGTTGGAAGCTCTATTTTGATGAAGCTCAAGCTAGGGTTTATACGTACATCTAGTTCATACTTAATCACTACTACAAATATGACATTTAATGACAATATTTAGATGACATTTACTCAAGAACGTCATTAAATACCCTTTCTATGACGTTTTCTAATGGAAACGTCATGGATCAAAATTTCATCTCAAGTTTATGACGTTTTCGAAATGTCATTGTAAGTCTTACTATTTGATGACATTTTTAAACTGTCAAAACTTTCTATGACGTTTTCTAACTGTCATTGAAATACTTTCTCTGACGTTTTCTAACCGTCATTGAAATACTTTCTATGACGTTTTCTAACCGTCATGGAAAACTTTCTATGACGTTTTTAAACTATCATGGACATACTTTTCTATGATGTTTTCGGATTGTCATCGATTCATGCCACATAAGACGGCACCAGTAGAGACGACGTTCTGCATGACGTTTGAGAAATGTCGTGAAAACCTTTTCATGACGTTTTTCAAATGTCATTAAAAGTGTTCTGTGTAGTAGTGAATTGTTCATACAAAATGGTCCAGGAGATGAATCTGTGAAGAAGGAATGATACTACTGCATTCTGCATACGTCCGTACTACTTTATCCTAGCCTTTTCAAAGAAAAAGAGGAATGAGGTTTAGAGTAGGGTTTCTTTCTTTCTATTTCTGAATTTGGAGTAGGTTCACATATATGAACACATGCAACATTACTCCAAAGTTTCAAGATTTGTTTGGTATTACTCATATTTGTCCCTTCACTTTCACACTTGGACTCTTTTAAGTGGTTTAAGTAGTGTAAGTTTTACGTATTGAAATATTGATTTATGTTAGCACAATCATAAGTTGATTTTGTTCATGTCGAAAATCTAAAGGCAAGAACATGTCTCTGAGAAGTTTAGGGTTTAGGGGACTGTAATATTATTTTTTTTACTCCAGAAACTTACTGAATAAAAGTGAAAGGGAAAAAGAAACGGAGACGGTTTAACTTTATTTAGAAAACACTAGCTAACGCCGGCTATGGCTCTCTGTCTCCCTCCTTTTGACCTATTTCACTAACGCCAGCTATGACTCTCTGTCTCCCTCATTTTGACCTATTTCGCCAACGGCGTTTTATAGAGTAGAATATTATCTTAAGCGAACCTATCAACTTTATTATGAAAATTTAAAATATGTTTAATAAATGAAAGTTATTCTCAAAGTTTTTTCAAGTTTCATTTATGCACTTTAAGCAATTTAATAAATAATAACAAAATGAAACCTAACCCACCAATAGGAAATAAAAAAATAAAAAAAACATTTTACCATTTACCATGGTAAGTTTTTCACCATTTTCTATTTCCCCGAATGGTAAAGAATAGTTAGATCTAAACTCCGGAAGTGCAAATTATCCAAAAGAAGAAAAAAAAGAGCGGGAGCAGCTCTTTTGAGTGTTCTCCCTTCTCCTTCTATCTGCATCTCTCTCAGACTGTCAGTATATTCAGGAACCAGATGACTATCACTTCCTGTCTTCCTCTATAAAGTCTTATCACTGATCCCCTCCCTCTCTTCCATTTCTACTTGATCTCCCCTCCCCTAGCTCCCTCCATCGACGGACAAGTTCCCGCCCCCCCGGCCTCCTCCATCTCCCCCACATCCGCCGCCTCCCCCACCCGACCTGCATTTGCCGGCTCCCCCGCCTCAGCTCGTTCCCCAGCCTCCTCCGCCGGCATTTTCGTCTCTCCCACCTCAGCCTTTTCACCCGCCTCCGCAGTTTCCCCAGCTCCGGTGGACGAGATCACAGTGGAGAGTCCTGCATCAACAATCCGGAGCCGACACGGGACCACAGATGACGGCACCCGTGCTATTAGCGCTGCCGTGGCCTCGCTTCTCAAAGCGGGAGAGAAGAGGTACGTTAATTAATAAGCATCGGGTTTTTGTGTCATGGTTTCCTTTGTTTAGGAGATTTATCTCTACTTTTTTCTTTAATCATTTTGTTTTGCTAGGGTTTCCCCTTCAATCCAGCCCCGCCACAGCAGTCCGACGATGGCGTTGTCCGACGTGGTGAAGATGCTGGCACTTGTGATGATGACTGTTATCCAGATGCTTGCAGCTCCACCTCAGGATCTGTTTTCATCTCCTCATGGGCTGGCGTGCACTTGCACCGGTGTTGGGGAGTCTGAAATTTGTCTGTGCCTTCCGATTCTATTCATCATGTTTCAGGGAGTAATGTCAGCCGCGTATGCGGTGACATTTATGATTCTTGCTAAGATGATCATAGGCACCGATGACTGGGGATTTTTACTCTTTAGTCTCTTTCTCAGCTCAGCTGGCTTCTTTTGGTCCGTGTTCGTGGCCACTCCTTGGCAGTACCGCAGCTTGGTGCTTATGGGAGACGTTGGAGTGATGGTTACAATGTCTCTAGCGATGGTTTTCATCTGGCACAGGAGGGTGATATGGACACTTTGGAAGACCTTGTGCATTCGGTTGAAGATAATCAGAGCTACTCCCACTCTTCCTACATGAGAGTAGCTAGGGATATTATTTAGATTATGAGCTAGAGCACCTCCCACTGGATGTAATGCAAGACTTTAGTTTATTGTTTTGACTTTAAATCATGTAAAAGGGTTAAGAACAGTTTTGTAACTTCTTTTAAGCGAACAGCTCACTGCTGCGTAGCACAAGTGATCACTTGCTTTAACATATATGTTATTGTAGTCATTACCTCCCTTTATTGGTACGCATGTCATTCTTTCGTCTCTCTCTCTCTCTTTTTAATCTTTGCTTGGCTAAAGGTGGCCCAAGAAAGTCGGAGCATAGATGGAGCCAAGGAAAATACTTTATTTGAGACCTGGAGAGATGGCCATACAGAGGGTTTTAGGGGAGAAGGAGATTGGCAGCTGCATCGAGGAGGAAAACATCAAAAGGCAAAACTTTTGGTCTCGGGTGGAATTAGGAACGGCGTCGGGTGTGGTGGAATCCCTAAGCAAATCATCTTCCTCACACCGCCAAATGGATGCACGTTTCTTTTCTCAGCTTTACCCAATTGTTTTTTCGTTTCAAGTATTGCAATGATTTACGTTCATCTCTATATTTCGCTTTTCGTATTCAATTCTGTGCATGGCTTGTGGGTGATTGATTATATTTGGTTTTTTCTGGTTTCCCCCCTATCGAATTCCATTCCGGGGATTTACTCTAGTTGCATATATAGACTAGTTAACCTTTATTCAGATGCATAAACCAAGGCTTAATATTATTATTATTCATCCCCCATGCTACATAGTTTGCCTTTCAACACGTCCAACTTCAGCCATTATTTTGTTTGCACCATACAATTAGATTTCCCTTGGATGCTATAATCTAGCAATAACAAAGAGGCTTTTCAGCAAAATCCAACACACCTACAAATCGAGTTTTCAGGAACTGAATTGAACACAGATTTTTCGAGAGCACAAGCCAATTACACTACAATGAGAAACCAAATGTAACACTGTTCTAGGTTGTAACGTCCCGTATCTTAAATTAACCGTTTACTAGTCATTTGGACGGTAAACGACAATTACTTCAACTTTTTACTCTGTTTTGATGCTTTTAGTGGCCCTAAAAGTGGACTTTTTGTTCGGGTCAAAATTTGAGAAAATTTCCATCATGAACGTTAAACCGAGCGCGTGCATATGTGGTACGTAAAAATCGGAGTTCGTATGCAAAAGTTATAAGCGAAATACTAAAGTTACTGTTCATGTAGTAAGTTTCTACAAATAGTCGAGTTACTGTAGTAAGTTTCCATTTTCGGAAACTTACCGAGCTCTCTCTTCTCTCTCCCTGATTCTCTCTTCCTCTCCGACCTCTTCACCTTCTTCCTGCCATATCTCCTCCATCCGGCGACGGATTTTGACGCGTAAGGTGTCGTTGGAAAGCTCTCTTCCTTCTCTTCATTTCTGGTTCGTTTGGTAGCCTAATATGAACTGTGGAAGGTGCAGCAATGAGAAGAAGAGGACGGTCACTGTAGCCGAACGGAGGTTTCATCGATTTCCAGCGATTCCGGCCATATCCGGCCACCAAATTGGCGTCGAAGGTTCGGTTTTTCTCAATGATCATTTTCCCTAAGGTCTTTCATTTCAATTTGTAGTGTGGAGGTCGAATTAACAATTTCAATTTCTAGGGTTCTTGGAATTTCTGGAAATTTCTGCACCGGCCAAATTGGAGCCCTTCAAGGTAAAATTGGAACTTGTTATAGTTGTGAAAAATGATCAGTGTGTTGAGTAGGTGCCGCTGTCAAATTTTGGTGTCCATTGGAGTTGGTGGCAGTGGCGGCGGCGCCGCCTCTGTGGGCGGCTGTAGCGGCGGCTAGGGTAGCTTTTTAATTTCAATTTTTGGCTAGTTAAATTCTATAATTATCATAGAGCATATATGTGAAGTTTGGTGAATTTTGGAGGAGTTTGGAATTGTTTGTGAATTTCCGAAGTTTGGAGTTTTGTGATTGAATTGTGGGAAATCCGGCCGTCGGATCTCCCTCGTTTTCGTTGTGGAATATATAAATTGAGGAATTGGTGTTGTGGAAGAGGTTTGGGTTGAATTTGAGAAGTAATGGAGATAGGAATTTTTGGATTTCGTTTAGGTTCGTAATTATTTTATCGGATTACCGTTTATGGAAATATAATTGTGTACAGGGCTATATCACGCGCTACGGCTAGATGAAGGAACTCGTTTGCGTGGTCGCCCAATAGTACTGTGAGTGGACTTTCGATTTAAATAATGATGCATGCGTTTATTTTCTTGAATTAATGCTTTATTTAATTAATATATTACTTTTCGAGCATATGAATTGATTTCGATTTATCACGTGGATTTGCCTTCAATAATGATTTTCATGAAGTAAATATGATTTATTCCGGTTGTGAATTTCGGATATTAATTTGTTATGCTCGGATTCAAATTTATAATTTATGTTGAATTTCGACAAATTATTTTTCCGAGGTGATTTCCGGAATTAAGTATTTTTCTGTTTGTTGATTTGAGATTTTTGGAAAGATTTTCGAAATGGGATTTCGATGAATTTATTCCCTATTTATTTATCGACTTTCGGTTTTGGCATTGGGAATGCCTTGTTGATGATCTAACCATTTTTTTTTAGCGTGTGGGACACGCTGTTAAATTATGCAACTTTTTACGAGAATTTCCGGGTACGGTTGGGAATCGTATCTGTGTTTTCTTTATTCGCGGGACTTATGGGGAAGCCTTACTGACTTTCGATTTTCGTATGGTTTTTACCCGCCATACCTGGGTCGCCATATTTTATTGCTAGCTAGCCTATTAGTACTCCTCCCTGCTTACTATGTG
Source organism: Rosa chinensis (assembly GCF_002994745.2). Lineage (NCBI taxonomy): Eukaryota > Viridiplantae > Streptophyta > Magnoliopsida > Rosales > Rosaceae > Rosa > Rosa chinensis. Next base: position 68,974,545 of record NC_037093.1, read on the forward strand.
TTCGTGGGTGAGTAGAGCAGAGCATGGGATGCTCCAGAGTGTGGGACACTCCGACCCGAGCCTGGGAGGCTCCCTTCTTTCGTATGGTGAAACTTCTTCCCCATATCTTATCGTTGCTTGACTAGCGGGGCTAGTCCGATTTCCACTGTAACCAGCGGGGCTGGTCTTATCTTTTTGAGAAACGAGATTTCAGTTTTACGACCTATTTTTCGAATGTTGTGACTAGCGAGGTTAGTCGGTTTATCGTTTTGAAAATCTTGGATTTAAAGCTAAAGGTGTTTTCTAATTGTTGCATGCATCGGTTTTTAATGAAATAAATGTGGGAAAATATGAAATCCTTTTTCTTTCAAATTGTTTATTTTGTCCACTCACGCTAACGTTTTTCGTCTACTTTCCCCTGGGCCTTTCGGTTTCTAATGCCCAGTTTGCAGGCGAATTAGTGGAAGTTGGGCGTACACGACATTTGAGGCATAGTTGTCACTATTTCCGCAGTGTAGGATCCCTTGATCCTCTACTCTTCTTTTTATATCCCTGTGTATAGTAGCATTGCTCTGATAACCTTTGGGATTAGTATTGTTGAGTTTTGTATTTTGTGAAAGTAGAGTTGTTGGTAATTGGGAGCAGGGTGGCTCCAGGAGTATAAGGGTTGTTTGCTTGAAGTGTTTTTGTGTGTTATACAGGTTTTTGGGTAGTCCATTTTAGAGGTAACTCTGCCGAATTTTTGGTAGAGTTATCTCTAAGGTGGGCCCCACAGGGCCACCTCGGATTTCAGGGTGAAATTCGGGGTGGGTCCTGTCATAGGTAGCCTGCATTTCAATCAAGTTCCCTGTCAGTGAAATTCTGAGCACATTTTACCAGTCAACACATTGTTTTGGTTCAGATGGTGTTCGTGTTGTCATCTTAGCTTTACAATAATGAGTGTTCTGCATAAGAGAATAGGTTACCTCTTCTTTCACGCTTTTGCACCTTCTAGTTTGCTTTTGATTTCGTCTTGTTTTCCGGTACCTTGTATGGTTGCCAATGAGGAAAATAGAAACGGGGCATTTTTGTGTTCAGAGTGCTTGTAGTATGAGGGTGGCAGGGATGGAGGACACGGTGGAGCTGCTGGAGAAGAAGCTAGCGTCTGTGTGTGTGTGTTTCTGTTACACATCTGATAATTAGTGATGGTCTTTCTTGTTTGATTGGATGCTGACAATTTCAGCACAATGGGGGGCCAATTCTGACCAATGATGACTCCTGCACGATTTGCCTTATTGATGGGGCTCGAGATGTGGTCTCTGCTGACAGCTATAGGGATAGGAGAATATTAATGAAGCAAGTTGCTGAGGATGCCATTGCAGGGAGGTGTTCAGATGGAACATACTATGTTTCTAGATCATGGTATGACTGGAAACACTGTTGGGTTGCCCTTCACACTTCAACTTATGCTAGAGACATATAATATTGTCACCGGCTTTTCCTTACAAGTCAGTTGAGGCATCATAATATGAATAACGATGGAGGCTGTCTAGTTCTCTTTTCATGACATCTGCTTTTAAGACTCTTTTTGTTAGTGATTGTCGTAATTTTTTTTTTTTTTTGTAGGTTGCAGCAGTGGCTTAAAAGAAAAATTCTTGATGCTCCATCTGAAGCTGATGCAGGACCAACAGTTTCAATCAGGTGTCCTCATGGACAGCTTTTGCCTGAGCAAGCCCCTGGTGCTAAGAGATTGCTTATTCCAGAGATCCTCTGGCTCTTCATTTATCAAGATGCTTTAACAGTAAAACCTGCTGAGGACCTGGGTTGTTCAACTTTTCTCTCAGACTCTCTACAGTGTTCTGAGTGCAGTGATGAACTATCTGAAGTTGCATGCATGGAGGATTCTTTAAGGTAACTTGAGCACACTCATACTTCAAAGCTTAATGTGTAATTGCTCTTACCATTTTGTATGCTGCAGATTGGTCAGGGAAAAACAGCGCCAGACTCATGATAAATTGGCTGTCGGGAAAAGTATTCCTCTTTCTTTGCATTGCAAGTATTACTTGATACCCTATTCTTGGCTTTCAAAATGGAGAACCTACATCAACGCAGCCGGAAGGAATATTTCTTCAGTAGAGAAACCGGAAACATTATATGGCATTATGGATTTGATCAAGTGTGAAAAGGTAACCTGCAACTTTACGCGGCAATATTTTGTTCAACAATAGTCTGGTACCGCTGATAGAGTGTAATTGGCAATTTGCGGGGTTTTGATTTCTACTGTATTTATCAGCTTATTATACTGCTGTCTTTATGTAATAGAAGGCCAATGAAATTTTGAGGGACCTCATCATTTTATGTAGATTTTTTATTATTTTTTATTATACTTATTTTTTTTATTATTATTTTTTAAACATTTTAACACTGGTGTGAAGGCCTCTGTGCTAAATGGAGAGCCTCTGCACCAACACAAAAGCCCTGCACACCCTAAATTCTTGCCATTCTTAAGCTGCTATTTCTGATGAGATGGGAAATTTTCACTAGGTTTGATAAAACTATTGGGACATTTGAAATCTATTGTCTTTCTAATTCAATCTGCCTTTTTTCTGTGTTTTTAGTTAGTTCTGTTATTAATATATATAAATAACCTCTTTATGCTTTCTTTCAGCACTCACGACTTCTAGAAAGGCCTGTTGATCTGGTCTGTAAACGTGGTTTGATTTCACCAAAGTCTTCCCCTGTAAGTATCTGAATACATGTCTTTGAGTGTGTGGGTGTGTGGTTTTGGCGGGGAGGGGGATGTCATGGTGATATTATTAGGTTTCTTCCTATTTCATATCTATCTTGAGAATGCAAAAAGTATGTTGACCATAATTCTGGAGAGATTGATGAGACATTTGTTGGGAAGAGAATGGTGAGGGAATGATATCATCTGAATTTGTTGTTTAAGCTTTCTCTGACTTTAATGATCTAAGTTTCAAGCTTGTAACTATTCTTATGCTATAGTGTTGGAATTCTTGCTTATTCTGTTGTCTTTGGATCTAGGTGGATGGGTTAATATTCATTACTGAGAGTGACTGGAAATCCTTCTGTGAGGAATGGGGTGGTATTGAGGAAAAAGGTGTATCTGCTGAAATCAAGTTAAGTAATACTGAAGGAAATAACTTGGCAGAGTCCTCTGATGATGTGCAAATCTGTGAGGAGGACTTGAGTACTCCAAATCTCGTGAATAGTGAAGTTGATTCTAGATCGCTTGTGATTAGGACTTTCCCTGAGGTACAGAAAACTCTTTTTTTTTTTTTTTGTATTGTGCTGCATAGTAGAGGGAGTATACTTTATAACATGATACTTGCTTCTTTTTGTTAGATATGTGAGGACTGCATTGGAGAGAAAGAAAGCAGGGAGCTAATGCGAAAGCTTGAGTACTGCAATGAGGATATATATGTATAATTGGTACATGGCAAGGAAGCACCAAAATATATTTTACAAGCATCTGAGACTAGTTTTGATCCAGATCGCCGAGTTTCCAAGCTCTCTCGAAAGACAAACGCCGGAGATCAAATAAGTTTGAAAGTCTCTGGTTCTACATCGATATACCAGTTAAAAATGATGATATGGGAATCTTTTGGGGTATGTTTGTAACGTTATACCAATTAGAAATGCATTCTCTTGTCTCGTGCCACTGGCATTGGTTCTTTTCCTTCTATCCTTTGTCTTGATTTGTATGCCTAGACAGAAAATAGTGGGGAAAATATATCACTCATGTTGTTTAGGTTTCTGTAAAAGATAAAACTCAACCAATTAAATGATCTTGTTTTAATGAGCTCAAGTTGTTGCTTCATTGACGTTGCCTCGTTTTATCAGCACACTGTTGAACATAAGATATATGAGTGTGTGTGTGTATTTCTACTGTTGTTGAGTCATTTAGATGTCTTGTTCTCAACCTTCAGTTCTTCTTGCTGCAGGAGGTTGAGATTGCTCTTACTGCACATCCTACACAAATTAATCGCGGAACCTTACTATACAAACATATCAGACTTTCTGTGAGTGGCTAGTGACTTTGCTCAATTTTTAGGATGTTGAACATTATGATTAAAAGACATGTTGAAAATTTGTTTAGACTAATAATATCAAGTTACTTGCAGCATCTTTTAAATTTAAGAGACCGACCTGATCTTACTAGTGAAGACAGAGATATGGTGATTGAAGATCTGGTATTGTTTTTCCAACCTTATTCTCTTCTTCCAAAACCACTTTGCTGGGACAAGGGGGATTGCATCTTAATGACATTGATATAGTGGATATTCTCTAATTCTCCTTGTGTTTTATATTTTACTCTTGCTTTTATAGGTGCGAGAGATAACTTCTGTATGGAAAACAGATGAGCTTAGGCACCATAAACCCACGCCAGTTGATGAAGCTAGGGCAGGTAAACCACTTCAACATTAGATTCATTGATATTCACATGCTTTGGCTCTTTGAAATCGTGTGTGTCACTTACAGACAAAATAAAATTGTATATATTGTTTACCACAGGTTTGAACATTGTGGAGCAGTCCCTTTGGAAAGCTATACCTCATTATTTACGTCGTGTCAGCAATGCTTTAAAGAAGGTTTGTCTTCAAATTCGTTTCTGGTATTGATCTGTTTCCAGTTCTTTATATGCAGATACTACCTTCTGTCTTTCTATACTTCTTGTCATAATGTTTTCTTAATTTATTTATCAGCACACTGGGAAACTGGAAAACCACTTCCGTTGAAATGCACACCAATCAGGTTTGGGTCTTGGATGCGGGGTGATCAAGAGGGAAATCCCAATGTGACGGCAAAGGTACTCGTGGGTCTTATTGATATTTCATTCATAAGTCTTCTCCTAGTGGTATTATTTACTCTCTTAAATCTAGGAGAGGCCTTTCATGTCAACAAAAGACCTGAAGCATGAAATAATTCATAACTTTGGGATATATTAGATCTGTGTTATACATAACTTAGTTTACTGTATTGGTAATGGTGTTGGTAATTCATGGGGCAGTAAATCATGTTTTGAGGGGAATGCAAGCCCTCGTACTTAGAATCAATTACTTAACTGTACGGAGACATTGATGGATAAGCATCACATAGTTGTGCAAAGTTTTAGACCATCAGTTTAACCTTCATTTCTGCTATCCCTTCCCTGTTCTTTTCTCTGGGGTATGAGAGAGGAGGTTTCAGTTTTAAGGATTCCAGTTTGCTGCCAGATTTCATGATTAGATTGCAAACTTAAGATTATTGTTTATGTAGAATTTATAATGCTGTCAGACTGTCTAGCTCTTCTACACAATTATATCAACTTGCCTCTTTCTATTGCTTCAGGTCACAAAAGATGTCTCGCTTTTATCTACGTGGATGACTATTGATCTCTATATTAGAGAAGTGGATAGCCTGAAATTTGAACTATCCATGAATTGGTGCAGCGATAGCTTGTCAAAACTGGCACAAGAGATTCTAGAGCAAGGTATGACATATTGCAGTTATTTTCAGTGGTCATTAATTTTGGCTGCTTGGTATCATGTGGAGACTACCAAAGCATAGCTTCCATTGTTTTTCTTTGACAATTTCCTTAACAAGTTACTCCTATGTTTCTGATTTTTTTTTTTTTTATTGCTTGAACTTTAGTTTGAGGGGCTGGGATTATGTTGTTCTGAGACTCGGATCTTATTAATAGAACAATTTAAATCTCTAGATCACTTCTGTGTATGCAGAATACAAAACGTTGAAAGACTGATGAACACTCTTACTTTATGTTCTGCCAGGCAGGATAGACCAGATGGTTAATTAGTGAAAGTAATTGAGTGAAAAAACTGGAGTCATAGTTTACAAAATTCTTTGTGTTTTATGGACCTATGGGAATTTGACTTCTCTTACCCCAACTCTTCTATGCATAAGTACGCACTGGTCATCCCTCCTGGTTTCTTAAGGTTTCAATTTATTTTTAATAGATGATGAATATACTTGTGAATCAATTTATAATGTTAACGTAATTGAAACTCTCTTCAGAATCTGCATCTGAGGATCACCAGAGTTGGGATCATCAGTTTTATAATAGGAATCAGGTAAAGTAACCTGCAGCACTTCCAACACAACTTCCAGTTAGAGCTGATCAACCCTCTTACACTGGTGAACATCCGATTATCCTCTTAAAACTACTTTTTGAAGAAAAAAGTTATAGAAAAATTGATGATCTCAGAAGTTGTGTTACTTTTATATTATTTTCATATGCTGCCATCCCTTATTGCATAAATGAGAACTTGCTCAAGTATGTTACAAAGAGAACTGACATCAGTTCCAAAAAAGGCAGTGTGTATCACATGAGCCCTTGTAGTTATTTCCTTTTCAAATATGGAGGGAATCAATTTTCATAAATAAAATCTTAATTTAGCTGTACAATAGTGAGCTAGAGCTTTCTTTCCACCTAGAATCTCTATTAGCAGTTACTTTTTTTTCTCTTTGATTGTTTGCCTTCCTGAAGTGTTTATTTACCAGCACCTAATGTATTCTATGACCAATGGTACTCATGGTTTCTCAGTTCTTTTAAACTTGCCTCTTCATGCAGAATGCAATGTTGGTAATTTTAACTGAAGATTGCATTCGGGCAGGAATCTGGTAGACATGCTGAATTCTGAAACACTTAATGCAATTACCAAATATTTGGATATGGGCACATACAGTGAGTGGGATGAAGAAAAGAAACTGGAATTTCTAACAAGAGAGCTCAAAGGAAAAAGACCGCTAGTCCCACCTAGCATGGAGGTAAAGTAGTAGTGTTAGGACTTAGGATTACTATGCTCCAAAGTTCAGAATAAGTTACTTCTACCCGAATTTTTAGAAAAAAAAATAAATTATCTGACAAGAATTCTTTGCTATATATCTAATATCTCTTCATTACAAGAATTAAATGAATTTATGGTAGCCATTATTTATCTACAGGGAATGAACTTTAAATAAGCACAAGTTGATCTAGCATGATGGAGTTGTTTACTATTCCCAAAAGTTTAAGCTGTTAGGATTAATGTCAACAATTTGTTTTATACTCTCAAACTCACTTCATAGCAAGCGTTCAACTTAATTGGGAGTTTTTGCAATTGCAAGAATTCCAACTCTTCTTTTCTGAAGAGAAAGTCTTGGTTTACCACTATTGGCCAAAATCTTAAACTATGAAGGTGTGTTCAACAACTGTTTATACCTAGCAATTTCAAAGAGAAATGTAGGTTTGAAAATAGAATTTGTAAAGTACTTGGTCTAAAAATTTGGAAATATAGTTCTGCCGAACCCAAATCCATTTTTCATAGATGGATGGGTAAATTTTGGAATTTACTCCTAAAATGGATATTAGGTCAGTTTTAAGGTGTTATTTTCAAGAATAAAAAAAGCCAAATTTTCTGCTCAACGACCTAAATGTGTAGTGCTTGTAAAATCTTTCAGGGTACTCTACGATCAACTGAGCAAGGAGAAATGGAACAGTCAAAATTTGGGCTGCCACAGATTTCACTCAGATAGCTAGAGGTGTATTGCTTGCAACTTTGCGTCCACCATACCCTCCTCGAGAACAAAAGTAGCATAACCTCATGGAGGAGATCTCAAAGATCAGTTGTCAGAATTACTGGAGCGTAGTCTACGAAATCCAGAATTCCTTGCTTCCAGGAGGCTACACCCCAGGCTGAGCTTGGCTTCCTCAACATAGGAAGCCGCCCCTCAAGAAGAAAGAGCTCTACTGGAATTGGACATCTTCGGGCAATTCCATGGGTGTTTGCATGGACTCGAACCAGATTTGTTCTTCCAGCTTGGGTTGGAGTTGAACCAGCTTTAAGATGGGGTTTGTGAGAAGGGTTTTATTTGAAACATTCTGTTAGAATCATTAGTATTCAGATCTTTGGTTGATGCCCTACTGACCCAGAATGTTGATGGGAATTCACATTTTTGACTGCTAGTATCATCTGTGAAGCGTAATTGTTTGCTGTTGTATCAGATGAATTCAATTCACCATGCCCTACCGAAGAGATTTCTGCTTAGACTTTTCATTTGGTAGAAGCAAAACTAGTATATCTGGAATGAGATTAGCAGTCTAATTATGCTCCACCCTTGTACCAGTTTGTAATTACTTAGGTCATTGCATATTTTTGACAAGTGCTGCTACTGGCCATTTGTTCTGTTGGATAGTTTTGGTGCTTAGCAGTAGATAGTAGTTTGGATGTTTAACAGGAGCTCCTATGCCATCTGTTCTGTTTCATTTTTATGCTTTCATCTTAAAATTGAGTTAAGTATATTCATCTTTTACACACTTCCTGCAATGCGATAACGCAATTATTTCATTGTATCTGCACAGCCACACCAAACAGTCATAGTGGCATAGTCATTCATTGTTTTGCGATACATGAGGTGTATCTAACTGTATTTGTTCTTTTCAAGGTCTCTAATACATCATGTACCCTGCGGACTAACTACTTCGTATGTATTATGAGTTATATGTCATGCATGATTCATTTATGAATTATTTACAGTTGTAGATGTAATCAAATGTCGAGATATAACATGAACACTCCATTCCTGTACTTTTTGGGTTTGGATTGCAAGCCTTGTACTTGATACTTGATTGTATGTGTTCATGAAAAAAGAAAAATGGAAGTTTACATTGCATCCATGTTATGTCTGGAGAATTTCATAGGTGATGAATTCATAATATGGATTGCAACTCCTTCAGTTCTGGGTCTGAGATGTCAACGTCTGCATTCTCTTAACAAGCTCCTATAAGAATTGGCCGCAACCTTTCCTTTGTCTAGCACATCTGAAGGCACAGTTTTGAGGAGGCTGCTGCAGAAAGGGTGGTCAGTTTTCAGAAACTGTACCTCTGGGTGTATGCAAGAGATAAAAAGTATGAACTGAAGAAGGTGAAGACGGAGAATGGGATGAAGATGTTTGATGTTTCAGACAATAGGAAGAGAGCGTATTTGGTAGCAAACTGTGGCAGATCACCTTCCGGAGATTACTCTACACATCAAATTTTAGAGAAATCGGGAAAGTAACTTTATAGTTGTGATTGGCAGACAGTTATCCAGCATCTTTCTGTGTGACGCTTTCTAGTGCTGGGTTTGGGTTCATTTTGGATATTATGGTATACGCAACTTGCAAGCAAGCTTAGGACCCAGTGTGCACTGCTGATAGAACATAGTCAAGATACTACGAGTACATTATGATCCAAAGTAGATCATCAGAAAGTTGAGATTTTTGGCTGAGAATGAACGAAAATTATATAGAAAGAAAATAATTACTTGTTCCAAATCAGTTGAACAGATCAAACAAGTGAAGAACAACACATTTCAGAAGACCATTTATAAATCTCCCATAAAATCCCAAGATAATAAGCTAAATCCGAAACTGCTAGTTGTTTGCTAAGCTGAGTGAAGAAATCAAGGAGCTAGCCGGAGCGGATCACGTGGGAATAAGGATGTTTTGCGGATGTTATTCAAACCACAGAAGAGCATCACAACACGCTCCAGCCCTACTCCAAATCCACCATGGGGAGGTGCACTATATCTGTAAGAGCCATCGGCAGGTTTATTAATAGTCTGGGATGAAAAGAACATGCATGTTGTGTTATATAAAATTGGCGGCATCATTCAACAGAGTTCAATAACACAAAGCAAAACAAGATGTAAAAGTTTTCCAAATTCCAGGCTCCACGGACATTTTCAGTGCAGACACCAAAGCTCGCTAGGAATAATGGAAAATCATCTACAAAAGCTAGTGATTTAGACGCGGCTACATTTTCCGGGGGAAGGGGTTGCTAATGACTAAGAGCATCTCCAATGGTTTTGTTATTTGGCTTTGGTCAAATTTGAATTTGACATATGACATGGCAAATTTGATATAGCAACATTTTGACAATTTTTAGCTCCAATGGAGATGTCAAATTTGAATATTACTTTAATATATAAAATTCTATTTATGTTGTTGTTCCTTCTTTTTTTTCTTGTAATCTAAGATCATACAATGAATGGTTCCATTTAAGAAACGCATGAAGAGATTATGAGAAAAGAGATGCAATTGAGATTATGAGAATACATCAAGATGGAATACATAGCAGGAAACAGAAACAGAAACAGCAAAAAAAATAGCAGTCAACTAGCAACAAACAGAAACAGCTTGAATTTGATAGCAACAAACTTATACAAACTGATATATAGCGACAAACTGAAGGAAACTCTGAGCTGCGTTTCTATCATTGAACCATAAACCCTATCATTGACAATGATCAGAGATTATCATCACCTCACTTCCATTGTTATATGTCACAAAAAAACTAAGTTCTTGGGGTCGTAACAGAGGAGCCTTTGAATCAATGTTAGTCTGCAGAAAAATAAATCAGTCTACAAGTCTAGCAAAAGTTCTTCTACCTCAACCAAATGATATGCTAGCATGTGCAAATTGTATTTGTCCCAAATCAAATGACATTAGAACATGAGAGAATACTCACCAGTAATGGATTACCAAAATCATTGAAACGGTATGCAGCTTCCAATGGTTTTAGTTTTTCAATGTACAATTTCTTCAAGCCATCAGTTATAGATGTAACTGCATTGAGAGATATCTGAAGAGGAAATTTGCAAAGGAGACAAACAAAAAGAGTCAGGCAATATGGAACAATGAAGACGTCTCTTTACATACATGTAAGAACAAGTGGATCTAATAGAGTAGAAGAAATTTTATTAAGAAACAGAACAAAACCTAAAAGCAATTTTACCCAAGACTGGGGGCAAGATTAAGGTACAATAGCCATAAAATAGAATAAAGGGAAGGATACACATATACTCACTTTCTTCACTAAACCAAAAACTATGCATCATAAGCTATTGACTACCAAGCTATTAACGATCCAGTTAATAAACTTTAACTCATCAACTTTCTTAAAAATCAATTTTGCTAACAGAGAAGGCAAATTTCATCTAGTTAATGCACATATAATCAAGAATATCAGAAAACACGAATCAACGCTTATTAGTCAAACAAAAGAAGCAAGCATGGAATAGCAATTTGATTCTTACCCTCATGTATGCAGCAACATGGCCACCATAGATATACTTGCGATGTACCTCAGCATCAAGTTGCTTGTTGTCCTTGGAGAAACCAGCAAACCTCTTATTACTGTGTGGAATATCCAAACCACCGTCCAAAGCTCCCTGTAATCAATATTAAGCCAAGATGATAAGCTCCCTGTAATTCATTTAAGCCATTGAATTGACCTCAGTCTCTCACATAATTAGATACCACAGGGCTATAAGGCAAATGCATATATGTACACCACAATTTTGGCATACATACGGATATTACTACTGTATTTGAACATATTGAGACACACACACGGATTGAAGAACAGAATAACTAGTGAAAAATAAGTACTAAAAGAACAACAATTTAAAACATGAGAAAAATTTGTACCTGAATCCAATGGTCACCACCGACAGCTGATGGGGCTCCAAATTGATTTCCTCTCATTTTTGCAGTTCCAGCACCAGCGGGGGATGCATTCCACAAGTCCATTCCCATATTCAGACTAGTTGCAGGCACAGAAACTACAGGCTTCCCAGGCACTAAAGCTGTGTTATTTTGTGCATTTGCTCCTGAAAAATGTGAGAAAACCATTTTACCAAAATTAATGCAAGTACCATTTACCAATGTCTACGCTTACAATATAGCCTAAAAAGAAGTGTATGTTGAACACGATCACTATAGCAGACCAAAATAAATAAATAAAAGCACAAAATTATAGTACCATCTGCAAGCATCTTGTCAAAGCTTCCCTTCTTGTTTGCACCATACTCCTAATGATATAACAACCATGTTTCATTAGAAGAAAATCATGCCAACAATTATTTCTCAGGCCAGGTTAAAGTCTAAAATCCAAAGCACAATATATACTGAGCCAGCTGCTATTTGCAGATAAGTTGCAAAAGCTACTACAAATTTAATAGCCATTGAAGAAAGGTAGAAGAACTCGAGAACATCTTGGAGTATTAGCTGCAGGGCATACACAACCTGGTGGTTACCATTCTCCTCGCTTCCATCTGATGAACCCTCGCTGCCACTTTCAGCACTGTTAACGAGAAAGTTTACGGTCAGACTGGGTACAACATCAATAAACTATCTTTCACCAATGTAAAATGGTAAAGACTCAAGAGCAATCTGAAGCTTGTAAAAAGGCATAATACTATGCAAAGACCACTAACCTTTGTGAAGCTCCATCATTTCCAGAACCAGAAGTTGCTTTTCCACTCATCAACTAACAATCCATTTTGCTAACAGATAAACATGCATTAAACTCAGCTAGAATTCGAAGAAAAACATGTCGATGAATCCGAAACCTTCTCCAAAATACAACTTCTTTCATGAACAGGATTTTCAGCAAAATAATCATTGTAGAGTGTTTCCTGACCTTGCAATCGTTGTCTATCTTTATATATGCGACCAGGAATTGAGCCCCGGCGTCTTCTTCTTCCCTTCTCTTGTAGAGCAGCAATCTCCAGATTCATCAATTCTTCGTATGATGATGAATTGGCAAGATCCCAAAATTCCTCATTTGCAGCATCTGAAGATGAATCTGATAAATTTTTATCCATGTTCCTATTATTCAAGAAGAGAAAAGAAACTTGAAGAGAGGAAAGCTTGAATTTCTGGGTGAGAGGAGAGGAAGAAAGACGTGAAAGGGCAAGAGAGAGAGAGAGAGAGAGAGAGAGAGAGAGAGAGAGAGAGAGAGAGAGAGAGAGAGAGAGAGAGAGAGAGAGAGAGAGAGAGAGAGAGAGAGAGAATAAAAAAATAAAAGACAGAAACGGAGGAAGCTGTCAAATTTGACAGAGAATACTCTTGTGTCAAATCCACGTATAAAAGGCAAATGGGTTGGAGATTAATTTGGTTGGTCAAAAGTTGACGTTGGGTATCCATCTGGCAAAAGACACATCTGTTGGAGATGGTCTAAGACATTTAAGATGAAACATGTAACATACACATGAAAAAGGATAATGGTACCTGAAGGAATCAATATATGTTGATATTGTCTTGACTTCAATTCACGTGCTTCAGCACGTTCAGCCAAGAACTCTGGTACATGGATACGTTGCGCACCTGAGATAATCTCCTCACCTAAGGAATGAAAATAAGATATAATCAGATATGATTTATGTGAAACCAATTCAGTAAATCTTGGTTTTAATAAAAAGCATGAGATTCTTTTCAACCAAAAGATATAAAGCCTAGGATGTCAAACGAAGTACACAATATCATTGATGATTTATCTCGAATGAAGACATCAAATTAATGAATTACTGTACTCCTTATTGTCACAGCAAGGCATGGTATAGAAAGGCCTCGCAGCCAATGGATAGCGGCGAAGTATGTAGAACTGAGTGCCATATCTAGGAGCTTAAATAACGATAACTATAATGATAACTACAAGACTATAAAGTAAAATATAACAAATACATGCAAACAAAATATGAAAAGTTAAATTACTTTTCCAAAACTAATTGGCCCAACTTCCTCTCTGCTTCAGTATTTAGGTCCCCCGTAGGATCAACTTCGACACCAGCCTCCTACACAAACAGGTCAAACTTAAAGTATTATTTATAAAAGTAATAACAAATTCGGTAACTGAAACAGGTGATGTATGTTTAACCATGACCACTTACTCCATAACCATCCAAATAACAATCACAATATAAGAGCAAGTTCACCCATTAGATCACCAGGTCACCCACTATTCACTACTTTTTAATGTTAATTTCATCATTTGGGACACGGGCACAGTGTATTTCGTGCCCTGGGTCACCCGAAGTCACTTTCTGGGTCACCATCGTGACCTGCAAAGTGACCTGGTGACCTAGGTCACCATGAAAACTGTGCCCGTGACCCAGAGGGTGGAAATTAACACTAAAAAACAGTGAATAGTTGGTGACCTGGTGACCTAATGGGTGAACTTGCTCTAACCACCCATCGAGAGAGAGAGAGTAACCTTTAGCATTTGAACACCTTCCGCAAAAGTAAGACGTAGAGTCTCAGGCAAGTACTGCAAATTTAGAAAAGGGAAAGAATCAGAATCCAAAAACTAGACGAAAAACTCATTTGTTGGTCTTCTGGTAGCCATTATTTATAAGAATATCAGACTCCAAACTTAATCTCAATCTAAAATAAAAAAATAATCATAAACTTTAGTGGTTCGAAGGGATACTGCCTCCGTACAGCTTCAAGTTCCTTCTCACAATTTTTGTTCAAATAGTCAAACATAGTAACAAACAACCTGCTAACAATATCCATAACCTGCACCAAAAACCATTACCTGTTCAGTAAATCACAACAGTCACTATATTTGACTTCTAATAATGAAAAGTAAAATAAGCACTAAAGGTTATATATAGAGTCCATTTATTTGTTTCCCACTATGGTACGGCTTCCTTAGCCAAATCATACTTGAACACGGGGTCTAATTCCTTCTACCTGAAATCGATTTTCACGACAGCACGATTCTAATATCTTTTTCTTTTATTAGATAGAAGCGGATCAAATTGAGAAAAGTTCAATCAAGTAATAAGGCATGGGCCCCATAAGGGGTACCATGCACTAGTAGATCTTATAAAATCTGCAACTCCTCTAAGTCGAGGTTGGTATCCTTATAAAATTAGTAATCTTCTCCACATCCTGGCCAGGCATTACTCCTTTATGTAAACAAGTCAATTATTTGAGCCGTGCCATTGGTTCAGTGAAGTTGAGCTAAGAAATAGCTTTGTTGTATAGAATATAGATGACCATGAGTAATGCCATTGGGAGAGTATATCATGCCCAACATCATCAAGTTCTACATATAAATTGAAGTACACGACACAACTTTAAAGTAACAATTAAAAACACCGTCCAAAAATTTGTTTCCCTCTCATAATATATTTCTTGTTCTGCTGAGTCTTACGTTTCGTTTCTAGTGCTTTAGCTCTGACAGTTGAAATACTCTGTACAGGACACTCATAACTCAACTTCTCGGTGCCGCAAAGTCCATGAATCCTTGAACACAGCGTTCACGGGGAGTCTTTTGTTCTTCCTCTCCAAAATTCTGATACCAACGAATTTTCTGCTCCAGACAAGAAACAAAAGGTTGAGTAGTTTTCCAGCCAAAAAGACGCAGCATTGCATATGCTAATCAACCGTGACAATACAATAATAACTTTACCTCGATGGATAATGGTGTGATTGTAGCTCGTGCTTGCTCAAAGTGAATATTGTTGATAATCGATGGTGGTGGTGCATCTGAACTCCCACCAGTTGCTATAAATTCCTCAAATGTCTCAGCTTTAGAAAGCTTAGAAGCTCTACTCATCTGGTAACACGGACATATTGATGAATAGATAGGTCAGAGAATAACAAAACAGAAAGAATGGGATATCACCAGTATAATCAATCTTGAAGCAAAAGAACAGAAATGATCTCGAGTATTTTAGCACTAGACGAACCAGCATAGCAAGATCAGCTCCACTGAAGTTTTCACATCCTTGTGCAATCTCACACAGATCTACGCTGGGATCTATATGTTTTTTCCTTGCAAGAGCTTTCAAGATTGAACCACGCTCGTCTTTATCGGGCAGGGAGACAAGTATTTGTTTACCAAACCTTCCGGACCGTAAAATAGCAGGGTCCATTTGATCGGGTCTGTCAAACATATAATAACAACTTGTAGGAAATGCAGACAGATAATCAACATAAAGACTGAAGAAATGAACAATGATTTTTACCTATTAGTGGCACCAATTATAAATACACCTTGCCGCTTCTCTCCACCATCAAACTCTATAAGAAACTGCAATTGTAAGCACTAGGCAGTCAGTTGATGTTATCCATAGATGAACAAAAACAATGAGTAGTGCATGTCTGGATGATATTGAAATGGTTTGAGATTGCCAATTGAAGATTATTGTACCTGCTTCAATAGCCGCTGAACAACCCATGACCCTTCGCTCTCCTTAGTTGTTATAGAGTCCACCTGTCAATAATTAAGGGCACAAAATTTTAAGAGTTTGGATTCATAAAACACTTCTCAGACAGAAAAATTTGTTCTAGGACACCTGAGGACCCAAAATTCAGGCCCACTGGTGTCTAATATTCGTTTGGATACCTAAAAGGAACTCACCTTGGTGTACAAAAGAGTTGATTATATTCACTTTTGTCTAACTACTATATTCCAGATCGTTATTACTTTCTTAATTACTTTCATATATATAACAGAAGTTTCATCCCAGAAATAAGAAGTTAAGTACATTGTTAGATACAGTGAAATAGTAAAGATTTATAGGGCCTGTATATAGAAGCAATAGCAAGTTAACTGTCAAAAAGAGATCGAGAACCACAAACCTCATCAAAGAAAAGTATACATGGCGAACACATCCTTGCACGGCTAAATATTGTCCGAAGTTGCAGCTCACTTTCTCCAACATATTTATTCAAAAGTTCAGGGCCCTAATAAAAATCAAATAGATTCTTTAAATTATGCATAAACATTCACTGAAATGTATGATGCAGCAACTAAATAAAGTAACGTAACAAATTTAAAAATACCGATTGAAGCATGCATACATGGCCTACCTTAATGTGAATGAAACTAGCACCAGCCTCATTAGCAACGGCCTTTGCTATCAGTGTTTTACCACATCCTGGAGGTCCGTAGAGCAAAACACCTGTCTCTAAGTCTTCTCCCTGAAAACAAATAACTTCTCGATTACTCCATTGTTTGCAGACAAAAATAAAAAGAATATATCAAATCAGTACACAAGCAGGTTTTAAAAGCAGTGACTCAACAATGTGATCATATTCATTTTACCAAAGATGCAGTTTACAGAACAAAAATCAATCGAGGAAAAAGAATGTCAAGCACACGGCTCTTCTGACAGAGTGAGAGAAATCATGAAATTAATATCTGGAATGCTAAAAACGAACACACATACATGAAAAAGAGAGATCATCAATGAATGAAAAAATGGATTACCTCATAGAATGCAGGGTATTTAATAGGCCTAACAATAAATTCAAGAAATTCCTGCTTTAATGAATCCTGCCCACCAACATCCTCCAATTTCACATCAGGAATTGCATTGAATCCTTCTCTTTTTAAAGAAGGCTGAATAGCCTGAACTGCTTCCTGTAGAATATCACATAATGATAACATCTGAATAACACATAGCAAAACAAGTAAAAAGAAACGGGAAAATAAAACAAGAGGCCGACAGGATCATAAAAAAAAAATTGCAGAGTATTAACTAGACGATAAGACAGATATCGACAAGAGTAGGAAAAATGATCAAAAAGTATAAGGAAATTAATATCAGATTACCTCAAAATCAGTCATACAGATGGAGTAGTTTTTCATTTCTTCAGGTGCATATATAGACCTATCAGCCTTCTTGTTGTTTACAATCCTATTCTCGGCAATCTTGACAGCCTTGATGACCAGTGTTTCCAAATCAGCTCCAACAAACCCAGATGTAGCCCTGGCTAGTTTATGAAGATCAAACGAACCTTCAAGTCTTGGATGTTTTAGAAGCAGAGAAAGAATGTGGCACCTGGCCTTTTCATCCGGAGCGGCTAAGACAAACTCAAGGTCAAAACGCCCTGGCCTCCTTAGAGCAGGGTCAATAGCATCCGGCCTGTTGGTAGCTCCAATCACAATAACACGGCCAGATTTTGAATTCACTTTGTCCATGCAGGTAAGAAGTTGTGCCACAATCCTCTGCTCCGCTGCTTTTAAATCCTCTCTTTTGGAAGCAATCACATCAATCTCATCAATAAACACAACTGACGGAGCAGTCTGATAAGCTTTATGAAACAGCCTTCTTATCATGTCTTCAGATCCACCTGAAATTCAACAGCAATTACGACAAGCAACTATCAACAATCCAAAGCGAATAAAGAGCAGAAACAGATGAGGGATTCACACACACCTGTAAAGCTGGAGACGAGTGAGGGTGCTGAAATCTTGTGGAAGGTAGAGCTAGTTTCATTGGCAATAGCATGAGCCAATTTAGTCTTGCCACAGCCGGGTGGTCCGGACAGCAATATTCCAGGCATCGGCATTGGCTTACCTAGCAGGTAAGCTCCCAGCTTATGATTGCTAAAAGGCACAATGACCTCCTTGTTGAGCTCCTCTATCACCTTGTCTATGCCTCCAAAGTCACTGAACCTCACAACCGATGGCCCTGCCTCCTCGGCATCATTCTTGTCTGCTTCTCTCCGACTTTCAAGAACGGCTCGCTCCGATTCCACATTATTCCTCTTCTTCTTCTGGTTCAATTCCCGGTAACTCGCTTGCAGTGACGAACTTAACAAATCAGTACATTCAACGGATGACGACCCTGCCTCGTCGTCATCAATATCATCACAGGAGCCGTGATTAATCCTCGGCCTTTTGGCCCCAACTCCTCCAAGTTGTTGTTGGCTCAACTCCTTCATCATATTCTTCTTGGTCTTCTGCTTTAGACGGCTGGTTCTCCTGAGCTCTATACGTTGACGACTGAGGGCTACGAGTTGGGCTCTCCTGCTTTGAGGACTTCTTCTTACTTGGCTCTTGTTTGCGTCGGCCATAGCGATCCAGGCCGGCTTATGCAAACTGAGAATTCAGAGTACGTTGTAATAAGAGAGACTTTATATAGGCTTCGCCGAGTCAGCCCTCAAAACATTTAGCACTGTAAACGCACTTATTCACGTTATTGCCACAGCCTAAGAGTCTATATGTGGACTCTCTATTGTAACTGCCAGCCCATTAAGAGAGTATGGATTCTATGGACTCTGGGTACGTAATGGGAAGTCTGCAACATTAGGGTGAGTCAGTCACTATCAAAAGAAACCATCAACTATAAAACAGAAAATAGTAGCCTTACCTAAACAATATGCTTTAGTGAGATACAAAACAATTTCTGTGAATGTAGGTATCTGGTTTGATTTGAGTTAGTTATCATCATCTGCAATTTTTATTTAACTAAATTTGTATGTTTTTATCATTTTTGACTATAGTTCAGTAAATTGAGTACGACTTTAATTTTACATTTCTTTCAAAGATATTGACATTTTTATTTGAAATGCTTTTATCTTTTGTGATGACTTACTATTATTAGTCCTATGACTTACTACTATTAATCCTATGTTGATATAATATTTACAATAACAGCCAATTGCAGCCAAGACGAGCAAACAGAGGACAACTCCGAAGATCTTATGTAAAACTGTCAATTCAAATTAGAAATGTAATATATTTTGTTAAAACTAACTATTTTGTAACGAACCTGTAAAAAATTATGTTGGTTAGAACTCAGAACAACAATTTTTTGAAAAATTTAAAATGTAAATAGATAAGCCTAGTTAATATAGCGGCTTTTGCTTAGAATTTCAATTCTTGAAATATGCAAATATACGCATGTTTCATAAACACTGAGCATGTAAATATACGAATGTTTCATAAACACTAAGTATTTAAAAACTTGGCAAGTAAACAAACCCGCAGCATTGCAGGTATAGCTAATTGAACTAGTTCAAGTTCTACTCTACTAGTCTTAGGAACCGGTGAAGGCCACCATGGGAGAGAAAACGGGCAGCAGTGTTCCCTCCTCGACATTCCCTTTACTGGACACTGAAGTTTTCTCTAACGTTCCTCCACGAAGGTTGCATGTGATAATTTTATGGTAATGAGTCAAATACACGACATCCTCATTGTTTGGGTGGAAAGCTAGCATCTTAAATGTGTACGGTGGGCTGACATCAATATTTTTACAAGGTAGAGGAACACTGTCGGCTAACCATTTGAGTTTGCATTCGCTGCCCTTCACAACTTGTTTCAACTCCGTAACTCTAAATGGCAGCAGAAACTCGTCGTGATCTTGAGGGAGAACGTCTCCTTCCCTGCTCAACCGCAGACGCCCTCCGCTTACTCCTAGCGAGCCTGCTGCTGCACTATTAAAACCCTCAGGCGGTTCAATGAAACGGTACTTAGCAATACTAGTATTGAATTTGAATTTGGGCATATCCAACTCAAGTATAAGGCTATTACTGCTCCACCAGTAGTACAACATTCCATTGTAAGCTACGTAAGCTGTTGCAGTAATCCGATTGTAATCATTAAAATTAAATCGTAAATGAATAAAATGGCCGAGGGCATACTACATCTATCTCTCTCCATTGACGGGTCTCAGAAAAGAAGATCTCGAAATGAAAGTTTGGATCAGATGAATTCGGAACTAGTCGCACAACCTTCCACTTATTCTCAGCATTAAGGATGAAAGAATTCGTTCTAGTAGTGGTACTAGTCCCTTGTTCTTCGTCTCCATTATGATCATCATTTGAGTACATATAATATGGATCACAGACAAAGGCCACAAGCACGTCGCGGTGGTAGACCCGAGGGGTGGGAGGAAGAGGAACCCATTGTCTGGTGTATGGATTGCAGAGGTAGTAATGACGTTGATCGCGCAGCATAAAACCAAGTCATTATACGTCCCTACCACAATTGGTGGTACAATGGAACCTGGTTTGTGCCTGTCCCTCAAAAAGGGCAATTGTTCGGCTAGTTCTTCTATTTCCTTGGCTTGGTGATAACATGGGAGGAAATTAATTAAGAGTGAAATTGCTTGCTGCTGTTCTGAAAACCGGATGATCCGACGTTATGATGAGAGATAGTACTGGCTTGATTATATCGATTATAACTAGAGTTGTTAGAATAGGCTTTTGCATTTGACGTTGAAGGCATAGATAGCGGCCAACAAAGTAAGGAGCAGATATGAGATTGTACCAAGGCATTGGAATATGAGTTTATTGCAGGGAAGCCGACACAAAATTTCAACCAATAAAACCTTAGGGATACCATCAATCTTAGTTCTGAATAACTCTGAATCTAATGATCGTCCTTCCATATTTTTATCGAACCTAACCATGTTTGCAATATGTACATAAACACCTACTATGGATAGCATATCTAACTTCGAAATCTGGGTAAGTTACCAGATTTTTGAACATGTAAAATAATATATAAGATATAATGTAGTAATGTAATATAAACAAATGTTACCAAGTTCAGTAGCATTGAATCACATTGATCATGTTCCCACAGCATCGCGCGGGCGCATTATCTAGCGTAGTTAATTACAAAACATGACTCATCCACGTCAGAATTGAGTCATGCAAGGCTACCCCAAAACAACTTAAATGTAGACACCCTATGATGAAGCTATATAGCTGTATATCATTTAAATTTCAAACTATATATACCCTAGCACAGCTCTCCGACTCCAAAGCTATATAAATGACATGAACTCTATAATTTAAACCATATCCTAGAAACTTCATAAAATTATGTTAGTTGAGAAGTACGTACCATCACATTCTAGGTTCCAACGTAAATTTTTCAATTTTCCTCGTGATCTGTTTAACATCCAACTCAACTTTCTGAGACTTTCAATCACTTCAGGAATTTCCGGACAGAAGATAATTCTCCTCGGCAATCTCATAACAAACAAAACAAACTAATACATAATCTCCAGCGTCAGTGATTCATCATTTACTCATACAAATTATAGTTATCAACGCATTCCAGGCCTAGATCAGATGGCCGACAAAAATATTAAAAGACCACCTCACACAATGTGATTTTAAACTGTAGTACATGATCTCGTACAGACCCAAGATAAACAGTAGAATTCAACATGCCAACGATACACTCATCCACAACTCCATCTCTGTCACCAGGGGCACAGAGTGCAGCTCTCAACAGTACACGATTTGATTCAGTTACGAAAGCTTTGAGGCCATGTAACCTGCAACAACTTCAAGCAAATGAATGTTATATTGTGATAATAAAACATTTAGTTCAGAAATAAATGAGCAGCAAAGGATCGAACATTGATAGAAGGAAAAGAAGACTCAGGACTGACATTCTTAGACTACAAATGCAACCGATAATAACATGACCGCACACATTTCTATTCAATAAAAGTTGTTTTGGATGTTTGAATGGGAACTTCATAATATTTGTAATAGTTTGCTGATATGATGCACCTAGTGCAATGAAGTTTGCATGTGATCCCTCAAAGTGTACACATAAAAATCAAAAGCCTTCCAACAAAAAGTGAATGTTAAGATAGACAGAGGATAGTACAACATACCATAGAATCAGTCACGATGCCTGGACCGACCGTCATTGTGCTTGACATTCTCATACCTTCTTCTCTCACTTGATCTGGAATCCTGTCTATCTCTCTCAATCTCCTTATTTCTCTGTTGTTCCTCCAATTTTCCATGTCTTCTGTTTCTACGCTCCCCTTCATCTTCTCCATGCCTTCTAGACTTATGCTCCTCTTCATTATGTCTGTCAGTTTCATGCCTTCTCCTCTCACTTGATCTAGACTCATCGTATTTTGCTCTCTTGTAATCCATATGTCTATCCCTCTCAATATCCTCATTTGCCCCTTCTTCCTCTCTAGTACCACGCTTTCTATTTCCAAGCTCCTGTAATAGACCTTCCCTGGGCCTTCTATAATCATGATCCTCTTCATCTCTTTCATTCTTCCTTCCTCTTTGCATTTCACCCTTGTTGTGCCTTCCACGTCCTCCATCACCCTCTTCAACCCTTCCGGGTTTCCTCCCAATATTAGTATCATCATCATTAGTATCATTCCTGCCACTTCTTCTACTCTTTTCTGTCATTGCACCTCTACTTTTTCTGGATCTTTCATAGTCAGAATCACTATCATACAAGTTTCTGCTTTTTCCATTGTCGGCTTGCTCGACATCAAAATCATCTCGATCTACCCTGCGGCTGACCTGCTGATTCCTTTGCTGCTCAACTTGGCTACTTTTCCTTTCCATTCTGCTGTCAAAATCAGACTCATCCCCAGGGTCATGCCTTTTGTTTGGTTTCACATGTTGTTTGCCCTTTTCAGTTCTGCTCTTTGGCAGTTCTTCAGGATAACCAGAATCATCATCTGAATCATGCCTCCTACGAGGTTGTTGGAATTTCTTGGCTTCCTTTGTGGATCTATCCTCGGCATCTTCACTGGCAGCAGAATCATCAATATCATCGTTTCTGCTTTTACTATGCTTCTTTACAACCTTCCTCTTCTTGTCAACATCATCTTCAGAACCATCTTCATCTGAATCATGCCTCCTACGAGGTTGTTTGGATTTCTTGACTTCCTTTGTGGATCTATCCTCGGCATCTTCACTGGAAGCAGAATCATCAGTATCATCGTTTCTAGTCTTACTATGCTTCACTACAACCTTCCTCTTCTTGTCAACATCATCTTCAGAATCATCTTCATCTGAATCATGCCTCCTACGAGGTTGTTTGGATTTCTTAATTTCCTTCCTGGATCTGGCCTCCGCATCATCACTGGTATCAGAATCATCAGTGTTATTGTTTCGGCTTTTACTATGCTTCTTTACAACCTTCCACTTCTTGTCAACATCAACTTCAGAATCATCTTCTTCTGAATCGTACCTCTTCTGCCGTTTTTTGTATTTCTCAACTTCCTTTTTCGATGTATCAACATCAGAATCATCTTCTTCACTGCTGCTACTTGTACTCCGACGCTTTTTCTTTTTATCAGGTTTCAGAGGGCTACCACTGCTATCTGTATCAGAAGAATCATCCTTATGCCTTCTCTTCCTACTTTCTTTCTTTTTGTTCCTCCTAGATTCTTTAACGCTCTTTTTCTTATCTTTCTCAACCTTGTGCTTATCCTCCACAGATTTCTTCCACCCAGATTCTCTGTCCAAAAACGAATGCTCTTTCCTCTCATAATGCCTGCTACCATCATTCTTCGTACTAATGATTAGTCCATCCTCGATCTCCTCAGTATTTGTTTCTGTAGCTTCAGGTTTTAGTTTCAAAGCATCTCTTAAGTTGTCCATCTGCTTCTGCTTCCTAGCAGCAATTTGGTGGGTCTGTGTATCTGAAACCCTGGTTGAAGTAAAAACAAACCAGCGATAAGGGTCACTATCAACAAATCTACCCCTATATATCATTATCAAGCAAGGTGCAACAAAACCTTACATGAATAAGAACAGAGACTGCTCCGATTTAAATTAGTTTTAAGCATTAAACTATACGAAAACAGATTAATCAAGAACAAAGGCAGTAGAATAACTAAACTAGTTTAAAGAAAAATAAAGGGAGATTAATGAGGAGGAGAGTGAGAAATTACTTGTTATCCCCAAGAAGAACAAAGGCAGTGGGTCCACCCATGTCCTCGGAGGCGGCGGCGGCTTCGAGAGTCGTCCTGGCCTGGGCGAGCTTGTCAGCAATCTCAGCGTCGGTGAAACCCTGATCGGTGAGCTTGTCCTCGAGGACGACAAGCTTGAGCTCAATCTGGCGCTTGCGATCATGCTCAAGGATGTCTCTGTTGGGCTTCTTGGAGACGCCGGCCATGCCCTGGTCGCCCTCGAAGCCTCTGGAGTTCTCGGCGGCGACCTTGCCGGTCTTGGATTTGATGAAGAACTTGTTCGTCTGGATATAGCCATTGGTTCCGGACCCTCTCGGAGTCTGTAACCCTATTCCGTTGTACATATTATAATCACCTACAGTATCCAAATCGCAATCGAAATCTCAATACCACAACAAAAGTATATGGATCGATTCACCGCCGAAACCCTAGATGGAAAATTACCAGACCTAGATCGACAGAGGAAAACTAAAGAACGAGAGAGGAAAGAAACAACGAGAGGGATTTGGTTACCTTTGGATTGCCTTCGCTCTCTCTCTCTCTCTCTCTCTCTTCGTATGAGAGGCGGAAGAGGAAAAGATCTAAAACCCTCTTATGAGATTTGATTTGCTTTTGTCGCACTCCCAAAGTCCCAATGCCCTCTACGTAATGTTACCAGCCTACATCCATTATATATATATATATATATATATATATATATATCTCCTGTAGGATTTTTTTTTTTATTTAAATGAGGATATTATTGTTCTTTATAAATAATAGTTTATGATTTGTTTAGTGTGTATCTATAAAATTACAAGAGGAATAAAGTCACTAGCTCAGACCTTTCAAAACAAGGTCATTCTCCTCCATATTCTCTCTTGCAAGAAGAACCATTTCTCTAACTATGTCCTTACCAAACATTGGAAACTAAGCACTCTTTTCCGAGCCTAAAATTCATGAAACAAACAAGGCCATGTACATATGTGTGTAATAGTATGTGGAACAAGAACGAGCATAGAGGCAAGAACTCTGATTTCCGAACAAGATGCTTATGTTATTCATGATTTCAGCCGCCAACTCTGAAAAATTACATGCGTTTGTGATGGCTACTTGTGTTTACACAAATTGTGTAAGACATTATTGGTCTGTAACGGTGGGTGTGAAATATGAGTCTCAATCACCGTTGCATTTGGTGAAGGCATAGGACAAGATTTTGCTAACAAAGGTCCAATTTTCCCAAGTAAATACCATACTACATGAAATATATTTATGGATACAAGCAACAATGATCAAAATCATAGTCAACATACTATGGCACAAACTATTGGATATATATTATGAATACAAAGGTATAGCACTTCGGGTGCAAGCTTTCGCCAGCTTTGGGAACTCCCACCCAAATTCACTCGCCACCAAGAATTCTGGTGGGGTATATATTTATCTATTAGTTTCCATCTCTGGGCAGATCAAGCAAAACTTCGCTCACTTGGCATGGATAACAGCCTTTGCGCTGTCTTCGTCCTCCTTGCAAATAATGTCAGACTCGCCTAAAGGCCAACCCAGTAAGAACGACCATTGCTGTTGTGAATGGATGAACTGCTGGGTGATGCCACACCCCATTCATACCAGACCTGAATCACATTACATAGGAACACATTAAAAACTCATTACTCATCAAAAAACATCAAACTCAGACACGGTTTAATCACCTTGGTAGGACTACAACAACGCCAAAAATGCACTTCGAGAGAAGAACCAGGACGCAGACAAATTGGTGTCCTTAATGGAAAAAATATGGGAAACCTGAGAAACACAACAGAGAGGGTCATCAATGCAATGATTTGAAGAAGGAAAGTCATCCATTCCAGATTCATCGTGATGACAACCAAGCATATAGAACATAGCCACTGATAGAATACAACAACACTGACCTAGGGAGAAAGAGGTGAAATAATTTCCACTGAATTCTTAAAAGTAGATGACTGATTCTAATAACGGAAAAGAAACAAGCAAGCACAGAGGATAGCAAGCTTCAAGCCCAAGAAAATACCAGCTAAACATGTTTGGTGTTGATGTTGATGGCTCAATGCCAAGATGAACTTCTTTGTACAGTATGGAATCAAAGTAGCCAGCAAATCCTAAAAGCCACAGGAAAAAAGTCAGCAAGATATCTTGATATATCAAATTCTATCAATGACATGAGCATCAGTAACTCTATCCAAGCACATACAGATTCAGATGGTTCATTGGTCTACTTGAAAGAACATAATTAGTTGCAACCATAAACATCAGGGGTGTGCAGTAGGGTAAAACCATCACATTAGAATTGTTGTACGTTTTTTGCTCTCTTTCCATCATTCGTTTGATCCTCCTAGATGGTAAATGATGTTGTCATTATAATTCTCTTATTATATTTTTTCTTTAGGCTAACTGATATGACATCATACAGAGACGAAGATGAAATTGATAGCAAACAATTGGCCCTTCAGTGTTAATTTGATTTTAACATGATTCATTAAAATATTAAATTACATCACATGAGTCGTTCAGATATCAGCCACACACAATCAGAGAATTTAGCCACACTAACAAGCAACACATACCATGAACCATAGCAGACCCAGTATCACCAGGTATTTCAAACTTTAACTTCGTGTAGCGGCTATTGCTTTTATCAATTGATCGGTTTGGATGAGTGAACGTGAACACCTATTTATTGGAAACAATATCAGATAATAAGAACCCTAGACAAGGGTCAAACGGAACACAAACAAGTGAATTAAAACTACTATAAAAAAATGGGCCGTGTGGAAAAACTCACAGGTTGAGGAGGAGCCAGTCTTGCAATGTTGTGCAATTTAACAACATAAGCAGTTTCAAAGTGTGCAACATCTTTATGCGCCTTAACCTGCAAGAAGCAAAAATCACGACTATGAAGTCCACAAAAGTCCGAATCAGACAAACTAAGACATGTTGGAGAAAAAGATGTGAGCATACATCATTGTAAAGTTTTGAAGCAGTCACCGGATGGATGAAACTCGTATACCTGAAAATAGGTATATCAGATTTTCAGATAACCAGAGTTGTGAAGAAATCTGAATAATCTAACAAACAATTGAGCAGCTCCGAAGTGGGCAACACTTCAAGAGAAAGAAATCAAAAGTTTACATACGATGAAGGTATTGAGATTCCATCTTCTTTCAGAAATTTCTGGGCTCCATCAAGACACTCAGGAGACAGCTCATTATCACCAAAAGAACCCAATAATTCACTAACCTGATGCAATTGAAGGCAATATTAGTATCACAACAAATAAGTCCAACAAAAAAAAAAACACAAAAAATGACCATCCATAAGAATATTGGCTTACCAAAATGTCAGCTTTCTCAGGAGCATCCCAATGACGCATATCGCTTGAAATTATGGAAACAATGTTTTCCCAGCCCTCTAGTTTAACCAAGCTCTGTTCCAACAAAAACACAACAATATATGAAATGTTGCACTGGCACAGAGAAAGTCTACTTCAAACACTTGCCCCCCATAGAATAATAGCAGCAAGATGGCTTGCACTACCAGGAATATTAACTTGCAAGTTATCAAAGTTCAAGTTGCAATTGAGAGAACTTAAACTCACATGAAGTGTAACTACTGCATTTGGATTTTTTTCCACAGCGTAGACTTTAAGCCTGCGCCCAGTTTCTTCAGCTGCCTATACATGAACAGAAGAAATAGAAATGTTAAAATTATCCCCTCCATGTAGAATCCAGTCCGCATATAAAGAAAATATTCCAAAAACAGGTATGTAAGAGACTGAGGGTGGCACCTGCAGTGACGCCCTAACTAGTGGTCCACGCCCTGCTCCAACAACCATTAATACCTTGCCACAAATGGAAAATTCACATAAGCAATGCCACAACCTTCATATCTATGAAATTTAATAAATAACCATGAAACCAAATTAGTACAAGTAAGCAGCTTACAGTGGTTACTGTAGAAGACTTTTCATCTGGAACCCTGTCCTGTAAAGCTTTAGCAATTGCCCTTTGGTACTAACAGAAACAAAATAACATGTTACATAAAGCTCTTCAAGAGGATACAAAATAATTAAAACGATTATTACAGCATTTAATTAACCAGTACCTGAATGTATTTTGTTGTATCCTTTTCAAATGTCTCATAAGTCTGAGCCTCTAGATTATCCATGAGTGGCTGCATTAGAATATCGAATTAAATCACTAGATACAATTTTAAAAATGAAATTACTAATGGAAAAATAATACTAGAGAGCAGTAGGCAAAGAAAGAAAACCTGTAAAGGTGACTGCAAGAAATCCCTGTAACCAAGCTGGCATAAGATATTGAAAGAGTCAAACAAAGATAATAGCTGGGGGGAATGTCCATTCCATATACATGCGCACAAATACACACATACAAATGCATACACAGAGAGAGAGAGAGAGAGAGAGACCTCAAACCGCTCTTGCTCAGGAAGAGGATCCATCCTTTGGTAAAGAAAGCCAACATAATCCAAATAGGGTCTCAAGGGATGTTTCTGTACACCTGAATGACAAGAATTCTTTAGAAAAGGAAATATGAAAAAGAGGAACTGAACATCTATGCTTTTTTTTTTTGGACGAATGAACATATATGCTTAAGTTAATAAAGCTCTCATTCATTTATGAAACATTTTATAACAATTCTGAAAATTTCTTTTCTGAAAATGCAAATGATAATAATTAACAGGCAATCAGAAGCACTTCTGAAAAAATTGGTGTCAATATAGTGGCTTTAGCTTTTCTGGCTCATCCAGTCAATATACTTTTTCAAGGAAATAGTATATGCTTCAATAACAGTATTCAGGATGATGCATTTGTAAGCTGAATATAAGTCTTACCATCAACATTGTTTTCATTATTATTTGCAGCTATGTCTGAATTCATCTTGGTAAGACTGTGTACAGATTGTCCTGATAGAACTATCTGAAAATTTTCCAGGACAAAGACTAGTAAGGTGACAATAAGATTAAAAGCACTGATAAAATTAAAAATAATCGGTTCACATTTAGTTGGGTAAATAATAGACAATGGCCAAGGAACTAATTAAAGGAAAGAAAATCAGGTCATATGGTTTGATATATTCACTCAAACAAATCCTTTTGCCTCAAAACCATTATGCAAACAGGTAGGACCCATCCAATTTCATTCTACCATGGTCACCAATGACACATTCTAATTTATCGTACTAAGATAAATCACTCAAGCCATTTTCCTTCAAGGTCTAAAGTACAGGGTTGTGAGGTGATTTATACTGCAACTGCAGGGAAAGAGAAGAAGAAATTTCAGAAGAAACCGTAAATACCGATGACAACTTATTCACAAATACCTGCATAGAATGATTGAAAAACCCAGACACTAGCTTTTGGTGACGCTTTGACAGGCATGGATAACCTCGTGGATTTGTTAGAAAGGACTGGAAAATCAACAAGAACATTGTTACAAAATTGGGTAACCATTGAACCACCAAGCAGCAAGTAGCCTGTGCTGTTCATGAAAAACCAACAGTCTAAAGCATATGATTACATCAGTACAGAATATGGCTGCTCGGACGGACTCCCCAAACCAACGTCCAAGTGAATTTGTAGAAGGTAGTGAACTCCTAATGAATACAAAAAAATTATCAAACTTTGGAAACCATTAATGATCACAATTTAGTCAAAATATATGAGGATGGTCAATGTGGAACTTACGAAACATCAAGGACAACTGATAATTGACTGTGATGTTCACACAGCAGACGAAATGAATTCCAAGTCTCCCAAGAATCATCCTGTAGGAAAAACAAAACACATACCATGTTTACCATCTGAAATGCCAAACAGCAGCAGCAGCAGCAACAACAACAACAACAAGGGAACTCACCAAATCATCAGAGTTAACAGAAACCATGTAATTATCAGTCTTGACCAAAGGAATCCGAAGCCACAACTAAATAACAGGAAATGTGATTAACAACAAATTTGAGAAATAGAAAACACAGGGTAAAATTATAAACAGGTTATAACAACCAACACTCACCTGCATACTTTGTAGACCCTGTAAAATCTGATTTACACACCTAGCATAGTTAGCACAGGTCTTTCCCTTCGGAGAGGGAAGAAGACATGCCTGCACCAAGCAATACATGACAATTAAAATGTCAGCACAGAACATAGATTCAGTAATCAATTTCAAGACTAATTTGGCATAGAAAAGTACACATAGGAAACATTACAAAGTGTCTTGTTTAAGTAAAGCAAAAATTTTGACGAAAAACTGCTCAGATTATACAGACCTGCAGGGACAAATGAGACGCCCATGCTATCTCCTGCTTCAAGGTAATTTCTGAATCGCTTCGGAGGATCTCGTCTTCTGAATCCAAGTCAATCCAGGAGCTAATTTTTCCTGAAAAATTTTCAAGAATCCACTATGAGGAGGCAAGGTATAAGTATGCAAGGCAAAGTACGGTAAAAAGTTAAGGGAACAAAAGCCAGAAGGACAATTAATTAACAGAATCTCTTTTCGTGCAAAAAAAAAAGAAAAGTAAAATCGATAAAAAAAAAATTTGGCTTAAAACAGCCAAGAAATCATTCAGCATAGTGCAGATAAATTCCTCAAAAATTATCCAGAAAAGGTAGACTTAGACAGACAATAAACCAGAAATTGGATAGCAGAAGCCAAGAAATTGTGCAGGAAATTCCGAAATGTCACACAGAAAAAAAAAAAAAGAAAAAAAAAACACGCACACAAAAAAGTTAGACATAAACAGCTGGCATCTTCCATTAGCCAGTAGTCTATCACACGAGAATTAACACATAAAACAAAGTGAGACAGTCACAATCAATCCTAAAGGACATGTAAACAAGACGAACACATAAAAACAACAAACTTTGAGAATGCAACAGTAAAAATCTGTAAAAGTTCTTACCCACAACATGACTGCTCCATTGGGCAGGGCTCAAAACCAAGTCTGACCCAGCAAATGGAAGAACACTAGATGCACCACCGTTCTTTTGCATTAAGCTTGGCCGATAAGCAGGATCCATCTATAAAATGAAATTAAACAGGAGTCACTACCCCTTGCCGGATTCAGATGACAAATGGAGAAAGAATATAGAATGAAGGAACATAAACAGGCAAAGACCTTAGAGACGCAAACACAAACTGGATGTGGGTCAGAATATTAAAAATGAGGCATTTAATGAATAAAGCACCAATGCATGGCAGGGAAAATGGTCGGAGCAGATTATTTGAATATTTTCAAAAATATAAACTTAAGAGCTTATGAGAGGAGCCGATTGGAGATAGTCTAGCAATTTTTCTCTTGAAGTGGTAACAAATTGAACCGGTTTACCACCCAACTAGGAGTAGAAGTATTGACAATGTAGTTAATAGCCTAAAGGTGAAACCAGATATATGCTTCACTATTAAAGGTTACCAACAAAATGTTATTTTGGGTGAGCTTACTGACCATCCACACAAAACAACAGCCATCACTGACCATGTGTAATTGGCTAATTAGCCACCAGGAGCGAGCAAATTTTTTTGTTTCATCTGACTTAGCATCTTTATCTATAAAAGAAATTGAATAAATAAACCTGTTGACCTCAAAGAACTCAGAGCTCACAAGGATAAAAGAAGTACAAGGGTACCAAAAATTGAACAATGTAGTTAATGACCTAAAGGCAAAGCCAAAGTTATGCTTCGCTAGTAAAGGCCACCAACAAAGCGTCACTTTTGGTGAGCTTACTGACCATTCACACAAAACAACAGCCATCTGGCTATATGTGACTGGCTAATTAGCTACCAGAAGGAAAAAAAATGCAAAATGGTCCACGAAAAAAGTAGAGGCCACACCATAAATACATAAAAAGAAAACTATACATGTATAATCCATATTTTTGGAATAATGTATAATCACCAACAGTATAGAAAAAAATTTGGAAACAACTATGCAAGTCATACCAAAAATTATTACAGGTTCAGGGTACAATCTATTATTAATTTTTTAGTAGAAAATGATGTCAATGTAGTTAGTAGCTGTAGAGTGAAGCTGCATAGTAGAGCAGCTGCAACAGACTGCCTCTAATTCAGCATTTTTATAGGTGAGCTTACTGACCATTCACACAAATAGAGCAGCTTTGCAGCTAGTATGTGACTGGCTAATTAGCCACCATAAAAGCATTAGAAAATGCTTAATAATCCACGCAGTAAGTGGGGGAGATGCCATACATGCATGAATTACTACAAACAAAGTTACAAAATCAATGCAATATCTTAATCCTAAATACCAGACATATTTAGAAGGAACAATGCAAGCCATGACCCCAAATAATTGATAAAACATTAAACATATACTATTTAATTCAATCATTTCCAATTATCTTTTGAGTAGATATTCCCATGAATGTAGTTAGTGGCTGTAGAGTGAAGCCGCATAGTAGGGCAGCTGCACCGGACCGCCTCTAACGCAGCGTTGTTATAGGAGAGCTTATTGACCATTCACATAAAAGAGCAGCTTCGCAGCCAGTATGTGACTGGCTAGTTAGTCACCATACAAGCAAAATGTTATCAACACACAACATGAGCTAGAAAAGGACACCACAAAAGCTTAAATTGCTGCAGAAAAAAATCAATGCATAACCATCAACCCTGTCTAGACCAAATTTTAGAAACAACCATCCAAGTCATAACGACAAGTAACTAAACACTAATGAACTCGTGAACATGAATGTAGTTAGTGGCTGTAGAGTGAAAGCGCATAGTAGAGCAGCTGCACCGGACCGCCTCTAACGCAACATTGTTGTAGGTGAGCTTATTGACCAATCACATAACAAGAGCAGCTTTTCAGCCAGTATGCGACTGGCTTGTTACTCACCATACAAGCATCAAAAGTTAAACATTACTGAAAATCCACCATTTCTAACAACTAGCACTCAACCTAAAATCCAAATCAAATCCTAATTGGCTCATTGACGTGAATGTAGTTAGTGGCTGTAGAGTGAGAGCTCATTGTAATTGTAAAGCAGCCTCACCGGACCGCCTCTAACAACTTATTCTAGGTGAGCTTATTGACCATTCACATAATAAACAGAGCTGTTTTGCAGTCACAATACGTGACTGGCTAGTTAGTCACCATCAAGCGGCATCAGAATTTCTAAACGCAGAAACGAAATGAAATCGGAAAAGGAATGGAAGAAGATTACGAACCAGAGTAGCGACGACGAAGTCGAAGGAGCCATGGGTGAGATTGAAGGCGAGGACGTTGGGCATGTCATCGCTGAACTCCGTCACCACGCCGCAGTAGCGAGACTCGCTCTTGTCACCTGGTCTTTCCCCAAGAGGCATTTTTGGTACTACTGCTCTACTTCCCTGAACCCTAAGAGAGAGACAGAAAGAGAGAGAGGGACTGAGAACCAGAAAGGGTTTAGGAGAGGTTTTGATTGGAGAGGCTGCGGAGCTTTAAGGACTAGGGTTTTGGATTCAACGCAACTTTGACGGGGTTGCTTTGGTAATTTTATCCCGTCGGGGTAAAAAGCCCCATTTAATATTAACTGACCTATGTTTCTAACCTAACAACCCTTCCTAGTGGCATGCGTCCTTTACTTGGAGTAAGAGTTTTTTTTTTTTTTTTTTCCTGCATTATAAGTAAGAACGCATGTCATTGGTCATCATCGCCTCTCACAAGGAACTGTAATTGTTCGAGAACGCGTTTGCAATGGTGAGGCCGAGTCACTGAATCACTGATTTTTCGTGTTTAGTTGCTCGCAATTTTGTTAGATGCGGTCATGAAATTAGTTGTCCTCAAGTTTCGAGTTTAACAGAAAATGAAAGGCAATGTAGCAGAAATTAAAAGCCAACAACAATGAAGGAAAAGTTTAGAGACGTAAAAAAGCTTATTCATGCTCCATACCACCGAGTTCATAACCACAAGGAGACATAAAGTGCATATCTAGCTATCTTCAATATTATCTACATTCAATTACACTGCATAAAGTTGCTTGATTCACAAGCTTATGAGCATAGAATTGAAAATGGAAGAGAACCTAAACGAAAACGGAATGGCATTCATCCGAGCCCTTCTTGCCAAGGCAATAGACTTCAAGCACTACCTTTTACAACATGTTGTCCATAATCAGCTCCGTGTACCTCTGTATACCCACTACCCTTCACATCCTTATCCGACTCCTCAAAGTAGTCCTCCCGGGCATTGTCGGCCAGCATGAGGGCAACCAACCAGAAAAGGGCTGAATCAAGGGATACAAATGCACCGCCACCAAGGAGACCAGTCTTAGCAGTGGGGCAGTCTGTTTTAAGATTGTGATGGACATTTCGTGATAGATGAAGTTGCTCCGTTATTGTAGTCCACAGCAACAGAGCTGCAGCTAGTCCTGCCGTAAGCCTGTGTAAATCCACCACCGTCAAAGAAACACAATTAGAAAGATGATCAAAATTATGGGCAGAACTACCTAGGCAAAACAAAACTCTAGAAAAGGTGTAAGCTAAAACAAATCATTGACCAAACATTATCTGAAATGATTGTCAACTTGAATGATAGATATCATGTTCAAGATGGATGTCATAATGCAATGTATTTTGCACAATAGGTCTGATTCTTCACACTCCTTTACAGGAGTGAATTGCTATGTCATCTATTGCAGCAATTCTAATGAACCATGTCTTTCATGAACCAGATCCATGCTAGGGTTCCTTGAAAGTCCTTTGACCAATTCCTAGTCATTGATAAAGTACTGGCAGAGAGCACCCCATTTTATTAAGTTGACTAATCTACTGCAAAGTGAGATATGTTATCCTCTTTCAAAAGTTCATCCCCCAATTAATGAATGATGCACCATGAGATGCACTAATAGAGAATTCTAGCAGAAGGATATGTACGCAGTGAAAACTGAAAGGCTGGATATTTCAGGGCCAACATATATCTCATAAAATTCATAGATAAAAATGCTCATATCAGACAAAACTGCAGCGTAAAAACAACACTCACAAAGAAATGTTGAAGAAGACGACGAAACTCTTGCTCCGGAACAAAGCAGCTTGCGGAAGGGACTTCCCTTGATATGGGTAAAACAGTGACAAGAACCCAACCACTGTAGATACAAGGAGAAATGCAAATGACAGATATCCCAACGCCACCGAAGGATCAGAAGGATACTTGCAAATAACAACATCTTTCCACGGCACTGGTTTTCCAGCTGCCGGCTGCCAATAAGTCAAAACAAAGTATTAGCCAAGAACATGAGAATACGAGTAAAAACTTAGCTAAAAAGGGCTTACAGGATGGGACTTGGTTTCTGCTCTAATTTTGACTCTGATATATATTATATTCCAACACAACTATTCCTTTTTTAAAGGGTTGAATCAGCAATACTCAGTCACGGACTGTTAACCGGAATCTATCCAGGCACCAGTATTCTTTTTATTCAAGACATGAGTGATTGATGCAGTACCCGAAAGGAAAACGACTGTAAAGTATAACACTAATTCCTCCAGTCTACAATCATTAAAATACACAAAAAGTCCAACCTCACAGGGATGGAGCACACTCAAAATTCAATCTTTGATGTTGACTAAATCATGGTAAACAACTACTCCCTAAGAAAAACAAAGCACCACGCACAATAACAACCAAAGAATATCATGGGATCAAATTTCCAATGAAAATAATCAGTCTTTCTGACATAACAATCAACAATTTGACCCACAATCTCATTCGTAATTCACAAAATACCTTCTTGTTTTCCGCAATAATCCCGAAGATGAAAGACAGTACACCAAAAAAGGCCACTATCATAGCCATCTGCTTCACCGTCACAGCCATCGCCCTGAAATGAAACCCCAAACAAACAAACAAACAACAAAAATTCAAAACTGAAACCACACAAAACGAACAGAATTCTTCTCCATATACCAATTACCTGGGGAAATTGAATCGGGATAAAAAGGGATCGTCTTGAGTCGATTCTATATAGAAAGAAAAGAGAGAGGATTTGGGAATCTCCGCCTGTGAGAATCAAAACACGGACCAACAAGACCTTGTAGTTGTAATAGAGAGATTCTAACTAGTCAATAGCTCTTCCTCGAATCTCTCCAACTTATCCGGCAAACAACCAATGCTTCTTCTTTGGCGCGTTGGTTAGCAACAAGAATCTGGACCGATTGATGAGGATTATTCATGATCCGACGGTTGCTGATCAGTGTCGTGGACGTTTAGGACAGCAAAGTCCAGCCTATAGCGTATTGGAACGTTTGCACGAAACATTGACCAGATTCATTAGCTTAAAACGGAATTTAAGCTTGTGATTAACAATGGAAAGTGCATTAAATAGATTCTATTAAGTAAGTATTCAACAATACAATTACCGGATTCATTGATTATTGATGATTCTTGTACATTTTTTTTTTTTATGCACTTGGAATAAATTTGATACTGTATTCATATGGTACTAGTATTATTTCATTAATGATGATTTAGGACTTGTGGTTTGAAAGATTACACCTAGTTTCTATCGTTGAAATTATCAAACTATGTATCTTTTCGTTAATAGGCCTTTGTTCTCGGAGGTTGTTGTGTAATATGTCTTGCGGGCCTCAATACGCCCTAAACATTTTCACAATTTTGACTAATTAAACGGTGTAGAGTTCTATCGCGTCTCTGCTTAAAAAGTTTATTCACTACTCTTGCTAAATCTCTTATGTTCTACATAATATATAGCACCGACATATTTATTTATATTTTATGTGATTTCTCCACAATAGTGGCATTCCAAGTGTGGCTTCTTATTTTCTTTTTATTCTTTAAGTTTATAAAATTGGTTTTCTTTCAGTTTTTTTTTTTTTTTAGTCATATCCTACAAAGAAACAAGAATTGGCGGACATCAGCTAATTGTTATACATCGTTTTCTGTTAAACCAAATAGTCCACCCAAAAAAACATCCCAAGCTTTCACATCGAACTAATCCAACGAAAGAATTATGTTGTCATGCATCAACGTCAAGATAAAAAAGCTACCTTAAGAAAGAATTAATATTTTTCAAAAGCACTAGACGTCGAAACCCCAAACCGAACAAGAATACCTGCTCACATCCTCGCACTACCTAAT
Organism: Rosa chinensis; assembly: GCF_002994745.2. NCBI lineage: Eukaryota > Viridiplantae > Streptophyta > Magnoliopsida > Rosales > Rosaceae > Rosa > Rosa chinensis. Next base: position 69,011,905 of record NC_037093.1, read on the forward strand.
AATTCCTAAGCATATATACACAAACATAATGTATATACTAAAACAATAAAACTCGACTTCATTTCATAATTCATTAGTGTAGGAGCCTTAAAAAAGCAAAAGCATTTTAGACATTAACGCAAGATCAACACCTAAATTAACATTAATATATACGACCATGCGGCTTATTCACTATCCTAGCTACTGGGATCTAATCTCGCTGCTGTCATCGTCTTCAAGTGCCTTGGTATGTCCAGCTTCAGCTTTCTCAATGTGTTTAGGTTTTTGGACACTATCCAATTCTTCAAAGTAGTCTTCTCTTGCATTGCTAGCCAAGATGAAGCAAACTAGCCACAGTAGCGATGAGTTGAGGGACATAAAGGCTCCTCCGCCGAGAACACCAGTTTTGGCGGTTGGGCATGTGGCGCTGTGGGGATCTTGATTCCCAATAATGTTATAATTTGGGTGATGATGTGTAGCTATAGGCCACAGCAAAAATGCAGCTGCTAATCCTATTGTACCCCTGTGTTTGTTCATATCAAAACGACATGATCATCAGCCAAAAGAGCAAGAAATTATCAAAAACAATACAAAACAGATTTTATAATCAGTGACGAAAAAAAAATAATCACAAAAATAAATTGGATTCATGATTCGAAGCTAACCACCTATTTAGACAAAAATGCACCGTTTTATATAATCATTTTTCCCCACAAATATCATTTTTGCAACACTCAAACGGTTTGAAGATCGTTTAAATGTAGAATGTTGTCATGCCAAGATAAAATAACTATGTTAAACGGCTAACAATTCCGGAATTGCTACAATTTTTCAAAAGAATGATTTTTGAAGAGAGATGCGTGAAAGTATGCCGTAGGCTCAAACAAATGAATAGCTTGGTATTATAAACGTACGGTCTTTGCCCTAAAAACTTTAGTCTAAAAGTCCTCGATCTCAAAATAAATGCTAGCTAGTTAACCTTAGGTCTAAGTAAAGCATAGAATGAGAATCCATATTCAAGAATACTTGTATGAGAGAAGAATGAGAGCTAGTGTGACTTACAGGGTAATGGTGAAGAAGGAGAAGAAGGTAGAGCACCGGAAGAAAACAGATGCGGGAGCTTTTCTGCCTTTGTAGCTGTAAAATATGGAGAACCAACCAACCGCAGAACATAGCAGAAGAAATCCAAAGGATAGCCACGCATAAGCAAGCGTTGGATCAGATGGGTACTTGCAAATCACCATGCCTTTCCTTATTATGGGAACTCCAGCTGCAGGCTATAAAACCCAGGAACAGAAAATTACACTTAACAAATTGAGACTTATATCTGCTCGGTTATCAAAGATGATCACCCAAAAACATATTCTACGTGATACTAAATAGTATGGTTAAATTGCTTTGAATGAACTACATTAATTCAATCGTGGATTCATGGGTTTATAGATGCATACCTTCTTAGTTTCAGCAAGAATACCAAACACAAACGAAAGAATACCCAGTGCTGCAACAAGCACAGACATCATCTTCATAGTGACTGCCATTGCCACTACCCTCAAATCAGACTACTCTAACGATGGAATCTCCTGCGCGCTCTTCTCAGTTTCGACAATATTCTCACGCTATAAAATTGCATGATTTATATATAAGATGGTAATTAAGAACGAGTAGTATGCCAAAACAAGGTGCACAATTTGAATCAGAGAGGGATTCCATATTAGTTGAGAATTGGGGAGAGTTCCGATAAGGACCAAGTAGGTAGGACTATGAAAACGGCCCAAATTCATAGAAGTCGTCAGGTGGCAATGCTTCTAGCTTAGTAGGACTTTGGCTTCCTAGCTGTACTGGGATTTAAATTTTGTATACAATTAAGCCTCCAGATCGTGATACGTATTGTGATCTGTAATCAACCCTCGACTAGAGCTGCAAATCCAAAATATTATGGTAGTCTAAAAGAGATCATGGTCTAAATGTTTAGATATTCACAAAGTATTATTCATGTTTATAATTTATTCATAGGTAAAATCCACATGTGATTATTTTTTTTGTACCTACAAAATTTTAGAGAGCCCTAGTGGTACTTGTACATTCCCTCTATTATACACACAGCATAAGTGGTTTTGTGGGATCAAAATATCTATAGTTATTAACCTAATTTAGCTCCACACACGAATTCTATATGTGATGTACGAGAGCTGAATTAAGGTGAAAACTAGGTATTAGGGTAGGGTTATTTTTTCTACCAATGTGTCCTTTAGATTTTAGAGTACTTCGGTGAAAGAGTAGATCTAAACAATGTAAAAATCAAAATACTTCATAATTTCTATGAATATTCTTTTGTGATCATAATCTGGACTATAAAGTGAATAATGTTTCCAAAATGTTACATGAGTTTTCAATTGGTAACTTTTTTGTATGAGATAAAAGTCAACCATTTGGCATTTGCAAGTAAGAGTCGTTGGTCCTCAATTGTTAGATTTTGGTACTCATCGATCTATTTCTGAGTTCTTGTGTAGAGTACTATCATGCATGAACTGAGTAGAAAGAAATTGTGGACCAAATCTTGCAATTGTGTCTATTGGTTTTTTTATGCCGAAAATTAAGATGACAAAAATAAGAAGAAAAGAAGACCGTGCGCTTCTAAAACCAAAATATAATGATATTGGACAAATAATGAGTTAAATTAACAAGTCAAGAAAAACATGAGCTCCTAATTAACCTGAGATAACAGACATAAAGATTAACCCTAATAAAACGTACTAAACTCTGACCCGACGACTCTGGGATTAGATTCGTGAAATTAAGAATTGAACAAGTAGTGTCTTGGAAGAAGGAATCAGAGAGGTATTATATCCTAGTTGAGAGTACAGATAAGGATCTAAGTAGGTGGTGGCTAGACCCCTGGCGCCAATTCATCAAACACGCCATTTAGGCAATTGCAGCACGAACCAAAGCAGCTGGGATCTCCTTTCTCCTCGCAGCACGCCCGGTTACAGTGATATAAGCAATCAACAGCCTTCTTCATCACAATATCACCTTTTGGTTTAGCAGTAACTCTTCCCTCCTGCATTTTATTGCAAAAATCTGTTAACAGTTCGTTAACATAGATAAAAATATTAAGTAAAACAATTAATTCAAAACTTAACGAACGTTAACCAATCAATCTATGTTTTGATGCCAGCACCACAATCTTAGTGGCTAGAGGATTCTAATTTATACTTTTTCATGCTTGCACTGCACAAATCAAAAAAACTAAAATAAAATTCTACTCACCACCCACATCAAAACAAACCATACAAATGCACTCAAATTACACGAGAGAATTTGCTGGTTACAAAGGCAACTTAATCAAGACTACAAAGTCCACACAGTGACACAGATTGACAACTAAAGAAAACCATTAATGGTTTGAAAACAAACCGCAATAAACTGAACACTGAGACCTTTAAACCCCAGAACAAAATTAAATCCATTGCATGCGACCCTAACAAATTAAAAGCATTTGTTAAAACTAAGAAAGGTTCACAATTATGACAAGTAAAATTTCAATAAGTTCTTAACATGGGATAATTGCAAAACCACGAGCATAACATGAAAATCAAGTAAGGAGAAAGATAAACAAGTCGTCTACTCCTTTTATGACTTGACAGATTATCAAAAACCGAACACACAAGTGACACAACCATATACTACTCTTCAAATATAATTGACATAATATCCAAAATAGAGTTACAAGATTTCGCAAGGTTATAAATCAAAGTGACAGCAGCTATTCACCTTCTGTTCTAACTAGAAATAATAAACAAATAGAAATCAACTTTTCCTCCAATGTCAATTTGATTTAACAACACACATAGGAATCAATTTCAAACTAAATACATTTATGAACACTCAACAGTTTGCACAATGCTCATAAGCTTTCACCAATTAATCACAACATAAGTTTTCATAATTGAAACACAAGACCATAAAACGAAACTAACTGGATCATAAGTAACCAGATAGATAAGAAGGAAAAAATCAGCAATCCAATCATATCATTTCGAATCAGAACAAGAAAACCCATTAATTTAAAAAGGAAAAAAAATAATAAAATAGTAGCATTAACTTACATGCTCAAATTTACAACCATAATCGTCACTGCACGAGTACTTCAGGCCATCTCTGCAGTACTTGAAGTTAGCAGCACCACTCCCACGATCTTTGTAGGTGAGGAACAGGAAGAAACCGAGGATGAAGAAGACACATAAGATAGCCAGCAACATCCGCAGTTTATCAGAAGAAGAATCAGAAGTGTTTGGCATTGTGTGGTATTTAAGTTGGCTATGGACTGCAAGGACTTAGCCGGGAATTGAAAATGGGTTAGGCTAATTTTAGCTATATAAAAAGATTAATTTTAGTTTACCCCCCTGAGGTTTGGGGGTGTCATCATTTCACCCCTTCTACTTTCAATTTTAAATTTTTACCCCTTAAACTTTCCAATTTCAATCAGCCGTGTCCAATTTCTACTATTTCGTCTAAATTGGAAGTTGAGTTTGACTTTTGAGGGCTAAAATGGTCATTTCAACGTAAAAAAAATTAAAAAATAAATATTTTTTTTTCTTTTCTGTTTCTTCATTTTTTTTTATTATTATTATTTTGTTTTTATTTTGTGTTCAACCTATACACCACAAGTTATAATAGGTTTATAAAAACAAAAAAAATACTCTAGGTGGTTGAAAGTCGCTCGCTGGTCTACAATATTTGTGATATATCTCCGATAAAGTGAAGAATTTTAGGATATATCCTCAATAAAGTGAAGAAATATTTGTAAAAAATAATTTTACACTTTATCTGTAAATAAATATATGTATATCCCCAATAAAGTGAATAAATATGTGTGTAAAATCATTTTTGGTCTGCAATATTTCTGATATATCTCCAATAAATTGAAGAATTTTAGGATATATCCCCAATAAAGTGAAAAAATATCTATAAAAAATGATTTTACACTTTATCTGTAAATATATGTATATTCCCAATAAAGTGAATAAATATCTGTGTAAAATAATTTTTTACAGATATTTATTTACAGATAAAGTGTAAAATTATTTTTTACAGATATTTCTTTATTTTATTGGAGATATATCATAAATTCTTCACTTTATCGGAGATATGTCACAAATAGCGTAGACCAGCGAGCGGCTTTCAACTACCTAGAGTATTTTTTTTTTTTAAACCTATTATAACTTGTGGTGTATAGGTTGAAGACAAAATAAAAATTTTTAAAAATAAAAATAAAACTAAAAAACAGAA